>NW_028259148.1:8752500-9377500 GCF_977971745.1 Zootermopsis nevadensis | reverse complement strand
GCAAAGGACTGATTTTGGTCGTATGAGATGGACTCGTCCGGCACACGCGCTGGAGGGGTGTCAGCTTCAGTGGTGAGGCTGTGGGGCCCCCCAACTACTACTGAACTCCCCTCTCTCGGCTTAAACATCGCGCATTTAGGTACCACGACTACTCGCGCGACCTATATCTGAAATCGTACTAGATGTTTCTTTGTTATCCATCCAGAAAAATGTTAGATGTTTAAAACAGGGCAGCGCTGGTTGCTTAGCATATTATATTTCAGAATAACCGTATATCATGACGTTATGTAACATACAATATGAAGAAATTATTCTTTAACAACACAAAAATAAGAATAAATTACGAGGGCGTTTCAAAAAGTAACAGCAAATTAAGTATTTTGAGATTTTATTTATTTATTTATTTAGTGTTCTGTCTGACGACAGGTCCATATGAACAGGATCCTTCCATCCTTTTCTCGGACTGGGACCTGTTCATATACGTTCTTGGCAGATGATCCAGAAGTGGTTTTCCATTGCCTTCTTCTGTGTGTGAATGGAGTAATTGTTGGGATGTCACGGAGAAACCGGGGAAGTCCACGGAGGAAAACTCCGTGTTGCCTAGACCACGGCCTTGCCCAACACAAGTTATAAATTCGGGTACCGCCGGGTATCGAACCCGAGACCCCAGGATTACTAGACCACCGTGGCTCTCATAATTTAATTAGAGATACAAATGATGTGTAATTTTTCTACATAATCACTCTCCTTTTCAATAAACTTCTCACACCGTTGCACCAACTTCTTTATTCCATCAGAAAAAAATGTTTTTGGTTGTGTCTTCAGCCAGGAATGCACCGCTTCTTTGACCTCGTCATCATTCCCAAATCAACGCATCCTTCAGGGGTCCAAACACATGATAATCAGAGGGAGGAAGGTGAGGGCTGTATGGGGGATGCTGTAAGATCTGAAATCTCAATCTCCGAATGGTGTGAGGGCGTGCGTTATCATGGTCATCGTGGATTGATGTTCGCCCATTTTTAAAAGCCAACCACTCGTACACTCTTCTCTCGCCAATGCAGCATTCTTCTATGAATTTCACGAGGTTTCACACCCTCCGACCACAAAAATCTGATGACTGCTCGCTGCTCCTCTACGGTGCAAACAACTAAGGGCGCCGCCATTTCGTTTATGCATCCCTTCCAATTAAGTACGCCACGCCATTTATTGGGCAGTGTCAAATCCTTCTCTAAGAATGTATCTTCCCTGTGCGGGAGTTTGAAATGCCTGGGGCATTCGTTTCGTGAAATATTGTCAATTTGCTGTTACTTTTTGAAACGCCCTCGTAATATTATCAGTTTGAGTCAACTGATTTTTACCCCGGCTTAATTTTTGTATTACATGTTCTCGATTAATTATCTGCGTTGTTTTTGTTTATTTTTATTAGAGAACATTATTAAGATAATAGCATTATTACATGCCATAAAATATGCAGAAAAATATAATCTTATGATGATCCTAACTTTCTTGTCACTTATCATCTTTTTCTAATGTAATGAATTACTCCTTGCAGAAAGGAAGTGAATTATAGAACACAATTCAGAGTTTAGCTGGTGACGGTGACATATTTGTTTAACCGCATCTCTAATCCTGACAGAGAACGTAAACTATATTCCTTCTTGTAGTAGTTAAAATAGGATAATAAATCGTGGTAGAAATGGGTTAAGTCAATGACATCGTGGAAGAAAGCAAACATAAAGTTGAGAGAAATACTTTTATGAAAAATAATAAGATTGATCGTGGGCCAAGTGTTGGGATCATCACCTTCTTTATACACCCAGCGGTGTAAATTTATCATATTGCAAAAAGATATAATTATAACAGAGCGAACTGTCTTGGGTTTGAATCTTACTGCTGCCCATTCTAGACGGAGTGACTTTTCAAACCGTCATGATTGCCGGATATTTTGATAATACAAAAACCACAGATGACGAAACACGTACGCCTTCTTGGAATTCAGTAATAAAACGTCATAATCTCACCTTGTGGTTTGAAGTATAATAAAAACACTTACAAATATACTCCAAAATCATAACACTGAAAGTTATTTTCACTTCATACGAACTACACTATTTTCGTAGAATTTCAGGTTATGGCGGCGGTGTATACGAACATGGCTGTCTTCTGGATTGTAAGGCCGTGTAGTCTATAGACGTTTACCAACGTTTCAGAGGTTCTTGCTGCCTCCATGCTTCCATCATCAGAGCGATAAACTCATCGCTGTGATAAAAAGTTTGTAAATTGCTACCAGACTACAATCCAGAAGGCAGCCATCTTAATATCACATTCCTTTTCACATTTATGTTTTGTCTAATCTGTGACGTGACGAAAACTTGTTAGGTCTAGATTAGCAAAGATGGTGTCAGAATTAATGTAACAAAATAATTTTCAATCATTTAGCCAGAACCTTGTTGACTAGTTGAATTCAGTATGTACGAACGTTCAGATGTTTTGACAATACGATATCCATTATCAGGGTAGTGGGCGTGGATAATAAAATTAATTATTTTTATTTAGTGTTCTGTCTGACGACAGGTCCATATGAACAGGATCCTTCCATCCTTTTCTCGGACTGGGACCTGTTCATATACGTTCTTGGCAGATGATCCAGAAGTGGTTTGCCATTGCCTTCTTCTGTGTGTGAATGGAGTAATTGTTGGGATGCCACGGAGAAACCGGGGAAGCCCCCGGAGGAAAACTCCGCGTTGCCTAGACCACGGCCTTGGCCAACAAAAGTTATAAATTCGGGCACCGCCGGGAATCGAACCCGAGACCCCAGGATTACAAAGGCCTGCGTTCTAACCGCTAGACCACCGTTGGAATTAATTATTTGTACAAAAATATTGAACATTCGCTTCATAAAATTACAGCAAAACAAACGTTTCTGTTTGGATCTGAAGCACAGATCTAGCAAAATACGAAAAGAAATAGTTTGGGATTTCAAAAAATGAAGTTTATTAAGAACATTTCTGGGATTTTAAGAAAGGGTCTTATTAGAAATTAGATTAGATAGATTAGCTTATAATCCAGACATATAAACTACAATTGATACACGATCTGTTAAGAATGGGTAACACAAGACTTCCCAACACATTATAGACCGAAAGATAAGAGAGATGTGGGAAGACCAGAAAAGAGATGATCATACCAGCTGATTCAGTATTTATTTCGGCATGAAACATCTTTTTATTTAAAATGGAGTCAGCCTGGAGATGAGGGGTGTCTGTTGCGAATAATCAACCGCGAACAGCCGAGAACGGGTGGTCCTACAGCTTGTGGGTTGGACGGGGTTTTAAAATTCCCTCGCCGTCAGAACTACCATGTTACATTGGGGTCTTGTAATTCATGGCCCTTTGAAAATACAGTAATGAACCCCCTGCTTCTAAAACAGATAGATTAATTTTTTGCTGTGTGACTTGTTTGCAATCCACGTCTCTTGCATTACCTTTGTGTTCTACAGAGAAAATTTTTCGTTTTTTAAAATATATTTATTCTTTGTGTATTTAAAATGATTTCATTTGGTCATATTATTTAGAGTCAAATGATAGGGAGGTTATTGAATTGGAATTGTTGTTGAAGGGTCTGAGGAAAGTCGCGAAAACCCTCAGTCACGATTGTCGGTCTCCGGATAACGTTTCGAACCCAGGGACTTCTGCATTCGGAGCAAAAATGCTAACCACTCATCGCCGACGTTCGCAACCTCGTTGTAGCTTATACAATGGGTGAAAAACTATTCATACGCTAGATTATGTTTTCAAACTGTATCAAAGATTTGCCATTGTTCCCTTTCGTATAAATAAGAATGAGCTAGTGCAATCATAATGTTTTTATGTGGGTCGAAAAAAGTAAAGAATTCTCTCTTATTTACAAAAATCTTATCTTTTCCGTTATTTAAACAGGGTTTAAGTTATCGTAAAATTGGAACTCTCCTCAATTTATCATTTGCTACCGTTTAGTGCGAAATTAAAAATATTAAGACAATGAATGGGATCGAAAATAAAAAGAAATCTAGTCGACCCAGACTGCTGTCTACAAGAGATTGCCCTGAATCTTAAACAAGTTTCTAGAAACCCCAAAGCAAGTGCTCGAAAACTGGGCAGAAGACCTCGCTACAGCAACTGGTAAACACGTCAGCCGTCAGAATATTCGAAATCGCCTCCATGAAAATGTTTGCAAAAGAAAGAACCCTTTAACAATGAACGAAGCACGAACACGCCTGTCGATTTCTGGAATAAAACAATTATTCTCTGGTGGTCCTAAGTACGTTTGGCGAAATCCAAAAACAGAACTGGATCCAAAAAATGTTACACCAACAGTCAAACATGGACGAGGGCACGCATTGGTTTAGGGCTGTATAAGCCTCTCGGGTGTGGGGGAACTTGCAATATAACTTGTTGAAAATATTATAGTCGCTAAAGGATGTGTGGACGTATTGCGTGGTATTTTAAAGAACAGTTTAATGGAAACTCCTCCACATTCTATGGATATTAATCCAATAGAAAATGTCTAGTAACTTTTGGAAACGAAGAGTTAAAAAATTCAAATGTTCGTCATTACAAATGCTCGGTTAAAACTTGAAGAAGGAATGTGATAAAATAGTCCAATAAGACTTCAGGCAATAATTGATTCTAAATTTGTATATTATCAAGGATATTTAATATTTTTTTGTAATTTCTGCATGTATGAATACTTTTTGGACTTGAATATACTGTTCCTTAATTTTATTTATATGACAAGGTTTTTTAACGTTATATTTACTCTACACCAGTAAATGTTTTTTGATAAATACAACATTTATATAAATTTGTCCGATACAATAAAAAGGGACAAGCATGAACATCTTTTTTGCCCGCTGTATTTATTTTACGTAATAACTGAATTGAGAAATTGATCCCCTGAGTGTGTGCAACGGTCTGTATGAATGAGACCTCATAAGCACAGAGGTGACGCAACTCTGTGTCCACCTGCTGTAAGCCTAACCCCTCCCACAAGAAGTCTGGCAGTCTAATCGGCTGTCTGTCTGTCTGTCTGTGTTGTTTGGGCTAGCATCCAGCAACACCAATCCTCCTCGCCCGAGCAGTTGGTTACACTGGGCTAGACGTCTGACTCATCAAGAGCAGTCTGGGCCAAGGAACAGCCCAGTACAACGACCAGTTTATTCTGCGCAATAAATTGGTATTTAACAACAAAAACCATATTTTTTTCAACTAGTGTTTTCGGTTATACCTAATTAACTTCATGGAGCAGAGCCCTTTCGGAAAAGCTACCACTTTCTGAGCTAGTCTAGAAATCCAATCCGTTTTTTTTATAAAATTGGAAGATTTATTATTAAGGTGTCCACAAGAGACCGCCACTATACTCTGTAGAGGATTAGTTCAGTCCATTCCCCACCCTCATATCATATTTTTAAATTTGTTTTAATATTAACCTCCCTTACGCCTGGGTCTCGCAAATATTCTCTTCCTTTCAAGGTTTTCTGACGAAAGTTTACTATGCATTTTTCAATACGCCATCTTGTACACTTGCTTCGCCCAAGTTTTCCTTGATTTTATCATCGTAATGACATTGTGTGATTTCATAGTGTTATTACGTTTTAAAATCCAAATATTCATAAAATAAGCATTAAAAGCGATTATTAAGAATTTGACAGGAGACTATCATGGTTATTTCAAGGACAGGCTGAGGAAAACCTCAGGATAATCATCGGGCCAGAGATTCAAATGCGATACCCATCGAGTGGATCGATACATCTGTACTAATTTGTGTAGTTGAGGTACTTTTGGACTAATTTGCGATGACGTAATTTTCAAATCTGTTACGATGGAAATAAAAAAATCGAGAGTTTGGACAGATGTCAACCAAAATAAAATAAGTATGTTAGATGGTGCGTTTTGTATTTAAATCAGTTTCGATAAATTTCGACCATCCTGACCGAAGTGTTCGCGGTTAATCTCAGTCACACAGATAGATGGTGGAGTTGTACCTTAAAGTAGGCTAATGCCACTTCTTAAACATCATTTACTAAACATCATTTGAGCTCTAGTTGAGAAAATGTCGCTGAATAAAATCAAGAATGAATCCGCTATCTTTGTCGTTGATTTTAAATCCGATATTACCAATGTTTCTCATAAACACTGGAATTATAAAAGCAACTTTTCTGTTGTGTTCTTTTTTCGGATGTGATCTCAACAAATTGTAAGACAATGGTTATGGAACAAACTTCTCCTTGTCATGTGTATAGCAACGAAGGTCATGTACTAGTCATACACACGTATAATATTACAGGCAAGCCCATGAAAGTTGCACGAAACGCTTCGACAGGAATAATTCAGATCGAAAAACTCTTTCAATACCTGACTCGTCTACTACAAACTTTTCCGATCACTGTATGCAGTATAACTTGCTTGTTTGCGTTAACAAAATCTTTGCGGGTTACATCTTAAAAAGTTTCTACGCTTCATGAGTTATTTTGGTTTTGTCATATATTAAAGTTGCCCTCAGTGTAACAGAAGACTATTTATCATGGCAAAAATAGTTGTCAAAGAATCATTTATGAAATAGGTGTATGTATTGCGCAATTTTCACGAATGGAAACTAATTTTTAAGTAAATACTTATTTAATTGATAAGTTAAAAAGAATAAAACAAAGTGTGACAAATAACAATACTTTTATGTTCGATGTGATCTTCATTTCCAGGTCAGATATAATTCAGCCGTTGTCGTATTCGGTTTAATGTATATTATTCATCACGTAAAAACCAGTGATTTGTACTTAGACGTCGCAGAAAATTGTGGCGACCTTACTCAGAATATTTTCGAACACGTATGGGTAAAGGAACATCGATATATTGGCCTTTACGTTCACCCGACCTCTTTCAAATAGATGTTTGAAAAGTAGGAAGATTTTATAAAAAAGGTTTTGTTTTGCGTATAAATTTCTTACGGAACCTTATTTCTCCTCTTGAATATTATAATATCGGTATTAAGCGAAGTTTGGAAGTGATGTCAGACAAAGTTAACGAACTGTAATTATGTAGTCTGCTGACGAAAATGTTGCACAAAGCCAAGTAAATCTTGTACACAATATCTCATTGTCTAAGTTTAAATTTATTAACATATTCTAAACAAACTCTAAGCGAATCGTGAAGTTTATACCTAAATTTTCTGACGTAGGTCTATACGCCCAACTAACTTTTGAACTTTTGAATTTTGAAATTGAACCGATAATATTTCATGCACATACACGGGCGGAGGTGATTAATGGTCGTGAAAGACTGCTCTGTTATTGATCGAAATATTATATCACTAAACATAGGCCAGGCCTGTGTAATCAATCACAGGAATTTAAGGTTATGGAACGGAAGTGACATCGCAATATTCAGATAATAAAGAACTAAATCACTGGTTAGCCCTTTAAAGCGCAATGATAACGAGATGCTTCAACAGTCAAAATCTCTTAATTTATTGTCTATTAGTTTTGTATGATTTTCCCTGCAAATAGCAATTATGTCCTTAAACAGTGTTAATCAGTTGATCTTTGTAATGTTGATGTATTGTGTTTTATTTTCGGTACGAACTGAATTATTAATGTTATTTAGACAGATTTAGACAAAGGGATAACTAATTATATAAAAGTATCTTGATGCGATTAATATAAAACTCGCCATTATAACCTAACTCTGAGGTATTAACTACTATAATTTCGATCTGTGTACCTCAATTAGCCCCTTTTATGGTAGACATAACATTAAAATGTTTCTGGCTTTACTTCAACGTATTATCATTGTCTTTCTTAAAAATCTTGTATTCTCTAAGCTGGTCAATAAATTTCCCTCTGTTTATAGAACCTAAAGTTTCATGACTGTTTTTACAAAAGCTCGCTACTTGTCCATATCATCAACCGAAAGAATCAAGTTCACACACATATAACCTTTTAATTAAGATCTATTTTAATATTATCCTCCCATTTGTGTTTAGGTCTCATCCACTTTGATTTGTTATCACTAATAATATAAAAAGAAAATTTAAAAAAATTCTAACTTTTTTCCTATATCCTCTTGTTACTTCCTCCCTCTTGGGTCGAACATTCTATGCCCTCTCCTTAAATTTGTGGTTTGATTACTTTATTTTTTACGATTATAGATAGCAAATGGGAAGACAACTGAAAGTCAGTTATCTAGCAGTTCGTAAAACCTATATTCCTTATCTTCAGAATATTAACAAATTTACATTAAACGTTTGAAGTGGTGGTTCAACTTTAATGTCCTTGTCAGTGTCGCTTTTTTAGAACACGTCGCTAGCTAATGAACCATTGGACCATTTGAAACTTTGTATGAAGACAGATTGTAAATAGATGGGCGAACAGACTGGCAAATATGCAGTGTCACAGTTGCGGACAGAAATGTTAATTTACTGTTAAAATAAATACTAGGAATTTTGTGTTCGAAAAATCATTTTTAAGTAATGCAAATTTTAACCCAGTAATGCAATATCATTTATGCGCAGATAGTCACCCGATCCAATCCTTGTAAATTCAGAAATTTGGATTTTCTGCATTTGTAAATATGTCAAGATTATTATTATTCCTTATATTCCCCATTTTACAGGGTATCTACTTCTATGTAGCTGGACAAACCTTGCCCCTGAGGCACATAGTGCAGCAGCTATTTCTGAAATACATTTTGTTTTTTTGTAATACGTGTTACATACATTAAACAGATTTCACTTGAGGAATTATTATATATTGTATATGAGTGTCTTTCAAATGATGTATGATGTTCCTAGAGTGACGGTTTTCTGAGGTTCCTTAATGTCGTGTTCGCCCGGGATGTTGGCCAAATATGTTTTAGTGACTTGGATAAAGTTCCAGTTGCTCCTATAATTAATGGAATTACTTTTGGTTTTGCTTTCTACATTCGTTGTATCTCAAGATCCTCCCCGTTTCCGTTTTAATTATATTTCTATCGATTGGTGGTATTATTATTATTATTATTATTATTATTATTATTACAGTCTTTATTGATGTATTTATTTGTTAGTATTATTTTCATTTAGGAAATGATTTATTATTATTTATTTAATTAAAACTTTCGAACATAACCTCAAATATTTAAACATTAACCATGTTTGTAATTGTTGAATTATACATTATATTTCGTGTATAATTTATAGGCGTGTTTATGGTGTGTATTCATACCACATTTCAAATGTATGTCTCCAGTGGTTGATTAGTTAGCAACATCAGACCGAAAGATAAAACGACCCGCCATGTTGTACTTAAAAACAAACTTTAACAAAATTGCACATTATTCGAATATGTATTACAATACATCATTTTAGAGCTCTATATTAAGTGTCGCTAGTGTCGCTCCCACCTTATAAATTCACTTTGTTGTTATTACCGACTTCGGATAGTGTGGACTGCCACATATAAAACCTTATAAGCACGAAGTTCATTTAAATAACATTTAACATTTAATTCCTATCCCAAGGAAAACACTACGTGACTGTATTACAAAGATTGATCATTGCTGAAATAATCGTTATTTATTCTGAGAATCAGATGAAACTCATAAATATACTCTGTGGGCAAATTTCAGAGTAATTGAATGTTAAAACAGGTGGTGGAGATATTTACCATTGTGCTTTATATGGTAAGAGGGCAACGCTTTGAGGCGTTTCTGCACACTGCTGCAGTCTAACGAGCGTAAATTATCCATTGCTGTTTTGCAGTCCGTTTCGTGTTTGTAGGCCAGCTGAACGGATGTAAGATGATCATGTTAACAGTGAAATTGATTTTAGAAACGTGTGGAGACTGCAGATAAATTCTTGGAATACGCCGTACATAACCAAACACATAAATTTAAACAGATTACACGGAATAAAGGAGAATTATCATTTTCTAAAGTATTACTGTATTTTCATTTGTATGTATGCTGATAGTATTACAGAGACCAGTGGAGGGCAGTTGTAAAAATTATAATGTAACTTCGGATTACATTAAAGGCTGGAAAGTTCTTGACTTGCTGAATGACAGTTGGCTTTTCAAGGACTGTTACATTCTACCTAAGTATTCATTTGTAGAACTATTTTTATGTGTATCTACGTAGAATCACTCGTCTAAGTACGTTTCAGACGAATTTTTCGGATTTAACAAAGATAAAAAATTTCTGCTACTAAATTAAAACGCTACGAACACAACATATCATGTTATATATTTCTGAAATTGTACAATTTAATCCGCGAAGCGCAGTCTTTTTGAAAAATTTCGTCTGTACTCGCCAAGTTAGTCAAGAAATTCCCTACATTTTATGAAACCCGAATGATCATTACTATGAAGATGACTGTCTTCTGGAATTTTACCCCATGTGGTCTGGTAGAAATTTACCGACGTTTCAGATATGAGTGCGGCCTCTATTATTACCGTCCTGATAATGGGGGCAGCTAGAATATCTGAAACGTCGACAAACTTGTACCAGACAAAACGGCGTATTCTGTCATCGACCTGATGATGGTGGCAGCTAGCACCTCTAAATATACTATATAAACCTCTGTGACACTATACGTCATATCATCTCAGAAGACATTTATATTCGCCGCTGTGAGATATTGAAATCTCATCAATCATTACTGTGGTCGGATCATGCCTGAGCCATTTGAAACTAGACCACTCATTTTAATATTGTTCCGTAAGGACGTTTTACATTTTGATATAAGCTTATATTTGGTGAATTTTTTCATATTTTGTACCAATTTCTGGGCAAGTACTGGGTAGCCTGAAAAGGATCCCTTGATTGCATCCGGCCTGACTAGAACATCGCCGTAAGAATGTATTTCGCAACTTTGTATGAGAAATGTCGCCTTCGTTAAGTGCCATCTCCGGTTTACGGTCGCACTACACTCATTAGCTCATGTTTATTCATTCTTATTCAATGTCACATTCCTTTTCTCCATTACTGAGATCATCTCGAATACTTAGGCAAATGTGAACTGTTGAGAAGTGAGAGTGTGTCACAAAGGCACTAACTAGCCGAAGTAATTCTACAGAAAACATGCGTTTAAAACCCAGAGCCTTCACAACACAACTGTGTCTGTAATTTGCATAATCGTATGTAAAATTGACCTTGTACTTAATCCCTGTGCAATAAAGTTGGGTAACTGTCGCAGAAATATGTCTAAATATTATTTTTATCTATTTCTGAATGTTTATGACTTAAATGTGTCAGAATTAGTTATTATTTCTTGGGATTTAATCCATCGTCTGTTTCCTTAAAACGCACCGTTTCACAAAGTAGTTTTATTTTAATCCAGTGATGAAATGGACGTTTCTGATTGGATTCCTATAGGACTGTTGACGGTCACAGAACCAGTTTATGAAAAATTGCGTTTTAAGAAAACCAAGGCTATGCGTAGTAAAAAAAAAATTAACTGAATTTCTTAATCTCGACATTGAATGGGGTTTAGCAGTTAATTTGAGATTATGATCTTCTCAGGGTCCACATTATGACTCTCGTACGTGCTTTGTGGTAAACTGAAGTGGTCATTGCGATAATAACACTTGTTTCAGGGACTGTTAATATTACTCCCATGTAACACATAATAATCGCACAGACATCAAGCAATTTTCCGCCTTTTATGGAACACAAAGGTTTATTACTGTGCTCACAAGAGTCTGCCAATGTTTCCTATCTTGAGCCAATTGACTCCAGTCTACAACCTCTCACCTTATTTCTCTTAAAATTTGTGCTCTGCGACAATTGTTCTTAGGGTCATCAAAAGAAACATGAAATTAAAGGGGATAAAGGATAGGGAAGTCGGAAAAATGCATAAAAATCTTTAGCCTGAAAATCTTAAGGGGTCATAGTACCATGCCATCGCCCTGATGGTGGAGGCAGCAAGGACCTCTGAAACATCGGTAAACTTCTACCAGACTACACGTCACAAAAAGCCAGAAGACTACCATCTTCGGACTCGCCGTCTTGAAAACCTCGAATCATGCGTATTATATTTGCTTTCGCACTGATCCTCGATTTCCCTAGCTTTAATTTCAAAACATGAAAGTGATCTGAGGGAAATGAACATGGGGTCAAAAAAAGAACCCGTTAATGGCCCGAGTAACGACAGGGTAACCCCCCTTCCCAGAAAATGTTTTAGCTATGCCAATTTTCTGCTGGAAACTGTCCATTGTTAGGTTTATTTCTTGTACACAACGTTCCGGAACTGAGATTTGTTATCATTATACTGACAGTTTTATAATCTTTCATTCCAAACACTGTAGTAGATGTATCTCCCGAAACGTCGTTCAGGATATCAATAATTTAAACTGCGGGGTCGACGTTTGCGGTCTAGTGGCTTTTAGTCGGGACGTCCCTGGTTTAAATTCAGTTCCGCCATACTGATTTTTCAAGGTTTTCCTCAATTCCTCCAAGAAATTCCTGGGATAGTAGGACATTAGGTCACTCACTACCTCTTCCTTCCACATCTTTTCCGATTAATTATTTATTAATGATACCATAATTGACGCTACATGCTCTGAGCTACTGACAGCGTCGTTAAATAAACTGTAAATAAAATAAATTACTGGCAGAATCTAAATCATAATTATGTTATGTTATTAATGAATCTAATACCACTGGAGGAGGTGTTTTGATGGCTGATCAGAAACTACGGGCGTATTTAGTACATTTTCAAGCTAGAATACCTAAATAAAGTATGTTAAAAAATAATAAATTTTTGTATTAATATCTTGTTGTCTTGTTTCATAGTACGTGATTACTGTAATATGAGATAAAAAAGTCGTCATCATTGAATAGCAGTACTTGGAACTAAAGGTTATGTAAAATGAAAAAGTTGGCGTACAAAATTGTTGCCATAATCAAACCTATGGTCGTTTGTATTGATAAAAAAGACGCTGCCAGTACAAACTTAAGCACCCAGACGCCACAGATTATAATATTTTCCTTGTTTCTCAAATTACGGAAGGAATACTGGTGACGTTTACACCACTATATTCCCCCCTTACTCTTAAAATGGGCGGTACCTAAACCGACAGGCCCATATGACGAGTTCGTTTGTGTTCAACCACGCCGCCAGCCTAGAAAATATATACACCGCCATTTTACAACGTATAGCTGAAGTATTTGCATATTTTAACTGTCTGATTAAGAGGTAAACAATTTAGAGAATGGTAGAAACAAGCACATAAATTATGTAACTTTAATGCGTTAATTCCAGGAACTTTGGCATAAACGTTACGATTTAACAAAAACACAACGAAATGCATTTGATTACTGTAAAGCGCGTTTAATATCGCTATTAACACGAGAACCAGAATTGTATGTGGGATGCGAAACGCATAATAATAAAGTGACGATGTAGTGTGACAGGTGTCGGATGTGTGTTTATGGGTAGGGTCTCCCTCGACATGACGCAAATAATCATGGAAGTAATATCTTATTAAGATTGCGTATGCAGGGAAATCATGAATGACACCGAGATAGAAATCCGTGTGATGAAATGGACTGTTGATCATCGGACATACGAGGACAAATTCCTGTCATGGGTATTTTATATCAATGAACACGTACGATTGCGTCAAGATGTCTGAATTGAATATACCAAGTCGAGTTGAAACGGTCAAAGGGTGCCTCCAGTGTCTTGCAACATATCACAAGCTTTTACATCGTTCTTCTTTAGACAGCCGTTCGCAGTCCTGTAGATAATTACCACAGCTTACTTAAGTCTCTTATTCATTATTGTAAACATTATTGGCGATTCTGTAGATTGGTACCAGAGCTTTACTAAGTGATTCAGGAACTTTCAAATAACTAGAGCAGGGCGCTCCTTTCGGAGCTCCTACGGGGGGGTTGGTCAAGTTTGTAAAACGCAACCAACCTTGGTTAGTCCCAAAGGGGAGTTAGTTTAGTGTCTCATCCAAGTGTTTTAACCCCTGAGTTAGAAACTAAACTAACCCCCCCGAATGGGGGGTTTACACACTTGACCAAACCACCGAAGGGGTTTGGTTGCGTTTTAAAGTCTTGAGTAAGACACTAAACTAACCCCCGTGTATAAACAAATATAAGGTGATATTGTTGATGACGTCATTTTTTGAGAACGATGGCTAATCCTTTCGGAGCGCTTCTTGTAATCTGATATTTTACTTCTTTACGTCGCTGATCAGAGGCCAACAGTTCTTGGTCAGTCAACTTTCTACGTCCAAACCCACCCTTGCAAGTCTTCCTTTTTTCTAATATGTTTTCTGTTGAAGAGTTCTGATGTTTTAGTTCTTTACGTCGCTGTTCAGTGGCCATCTGTTCTTGGTCAGTCAACTTTCTACGTCCAGCAACACCATTGCTAATCTTCGTCTGTTTTTTCTTATTCTTTTTTTCTCTTCTGTTCTTGTTGTATACGTTTTTCTATGTTTATCAATGTAACTCTCCCTTCGTTTTTCTTTATTTATTAAATAGGTCTGATGTCTTAGTTCTTTACATCGATGTTCAGAAGCCACCTGTTTTTGGTCAGACAACTTTCTACGTCCAACCCCACCCTTGCAAGTCTTCGTTTGTTTTCTTCTGCTCTTCTCTTCTTGTTGAATAAGTTTTTCTGCGTTTATCAATGCAAATCTCCCTTCGCTTTTCTTTACTTGTTAAGTAGGTCTGATATTTTAATTTTTTACGTCGCTGTTCAGAGGCCCACAGTTCTTGGTCAGTCAACTTTCTGCGTCCAATCCCACCCTTACAAAGCTTCGTCTGCTTTTTTCCCCTTCTGTTCTTATTGAATACGTTTTTCTACGTTTATCGATGTAATTCTTCTTTCGCTTTTCTTTATTTCTTAAATATGTCAGATACAGTACAGAGGACAACTTTTCTAGGTCAGTCAGACGTTTTAAAATCTTGAGTAAGACTCTAAACTAAGTCCCCCGAATGAGGGTTAAACACTTGAACAACCCACGTTTTGGGGAGGGTTGGTTGCGTTTTAAAATCTTGATTAAGGCACTAAAGTAACCCCCTTCGGGGGGTTAGTTTAGTTTCTTTTTGGTTGAATATTATTATTAGTATCAGATTACCTTTTTGGTGTTGGCAACGTCTTCTTTCACTTTCCTTCATTTCTTAAATAGTTTTATGTCGCTGTTCGGAGGCGATGTGCTGCTTCTGGAGCAGTGATAATGCGACTGGCTTGATAGTTTTTGATTTCTTTGTTGTGAAGCGTTATTTGTTTCCTCGGCATTGTTGTGTTCCACAACAATGCCGATTTTGTTTATAGTTGACATTGTTGATGACGTAATTTATTGACGACAACGACTAATCACAAATTTTTATAAGGAGATAACCAGAGCTTCCATAAGTCAGTTATTTACGATCCTGCAGATAATTTCCAAAGCTTGCTTAAGTCAGCTGCTCAGGATACTTTAGATTATTACTAGAGCTTTATTAAGTAAGCTCTGGTAATGATCTACCAGAGCTTCCATAAGTCAGTTATTTACGATCTTGCAGATAATTGCCAAAGCTTGCTTAAGTCAGCTGCTCAGGATACTTTAGATTATTACTAAAGCTTTATTAAGTAAGCTCTGGTAATGATCTACCAGAGCTTCCATAAGTCAGTTAATTACGATCCTGCAGATAATTTCCAAAGCTTGCTTAAGTCAGCTGCTCACGATACTTTAGATTATTACTAGAGCTTTATTAAGTAAGCTCTATTAATGATCTACCAGAGCTTCTATAAGTCAGTTATTTACGATCTTGCAGATAATTGCCAAAGCTTGCTTAAGTCAGCTGCTCAGGATACTTTAGATTATTACTAAAGCTTTATTAAGTAAGCTCTGGTAATGATCTACCAGAGCTTCCATAAGTCAGTTATTTACGATCCTGCAGATAATTTCCAAAGCTTGCTTAAGTCAGCTGTTCACGATCCTTTGGTTTATACCAGAGTTTATTAAGTAATTAGGAACCTATAGGAACCAGAGCTTTCGAAAGTTAGTTATTCACGATTTTGCAGATTATTACTAAAACTTTCTTTGGCCAGTTACAGTTGCCTGATTACTTTTTAGTCAGCAGAACTGAGAGGAAGAGACCACTTGGGAAATGTACGGATACGTGGGAGATAACATTAGAATGGTGTTTAGAAAAATGGGCTTCTAGAGGTTAGGATCGATTCGCATGGCTCAGGCTAGTAATGGGTGGCGGTCTCTTGCGAATGTGGAAATTAACCTTAGGATTCCATAAAAACACGGGGAATTCCGTGAAAAGCTAACTGATTAATCACTTTCATTAACGACTCTGCATTATGGAATTATTTGATTATACAGTATCTGAAGCTTGAAAGTCCATATTATTCAGTGTTAGCCGTGAAGCCCTTGCTAATTTTGTATGCAAGAATGGAGGGCAACCAATTTATGATATCAGAGCTATGTAAGTTGAAGGCTGTTTAGAACTTCAGGACAAGAACTTTGAGGTCACTGTATGTTAAGTGCCATTGGGAAAGAAATATAAAGTGATCTGAGTAACTCAGCCTTGTGAATGAATTAAATATGCTGACAGGATCAGATGTAGAAACTATTATTCCTACCATCACAAATCTGGCCTTACCCTACGAAACTTCATCTAGCTGACTTCTTCTTTAGAAACTTATATTTACTCAGCTTGTCAAGAAGTTACCCACTGTCTTTGGAACCTGATGTTTTATTACCATGTTAGATAAACACGTCACTTGGACCCTATCTTAAGCCAGATTAATACAATCCACACCCTTACGCGTAATAGCTTTAAGAAATGTTTCAATATTTTCTCCTATCTACACTTTTGTCTAACAAATGTTTTCCTCCTTTCAGATTTTCAGACGAAAATCCTGTATTTGTTTCGGCCACCCTCACTGATGTTTCCGTGGTTTTCCTCAATTGTGTGGGAAATACCAGAATATATTTCAAAAAGAGAACGGCTCCCCGAATCCAATAATTGGACCTAGCAATGTCCTTCAGTTAATGTGTTCATAACCTTTATGTTCCAACCCTAGACGTCCATCCAACGAAAGTTTCTTTTGATACAAATGTCACCTATTTTTTTCTGAGTAACCTATGAATAGGGTAGACCTGTCTAAGTTTTCTGCATTGCACGAATTTCTTATTTATTTTCGAATTTGATTAATCATGTGATACGAAAAAAATTCGCGTTATATCGATACGCTGAATACATATCGCTATTCAGTATATTTCCCCGATATTTCATATCGATTTTTCGATATCGACTGATATCCCTAATAAAACTGAATAATAACTTTTTAATACCACGTTTTATTAAAATAGTTGGCTGGAGTTAAGTAAACTGTCGACATTTCTTGAGAAATGTTATTCAAGTCACACCTTATTCTATTTGTAAGCAGGAAAGTTCCGTCGTGGAATGTAAGAGGCAGGTCCCAGCACTTGCCTTGCACTACACATTCTGCCAGCAATGCTTCTGAAACGGACAGGTGTGCCTCGTAACATATGCGAAATCATTTCGCGTTACAGACTTCTCTACGTTTTCAAACATTTTCACACACCTAAACCAATTCATTTTGTTCATTCTAAAACGAACACCAACCCATGACATTAGGATGGCCATCTAATATATTGTTACGCCGTATAGTCTGGTAGACATTTGACGACATTTCAGATATGCTTTCTGCACGGCGGAACAACACAGAAGACAGTCATTTTTATACTCACCGCCGTGATAACCTGAAATCTTAACCCATGACATTTCGTCCGTGTGAACCAAGTGACAGATGTGTATAACAGTATATATAAAACAGACTCGCGACCTGCCTGCGTACATTTTTTATAATGTTGTATCACCATGTATGATAACAAATATTTATCTGAAATCAGAAAACACATTTTTATGTCTTCAATATTTTACAGCACGAGCATGAGATGAACGTCAATTCGAGGATTAGAGCACATTTTACTGATAAACACATGCTTATTGTAACGAAGGATATTCTTAAATAGAACTACTGCAATACTATACCTAATTTATTAGTATCTGTAATACATTTTAGTGGTATTTCGATAATTTGTCTTCATTTTTAACTTTGCCAATCTATAAGGAAGTGTAATATGACCCAGGTATGAGAAACTCTGTGATCCCCTGCTTTAGGCGTAATGTACGCTTGGAAAATACAACACTAAAGGTATTTTTCCACCAGTTACTCTGTTTTTGATGGAGAACCTTTGAAAGAGCTGGTTGCATGGTAGAGTAGGGGAGACAAATTTTCCATTACTCTGAAGGTCACGATGTTAGTGGGAGAATGTAAAACACACATGTAATTGGGAGGAAGAAAGACTAGGAAACAATACAACTGTAAATGCATGAGAGAGCGAGGCTTACGAAGGACAAATCACATGAGAAGTTTCCAGCGTCTGACCCCGATATAAGCAAATGTATTTTAAAGTCCTTTATGAAGCCCTGCTTTTTTATCGATATACAGATATCGAAAGTTTATTATATGACCGATTGTTGTAAGTCATTTCAAAAATCTTACTCTTCGCAAAGTTATTTACTCGGAGTACAACAGTAGCTTGTTAAAAAGAGAATATCAGTTCACAAGTAGCTGATATCAGTGTGCAGATATAACGTTATAACAAGATGCATGTCGCTGGTTTACACAGCTGGATAGGGCGAGGGTCAAATTAATTCTGATGACTGCCGTACACTCCATGACAAAACACATTTGACTTTAACTCCACGCAGCAGAGCCACTCAGCTGAATAATAAGTTACCAACCTTTATGGAATCCAAAAGTTCATTACCGTATTAACAAAATCCCTATCCCAAAACACTCATATTTTATCTTAGATTGATCTGAATATTTGTTTCCTTCTATGCCCGTGTCGGGTATCCCAACTAAAAGCTTGTATGCACTTCTCATAGTCTCATGCGTGCTACATTCCCCACCCATCTAAGAGGTGTTGTACATGTCAGTTTTTTAACTAAACTAATTCTGCTGTAATGCAAACCGAAGTTTCAACACCAAAGGTTCGGTACTGTTAAAACCAAATCCAGCATTTTCTTTCACAGTCACAACATAATTTGAATGCATCTTTGTGCTGTCTGTCTGTCTGAGTGACTCGTCTTTTTCACCAAATTTCATGATCTGTTTCACAGAAAATATTACAATATCAATTCATAATCACAGATTTTAATATTTTCTATTTCAACTTCCAATTGTCATAATGACGCCTAGCGGAGTGAGCCCTGTTTCGTCACAGAATGGCGCGTTCTTAGTTTGAGGTTAGAGCAGACCTCCCCCAAACATAGAGGGTAGTTGGGAACATATTAAATTAACAGCTGTGGACGGCAGATAAGGGGTGGTCCTCCTGTTTGGGGGCGTCCGGCGGGGGACTAAGAATTTCCCACAACAAAGTACTGGCATGTTATGAAATGTTACGCAGGGCCGTGGATTTCCACGGATTCTCTTTGAAGATTAAAATACACGAAATTATGATTTTGCCTCTTGTTTTATATGGCGTAAAACCTATTTATCACGTTAAGGAAAGAATAAAGATTTATGGTGTCTTTGTTAACAGGATACTAAGGGGGAAATTTGTACCTAATTGGGATGAAATTACGAGAGGATACGTATATTTAAATAATGACGAGCTTACATAGTTTGTACACTAAATCAAATTGTTAATAGAATGTCTTTTGTTTTGTTTCAGGTCTAAGTGCTGATGGAAAGACATCAGATAATATATCGATCGTATATCATCAGAGCTCAACACCAGGTCAGTAGTATATTCACTAATTTTTTAAATATTGGTAGACCTGATTTATTCTCATTGTAAACATAAGGATGTTTAAAGTATCTCACTTGTTTATAAATGTCAGCAGTCGCATTTAAACGCTCCATATTTATATTAACTTCAATGTATGACACGTCCGTCTGTCGTAAGCAACATTTAAAATCTATTATTTCGTTCACCTGCCAACAGTACGTCTTTCAAACCGTCCAATTTAACCACGGGCTATTCAAATTTATATTTTATAATCGTTATTCAACGACATAAATATATAGAGCAGGCCTAAAATATTATTCATTGAATAAAAATGTCTCATCGTATACAATATTATTAAATTACATAAAATACTGTATTTCCTCGATTTTAAGACACTTTTTCACGTTTTAAAATGTCTTAAATCGAGGTGCGTTTTACATTTTATTGCGTCTATGAATCGATATTGTGTCTTTATTCTGAAAATCTATTACTAAATCAAGGGTGCTTCTAATAATTATTAGAAGCACCCTTGATTTAGTAATAGGTTTCAGGATTATAATCGATGGCGTTTTAAAATGTTGGAAATACGGTATATGTGTTATTGAGGTCGGACACTATTGTTTCAAACATTTTTGTTATAGTCAATATCTATCCAGATATAAGGAAGGATAATTATTTACTGCATACTTTGTGATGTCTATAGTGTACTTGGCTTTGGAACAATGGATGTACGTCTCCAACAAAGTATTTGTATCTGCTATAAACATATACCAAATCGAAAGATATACACAAAATCGTAAAGATTGTAGAGAATGTTCTTGAGAAATGTGTAACAAACTGGAATTAGCTTTTCCTGTTGTTCACAAATGAGAAAGGTAATGTATCTGTGTAGTAAACCAAATTTGGCAAGCTGTCATTTAAATACTGAAGGATAACATTAGAAATTCAAATTTTTTCAATGAGATTATGAATTAAGAAATCCATACAACTTTAACTCTTAGATATCTCCCGTAAATATGTGATTATAATTCATATTTATTAACCTTTAGATCAAACCTAATAACTTAAAGTATTACAGTTTGCAAATACGCAATAAGTTGTTTACAAAATCTAGGTTTCTTCGTTTACGTCTCCAATATATCTGCTGTTCACAGTAGGCCCTACCAGATGAAAACGTTCAATTATTTATATTACAACTTTGACATCAAATTATTAGAATTACCACAAACACCTTGTCTGTTATTTTCCGCCGTGATGCCGTGTGATGATCGTTGTATGCATTTAACTTATGCCAGGCAACGGAACATGTAGCTTACAGTTGTGATTTTATGGCAAATTCGGCTGAAGTGAAATGATTTTGTAACTACGAGGGTCGCTCATTAAGTAATGCCCCACATTTTTTTCCTCAGAACATATTTATTCAAGATGGCTCAAATTTAGTGACAATATAAATCAATGTTTCCTTTACACATACTATTTTTCCACATAGTCCCCATCAACTTGTACGGTTTTACGCCAGCGTGGAACAAGTGCATGCATGCCTTGCCGGTACCAGCTCTTGTCCTGTGCACGTAGCCATGTCCTCACTGCTTGAATAACGCTCTCGTCATCTTCAAACCTTGTTCCGCGGATAGCATCTTTAAGTGGCCCAAAGAGATGGAGTCGGAGGGTGGATGGGGCAGCACCGTTCAACCAAATTTGATGATTTCTTCCCGGGTTCTCGGACTTGTGTGAGGGCGTGCATTGTCATGCAGGAGCAAAATTTCTGCTGGATGCTTGTGAGGCCGAACTCGTCGGAAACGCTTCTTGAGGGTTTCCAGGGTCATAATGTACGCGTCTGAATTGATGGTCGCACCTCTTGGCATCACATCCACAAGAATGACCCCATCACTGTCCCAAAAGACAGTCATCATGACTTTTCCGGCGGAGGGAGTTGACTTGAATTTCTTCTTTCTCGGTGATAGAGGATGATGCCACTCCATTGACTGCCTTTTTGTCTCCGGCTCAAAGTGGTGTATCCAGGTTTCGTCACCTGTAATGATCCGGGACAGAAAGATCTCTCCCTCAGCATCAAAACGCTCCAACAATTCAGAAGAAATCGTTTTCCTTTGAATCCTTGTGGTCTGCTGTGAGACTTCGTGGAACCCATCTTGCGCACACCTTCGAATATGCAAGAGCCCGGATAATTGCAATCACACTTCCATTGCTGACTGAAAGCTGTTGGGCCAATTGTCGAGTTGTGATGCGCCGATCCTCACGAATAATGGCATCCGCGCGGTTCAACATGTCTGGAGTGGTGGCTGTGGCAGGACGCCCAGAGCGCGGCAGATCACGGAGCTCGGTTTCTTCACTTCCTGAAGCTTTAACTCTCTTAGCCCAGCGACCAACGGTGCTCCTATCGACTGCACAGCTTCCATACACAGCACACAAACGTTTATGAATGTTCACCACCGTTTCTTTTTCAGCAACAAAGAATTCAATTACAGCTCGTTGTTTGTAACGAGAGTCGTTCACAGACGCCATTTTAACAGTTCACTACAGCTCCGCTATCGGTTGGAATCATTTGAAACTCCGTACACGAACGCGGGAAACATTAAATCTCAAGCATGTAAAAGTGCACTTTTCTATCTTCATTATTGGCTGAGAAAAAAAATGTGGGGCATTACTTAATGAGCGACCCTCGTATATATGATACCATGTAGTTATTTTTGTTCACAGTGGTTAACCATATAATTTCCAATTCATTCTTTACTGATCATCATATATAGAGTGTTCCAAAAATTATACAAATATTGAATTAATGAAATAAATACAGTTTAATAAACTAAACCATTATATACGTCAGCATTGGCCCTTCGCGAATTAGATAATCTAATGTAAGTGTACACATCTTTCTGGGACACTCTGTAGTTCGAGTTACTTACTGCGTCGTTAAATTAATAACAGGGAATAAAAAAAGGAATATTACCTTAGGTGTAGATATAAATTTAAATTTTGCGCTGTCGAAATTTGTGTAATTTTATGCTTCAAATATGTCTCATGAAAATATTGTAGGGTTAATTTCAATTAAAACATCTATCAGTTAATCTTTTGTTTCCTGCTACTCGTTGAATAAGATAATGTTAACTTTCTGAAGCCAAAGCTTGTTTGAATATTGTTTAAGAATTCAGTCCCTACCGAAAAGAAAACGCTACACTCCACCATTACAAATATTAACTTATTAATGCTTTTGAATAAAAAAATCTCAGCTTACGGCGAGAATCATACGAAAAACATAAATAAAAAAATCAGAGTTTCTGATATTTAAAGCAGATGGTACGTATATTTACCACTGGGGTTTAAAGAGTAAATATTCTTGTTTTTTCTCGAGTTAATTAGTTACCGCACAGCCACTTACGACCATATATTTGCGTTAGCCTTATAAGTCGAGATGTTATTGGCTTAGGGCTTGTCCTTACAAATGTGAGAAAAATTTGATTATATGCAAATTGGATAATTTCTTCAAAACCTGATTAGTGGCACATACAATCTCGGCATCGTCATACCTTAAAATTCTGTTACCTTAAGCAACCAGTGTTGGCTAATAATAATCCTTCGTAATAGATTTTGTTAGTATTGGAACATAATCTAAATTCGGATTCATGACTGAATTGATACAACCTTCAAATAGTGAACAGTCATTGGATATAAATGCGGTAATAACAGCTTCCAAGAAATTACACTTCATAGATGTAATTTATAATTAAACGTGTGTTTTTATACTCTATGAAACTTAATTAAATATGCAAAGACATTTAAAACCGACACCTGCAAATTAGTGCATATGCTTTCCCGCAATGTACTAATGTCGAAGTAATTGCCGATACGTCACGGCGTAAGTCTGCAGTCTCAGAGTGAACTCATTAAGATTATCCGTTCCCCACTTAGGCTGCTCACAAAATAAATCCTTTTGAAATATATTATTTCCTATCTATACAGCTTTAATAAGCTCTTATTAATTTATTTAGTTGTGTGAATATTAAATTAATCTTTAACGATCAACGCTGGATAGTTTGAGCTGTTAATAATCTCGTTAAATAAATCAAAAATAAATGCTGTACTCTTAATATAATAGCTAATGTCCGTCACTCTTGTCTGGACGAGTGCTATTAGGAAAAAATCTTCAAATTGAGTTCTGACTATGGTGACTCTGGTAGCAAGAAATTAAAATTGTGGCGCTTGTGTTGGTGCATGGTGGAGTGTGCGTTTGTCGGGAGTTTTTTTGCGATCGGCGGGAATCTTTAATGAAGATATTTAAACATTTAATTTGGTTTAAAAATATTTGTTTAAGTTTTTTACTGCATGAAATTTGCAAAGATAATGGTACATTAAATTATATTATTTTTCAATACAAAAAATGTCTTATTCACGTTAACTTTTACAGGATTTATTCATCTTTGATAAACATTCTTCGTAAATCTGTAGAGAATTTTACACAGTAACAGGAGTGATTAGTTTCTTGGCACGTGAACAATAGTCTACTACAAGACACTAACACTGAACTGTTGTAACTTATTATTATATTGGGGTTACAAAAAGGAAATAATTCAAAATCACTCAACATTTCCGTTATTTATTTCTGTGGCGCCACACAACGAAAAATGTTGTAAATGGTTTTGTGCATTAAAACGTACATGTTTGCCTGAGATGAATGTCTTTGGACACATCACTTTATGCATTGGTGCAACTTAAATGGTTTTCTAGCAACTTTTATAGAGACAGGACTTAAGAAACAGTGATTTACTATTACCGATAGTGGTACGCGAATTGTTCTAAAGGACGCAGGCCAGGAAAATCTGATCATTCGTCCATCTTGTATGTATAATCTGATTTCATGAAACCAGATATAAAGTTATCAAGTTTACATATTTTAGACGGTTTAATACACCCCGGGATCTTCATAGAATATGTCGTTGTTGATTTATGGTTTATCTCAAGTTCTGGACTTGCCCTGATGATGGAGGCAGCAAGAATCTTTAAAATGTCTGTAAATTTGTACCTTACTATACGGTGTAACAACCCAGAAGACACCCATCTTCAAGAATTGCGTAGTTACGTTCAGTAGCTAGTTAGAAGTGCGGTAGAGAACTGTGAATCTAGTGTGTGAATTGTGCTTTCTTTGTATTCTTCCGCCCAGTCCCATTGTGTAATATTCTGACCTTAATTGAGTTGCCATGATGATAATTACCTTACGAGTTACACGTCATGGGGTCCATCATGTGACCTTGAGATACGACTCGTCGACCGTAACCATTGTTCGAGCTAGGTCTTTGCAGCACGGCTGAGTGTTGGGTTCGTGGAACCGTATCACGGATACGAAATCGTAAACCGAATTATTTCCAGTATAGAGTCATCTTTACTTTTCTGTGGATGTCAAAACATGTGGTCTGGATTGTAACGCCGTTTAGATTTGTAAGTAATTTCGGATACCAGATCTTTAGTCCTGACGATGGAGACTGTTGGTACACTCTATGCAACCCAGAAGATCAACTTTGACATCTTAACCGCAGTGAGAACCCCTTAGAGCTCACGTGAATTACGAATATTTGAAAACAAAGTGCTCACTAAAATATTTTTACATTGTATATTAATGGGACGATTAAAACAGGTCATCTGATATTTTTTGGATAGCGAAATTTAATAGATTAAGACAGACTTTAAATATGGGTTTCATTCGGTTCTCACTGTAAAAGGGACAATTTCCATAAACACCATTAACCAATTGATCTTTGTAATTGTGAAGTATTGTGTTTTGTTTGGGTTACAGACTGAATTTTTAAATATTATTTAAATTATCTTCGGCTTTAAAGTGTTACTAACCTTGAATATTATGGGCCATCTGGTCTACGTTATATTTTTATGACCTTCACGTAAATAGTTGTTGCATAAGGCAAGGGGGGGGAATGAAAGATTTACCAATAAGAATGATACAGAATCTAATACAAAAGCTAGCCGGCTTACATGCGGCATATTATGAAAATATAGTGAAATTTTTATGCCGCGAAAGACTGGGAATTTTTTGACTAGATGAGCGACTGTTAGCTTCTGAAGAAGAAATGTACTCGATTGGTTTCGTTTCGTTAGGTGGCGTACCAGCTATGTTTTTTCTTAAGCAGATTTTGCACGGTACAGTTGACATTTTAATTAAGAATTAAAATGTGTACTAGGGGCTTTACCGCGCATGTACTCTTAATATTCTAGTACTTTATTGGAGATGCTTATGATAATGTTCTAGATTTATAAAATCTTTACATCCGCAGAAACGTAATCAGTAAACCATATTCAGTATTCTAGGATTTTGAGAACAAACTCATGGGATAATCAGAACCTAGTCTATGATTTGAAGTCTGTAACTCCCGAATGTAAAGTATGACTTAGTGGCCATCATGCGCTTAAACTGTTACGAAAAATGTGGGTTTTATAAGAACGTAAACAACATGATTTTTCTGTGGAATCATTTGGACTTGAGGATATGTCGAAGCGAAAGATTCATAACGTTACATGTCAACAATAAGCGATATATCTTCCAAGTGAAGTTTTCTTATATTATAAATGTCCCTGTTTGCTCTTTCTAAGTTCTTAGTTTCTTATATATTTTTTTGTAACTTTTCTTTTTGAACTTGGTTCATCGGTTCGCTCAGTGTTGCGGAAGATTGATCCGAATTCTGTCTATACCAAAAGTTTCTTTCTTTACGAGAAATTGCAGCAAACCTATTTTCGTCCTCCATTCTTTTACAGATGGAATCATAAATAAAACAGTGACTCCTAACTTAATATTTTCGGTTTAACTTCCGTAAAAGTTTCGATTACTTTCTGTTTTAATATATCTTTCTAAAACGTATGTTTATATTTCTTGAACTCCCAGTGGTAATTGTATGTACTACCTAATTTAACAATCATCAACGCTGCATTTCGTGTTTGTGTTATGTATTATTCTCAGTGTACACATCAACTATTTCCTTAAACGGCATTAACAGTTAATCTTTGTAATAGTAAAGTGTGATTTCTTTGTGATACGGACTGAATTCTTAAAATGTAGACGAGTTTCGTCTTCAAGGGGTTAAATAATGTGTATAAGTTTTGGGAATTTTTTCTCAGTTATTAATTACTCGTAAACGCTTAACACACTTATAATTAATGTATATTATGATGAATACGGACGTAAATAAGCCGACACTGATCATCTATTGAGATTATTGAATACAAATCTAAGATAAATAACTAATGTGTAAATTTAAATGTTGTGAACATGTAAGTAGTGGTATTAATGTACGAGGGTCGCTCATTAAGTAATGCCCCACATTTTTTTCCTCAGAACATATTTATTCAAGATGGCTCAAATTTAGTGACAATATAAATCAATGTTTCCTTTACACATACTATTTTTCCACATAGTCCCCATCAACTTGTACGGTTTTACGCCAGCGTGGAACAAGTGCATGCATGCCTTGCCGGTACCAGCTCTTGTCCTGTGCACGTAGCCATGTCCTCACTGCTTGAATCACGCTCTCGTCATCTTCAAATCTTGTTCCGCGGATAGCATCTTTAAGTGGCCCAAAGAGATGGAAGTCGGAGGGTGGATGGGGCAGCACCGTCCAACCCAATTTGGTGATTTCTTCCCGGGTTCTCAGACTTGTGTGAGGGCGTGCATTGTCGTGCAGGAGCAAAATTTCTGCTGGATGCTTGTGAGGCCGAACTCGTCGAAAACGCTTCTTGAGGGTTTTCAGGGTCCTGATGTACGCGTCTGAATTGATGGTCGCACCTCTTGGCATCACATCCACAAGAATGACCCCATCACTGTCCCAAAAGACAGTCATCATGACTTTTCCGGCGGAGGGAGTTGTCTTGAATTTCTTCTTTCTCGGTGATTGAGGATGATGCCACTCCATTGACTGCCTTTTTGTCTCTGGCTCAAAGTGGTGTATCCAGGTTTCGTCACCTGTAATGATCCGGGACAGAAAGACCTCTCCCTCAGCATCAAAACGCTCCAACAATTCAGAAGAAATCGTTTTCCTTTGAATCCTGTGGTCTGCTGTGAGACTTCGTGGAACCCATCTTGCGCACACCTTCGAATATGCGAGAGCCTGGATAATTGCAATCACACTTCCATTGCTGACTGAAAGCTGTTGGGCCAATTGTCGAGTTGTGATGCGCCGATCCTCACGAATAATGGCATCCGCGCGGTTCAACATGTCTGGAGTGGTGGCTGTGGCAGGACGCCCAGAGCGCGGCAGATCACGGAGCTCGGTTTCTTCACTTCCTGAAGCTTTAACTCTCTTAGCCCAGCGACCAACGGTGCTCCTATCGACTGCACAGCTTCGATACACAGCACACAAACGTTTATGAATGTTCACCACCGTTTCTTTTTCAGCAACAAGGAATTCAATTACAGCTCGTTGCTTGTAACGAGAGTCGTTCACAGACGCCATTTTAACAGTTCACTACAGCTCCGCTATCGGTTGGAATCATTTGAAACTCCGTACACGAACGCGGGAAACATCAAATCTCAAGCATGTAAAAGTACACTTTTCTATCTTCATTATTGGCTGAGAAAAAAAATGTGGGGCATTACTTAATGAGCGACCCTCGTATTAATTGTTTTGAACCTTGTAAAGTTTAAAAATTAAAATTACTGATTTGTCAAAACGGGATAACGATACGAATGGGGTCGTATGATCGAATCGTCTTTCAGTCTTTTTGTCTATTATGCACCCATAATGTTATTTTACACAAAACAAAGGATTATTTACCATAGTTTTGTATTTTTCTAAAATCTTTCAACAAACATCATTGCAAAGTGGTGCTTATGACGATCCCACCTCAGATGTTTTTTCGCCCGCCATTACTGATTTAGGAAATTATAAAGTACGATTTTTACGATTATTACCAGTAATGTAACCGCCATACCAAATGTAATCCAAATCCGCCCAGCGGTTCTCAAATTGTATCAGGGAGACGGACAGATACATCCATACCTGCATGCATTCATTTCGACAATACAGTCTGGACTGCTAGTGTCCCCTTCCGAGTGGTGATCAAATGAAATAAATTAAAACTGATATTGAAAGATTACTATAAATAAAGCAGTGATATATATCGCAAATCAAAAGAAAAATACAGGAAAATTATTCTTTGTAACAGTAAGCCAGTGTCTTTGTTAAACAAATTCCCACAAAGTTTCAGTAGAGTGTTCTAATTTATAACCTTATGGCCCGTGAGTCACCAAATAATTGTGAATGTTGTCGAAGGATTGGAAAAAGGTATATAAACTTTGCTCTAAACAATAATTTTTAGACATGATAGTTACAGATACGTAGTGGTCGCGCGAGTACTCGTGGCACCTAAATGCGCGATGTGTAAGCCGAGAGAGGGGAGTTCAGTAGTAGAGGGGGTCGCACAGCCTCAGCTGCGGTGACGCACCGATCTAAACACAGCTAGAGCTACAAACCAACTGAAGCTGACACCCCTCTAGCGCGAGCTTCGGACGGGTCCATCTCATACGACCAAAATCAGTCCTTTGCGCAAGTGCCAGCACTTCTCGCGCGACCTCTACTGAATATCGCAAACACGACTATTTTCTGCCTACTTTGATTTCAGTTTTATTTATGTTCTGTCTAAACTTCGAAACCAATCAAATGCTGGATCAGAGATGAAAACCCTAAATTAGGATTGAGGGTATGGTAATTTGCTGAGTAGGATTTGAGTTTTTCAGGGCGGTGAGTCTGAAGATGTCTGTCTTCTGGGTTGTAGCGCCGTGTAACTGGTAGAAGTTTACCGTTTCAGACACGGCGCAACAGCTCAGTAGACAACCATCATGGTAATGTGCTGTTTGATCATGGCTATCGCACGCCTTCTGTCGCTATTAAGTTACTATAACATCCATTATCCTTCAAGCTTTTCCATTCATGGAAATCTACGTAAGGATTATGAGTAAATCATGCTTGTAAAAATTCTCCAGGTCCTTTGTAATAAATCTCCATAACATACGAATATATCCAGAGCTTCGGGTCGGCGAGTGATATGGATGTAAGGCCTCTATTCTCAGACTTCGTAATTAGACAATTTTGATGTGGAACATCTGGTTGTCACTAGTGACCTAAGACACAAGTGTGGCCCGAGAACAGCTGTTCAATATATGAAGCCTTCTTATTTCATTCACAGTTGCGTCTGTTAAAAGAAGAATCCTTTTGGTTTCACGTAGAATCTTTCGAATCTTTTCGTAGTTTGTACTAATCACATCTTTAATTGTGTTTCATACTAGACATCCAGAGTTCGTTTCTCTGTAGGGGCGCTGGAACTTTTTCGTTTGATTGATTGATTCTGTGACCCATTTAGTCTGCTACCCATTTAATTAATGCCCGTAACGGACGCAGAATTTGTTGACTAGGTGAACGACTATTAGCTTTTTAACAAGGACGCTGCGCCATTCTATTAGTTGTGTTTTATTTGATTTGGTTTGTACATGGATGTCTGAATGTTGTTTCTAGTACATGTTATGCTTACCTGGTAATTGGCAAAAGGAAGTTATTTAACTGCGTGCCATTCTTGTCATTGTATGTGTCATTTTTTATTACATCGTCAATTTATAGACTGCATTGGAATTGGTGTTGCATTACCTTGACTTACAGTTATACATTTGTAATGTCTGTTTCTTCTACTTATTATTTGTCATTGTTTGGATTTCCAAATGTGATCTATGTATTTCCCTTACCAAATCTTGAATAAAATCCCTCTGAAAGAAAGTATTCCATATTTAATTTCGACATATTTTATCGAAGGCTTTCTCGTAATCAATTAATCTCAATAAAGTGTGTTTGTTTTATAATTAATTTATCAGTGGCTTATGTACAATTTATGTAATGTATTCCAAGTTTAATTTCAACATATTTTTTTTCGAATGTTTTCTTGTAACCAATTAATCTGTTTGTTTTAAAATTAATTTATTAGTGGCAAGTGTAAAATTTATGGAATGTATTCCATATTTAATTTCAACATATTTTATCGAAGGATTTCTCGTAATCAATTAATCTCAATAAAATATGTTTGTTTTAAATTAATTTATCAGTGGCAAATGTAAAATTGATGGAATGTAGTACATATTTAATTTCTACATTTTTTATCGAAGGCTTTCTCGTAATCAATAAATCTCAATAAAGTGTGTTTGTTTTAAAATTAACTTAGCAGTGGCAAATGTAAAATTTTTACAGATCAGATGCCAAACGAGTGACTAAATAGTGTACATTTTGCCTGGTATAAATTGGTGGATTATTGACAGTCCCAAAGAAGTGCTATCATTTAACATACGTTTGCTACGTAACAGATTTCAGAATCATCGCAGAGTTAAGTTTTTCGTCATCGAAGGGAATTAGAGCATATGCAGAATTTTATTTACGTATATGTGCGTGCGTTTGCAATATCTTCAGACTAGATTTCTTGGCAAACAAGCCGTCCCTTTTCACATGGTAATAGATTTATTTCTTTGTAAAATATTCTATCTCTTTTTATCTGTTTTCTACTTATCTCTTCTGAAACATCAGACCTGCCGTCCACGTATCTCCACGCACGCGCATGCGTACAAGAATTTCCGTCTCATCCCCCGACGTCTTTCAGCGTTCCTGAAGTTTTCGACGTTTTGAAAGTCTGACACTTGTTTTTTTATGCTGAATCCTGTACTTATGATTGTACGCCAGTATACACCAATGACGTCAGTTTATCCAACTCAGCTATAAATTTGATGCAGTGATTTCTTTTGAGGGATTTCCTATGCAAACACGCTTTATTTTAATTCTGTTTCCGTGTTACTTCTTTTGAAAATTCATTTGTTCTACTTCGCACTGAAGATTGCTGTGGTATTTGTGATTTATTTAACGAGGCTTAGGTAGCTCAGATTATTCATCGTTGAATGGTAAGATGATTAATAAGTGGGAAAGGATTTGGAAGGAAGCAATAGTGTCCTAATTTAAGAAAATATTCCTGCGTGGAGGGACTGAGTAAATACACGGAAAAATTTAGCCATTACCGGTGCTACATGCTGATCTATTGTTCTTGTTATTTTAACAACGTACATTCGATGTGGAGCATCATTGTGGAATAATATTGAATCGTAATTGTTATCTGTCTGATATGTTTCGATTTTACATATTTGTGTATCTGATTAAAGACGGATCACGTCTTATGCTGACATATTAAATTTACCTGAAGTTTCTTGCACTTAGCCATAGAATATAATTTTTGAACATCGATTCTTAGACGCTGTCAAATGTAAGACGCGCCACGATTTGAGAAATTTTAAAATATGAGAAATGTGCGTCTTAACTCGAGAATATACGTTAATATCTAGAATTTTGTGGGGATAGCAATCTGAATAGCGACGTTTTTAATAGTTATAAACCAGTACGCAAACCTTAAGATGTTAGCCGGCAGAGAATAAACACTGTTGAAAAAGAGAATCCTGCTGATGAAGGCGGGGAAAAATATGACATGAGAGAGGGAGAAAGTTGCAGAGGATGACGAAGAAAAACAAATTCAGCAAAATTACTTTGTATGTTGAAGGCAGACGTTGGTTTTCCATTTTCAGCGGGAAGTAGAATGAATTCCCCTCAAAATGCGAGAAGAAATAAAGTGTAGGGTGTTGAATCCGCATCGAGCAGACGGAATCGATAAATCGTCTCGGTGATTGTTGTGAGTGGCGTCAGAACTCTTCCTTCGGCAAGACGAAGTACCATTCTTGTTCTCGTCATTTCGACGGCTTCGGAAGATTAATGGCTGCTTATTGTCTGCATATGATAAGTTCCTATCCTGTAATATAAGCTCTGTTTATATGAAGAGAGGGCGGTAACCTCTCTTTTTTACAATATGACGTATAGTGAAACTCACAGTTAAGGAACAAATGTAATAACACAGTAATGTCCCTACGGTAATTTAATTAATATTTAGAGTTTAGTAATTTGTCCTGTAACGAACATAGAAACGGTTTGATAAAGATCGGATTTGACTAGTGGTCTCTATAGAGTGAGTAGATCTACCTTACAAGATGACCCAGCTGTAAGCCACAACTAGCTGGCTAACAACGCTGACTGACTAATCATGAATTTTATCTGATCGGTTCTATTGTATTTCAGTGCATGAAATGCCACTCACACGGAAGTTAATACAGAATATACTGGATACTGGGAACGACCCGTTCTTCAAGCGCCTGAGCACTGCGTAATACAAAATATTGTATTTTAAAGTGTTAGCCGGACTAAAATGGTTAACGTGGTTAACATGAACCGCCCCTCCTCGAATATTCTGGTGACCCAGAACACATGCTTGCTACTGTATTTTTCGCAAATGGATACCAGAATGTCGAATAGGACTTGCTGTATATTGGCCTTAATTAGTGCAAGCACCAATCAGATTTCATGACATAATGTACGTATTAATTACCGGTGTAACTAATGCTATTTTATATATTTTGAGAAAATTGTGTTGAAGTATCACGTATGAAATAAGAACCAACTCCAAAGATGAGCATTATCCTTCAGAAGCTAATAGTAGCTTACCCTCTCAATAAATGACCCTCATTACCGTGTTCACAAGATTGGGCCGCTGGTTACTATCCTGAGCCAGATAAATCCATATTTTATACCGGATGTTAAAAAAAATTTATACAGTAGAAACACCATGCATAAAGGGGTGTTAAACTTAAAACTGCCTTTCCTTTAGTCACACAATTTTACAACTGACATTGTCAACAGTAAACAGTTGTCGTAAATTCGTATTACCAACCGAGACAAAAATGTTTCCTATCTCGTCATGTTGTGGACTTACAGCTACGTGACTTAAAAGAGAATTTTAGAACATTCTATATATTTAAAATTATCTTTAAATCTCTTATTAGGCTTTCCAGGTTTGTCTCTTACCTTAATAAAATTTATCACTTTTCGCATGCGTGCCCGCCCATCTAATAAGATCATAATAAGGTATAGTTCCCTCTGTACATAATTAATCCTCGACCCAGTGAGGGAGTGATCGGTCATAATCAGTTCCCGGCTGCTTGTTGGAACTGAAGACTCAGAGACTTCTGGTGCTGTTGCGGATGATGTGACGATAGAAAAACTCCACTCCCATCCAGGAACGAAATGGTACGTCAGAAAACGTTAATCATCATCCTGACGTAAGATGGGGCTTGCTTTGTCACATGAATACACGATATAGATCCGAAACGAACCAGCACAAATAAGGCATTGCCGATATTAACTTGTGATGACCTATCCATGTTTGTATATATAAGGACTCGAGTACATACAGTGTGATGCAGGAGAATATATAATGCAAGGGGTACTGATCGTAAAATTTCCAACAGAGAAGAACATGGGTCGGTTAATGACGTACAGTACAGTACCATTATTTACGATCTTCCGCCTGACCGTTGAATCATAAGAAAATTAAGGTAGTCTGTTTTTTTTTATTTATTATGCTTATCCAGTGTAATTTTATTTTCAATGCACTGTGTACTGACTAAAAATTACCTGGGATAACCACAGAGCAGACAAGCCGACTTCAGTACTTAACAATGGCATTAGAACTTTATCTTTTCGCCAGCACTTCATGAAGTTCCTAGAATTTATCGAATCCCTACAAATGGGTAGTTGTAAAAATGGCCGGAGCTTGAAACCACTGTTTACTTCCATGTAATGTCGGTTTGCAAGTGTCGAATTTCTATCTGCATGCACGTATCACAAGGCGTTACTCGTGAATTGATTTTAACTGAACTTTATACTGGAAAATGTAACAAAAATTGTATCATACAATCCAAATTCAAGCTTATTTTAAACCGTGTGGCTTATATAGGTGGGAAAGAACAGATTTTATACATTTTGTGAAGATGTGACATGATTTCTTAAGCTCGTGTCTATCAAATTACTATTCTGACACATACTGAAGAGACCCACGTGTGTACCTGGGTGAAGGTTATTAAGTTTAGTAAGGAAATAATGTTTGTTATCCTAAAAGGTCTGATCTCACGGCCTGCGGGTCGTATTCCACCCCTCCATGTGTTTTATGCGGTCTACGTACGATTTTTATAATACTTTGTCACTCTCCATGATGAAAAATATGTACATTATATCAGAAAATACGTATTGTGAATGTGTTGAGTATCTGGCAACACCTATGACTGTGAGCAACTGAATTATAAACGTCAGATCAAGAACTAGGACTTTATTAATGAACACTTGGGAGGGGTTCGTGATAATCGCAGCAACAGATACTGAACCCGGTATTGTAGGATTAATATCTCATTTGCTGTTGTTTGTGAAGAATTTATGAGTGCGTATCCTGACAAGGATGTACTGAATTAGGACACAATACACAGATTGGTAATTCAGTTTTGGGTGGATGACTGTCTTCGAAAAGGCGGCGGACGATTTTAAGTTTTTCCTAACAAATAAAAGCTAAAATTTAATTCGTTTGTCTCGGTATATTTCTCTTACGAACTCTTAAAAGTACTATTTAGTTAAATAAAACTTCATGTATACTGATAATTTAAACGCATATATTTATAGTAATACTGTGTCCATATATTTAAATGTTGCATGTTTAAAAAATTTGTTGTCAGTTATAGATATTTTAACGGTGTTGTATATATAATTGCACGCGAGTGTACTTTTGCAGGGATGTGGTGTGTAGGCCGTGAAGGTCAGGTGGGATCGACCTTGCTTTATATTGTTATGTCTTGATATGAAAGTATGTAACACGCCCTCTGACCTCAGAGAACATCACCATGTCGTACATCAGAGAAGAATCAGAACATGTCTCACACTACTGACTAAGCATATGAAATCACTCCACTAATATTTATCTCACAGACTCCGACAGAACCTTAGCTATAAGCTGAGACAGGGCGCGGCTACGCCATATTGAAATATTGTTCATAACCACCATTGAATTTTCATGATAAGAACTATAAACGTGTTATATTCTTTGCTTAATCCTCATGATGTTGTTCTGTGTCTTGGTGCTGTGTAGACTCGGAGGTATCCGTATTCAGCCCTGAAGATGGTGATAGTATGTTTCTCCGAAACGTCGGCATCTACAAACGAATATACACGCTCCATCGATTCCAATCTCCCAAGGTCCATTTTAACGTTATCCTCCCACCTAAGCCTTGGTCTTCCCAGGGGTCTCCTCCCTTCAGGCCTACCAACCAATACCTTGTAAACACTCTCTCCTCTCCCATGCATGCCGCATGTCCCGCCCATCCCATCTTTCTGGATTTAATCACCCTAACAATATTAGGTGAGGAGTACAGGCCGTGAAGCTCATTATTATGCCATGTAGTGTGGTAGAAGTTTACCGACGTTTCGGAGGTCCAAGTTGCCTCCATCGCCCTGATGATGGAGGCAGCAGACTACATGGCGCAACAACCCAGAAGACAGCCATCTTCGAAAGGATCTTTATTATTATCCTAAATTTAACACGGTCACTTAGGTTCGAACCCAGGACAGTTTTCGAGCTTGTTACCTTATTTCTTGTGATCTCACTTCCGGAACAATTTTTTTCTGTCTTTGCGCCGTTCCTTTGTCGTGCTTAGTTTTCGCCCTCACCGGAAGTCGAACTCAGGACATGCTTCCAGAGGTTTTGCCGTATGTGTACTGTTTTCGTAGTCTCTAGGAATCTACTGGCAGAAGATGTTCAATCTCCACAAATAAGCAACCCGAAAAAGATCGGCAAAGTGTTCTCTGTGCTTCCAAACTGTGAGGCCTTACAGAAGTGGCTTGTTCTTGGTTTATTTAACGATGGTTTCACTTGCTTACGTTAAATGCATCGAATAATAACATAACTGGCAAATAATAAATAAGAAACTGTGTCATTTGAATAAAAATATTTCTTCGATATTATCCATCGTCTAGTAAAATATAAAACATAAAACGACGTTTCGGAGATGGGACTCTATCTCCGTCTTCAGGTTCCTACACAGTTGGACCAACTAGATAGAGCTAATCCCTATCTCCGGACAAATATCCAAGGGAATTTTTATTCAAATGACTCTTCACCATCGTCAAGAAGTTTTAGATTTGAAGAAACTGTGTGTAAAGAAACGATTGTGGCCAAATTTAACATACTTCACGGGTATTTGCCTTGAGGTCTGAGGAAAACTACGAAGAATTTTAGTCATCATATTTCGTATCCAGTCTGAGATTAGAACTCAGTACCTTTCGAATATGAATATATCGTGCGAAGGAAAAATAAAAGATAGAATTCTGTTAGAAATTACTGTTTTATAAACAGTAATTTCTAACAGAATTCTATTGATACTTTGTAATACAACTTAACCATTTCTTGCTGTAATTAATTGTATTCGCTGTTCAGTACATTGGACGTTTCTAACAGTATTTTTTTATTATTATACATAAACAGATCATTCTACACGAGACCGTTGTGTTCTGGGAAAAAATATCTAGTCGTTGAGAGCGAAATAATCTGGTATAGAATTAATAGCGTTTTCTCATGTTGGCAACTAGCCGTATGTTGAAATATTAAGAATATGTCCGCCTAACATCGTAATTTCTAAACATTATACCCTATTTACCCTCTATTGAGCACAAGTATTATCTAATACTTGTGAGAGTTCACTCAGGACGGAGTGTAACAGCTGACTGAAGTCTCTTGAGGACACTTAACTACTTCTTGAAGGTCTTCTTCCAGTTACCTTGGCGCATAACACTCGCTCATAAGCCGTGTCATCAGAGGATTAAGAAGGAAGTTTTTTTTAGAGTTATCGTATGTAGGATTCCAGTGCAATGTTTTCGCTTTAGTTAAAATGCTTTCTATCCGAGACACAAACTGTGTAAGAGTCTTAATCAAATTCTTTGAAGACTCAATTTGTGAGAACTTTTTAATGCAATACGTTTCCTGTTGCAAGACGTTATATAATAAATGCGGATATATTTCTTAATTTAAAAGTATTAGAACATACACAGCTAATTAACATGTAAACTAAGTCCTGTATCTTGAATAAGACATAAGTGACCATGGCATAAAGTGAAGTTGTTTAGAACAAGTTAGTAAGTGCACGCATAGAGGAATAATATTGATAATTGTTCGTTGGCCATAATTTCCTCACGTGTAGATTCCCCGGTTGGGGATTCCCCCAGTCACGTCGGAGCACAAAACGCGTGAAAGTCTTCATTAATGTCCATTATTTTTGTACATGTTTCAACAGATTGGAATATTTCGACAAATTTTGTTAAACCTCACTAATATAAAATTTAATGAAATTCTGTTCAGGTGTTCTGGAAATGTTTCATTATACCACACGGAACAACCGAGCGATTTTGAAACGGATGCCAAAAACACTTCATAAGGGAACGTGTTTGTGTAGGCCTGCTTAAGTATAATACAATGAAGACAAATGATACAACAGACGAATAAATGTTCTTCCTAGGTAGTGGATGAATTTATATGATCATCTTCACGCTCTGACCACTTTACCCCCATTTTATGAGATGCAGTTTGGCCTTGGATCATTTCTGGGCAGAATTATTGGTTCCCAAATACTGATTAAATCGAAAATATTTTTGGCAAGTTTCATATGACTTTGTCTCGTGTCTTATTGGGTTTAAAATAATTAATATAAATATACGTGGAGTAGACGTGATAATTTATGACACGCTATACTCATTGTTGACTGGAAAGTGGCTTAAATTTTTGGATATCTTAAAAACTAGGAACATAATTTTGTGTCCCTGTACGACCAGATAGGAGTTACCGTAATCAAGGCTAATTCTTCATGTTATTTGCAAGAGAATGAATACCAGCTGTGAGATGTGATTCAAGGCTGTTACTTAGATTATAAAAATTAATGATTGAATCCTTGTTCAATCATTGCAGAAGGCCAAGATGTGATGAGATTATAAATTAATGTTACGGAATATTTGTATCCGTATGATTAATAAAGATGGAAAACTAATTACATGGTGGAACATAGAGACGTAAATCGTATCTTAACTGTTTTCCAAAAGTTACAACTGGTGATGTTAAATTTTAAGCGTCAACATAAACGCTTCAAATTCGCAAAAAAAAAAAGTAAAACAAAACTTTCCCGCTACACGCCATAAAGTCGCTTGCGGGGAGAGAAGGTATAGCTCCTACTCGTTCTTGACATCGACACTAGATGGCGTGAGTGGTCAGCGTCACGTTTCAGCCTCGCTTTACCCCCGGTACCTATTGGATAGGAGGCTTGGTGGGCCCTAGATCTAGTATGTCTACAGAGGCTAAAGGAAAACAAATTATTTTCCCCTGCCGGGGTTCGAACCCCGGTCGGTGGACAGCTAAATATAAAATTAAAATTTCTTTGAGGCGTTAAACTATGGCCCCTTCGTGTCTACTTTTCTAGCGTTCTCTTTGACAATTGTCAAAGAGAACGCTAGATTGCAATCTAACAGAGTCCGCCACTGTTCCCTGTTCTGAGACTAATTAATTTAGTCCACATCTCTTACCTGATTTATCTTTTATCAATTTCAATATAATTTGTGTACCTTTAACTAGATTGTCCAAGTGGTCTCTTTATCGATTAACATTTTTTACCCACTTCTCATCACTCCCAGGCGTGCTGTATGCTCCCCCCCCCCCCGTCTTATATAATCCTAATAATATTTGGAAATGACTATAAATTTTGGGCGTAGCGTTGATGTTAACCATGTTAGCTCGGCTAACACTTCTGAAAGCGAAAAATAAAAAGTATTATTTTCATTGTTCTGTTTCCTTCCATACACTGCAACACAGCAGAACCGAACAGATAAAATGCTTCGTTAGCCAGCTGCAGCCAATCAGCTGGACGCTTTCTGTCTAAAATGGCTGGCTAGATCTAGCTAACGATGTGTTTTATCTGATCGGTTCTGCTGTGTGGAAGGAAACAGAACAAAATAAGACACTTTATTTTTCTTTGTTCAAAGTGTTAGCCTGGCTAACACGGTTAACATGAATGCTCCGCGCCTGAATGACCTGAGTGTATTTAATTTTCACTATTTTAAATAAAGACTGGAAGACAATGAACTCTAACCTTAGTGACAGCATTGTCTGAACATATTATGTTTTTAATTTCGTTGTAAACGTAATTTGTTTGTTACTGTCCTTAGGCGTTTTAACGCTCAACATCAGGCAGTCCTAATGCCATCTGTTGTGAAGTGCGTTAATTATGTGTTGTAATGCAGATGTATTATATTTTATTGCATGAAATGGAATGTAAAACTTGCAGCGTATAGTGAACTGGATACATTCCTAGATAATTTTTATTTTATTATTTCTCTGCTTATACTTACGTGCCTCTTTAGCGTTCATTTTTAAATTTAAGTTTGTGGAAACGGAATTTTAGACTTAAAAACCCTTTGAAATGCGTTTTACTTTTGTTCCAACGCCTTTCATTTTAAAGATACTCAAATAGGATTAGAGAGTCGAACCGGGTCCCTTTTCGCGGAATTTCACGAATTTTTACGTTTTATAGCACAAATAATTTTTTTCGTCTGTTATTTTATGGCACTACAATAATTGTGAAGTTATTAAAAATCTAAAGAAAAATATTTCATAACTTATTTTATCATATTACTTTATCATACTTTAAATACTGTACAAATCTTTGAAACGTTTGTGGTTAAATTAGTGAACTGCAGATTTTTGATCCGCCGTTTTAACATAAAAACTAAAACTTCATATTGCACTCTTGCTATTATTTTCCATTTTCAGATCATTAATTTACATTTTACACCTTGCGAGACTAAGACGTAAACTGGCCGATAATATTAAAAGAATGTTTGGAAAATAAGGTGTGCATTTGTGGACTAAATTCAATTTGTTCAGAGTAAATTATGGAGGCCTCGTTAACACTGTGATAAAATAAATACAATAGTGAATAAATAAAACCTGCGCCAATCAATTTTACTGGATCAAACACAGAAAACTTATCAAACCTCTAAAGCCCGGTGGTAATTATGTTACAGCCACTAAAGTCTCATTTTGTATTCATGGGTTTCCTAGTGTAAACAGCGATTATCTCCTTAAACAGCGTTACCCAGCTCATGTTTTAATAGTGAAGTTTAGTTTTCTTTGCGGTACGGACTGCAATGTAAAATATTAGACGAGCTTCGGCTTTAAAGGGACTGAGGAAGATCGCGAAAAATACAGCCAGAATTTCCGTCTTAAAACTAGGAAACAATGACCACTTATTATTGGTCATGAACCCCCACCCTTTTTTTTTTAAGTAGACACCGTGAGTCTGTGCTGGTATGTACCTACGTTCCTTACGTCATGAACGCCAGAGCTAGGCATCGAAAATCAAGAATACGTTCGCTGAGGATTCTGTCTGTGTGGTGCCAAAAATAGCCCGGTTTGTCTCGCTGGCTGTCTGCGACCTGACACCGTCTCTCCGTCTGAGAGAGCTGTTAGACTGCGCCTATGCGTTGCGTGTTAATCTTTACGCGGGCATCTCACAGAGAAGTACTCTGAAGTAGGCCACGCGCTTCTGGAGCAGACTTGGCTAGTTAGACATTCAGATGACAAGGAGAAATGTAACACGCAGATTAACTTACATACGATTTTATGAACACATTAAAGAATTAGTGGCTACTTGGTTTAAATCTCGGTCATCAAAGTTGGTTTTGGAATTCGCCGTTGTCATTCACTTCGGGAACCGGGTAACTCTTGGTCCGTGCAGTGACTGACTACAATCTCGAATGCCGTAGCTCGATTCCAGGCAGGGGCAAAAGTTTCCTCTCTTGGCATCCGCGTCCAGAGCGGCTCCGGGGTAAATCCACCCTTCTATGTATAATATTATTATTATTGGGGTTTAAGCAGCCGGAGCATGAAACTGACCACTCAAAAGAATTTAGTGCCGTAACCAAGAAAGAGTAATAATTACTAGGAGAAATTTTACCTTAGTTTACCTTGTACTTAAAAATTCTTCTCCACAAACGACTTTTAATGCTCAGATCTCACTTAGGTTTCGTGACAACTGCATTTGTGTCACGTGACGTGTTCCACCAATAAGTTACTTTTTCTCAACTTCGCAGTTCGAGCGACCCAATGTTGGGTTAGCTCTAGACCGCTTGCCTTGCGTCAGAAAATAGACTGACTATAGGCTTTTCCTGTTTTCCCTGCCCTTCCAAGCGAATTCTGAGATATTACCGACAAAATGGTCTCGAACATTTCCTTTCACGCCCCTCAGATAGCTCATAATTTTCCACAGAGCAAAATCTGAAGTCCTACATGCACAACTTTTTCGTCACGCAAACCTCAAGTATCATTGTTTTGTAGTTAATACTTTTTAAATAAAGTATGTCACTTCTGTATTTAAAGACTTTTAAGGAAAAATATAAAAATATCTAACTTAAGATTAATTTTGTGACTTCCAATCTTCGACAAGGACGTGATGGTGATAGGGTGAAGCATTTATGAATTAGTGAAGATTCGATAGGAACCGGTCGTTACGAAATGAAAACAATTATCCAGGGATCTAAATTAATAATTTGAGATCAATTCTAAAATGATCTGATTAACGTATATTTCATTCAATCCCGTTATTTTCGGATTCTCATTTATTAAAATAAGGATCATTTCCACCATATATTCATTATCAGATCGAGAAACATTTCCATCGGTTCATACGAATCACGGAAGTATACTCTACTCTTTTATTTACTTGTTTAATTACATATTTATTTAGTAATTTACGTGTATCGAGAAAGCTGAGTCATTAAATTACACTTTCTTTCAGCTACAGACTTTGTGTTCGAATTTCGACTTGGTCAGGGTTTTTATTTTTTTTTGCTAAACTTTTCTGACACGTTTAGAAGGCCCACCCAGTCACCTAATCGACGAGATTCTGGGATTCTTTCCCCTGGATACGAATGGAAATAGCGTTTAGTTTATCACTCAACGTCTTTTGGTACAGATGTTAAGAACTCGTATCTCTTTACCAATAATACCATATACTTTCAAAGGCGTATAGACTGTATTTTGCCATGTTGCTTCCTCTGAGTCTGGTTGGAGACGTCCCAACTGTAAACCGATACCATAGTATCGTGCTAACTGTATGGAATGCTGGGAAAATGCTAGGTATATAACACCTGTCTCTTGCTATTCTTCATTCGAGTAGCGTGCTGCCCTCGAACTGAAAGTGTCGAGATTGTACTTAATAATAACATCTCATCTTAGATGCTTGTGACAAGTGGCAGTGAACTTAACACTCAAGTTTCGTGACAGAAGTCACTTCCTGCCTCGATTATATCTCTTTATCAATTTCCGTGTTTGCGTACGTCTTCCTTCTTCCCCCTTTGTCTGCTTCTGTTTTCCCCCTTCCTTCACAGAGTGCAGTAGCGATCTCTTCCGAATTTAACTCTGTCCGCGAGCGTATTCTTTGTGGAGATATAAACATATTTTCCATATCATAAATGTATTGAGGTTTTAAATAAGCTTTTTTTTATTAAATGTTATAAGGTAGACAAATAATAGCATAAATAACTGTATTTTATTTATGTTTTGGTTGAACTGTTTCTACATGAGCCCCATTTTATTACTGGTCACACACGCTACATCAAATTCAGCTGTTTTCTTGTGCGCTTTGACGTAATAGGTACTGCATCTGTCTTTTAATTTCTGTACTATAGTAACTTTTGACAAGTATCCATTATATTTCGCACTCCCCCCCCCCCCCTCTCCAGTACATGTAATGGCGTATTGAGATCAAGTGAACGGGAAGTGTAAAAATAGGTCCGCAATCTATCAGTATACTTACAAAAATGCGGCAAATTGCTGCTAAGTTAGTTTCTGTACAACGTTTATGAAATGTGTGAGTGCCATCTTGCTGGAATATGGTGTTACAACGCCCCAAAACTTTAAACTCATTTATGTTTCGTGCTATAAACGAGACTTATATGTAAAAAAAATACACATGAAATAAATAAACACATTCTACTATTCGTATGTCAAAATTTGTTTTCTTGGCCTGTCTCATGGTTTTCAAATAAATGTTTATACTTTCAATTGCCGGCATACTTTAGTGGAAACTCTATATTTTACTGTCGTGGAAGTGTCCTTGTTACAAGAGCAGTCTGTACTCCATCAGCTAACACATCATTTTGTCGCGCTGAGTTTCCCCCCAAAAGTATGAGAAAAAAGAGTCTGATGGGATGGGGTGTGTAACCGCCTTCACTGTGCATCTCTAGACGCAAAAGTAGTTCAGCTTTGCTGACATGTTGCATGCAGTAGGCTTTATGTACACAACTGTGAAATATCTTTCGTCTTGAAATTACATCCCACAGTTCCATATGGAAGCAACATTTAAAATTGAAAGTCATTATCTAAGTAGTAAGTATATTTTACGTAGCTATTACCACATGAGTCCACAAAACTTACTTCGAGAAAACTAAAACAAACCTAATAGGAAACGCATTATATATTTTTCGCTGAATTTATTTTTCCCCACCAATAATTGGCAAGTATCTAGTTTTTTGATTCAGGTCCACTGACATTCTTTGGATCTTGAATTTATAAGTTATTTTTATACTTGTTTTGTTTTTGCAAGTACCCACAATATTGAAGGAACATTACATGACTCATGTGGTTTGTGTCTTTTTCACTGCTAGGGAGACCGCTTTAAGTCGTCGTGGGTTTTAGTGTTTTCAGTATGGTCGAAACCAAAACCTAACAGAATATTAACATAAGTCCAGGAAACATGTCATTTTTATGGGAACCAGAAGATAGATAAGACTGCCCACGCGCAGTGAAGTATTGGACTGATGTGGTTCAGTAAAGATGACGCATTTGTCCCTGGTGATTGCCATGGTAGCATTAGCTGATTATAATACGTCACAATACATCTTATGACATTACAGCACCCAAATTTGATCCATATAATGTTCATAATTACAGGTAGCTTAATTTTTAAGACGTATTAATGAATGACGTTAATATTTTAATGGCGAATTAAAATATCCAGAAGTCAGTACAAGTAACTGAAATGTGAAATGCATCTGTAATGCAGTGAGAAATGTAAAATGTTTTTAGGTTTTAGCCTCTGGAGTTCAGTGTGTAATTTCGGCTCTCCGGGATGAGAGTTTAGAATTATCCGTTTCGGCAAACATTCTAGTTGCCATGTTTAGAAGGAATGTGTAATTGTTGGGCGTTTATGGAAACTTTATGGTAGGAAGTAAGAAGATTATTGGATTTGACGGTGGTAATTGGTTATGGAACAGCGGGTTGCTAACCAATGGGAAAAGAGCAATGTGTCTGAGGAAAAGAGGTAATAAAAATCCTTTCCCGATTAACATGGTGACCAAATCTTATTTCGTCACCTCTTTTCTTATCCACGTGTCTCTTAAAAAACAGAACACGTAACAAAATAATGCACACAGGCCGCATAAGAATGCGACCCTCGGGCCGCGTGTTGTAAATTATTAGACGTCGAATTAATTTTATATTGTTATCTTTCTCACATAAACTAAGACATACCTTGTTAAAATTATCTTATTTTTTATAATTATGAGGCCTGAATTTAATTTAATTTTTATAATCATGAGAACTTTTCCATTTGAGGGTCGTATCCAAAAGCTGTATAAATACTGTGCATAGGAAAATGTTTCGTGCTTCTTTGTGGCATTGTCTTTCCATGAGAAATAATATGGATGTTCCTTGTTTCTTTCTATATTTCCTTCCTGTCTTTCGTGTGAAGAGTGAAACACGGAACAGAAGCTATTTTCGTGTTATTATAAAAATATTAATTGTCATGTCCAAACTTTTGTTTGCATGCTGTGTACTTTCATTCCAAAAATGAATTTTAAATTTATGTCAAAATACGAGGCATTAACCAAATATATGTATTGAAAGATAATGTTATGACCTCTTATGGTACACCGGTAACTATGTGTATTTATGAAATTTGTTTAGATCTCGCAATTATCTACTATTTCGATGTTGAATTGTGGTATATTATGGGACGAAACAATTACAAGGAAAATTAAACATATTATTTGCAAGACAGTAATAAAAATGCATTACGATTGAGAAGTATGAAATTTAAGAACAAAACATTGATGGCATAGGGATTGAATTTTTATATTAGAATATGAAGAAGAAAAACTATTTAACCACGTTTTTAGAAAATAGATTGGCTTACAAAATTGTGTTTTAGATTATATATAGATAAAACAATGTTGTATAGACACATACAAAAATGGCCGACAGCGGATGGACAAAATAAGCTGTCGAGTTTGTGCCATCAGGATGGAAAACAGACAAAAATCGAGAGTTCTTGGAAAGAGGGAATCTATGATGTTAATGGCAGAGATAAAAATGGATGGAATACCATTATCGAAAGATTTCAAGCGACCATACTAAATCGATACGTAACCTGCATATTTATTTTTAAATGCTAACATTATTAATGTTAGCATTTGGTTCAAGTGTAATTTTTGTATGCACGAACCTAATTCTGTGAGTTTTGCTTTCATTATGAACCACATCGTACTCTGAGATTTCCTTAAGAGTCCTTAACACATTCCTTAGACAACCTTGTACCCTCTCAACCGGACGACACGTATTGTTGGTATCTGCAAAGATTCATCTCGCATCCACTAGCTAATTGTTTTCCGTTTTGGGTTAAAATGACCAAAACTGTGAGGTTAGAGTTTATAAGGTCGATGTTAATGAGGGTTTTGTTGTTTTTGATTTTTATGACATGTAGAATCGTATATAGATGCCAGCTTAAGAAAACAGACGAATCTACACGGCGCTGAAACCCAGGACAAAAAAGATCATGATATTAAGATTTTATACGTAGTTGTCTCCATGGAACAGAGTCCTTCTTAAGAAGATAATCTCACATAGTCAAGAATATCACTGTCATTTATGTAACCTGACAGTTCATTACCGTTCATGCTACGCACGCTGACCATCTCATCCTATATTCACCGTTCGTGGAGACCACTAGATAAATTTCGTTGTGTAAATTTATCAATTTTCTAATTTCTTTGCACTTATGTCCAAAGTATTTTACTCAGAAGTCTTCTCTAAAACCCACATTCTTTGTTTTTACCAGACAAATAAGGAGAACAGGTAGAAACGCTATATTTACAGCTTTCTTTACGATCATGTAATTAAGCTATATTCTTAACCACTTTGTTATAACAAATAAGTAACCATAAATTGGCCTACAAAGCAGCCGAAACAATTTAAGTACGCCAGAAATCATTTTGCAATGTAGAATGTCATTTAAAGGTGATGTTCGCTGTGGGCGCGTAACTATGAAAGCGGTCTTCAGGATATTAAGATCTTTTAGCATCCTTCCAGTAGTGCAAGGTCGTATTCTTCAACCTTTTTTGACGCCGCTGAACTCCCCTCCCCTCCCCTTTCAATATTTCTGCTACCCCTACCGTGGACCCTCTCACAAAATTAACACATTTTGATTAAACGAAATATACACTAACTATAATAATGACGGAAGGAATATTTTCTTCGTCATTTTTGCTACTTCAACGTGGAAGTAAAAAAAGCTTACAACTTGCAGCATTACACCATCAAAAGATAAAAGAATTAACTCACGGTTCGCTCCGATACAACTTGCGGATCCCGGGTTGAAAATCTGTGGTGTAAAACCTGTCCTTCAGAACATGTGTGATTTCTTTCCAACCGATCCCATAGATTTTGTCACTCTGGGATCGTAAAAAAATTCAACCCGTCATCCCAAGGGTTGGTCGCACTGTGTGATACCAGTTGAACCCTTTAACCGTATGGACGGAAACCGTGGCTCACGATGAAGGACCTGCTAGTGCGTTTTGACGCCAACGGACGCAAGGAAACTAACAATTCTTCCCGGCGTAGTAAATGGCGTGCATGTGTGCTAATAGAAATTCTGCCATCTTTGCACGTGATAAAATTGTAGGATTTGAGATTCTCACGACGATAAGTCCGAAGATGGCTGTCTTCTGGGTTGAAGCGCCGTGTAGTCTGGTAGAAGTTTACCGACGTTTCAGAGGTCCTTACCATCACCCTGATGATGGAGGCAGCAAGGACTTCTTAAACGTTGGTAAACGTCTACCAGGCTACACGGCGCTTCAACCCAGAAGACAGCCATCTTCATGACATAAAATTATATATCTTGTTTGCTGTATAATTTTACCTGAGGAATTTTGGTCTATGTTGACATGGCCCAATTGACAGTTCGCTTTAGGCGTATATATGTTAGATTTAATGACGTGTTCAGAAGATAATATTAAAATAAATCTTAGGGAAATTTTTCGAAGGATGTGAATTGGGTCCATCTGCCTGATGACAAGGGCCGGTGGCGTGGTATTGTGGAAATGGTAATGAGCCTCCGGGTTCCATAAAATTCAGGGGATTTCTTGGCTAGCTGAGAGTAATGTCTGCTCCAAAGACCCTGTTAATGGCATCAACGAATGGGAATCTATATTCTGAACTTTAAAAAATTATTCTGAGCTTTTCTTTGAGAATAGAATAGTCATAGGAGATGGGTCAAGATTTACAAGTATACAACACGTTTAATTGCGTATTTGAAGTGATTTTATCGGGAGGACATTTTGTTCTTAAACAGGCTGTACAGCTTGCTGGTACTTCTGAACCGCGTGACATCTGTTTCTGAAGTTACAGCGATGTTGGCCACCCACATTACCAGGATGGCAACTTTATGTACAAAAATTACGGTAATTCCACAAGAGGAAGGACGAGAGATGCTTGACCTATTTCCTTGTATGGCGTTTGATAACTCGTCCTTTTTTCGTTTTATTTCCTAGCATGTTGCAACTTCTCGGCTGTGAAGTAGCGTGTATCGTTTGTTTGTTCACGGATCTGCTGTAGAAAGTTAATTAATATCATCCTCCTTTATGCAATGAAATGTCTCTAAGAAAGTGTTCTGTGTGTTTCTTCTAAAATGTTTCTTTCCGATTAATGGCTTAAATATTTACAGAATCCTATGTTTTAAATTGTATCTTGTTTCATATAATATTTTAAATGTTTCTCTCTCATTAACAAATTGTATTCCTTTTACTGTCCATCGTTTGACGACTGAACAATTGTTACAGTTGTGCAAAAAAAAATATGTTATCAAGAAATAAGATTTGGGAATGGCAGTAATGATAATAAATGTCATTCTTGAAGGAATTACGAGCAGACTAAATTTAATTAATTCTTTATACCACGCAGATGAAACTAATACTTGATTTCCCTGTGTCCTGTTTGATACGTAAACATTTAAATATACAGAAATGCATTCTACATGTTTTGTATGAGTGTGAAGACCGGTCTCCCATGTTAAAGTAAAGACATTAATTTGTGTCTATCATGAAAAATGCCAAAGAGCATATAAGAAATGTACAATTGTAATTATAGGAGGATAATATTAAAAAGGACCTTACAAATACTGCATGAGGACTGGTTTTACCTGGTTCAGGATTAGTGTGCATTCGTGGACTCTTGTAAACATGATTCCATAAAAGTCGTGGAATTTCTTGACTACCCGAGTTATCAGAAAACAATAAATGTATATATATATATATATATATATATATATATATATATATACCCTTTTATTGTGTGTGCACGTGACAAATAAAATATAAACTTTGTCAAGTTTTAATATTATGATTTTCTTCGTTCTAAGAAAATTTGTAATCTGTAGTTACCATATTTAGTCAGGATACAGAAAATGACACAGAACATACATAAGAAACTAATGGGCAACATTTAAACACTTCACGTATAGTAAATTACGTCACATAATCGCTGATAGTTTTGGTAAATCAAGAAATAAATTGATAACCTAACTGTAACGTGTGTGGAACACCAGAACATGGCGTTGGTGCGAAGATTCTGGTTAGATTTTGGTCTGATGCCAGTAACTAATGAAATGATTGAATTAGGCGCGTAAAATATTATATACTGACTCACCATATGGGATTATATTTTGTATCAAACATTTCTTTGCATGGCACGGTTCCGTATTAATTAAAGTAGTATACTAAGTCACTAAATTGATAATTTATAGTTTTTGTTATCTTCGCCGTATCGATTATTGATACATTTTAAAGCAACGTAGGCATTATGAGTTGAAATTAATGCTTGGAGATATTTTTTTTAGAAATTATACTACATTTGTGCATTGTAAAAAAAAACCTTAATGCGATTAATTAAGCGTTTGCAGATGTCAATAGAACGATACACTTTGAATGTTCTGCAGTTGTAGGAACATAGAATTCAAGCTAGCAGAATCCTTGCAGTCTATAAGAAACGTCAGTTTTAAAATAACCGATTTGTTTATTATTTCATAGCAGAGAGGTGTAGCAAGCCAAGCATCAAGCAAAGTGAACACTTGTTTCTCCCGCAGCGGCACAGAAGCTGCCCGGCTTTTTCCGACTTTTAGGGAACCATTGAAATACCATGAGAAGAAATTACGACGTTTTAACGTACAAAATTATGCCTGCACATTCCCATTGCGGTATATATAGATATGAAACATTTTCAGAAATTAATGCCAGTATTTAAAACCTAAACGTTTATTGAATTAAATCAGACAAAACAAAAGAATATGATACACACGTATACCTTCAGCTCAGGATAATATATTTCATATTTTACGTATAGTTATTCTTAGTTGGCGTAACTCTCAAAACCAGGACTTTGCTTCAGAAAACATCGAATAGAAGATGAAAAAGAGGGAGATACATTGAGTAGCTGAATTAAAGTCACACAAACAAAATTATGAAATCATGCAACCCATTGCTGACCCATATTCTATTTATCAACTCTTTTTTATATTTAAATAAGACATGTCTACCGCATTCAGCGTTGCATGCACTAACACAGAAGGGTCGTTACGTAAGAACGAGATGCCAGGTAGTTTTCGACGATGAAAATTCGTTGCACTTGTGAAAAGGACATCCTTACACTTGGATTGTTGAAAGACAATTGACGAACTAGCGCGTCCATCTGTCCATTCATTCATGGATCTATCTTTATTTCATCCATACGTCTGACTGTCAATCCATGCATCGATTAATTAATTCGTACGTGAATTTATCCAAACGTAATTCCGTATTCATCCATCGAGTTATTTATTTGTTTTAAAAATGTGAGATTTTTGTCTGACGGTTACTGCACTAACATATGTAACTCGAGTAAGGGACGTGTTACTTTACCGTAGTAAAAATCTCAGCACAAAAGGCGAAGACTATTTAGACAATTCGACTGAATTCGCAGTAATTTGGAGATGTACACTTTTTCTCTTGCGCGGTTGATGGTCTTCTGATCCGTCCTTGGACTTCTCAGAGAACCGCACACATGAATAGCAATAGCCAAGCAAGTCAGGGAGGAATAAAACAATAGAAGATCAATAGCCGCACGCCTCCTCGGCTGCAACATTGTCCTCAGCCCGCGCAATGTAACCTTATTAGCGTTGTGTCGTGTCCTCTGGTATCAGCGTTGGTTGAGACTCGCGCAACGAATACTGTTGTCCCGGGCAAAGCTGGTTCTGCAGACAACTAGCAGTGAGATTCTTGCTAACACGTGCCCCACAAGAATGAAATAAAGAAGTTTTCATAGACTGATATTAAAATTTGTAGCAGAAACAAGAGAATATATGGTAAGCTAAGATCAAAATGTTTTTAACAGTGCAGATCGAAATTCTGCTCGTGAAGAAATAAGATAAGGTCTATTTTTGGGAATGTTTGTCACTGTTCAGTTCAGATTTCAGTATTGTACGTGTTGTTTTGTATGAGTGTAAAATATTGTGTCTCGTATTAAGGACTAAGGGATTTTAATCCAAGAACAGGGTTCTGAGAGCAGTACTTGAACGTAAGTGGGAATAATTAAGAGGAGGCTGGAGTAAGTTGGATTGTGAGGATCTCCATAACTTTTGTGATTCACCTAATTATACTTGAGTGATAATGTAGGATAGGCGGGAAATGCAGAATGAACTTGCAAGATGGAAAATTATATAAAAAAAATATTTTGAAAACGTAAACCAGGGATTGGATGAGAAGATCATACTAAATTAGATACAAAATGTTTTGAGACTGTGGACGAAGATGAATTGGTTTATACTAACAGAAACCGTAGGTCATTCTGTACCTGTAAGAATATTGTTCCTTCGGAATAGAAAATTGTACCAATGATGGATTTTTGTAGCGTCAATCCAGATTATATCTAAGTGTGTCAGGATTATTTGAGACATTGCTATTTTGTAAGGACAAGCAGTGTTGTGCTCCATTTTATTCTAATTAGAAATCTGCAGGATGGAAGAGTTTTGACGTTGTGATGGGAAGGCTAATCGTCAAGGAGCCCTAACGAATGTCTGAGTCAAAGTTCAGCAACCCATGAAACTTATACCACGGAGTGACAAGCCACTCTCATCGAATGAAAAATATAGAATAAAAAAGATACTATGTATTTTTGCCCTTATAAGTGTCTATTTTAATAATTAAAAAGTGTGACTTTTAATTTTCGTCTACTAGGGATTTCGATCGAAAAAGCCTGGATGTTTCTCTTCCATTTAACCCCATCCAAAACCGGACACATTTTACAAATGATTATGAAATATTTGTCGATGATGAGTGTATGGATTCATAGGTAGGAAGATAATCTTGTAGTACTCTAGGTAATAATAAGAAACTATTTGTACTTATAAAACGCATCTAAGAAACATTCTACCGTCATGGTCGAGTACTTAACACTCCTGCTTTTATTCGGGAGTTCCCGGGTTCAAATCACGGCCCAGAGACAGGCTACCCGGACTGGTATTTTTCATGCTTTTTCCTGTCTGTCTAGGCAAATTCCGGGAAAGTACGTAAGTTAGGCCACGACCACTTCCTTCCACAACCTTTCTAATTTATTATTCACTGTCATCCTCTAATTAGTCTGAGCTACTGTAAAAACGTCATTAAGTAGACTATACAGAGACTAGCTCTATCTAAGGGACCCAACAGAGTAGGTACCTCTCACCTGAAGACGGAGACAGAACCAGCCTCCGAAACGTCGTGGATTTAAATATCAGACGATGGAAAAAGTCCTGACAATGAATAATTTTAAGTGTAAACTACCGTTGTCAAAACCCTTTAGAATTGAATTATAAATAAATAAATAAGAGCCATGCTGAATTTCATATTTTAAGCGAATCTGTAACTTCGTTTAACTTGGAGTACGTGGTTAGGGAGCAGAGAATTTACTCAGCTCTTTGTAGAACACAATGACCGTTGTTATGAGCGGGTTTTTGTAGTTTTTCACATAATTTATTTGTCTTGAGACAATGAGGACGATGAATTTTAAAGCAGCAGAAGCAAATCTGCTTCTGTTCACATACATTTTCCATAGGCTTATAATGGAAGCGTACAACAATAAACGTTTTTCTACAGAGTTTGCTAAAATATTTATCTCATTATGAACGCTCTCCATTAAACTAAACAATACGTTTATTTTTAGATATTTAGATTATGAAATGCTGTTGATATTTCTGTGCGGAATAAAGGCAGGCCGTGGTTTATTACAGCAATTTGCTCAATTGACTGCACACTTACGAGCAGCAAGTGGACGACTAAAAGATAAATGAAAAGTTGAGTGAACTTTCTCATTTTCCTCCGTTTCTCCTCATTCTTTCTCTTTCTGGACTTATGTTCGCTCTATTCTTTGTTTGCTTATTTCGTTTTGCACTACTTTATCATAATATTTTCTTTATCAGCTAGTATTATTCTTATTTCTTTCATTATATAACCCTGAAAAGTAATGATAATATATTTCTTAGCATTGATCATCGTCTAGCAGTAAATATGTTAGTCTACTTAGTAACCCGTTCCAGTAGCGAATTGGATAGTTAATATGAATTAAACATGTAATCATTTTTAGATTCGGTGTCATTTAACGGAAACATAGTCGCAAGTATGCAGTTAATAAATACAACCTGTTTTATATAATCACACATAATTTATTGTTGTATAAAATAATTTTTGTAAACCTGCAGAAACTGAGACAACGAAGTTGCCCAATCCAAATTTTGATTCAAGGACACAAACGCTTTTAATACATCTAACGTAGACTTTCAACGAAGTCATTATAAGAATAATCTATTTGACCGATACAAACCTTATTTGACGACGTTGTCTTATACGCAAATATGATGGAATATAGAATTATTTAGATAATGAACAGGGACAGACATTATTAAACAGCCACGTGGTTTCTGGGCCTCGCTTCGCACATGAGTTAGGCTGGGTATATGGTCTCTAGTTTTTAAAACAACCCAAAATAACATTTAGATTACTAAAATTATATTTTAACTAATTTTACAACAGTTAAATTCAAGAATGACCTTGGAAATAAGCATTTTGGGGGACGCGACGTGAAAACGTTTCGGAAGAAATTTGACTTTGAATTTACACAGTTCACCTCCATTGTTCTACAATTCCGACAGCACGAAAATTTCGCCTACCGCGTGAGCGTTCATCTTTTATTATATAAATGTGTTGCTAGGTCATGCAGAATAGCAACAGAAATTATTTTGTCAACTTATTTTTTAAAAGAAATGATTCTAACATGTTCTCAGCTTTGATTAAGCAACGGATAAGTACTTATAAGTAGCCATTTTATGTTATATGACTCGAAAGTTATGTGCAAACCAAACTAATCTCGTACACATTTGGAAAAGAAAAGCTGATATAAATTTACAGTATTATTGCACATAAAGGGTACGAAACTTGAATATAAGTGTAAAATTCAAAAAGGTTTAGTGTATAAGGAGCTAATTTTGCATAAAAACTCATAGTTAATGCAATAAAACTTAGATTATTGCTAACACGTGGAGCATACAGCCTGTATTTCTTAAGATGACTGTCAAAGCCGGGAATTTAAAGTATTTAAATGTATGTAGACCATGAATATTTTGTTCTCCGGTATCCTGTTCGAAAGTTGAAGAATTGAAGCACATATTGCAATACGAATTAACAAAGAACTGGAGAGAAATTACACTGCAAAAACAGCATACATTTTTTATATCATTATAGGCATACAGAGCTTAGCGCGGGGTAAACATAAAAATTGGTATAAAATTGGGGAATATGTCATAAAACTCAAAGAAAAATATGGGCGGGAACTTTAAAATGTCAGGTGGAATGTATATCATAATCAGAGATAATTAACAGAAATTAAACTAAAGATAGTGGACCAAGTGTACAATGAATGGGATTCTGTTTACTTACAGTTAAAGGTTAGGATAGAAATGTAAAATGCAGACAACTAATTTTAGGTTGGATTTTAAAGTTAATGTGAAATGTTAAGACATTTATGACAGTCTGTATGCTAGGGGTATAGATTAATGAACTTCTTAGAAAAGTACAATAAGTTAAGAAATATGTACAGAAGACGTGTAGACTGTGGAAAAAAGGACTAGTGAGGCATTCTCCAACCTCTGAAACTTTTATATGACAGACTGATTAAACACAGCAAATCATTATTATTATTATTAATAATAATTTTAAAGGAGGACACTTTCAGAATATTTGAGAACAGTGCTAAAAGGAATATTTTAACCTAAAACGGAGTGACAGGATAAAACTGTGTGTTGAAGACCTCCATGATTTTCACTCTTTACAAAATATTATGAGGGTCATGAAAACAAGGATGATGATGGGTTGAGGGTGTAGCGCGCATACGAACGGTGAAATGCACATTTGTCGAAACACAAATGTAGTTTCCTTTAAATATTCCATTTTGTTAATAAACATTCTGTCATGGTTTTCTTGTTACAGATTGAATAGATCGTGACTTACGTTATGGTATTATAACACTGTTTACTTGGAGTGACTAAAGAAAGTTGCGAAACATTACCGGACCGAAATTGGATCCCAGGATCTTCCGAATTGCACTTTAACTTTAAGGACTGAATACCATGAAAAGTCTTATCATACGAATTGGTTTCTAATTGTATTCAGATCGGAGACTTCCTGATTGAGTCACACAACAAATAGGAAGATGACTTAAATCCTACTTAACAAATTGGTAGTTATCCTAGAGCTTAATTACCGAATCATGAAGGCGTAGACCTGTGGGATTTTGGTGAAGAACTCTACGCATTGATCATCTTAGACACCTGATGGAGATCTGTAGTTAGCTTTACCCTTCCCGTGGAAAGAAGTCGGTAGCCATTGCGAAGGGTATTGGCGAACCTTTTACCCTGTTCAGACTTGTCACATAATAGCACCCCATTCGGAAATCGAACGTCGGTTGTCCAGAAAATTGGCAGTCGCTGTTCATAAACAGGGCTGAGTGATAAGTATTATTATGTATTTTTTGAATGATGTGCATGAGATGAATGCATATTGGGTTAATCATGGCTGCTGCCCGTCCACGTGCTTCAACTCGAGAACCGTATTTTGATGAAATTATTTGCTTTGACGTTATGCCATAGGATTCTAGCCTAAAATCATACGTTTCAATGTCCTACGAACTTGGCGTACGAACTAACTTTTGACGTGGGATAGCACTATTTACAACAGCGACATGCAATGATGTATGATATATATATATATATATATATATAAATTGTAATTCTCTCTTTTGTTGTTTTGATAAGCAGATAAGCAGGCAAGAGGTTATGTTGAAGAGATACGCTTAAGTTTTACGTCACTTACCGTCAATTGCTACGCTTATGCTAACGGTAATGATGATAACGCATACATAATGTAAGTACGGTGTGGTATATTTTATTTATTTTTGCCAGGATCATTCACAATTCAGAATTTGCAAAGAACGTACGTTGTGTAGTCCCGTACGTATTGCACCTTTCCAATTCTATTTCAATTTTAAACGCCACAGAAATCATATGTTGTAAGGGGCGGTAGCCACTTATGCACGTAAGTGGTAATTAAGTTAAAGAATTCCATGGCATATGTTGTGTTAATGTATTGGATGTTCTTGTGATGTAATTTAAACCATATTCTAGCGCAGAGAGTTTAAGAAACAGCTGCCCTTCTACAGTTGTAAAACTTGGCAGTTAAGGCAGGAATAAGTATGTAGGCTACTGCAGGTGGATGGAAATCCTAGTAGCAATTTTATAACATTTTAAATGATTGTTCTGCTAATGACTGCAATTACTGCATGTAAAATGTCAAAGTCATCCTTAGAAAGCTATAAAATAAGTTTTCCCTAACAGCGTCTTCCAAACATTAATATCGTAGCGTAATTAAATGTTTAGTGTGTCGCAAGGCGTGATTCGTTTCTGAGATTAATAGTTTTATTTTCATTCATTGACTTGATAAAATTTACGTTACCCTGAGCACCAGATGAAATTATTCGTTAGCCAGCTTTATCCAGCCATGAGTTGTTAGCCAGCCAGTTGAGGCTTACTCTCACCGTGAACATTCTGCTGCGTGTCAGTGTGTGGGGTACCACTGAACCACGAAAGAAAGGCGTACGACTATTTTCGCTTTTAAAAGTGTTAGAGTGGCTAACACGGTTGACATGGTAACACAAATGCGCTGCCCTGTCATAATTATACATGGATCGAGTATGACGCTGGATACTGTCATGATTATACAAAAATGGTTAATAAGATTAAATTAATATAGCTACTTTTGATAGGTTATTAATATTTAAGCTACTTAAGGCTAGGGACCCACTGGCGCGACTAGCCGCGCGCGACAACACTCGACACGCCGCACGCGGCTAGTCGCGCCAGTGGGTCCCTAGCCTAAGGGCGGCCGCACACCAACTGCGTCAAGACAAGCATCAAGACATGAGACAAAAGACGCAGTCTTGCTTCATTTGTGATTCAGACTCGAGTCCGCACACCGAAGTAGCACGTGTCTGCTTCTTATCACATCTTCTCTAGTTGATGACATGACGTCGTCCAGTTTTATGTGTGAGTGAGAGCAGACTTGTACGAAACGAGCTTAAGCTCAATGTGTATAATAGTTAATTCAGTCATTAGCTCATTAAAATAAAATTAATCAGTGCACTTACCATCTACGTTTACTTCTTTTGAAACTGCATGCCAAGCTTTATCAACCTCCTCCTTGTTTGAGTGGCCCGAGGACGAATAATCCTATATTACCGGGAATTTCTCAACCGTCTGCACTATTTTAATATTTGTTTACTCATCACTCATGTCGATAACGTACACTGGTGCTGTTACTTGAGTACTGATGTCTCAGTCTTGACGCACAGAAAAGGAACATGCCCGAGTCTTGCTGCACGTATCTGCAGCATGAAGCTGACGTCAGCATCATGACTCAGACCGGTGTGCGGCGGTTTTCATAATCTCATTCGTTTTAACTGTGCTCCTTTCTTTGCGTCATGTCGCAGACGTCGTGTCTTGACTGTTACATGTCTTGACGCATGACGGTGTGCGGCCTACCTAAGATGTTTTACCTTATCCGACCTGTTTACATATGTGTAGTGAGCGATTTTGATTATTTGAGGTAAAGCTGACTATGTAAACCTGTTTGTAAAATTTGTTAGTGTTAATATTTTGGATTTGTTTTGCTTCCTCACTGCCGGTATGAACATCATCAGTACGTCATTTATTTACGTCCCTAGGAGAGTAGTAACAACACTGTTTCATATACTTGGTATTCCTTATATTTGTCCATCAAAATATAAACATAATGTTAGACATTAATTACTGAATTTATGTAGTGGACGTGCTGATATTTTTCGTGCAAATTTACCTTGTGAATTTCTTTTAGATTGCATGGTTCTGAGTTTGTTTTACAACTGTGAATCAACTTCAGAGGTTCTGTGATCTCGTTCCAGGTCTGATATGGTTGTAAGTGGCAAGTATGTAGGGATTTGGAAAGAGACAGTTGTGGCACAATGTAAGATACTGTCTCGGTAGTGTCATGCGGAAAACCACGAAAACTCCTGAGAAAGGACAGCTGGAAATGCAGTTTAGATTTGAATTCGGCACGTCTAGGTTATAAGCCTATACGAATTTGTTCCGTAATTTGATTTTATCTTTAATTGTTTGCAATATCGCAGCTATGAAGTTGATGGCACACAGAATAATTGCGTCGTTTCTTTTGTTACAATTGACATTAGAAGTGTTCTTTCAACCAGCTAATAATATTTAAATTGATGACAACATCGTTATTATGTCATACTGTTCTAGCTAAGTGTCTGAAATTGAACGTTGCATCTCCATATCATATGACACGCATTGTATTTTTAGGCCAGTAATAATTTTTCTCCAAATATTACAAGGACGATCAAATCAAGGATTATGACAATGGTGTGGGCGTGTAGTACGCATAGAACCTGCGAAAATACATTAAAAATGTCGGTTGCAACACGTTGAGACAAAGACCCATAAGAATGGAAGGGAAGATAATATTGAAATGGATATGAATTTTATTGATCTGGTTTATGACGGGGTCAGGTGGTTGGCTCTTGTTATCACGGTAATGAACTTACGGTTTCTTATTAATGTGAGATGAATGTGTGTTTTTGATCGCAGTAAATAATAAAGATTTTGGCCGTGAGGTGTCTGTCTGTCCGTAGGCAAAGTACTTAATCAGAAACAGGTAAATCATTTTACTATTGAACAACCCTCAGTATGAGAAAGATGTATCAACTGATCCATGGGCTATTTAATGATGACTCATTTTAAAATCTGTCTGTCTCTCGGCTTACTTTTCCCTTTATCTGTCTGGATGTTGCTATGTGACTATGTACTATGTAATGCATAAAGCGATCTAAGAACATCTAGGCAGGTTTGTACATTTTAATACATAAAAATTTGTCTTTTTATTTATGAGCCTTGTTTCAAAACGGTGTTGCTGTTGTGAATGTTGAAAAAAACATGTCAGTTTTGATTTTAATATCCTCCGTTTAATGATAACTGAGAATGATTCAGTGTTTGTTTATTGCAGAACATGAAATGTGTCTGTTAACATTATAATCCTGTTATTGTTTTTTTATTTATTGAAGATGCATGTTGAGAATCAATCTAATATACACATAGTTACAATTATTAACTACGAAATGACATAACAAAGAGCCGGTGTAGCTCAGTCGGTATAGTGACTGGCTACGGACCGGACGACCGGGGTTCGATCCCCGACGGGGGCAGAAGATTTTTTTTTTTTTTTTCCCTCTAGCCTCTGCGTCCAGACCGGCTCTGGGGCCCACCCAACTTCCTATCCAATGGGTACCGGGGTCCTTTCCCGGGGGTAAAGCACGGCCGGGGCGTGATGCTGACCACTGACCCATCTGGTGCTGAGATCAAGAATGAGTAGGAGCTATACGTCCTCTCCCCTACATGGCGTTAGTGGGACGGCTATACTGTACTTAACTGACAACAAATAATTCAAATTTTATTCAGTAATTTATTTTAAGGAAGGAAGAAATGGTGATTTTTGTAGTGTTCATATAAATACATGTACCTGTATTCATTGTACAAATTATACCATTATTAGAACAGAAATATTGTCCATGTGTGTAGTTTCAAATTCGCGTGTGTTGAAATCACAACCGTAACGTTCAATCAATGACTTACATAACGTTTGTACTGATTCAGCATCTGCTAGTCTTATACCATACAAGGAAAGAGAACTGGGAACTTCAAGCATCTACCGTTGACACATTACATAACAAGCAATTGGAATGCGGTATTCTTCGTTCGATGCGGCAAGCTACTGAGAGTTCATATAAACGACCTCTTTCATGATTATACCACAATCTTCAGGTATCTTCACCCCGTTCGTCCAACTCTGCAGTTTAAAGTAAACAAGACTTAGACGAATACTCAGCGCAGGAAATGTGACCCGTCTAACAAACAGAATCAGTCCTCGCTTTGTGATATTCGCTCATATGAACTTTATAATAGGGCGCAAACCATCCGCTCGGCTCGCCATCCGAACGCGAGCTGGCTCATCCGAAAAGTTCCGAACAAAATCGAACACGTGTTATCGAAAAGGACGCAACTTCTCTCATTGTGTGAGGGAAATTTATGAGTTAGTATGTTTAGCGCTCTGCTCTGGGGTGAGTCTAGTGAAATAATTTGCTGTTTGTAATATTTGTTTATATTTTATATTACATCATAATGTTGTTTTATGATTGCAATAGGTCTTAAACCAGTAGGATATGAGGGTCTGTTTATCTGACTACGTAAGGGAACCCAGTTGTAGGCTCTTGTGCACACTGTAATAAACATTATGATTCCACAAAAACTAAGGAAAATCTTGACAAACTGAGACTGTTTCTCAAACAGCAGTCTACTAAATGAAATTAATCAAATTAGAGCTGACGCTGCAGTTTGGAAGTGATCGAGGTATTTTGTTGTAAGGCCGGTGGGACAGTGGAGGGTGTCAGAGGTCAGTATTGGCCTTTTAACATTGAGAAGAGCTAATAAAAACTTCAGATGACCTCGAGTGGTACTAAATCCGGGTCTCTCGGATGCAGGACATTGCGTACCGAGCGATGCGTCCTCTGACACACAAATCCAATTGTAAACTTATATTGTGGCGGCTCTGTAGTGTGGCAGGTCCATGCGTTGTTGCTGTACACTAGCTCAGCGGAGAAACCTTCTGGCTTGCGTTCAGGTGATATGTACTCGAATCTGGAAATAAATTCGGCTATGCTAGCAGGATTTTACTTTATTCCTCACTTCCTGTAGGAACGTTTTGAAATTTTGTTTCAGATAAACCACCTGCATTTTCACTTCACTTGTTAACTTATTAGGAACATTAATAAAAGCGTATACGATTTAGTAAAAACTGAATTGTAAAACCAAATCAGTAATCCATGATGACTTAGTTTCGTTCGGGTATGGTTCCCAAATTTTGTGGTCAGCTGATGCTTGTACCGGACTAGACAACACAAAATTAAAAATAAGATTTAAATTTAATTCGTTTCGAAGTAATGACTTGTGAACCGAGAAGTTAAATACCAGAAGTACTTTGTATAAGGAAACGCGTAGCATTTAAACAGAACAATCTATAAAGCCTGCGATAAAAGCAACGCACTGTTTACTGTTGTTTGTGAAGTAAATTCTGGTTTTATTCCTTATTTATTATCATTTAAGACCTAATCGTCTTTTTGGTAAATGATAGTATGAAGGCTCTACATGTCTCTACAATCCTGAATGATGGCTACACAGGCTGGGATTTGTAGGATTTGAGGTTTTCACGACGGTGAGTAAGAAGAGTGTTGTCTTCTGACTTCATCGCCCTGATGATGGAGGCAGCAAGGACCTCTAAAACGTCAGTAAACTTCTACCAGACTACACGGCGCAACAACCCAGAAGAAAGCAATCTTCAATCTGGGAAACCATCACATAAGCTGTACGTAGAAACGAAATGACGAAAGAATAATAATAATAATAATAATAATAATAATAAACTGTATCTAACCAACAAATTATAAATCTGCTTTAAAATAATTCATGGAAAACGTACTGACTTCTATAATTCTCATATTGGAACTGCGATGACTAATAATACCCCACGTGTACACCGTGCCCCGCTGTCTACCGGACGTTTAGAACGTCATTACATTCTCGGAGGCGGTTTCTTTCGTTGGGGCAGAAATGACGGGTTGAACGTGAAGCTGATAACTCACCCCCAATGCAGACTTTTAAGATTGTGCAATTTCGCCCCATCGCCCTCAAAAGGTAACATTATACTTTCCTTCACATGAATAACTTATCCTTTCGCATTGAATAGATCACACAGAGCTTCTGTATATCGTAACTGTACATTTAAGAAATCAGAAAATACACTTTTAGTCTAATTTAATATTTATTTGATACCTGTTGTTAAATTACAGAAATAAAATTGAATAACCATATTTGTGTAAACATAACATCATTACAAATTCTAAAGCAAATCTGAATTACCCATTTAGCGGTGTTATGGAATCGTTACACATGACCGGTTTACACTGAACTCCACAGCCGAGACCTTAGCATTGTACTTTGTATTGTGGGGGGTCACGGCTTCAAATCCCGGTCCGAAGACAAGCTAGCCTTCTCTGTAGTTCGTTATTTATTAATTGTCTGGTTATTCAGTGCTGTAAAGGTGAAATTTCGGGTTCTTGCGACAGCGAATATGAAGATGGCTCTCTTCTGGGATGTTGCGCCGTGTAGTCAGGTAGAATATTATCGACGTTTCAGAGGTGCTTGCTGCCTTTATTGTTTGGGCGATGATGAACTTATTTCCTTGATGATAGAAGCAGTAAACACCTTTAAAATGTCGGTAATGTTCTAGACTGTATGGCGCAACCCAGAAACTGTAAACTTCACAGCTGTATAATCTAAGCTGCTGGCAGCGTCCTTAAATAAACTACAGACAAATAGAACTTTGACCGATCCGCGAAATTTCTAATAATGTTTCAAATATATGGTTCCCATAAAAAAAACAAAGTGTCTCCATTGTAAAAATCAATTGGAGTGTTCTGTGACTCATTGTCTGTGCCTTGGTAGCGTTTAAGATGGTTTGTAATCGAAAAAGTAGTTTAAACAAAGTTCAATTCTCGACCCTATCGGAGCTGCAGCCATTTTAAACTGCGTGACGGAGTCTTTTGGGAGCTGACGAGCGTAAAATTTTCTGGAGTTGATGTTACCGCATTTAATTCGTTCATTTGTTTCGCCTTTTCCTCGTGTTTTCTGTTAATGTAATACTAAGAGTCAGCCAATGTAAACGTTCCAGACAGAAGCAATGACCTCTTTTACAAGTGCAGAATACACAAATATTCTTTTTATTTATGGCCACTGTAATATAAATTAAATTGCTGCAGTAGAAAAACACCAGCAGTGATTTACTAATCGCGTGATGCTGTATCCTATTTAAGGTGCTTAAGTGGGATTCAGGGGTGGATATTCCCAAATCTACGACTAAAAATCCAGTAGGTCTGTAAAAACTTGAAGAAACTGTGATTCATGTAGTAGAATGCTGTCCATCTGCTAATAGCCAGATGACAACCGGTCCCTTTTGACTTTATCGAATGAAGGTATGGACTATTTTACATAAACATGATTTTTATCAAAACAAATCTTTTTTTTCAGCTGACAAATACGGCGTTTAACCACTGGCGTATTGTTATTAGCACCTTTTCACGTGGATTTCGTGCACCGATGAAACTACATTTGCCACTGACTTCAAACATAATTACGAGCAGTTCACATTTTTGCTGGTTTTAGAACAATCGTTATACGCATTTCGACATTCACTTTTCCTGAACGTATAGCGTAGTGTTCTTACGAATGAACTTGTCAGGCTGTTTAACGTCGGACCAATACGAAATGCAGTGATTACTGGACGATGTACCTCTAGAGATCACTCAGCGAATGTGTCTACATGTATTTGGTGTGGTGTGGTGGGGGCTAGACTCATGTGTTTCGCGACAGGTGTCCATCTTGTCAACATAATAATGAAACCTGATTTAATTAAAAGCGGAATTCTATTGACAAGTTAGTTTTTTCGTTACTACCGCTATCTAAAACGCTTGTAACGCCATATCTCATCATTCAACAGAATTTTTTTTCAACTGTTTTAGCGTCTCGACTTTATTCCGAGAAACCTTCATTCACGCAAGTTTTTTCACGCGATGTGACAGTTGCTGTAATTTTTTGTCTGCAAGCAAAGTTAAATATAGTGCTGGTAGAACAATTAATTCCATTAATGACATGTTTAAAAGACAGAATTCAATGGTTCAGTTACAGGAATGTCAAACTTCTTTTGGGAAAAGTCCGAAACATATTTTGACCACGGAAGTTAGGTCAGACTGCACATTGTGAGATTTGAAGTTCTCACGGTGTCGAGTCTGAAGATGGCTGTCTTCTGGGATGTTGCGCCGTGTAGTCTGGTAGAAGTTTACTGACTTTTCACAGGACCTTGTTGCCTCCATCATCAGAGCAATCGCCCTGGTGACGAAGACTACACAAAGCAGCAAGCAACTTCCGTAAACTTCTACCAGACTGCACGGTGCAACATCCCAGAAGACAGCCATCTTCGTATTGTACTTGAAATACGTCTCACTGAACAAATTAGTTCCGCTCTGTTGTTTTATTTTTGTGTACATTTTACCTTTCTTTCGTATCGTCTTAAAATAGTGTGTCATCCTTAACATCTGATATATGAAATATATGCTATCAATACAAGTCAGAATATCATATTTATATGTTATGGTGCAATGGTTGGATAAAAACCGCACGTTTCATCTTCGTTACTAGGACAGGAGGTTTCAACGGAGGTTTATAATTCTTCCTCTTAATATTTTCAGTCGAATGCTGGGATAGTATCTCAAAATATATCAAAACCAATTCCTCGTACACTCTTTCTATTCTATAATTTCTAATGATTCTTCCATATTATTTTCACAATTATATTGAATAAACAGACGTGGACAGTCGACAAGGGGGTATCCTCAAGCTTGGGGGCTAACAACTTAGTGTAAGAAATCGTTATATTACTAAATTTTGCACGGGGCATGAAGGAAAGAGACATATTGGAAGACTTGACGTAGACGGGGGGGATAATTTTGAAGTGAGTCTTAAAGAAATATGCTGGGATATGTTGAACTGATATTTATCTGCTTAAGGTGAGAGTCCAGTGACGGACTGTTGTAACGAGAATTGAACCCATGATCACCCGAATACAAAAGAGTGATTATAATCACTCTACCGGCAAACTATGTTCCTTCCGCAAACATAACACACTATAGTAGCACCGCGTAATAGAAAATCCGGCGTCCATCTGCGTCCCTTTAATTTGGGGCACACGCGAGGACCGTGGTACTGATCCAAGTTCATAATGTGTCTAAATTATCCACTGCAACATTACTGGCTCAAAGTTAATTGCCCTGCTAATATTAACTGTCTATACTCTGTGCGCGACAGTTTACAATACCAATAATGACGTCACATATTCACAGTGACGTAGTTTGAGCAAGTCTTAAAATATATTGGAACGAAGTCCGAAAAGTTTTCTATTTTGAAAGTCACATTATATTTGTGCGTCGCTTGACGTACTTCTTTTGTTACATAACTAAAGAAGACAATGCAGTGTTCGTTCAGCGTTCTCATGTTATAGTAGTAGCACGTGTTCGTAAAATATTGAATAAAAACATAAATTTTAAGTAGGATCTGAGGTCCTGACAGTGGTGTGTCCGAAAATGGCTGTCTTCTCGGTTGTAGCACCGTGTAGTCTGGTAGAAATTTACCAACGTTTCAGAGGTCCTTCCTGCCTCCATCATCAGGGCGATCAGTAACTTATCACCCTGATGATGGAGGATGCATTACACTCACAGTTCAAATAGGCCCGTGTATAAACGAATGTTTTTTTTTTGGGGGGGGGGGGGAAGCAAACTAGGTTTGTCAAGCATTCAGAAAATACTGCCCTTGCGGCAAAAATATAGTCTAAATAATATTTAAGAACTCAGTTCGTACCTTAAAGAGAACACAACACTTTGCCGTTACAAAGATGAATTGGTTAATGCTGTTTAAGGAATAAAAAACTATTTACTTAGATAAATATATGAAATAAAAAAATACACTCTGTTAGTAAAATATGGAGTTACTTATTGTTAAATTAGGTGGAATATATGGTTACCACCAGGGTTTAAACGGTTAAACGTTCAGCCTTTACGTAAACATTCTGAAACAGGTCTGTCAATTACAATCAACCCGAGGCGGTAGATTTGTAAATGGATATGCAAAACGTAATGTAAACTTCAGTGTAGAGACATCGCTTTTGTACAAACCAAAGATCTTGTAATGACTGTGACGTCATCATTTTATTCGTATTCAGATAAGTTGAGTCGAGTTTGTTTTGAGAAACTACACCGCACTTTTTGAGTTCCGGGTACCACTCTGGCACTTTTTTTAATTAAATTGACTTCAAAAATTGGTGTAAGGTGAAAATATAAGATACGAAATACATCTCTGTAAAAACATACAAATTATGTGGAATAAATGTCAGACAGAACTTTGTTTAATTTTCGACATATTTCATTTGGAAGGATCAGTGTGCAATTTTGTGAGCTGTTTATCGTTTATTTCTGTATTTAAAAGTGTAAAACTGTCATTGCGTTACATCGTGAGCTGTCTCATTTTATGATTCCAGGGCATTTATTTCAACCTGGAACTATGTGCTACAACGACACTTTCATTTACACACGTCTGAAGTTAGACAATACGAGGTGCGATCGGAAAGTTTCAAGACTGTGTCAATAGAGGGCGAACCGGATGTAGTACGAGCTTCTGCCTTTAGGGGGTGCGACCTACATTCATAGTGAATCAGTGTGCCAGCCGGCATCATCGAATTAGCATTTGTTTCTTAGTTACGGGCGTTTTGGTAGTGCATTACACCGACCCTCCTGCGATTTCGGAATGGCGTGTGCATCAAATTTTGCCAAAGACTCGCCAAAACGGCTACGGAAACCTATGAAATGCTAAAGCAAGCATTTGGGGAGTCCGCAATGGGTCGTGCACAAACTTTTGTGTGGCATTCACGTTTTAAAAATGGCCGAACCTCTGTCGATGATGACGAGCGTTCTGGACGACCATCTTCGAGCACAACGCCCGAAAATGTTACGAAGATTCGGCAGGCCATTCACGAAGATCGACGTCGTACCATCAACGACTTGTGCGACATTGTTGGGATAGGCTATGGGACCTGTCAGCTGATTCTAAAGGAAGAACTCCACATGCGACGCATCGCAGCCAAGTTTGTGCCAAGGCTCCTGTCTGAGGACCAGAAGCAGAATCGACTTCTCGTTTGTCAGGAGCTCAAAGATCTTGCAAGAACCGACCCCAACTTCCTTTCTAAGGTTTCCTCTTCCCAAAGATGAAAATTCAGCTAAAGGGAAGGAGATTTGAGACGATAGAAGATAGAAGATATTCAGGCAGAATCGCAGATGGTGCTTGACAGGCTGACAAAGAAAGATTTCCAGGGATGCTTCCAGGCTTGGCAGCGGCGCTGGGATCGTTGTGTTTACTCCCAGGGGAACTACTTCGAGGGTGATGGATGAATTTAATACCTGAGATAAGTGTACGGGTTTTTATAGGCGCAGTCTAGAAACTTTCCGATCGCACCTCGTATGTCGTTCACTGTTTCTAACCACGTGTTCACTCGTTACAAAAACAGCGTTGATTATTTATAGCCACACACAATTCGTAACAACACGATAACGCTGATTGTAAATGTAACATGAGGTGTTGCATTAAAGAGACGCTATTAATTTTAGGGCAGGGATTCTAGAATTTAAAAAGAGGAACACAGTAAACTGTTATTAAATCAAAGCGTGTTCCAGCACACAGCAATAAATACCGTATTCATTTATTTCTTAATACGCACTTAACGTAGCGGCCGATGGTTATAACTCCTGATTCATATTAGAGAAATACTGGGTTCAAATATCGTCTGTGACACCGGTTATTCTAAGGTTCATCTTTAATTCCTTCCAGACCCAGTGTTGTAGTAATGAATTTAATTAAGACACGACCACTTTCGTCAACATAATTTTTAGTTCATTATTTATTATCTTATCACTTTGTGAGACGTGGAAAAAAACTAGTCTTAACACTGGTAGAAGAAATGCAATCGAGGCTGTGGTGGTGCCTATGGTGGGGTCTGGCGGTCGGTTTTGTGTGTGTGTGTGTGCTTTAAGAATGAATCCTGCTTCAGTCGCCATGACGATGTTTACAGAATTAATAAACTGTGTAAAGAAATTATATCAATTTTGTATTTTTAATGCGATTTGAAAAGATAATGGTTCAAATAAACTGTACTACTCTTAAACACAGAAAGGATTAATTTCTGTCTTATTTGACGTGTAACATTACGCTAGCAGATAAATAAATTGAAATTTCAAAGATGAAACGTAACTGTATTTTAGTTCGGTGTGTTTCGTAAAATTAGAAACCAAAAATCAAATTTTGTACTAGTCCCGATTTGCGCCAGGGGAAACAAAAGGTTATATGCTTGTCAAATGGGCCGTACCTTTGATTTACACTACACAGAAAACATTTATATATCATAGATTCTAAGACATGCTGTTCGAATCATAATAAATCACTCACAAAATTTTATCACATTTAGTTATTTGCACGTGTGACTGAACAAAAATCATTTAAGACACAACGTGGCTGTGTAGTGGATCTCATTCGTGCTAAATGTTCTGTACGATCCGGGTTCATAACCTGATAGTCTGACAAGTTTCATAGTTTTCCTCATTTCTTCCCAAGAAAAAAGTAAACAACTTCCTTACACTATTTATAATCATCCTTTTAGTAGTTGTTATAAAACCTACACAGTTGATACGTTAATTACAGTACGAAACTACAATTTCTTCATGAGAACTTCTCTTAGATCGTTGTTGCACCAATGCATAGTGCGTTATCTTCTAAGGGCAAACTCATCCTTATTTGGAAATGTTATATTCGCAGAGGCATTTATAAATATTATTTCAAGAGTCAGTAGATGTAAATAAATTCAGTACGCACGTAACTGTAATAATTATTGCGTAAGGAAAATCCCAGTAACTCCTATGATAACAGATGCATTACCGAAGCGTTAGTCTGATGACGACATTACAGTTAATTATATCGAAATTCCTCTGCGTTAGTTATTTTTGTACACACAAACACATCTGTATAGCAGTTATACAAACATCTGTTTCGTTGTCAAAGGAAAAGATTTCCTTTTTCAGAATTGTATTAGTACGTTCAGGAAGATGGAGGGCTTCATAAATTGTATTATGTACTAAATATCATTATTATGATCAAATTAAGTAGTATGTGATGAGAGGGACAAGTAGAACGCATGGATAATATGCTAACTGCTTACGACATCGAAGTTTGAAGGTTTCTGACGATGGTGTGACACGCTGTCTAAAATTGTTTTTTGTATTCATCGTGTTTTTAAATACTACGGATATTTGGAATGTTAGTTCTGCTTCCGTTTTCAGAGATGAATGCAGGACATGTCTAATCTGTTGGGCACACTGATCGATCTATTCGTTAATAGATATTAAATATTTTCTTCTGTTCACTGTCACTTCCTCACGCAAGAGTTTTGCCTCTGTCAGCCAAGTACATTCTGTAAATAAACTGATATATTCACTTAATCGTACTTAAAAGTAACTATGTTTTTGGTGATATTCTTTTGTTTATAATTTTTGTTCAGTTCAGGATAATTAAGTAATTTCTATTATAATTAGTTTATTGTTATTTTAATTTTTTTTGCTGTATCCTTAATTGCCCGTACAGCTGTTGATGCAGCACACTATCACAGAGAATTTAATTTAATTAAATTATTGTTGTCCTCCTATTAACGTCCATGACAGCTGAATAAAGCCCATGATGGCCACTGTTTAATTCGTGGATTCATAAGCGATGTGTTTTCAAGAAAATTTCTTACGGTGCTATGAAATTATTGATTCTAGTTATATAATGACGTTCTTGCAACTACACAGGTTATAGAGCGTGTAATACGATCGGATTGAGTCTGTGACGTGTTAATGATAAGGTGTAGGAATTCGTTAAAGGACATGTGGACCATTTGAATGTATAATGTTAGGCTTAGCGATTCTGTCCGGGTAGCTAAGTCTGAAACGAAATATACGGAAAGATATAACCTTTATTGAATTATGTAGCTGAGATTTAGGTGAGTTCGCATCCCGAGGAGTGCAAATTAAAATGGTTTCGTCTTTCCGAGTCGTTTCTGAGAAGAAATACAATTATTGGAAGTAAAGTGGTGCTTTAAAGTCTTAAAATTGTAAGTCGATAAGTGTGGAGAAGAACAGAGATAGTCGACCCCGGGATCTGAAACAATCGACCTTCCAAATGCGAGTCAGACATGACAACTCACAGAAGTTTTTTTTTGTAATGTTGCCGACTGCAATCAAATCACGTGCGACACGGCGCAACTGCAGCTGTGGTGTGCAGTATCGGTCATAGGCAGGTTTGTCTAGCCCAAACACTATATATGGTCTCCGCTGCGACACGCCATACAGCGCACGCGACGAACGGCCTGCCATCTGCAGAAACATCCTTAAACAGAGCTGGCGCGTCTGCACCAGACTCCATTTGTTGTGCATATTATATCAACTACAGAGGTTATGAAACTTCAGATGGGTACGAGTGATTGGGGCAGGATGCTCCTATTCGAATAAAGATAGCGTGTTTTTGGTGGTGGCGAGAGTGAAAGACTATTTGATTATGCTGTGGGCTTTCAAATTGTACTGATACTTGGAATGTGGCCTACGTGAAGATGGAGGCGATAATTACTTCCGAAACGTTGATAACCACCTGCAGTGTCATAACCCAGTTGACCACAATATACATTTTCATTGCTGTGACAATCTCATATCTCATTGGTTTTGGGTTATTTGAAAAAGATTTTCAATCTGTGCGCCACTTTTCTGAGCACGACACATCGAACGAAGATGACACCCGCTAGGAGTTCAAATGAGCCGTTCCATACGATGTTCGGGGGAGGGGGGAGTAATTTAACATTGCCCTATCATTCAACACTTTTTGACGTAGAAATTTGATTCCGAAATTGAACAGTACATTTGATTTTAATGACAAACAGTTAAAGTCAGCCAAAGACAATTTATAATAATTTCTTACATAATCCAATTTATCCCACATTAGGAACATGTGGACATTTCCCCGTTTTTCGGTGTTTAGAACTCGTAACTGTTAATGTTGTAAATTATATCGTCGGTTTAGGTTAGAACAAATTAATATTTCCTCTTATTTTATTCATTCTGTGAATTTTCTTACAAGAATCCTCTCCTAATTAGCCCCCTTCCACACAAAGAGTAGAACAGTGAAGTAGGTTAACACAGCAAATGCATTCCTAGAAAAATCGTGAAGGGGTCTTTTGTGTACATCAGCAATTAAGTAATGAGTGTAAGGAAAACATAAGTATGCCCCTGCTTTTATAGGAACTTCACGCAATTAATTAAGTTCATACTAAAACATGTTTCTTATATGTTGTTGTCAGGTTACGTACATAAAACTATATCCTAGTTCCGTAGTAACAAGGTAGCGTAAAGCAAAGACTGCCGAGCTGTAAAACGTAATTATCTTTAACAATTATTTTTCTTCGCTGTAATGTAAGGTTTTCGTACTTTTATTCTGTACTTACAGGATACATAATATGCGCTTGAAACCAGTATTTCATTAGTTTAAATTGGTCTAATGTTTTTAGAGAAATTCCATTTTTAACTAGATGCAGTTTAACTGCATTCATATCAAAGTAAAATATAAATGTATTCACATTAACCAGCATCAGTTCAATTTATTTTGTCAAGACTGAAAGCCGTCATCTTATTATAACCAAACACTTGCAGATAGAAAAATGGTTTTACTTGCAGAGAAAAGTTTAGTGCATAAATAGGATCTTTTATTTCTCTTTTTAAAATATACTATCGTACTACAAGCATATGGAAAAAGAGATAGCCTGCAAAACGCTGTACATATTTTGATTGACGCAGTTATAATGTCCGAAGAAAATAATTTTACTATTTCAATATTATTAAGATTTCAATCAGCGTTTCTGAATATTGTGGTTTCAGCTTTAATTTTATCTGAAACTATGTGTAGATTTAATCCTGCATTGTATAAACAAGTTACTCATACAAAGACATTTTAATTCTAAACCAATTTTGTATTTTCCCGTGTTTGGTAATGTATGAAATGTCTCGCATACATCGGGACAAGGCTTCAGATACCACTGAGGGTAAATCTAGCCGTGTTGTCAGAACAAGTGGTCTTAATGCACTTGTAGGAATATACTACGTTATTCAAGCTTAGGAATGAAACATTTTAGCATAATGGAAACGGTTTAACTAAATTAACTAAGCTAATTAATTTATGGCTACATCATACATATATTTGCAATTTAATTTTTTTTATTAATACCGATGACTACGTCATAAACAATGCATGGAAGCTGAATGTTCAGATTTTAATAGATTAAATTTCTAACGCACTTTTACTTAAATATAGAAGAAACTAATTAAAGGGCGGAAGTAACGAAAAAAGAAAGGAAAAAGAGAAAACATTAAAGGAGTAAAAAAGGAAGACATACATATTTGCTTTCGTATAACACACCTGTGCATAATGTGAAAGAATAATATAGACTGTAAAAACTTAAAACTGTTTTTTATGGAACCTCTTTCCTAACGCAGCATATGTAAATTTACGTACGCATAATTCTTTAGACTCTTAGGATTAAGACCAATCGTAATTGGCCTTTTCCGCCCAAATTGATACTTTGTAATTAAGTTCTAGTTAGAGTCTGGAATCCAAATTCTCCGCAGTCGAGTGGTTAGGATACCTGTTTCATATTCGGAAGGCCCTGGGTTATAATCTACACCAGAAGGCCGGCTATGCAGAATTTATCGTGGTCTTCCTCAGTCCACAAAAATCCCGGTACAGTACCTTAAATTAAGCCATGATCGCTTCCTTTCGTATACTTCCTAGTTCATTATTCATTCGATGATATATAACCCTATCTACTAACAGTGTCGTTAAATTAATCACAAATAAATTCAATATTATCAAAATCGACGAATGGTGGAGGCAAAATTAAACATGGAATCATTTGAAAAGCGTTGTTATTTCTTTTTATCATTTAAAAAGTGTGTGTAAAAGACCGTTGTGTTTAGCTGCTCGATAAACATGGCATGTTGCGTCCGAGCCAAGAACCTTACAGAAGGTAAAAGCTCTTCGCTTCATAGGTTTCTTTTTTCTTGTCAATAAAATATTAAGTATACTAGAACTCGGGAAGCTGTAATTGCTACAAAGTTTGTAACTGACGTGGGTACAACAGTCAAGTAGCTGGTCACACTGATGCAGTGTGAATGAGTAGTTCTGTCGTTCCTGTATTAATAGAATGAAGGACCAGTTTCAAGGTAGTATGATGGACTGACTACAGTACCTCCCCCCCCTCCCGTCTCTCTCTGTGACTCAAGTTACACTATATCGTAAATAGTATCTGTAACTCCACCATATGGAAGACAGTGAACAGATTCAAACAAGAAGACGTGCTACATAATAAAATTCTTTCAAACATGAATCCCACAGCTGTTAGATGAATTAAAAAATACGTGTTACTGAATTCATACCAAGGACTTCCGTCAGGAAAGAAGGCTCTATTTCCTACGCATGTGTTTCCAATTTTGTGGACCGAAAAGTTGGGCTTTACGTTCACGCAAAGTGTAACAGTATTGTTTAAATACGAAATAATAAAATAAGAGCGATTTTACAACAGTCAAACACTGCAATAAGGCCGCTCTTGTGATATGGTCTAATAATAATCATCATGATAATGCCTGGGCTTGGCCTGTTTCGGTCTCAACATTCGCGCCATCCAGCATTCTTTTTTTTTTATTTCCTGCCTAATTAGTTCATCCGTTATCCGCTAGACAGCACCTAGTACATAGAAGTTGTCATGGTGGATATACTGTTAGCGTGTAATACATGATTGTAAAGTGTATTAGTTTCAGCACAGTTTTTATCAGACACTGATCTTCAAGGTAAGCTACAAACAGTTATATCGTTGTTGTTGCTTTAATATAAACAACTGTAATAGATTTAAGTAGTGAGTTTAAAGTTCGTGCAAATATGTTACCTCTTGCCATCACAACGTAGGATAATATCGTATTGTAATGTGACAAAGTTTCGTTCAGGAAGAAGTTAAAACCAGTTTGAATTCAGTGAATACTACCACCAGATTAAAAATAATTAATCTTCCCCTCTCAAATCTGAAATAGTAAAGATTAAATTGTATAAAACTAAAGTTTGACCTGATGTTTTGTGGGGGTGAAACATGACCTTTCGTTATACGGTAAAGATATAAGTTGAGATCATTTGCGAACAAAAATTCTGACTAATATTTATACATAAACGAGAGGAACCAACAGGAAGGCAGGAAATATTCCAAAATAGAATTTAGTGATTGTCTTTTGTGACGGCGTTAACGAAGTCTGTTGTACATTGGACTGAATTTCTTTGTCAAGTGAACGACAAATGACTTTTCAAGTACTCTTCTGGGCGGAGTCAGTACTATATCAAGTATAACTAACGCGTGTGTTAAGGTCAACAAAATAATCGAGATAAGTGGTCAACCCATGGGGTAGCTATAATGGCTCTCACTTATTATCGCCTTCCCTGTGAGGGGGGCAAAATATTATAATATTTAAACAATATTATTTGTTTTTACTGGAAATTATTTTCAAGTCATAAATGAAATTTAATTATGTATTGTTGAATACACTGTTATTATGAAGACATTATATAAAGTAAGTTAGTGACTGTCAAAATGTGGTATGCCTGAATTAGAAGAAACACTTGAATATTGAATTGAAGTACATTTTAAACAGTTGTTTCTGAAGGGGGTACTCGTGTGAAATTTTGGTCAACATTTTCAAAGAAGTGTCGTATCTGGGGGTATGACAAGTCTGGATAGCAGATACTCCATTTGACTTTGACTTGAGGCAGGCAAGGCCATGGTAGAGGGTCATTGTGTCTGAATATGGCCTGCAATTACGTTTTGAATGGTATTGCCACGGTTAGCGATTGGCGTTTCGTCTGTACATCGGCAGGAATATGGGGCCTGCTAAAGAACAGTAATTCCGCAATTCAAGTTTACAATGTATCCACCTTCATCTGGGAGGAATATAATATTATTTTAATAAAAAAATATTTTGAGGTTTCAGAATTATGAAACAATGTCTTACTTCTAGCGTAAGTTCTCTGTGGCTATTTTTCTGCGCTCTAAATTTCTTGTTGCGGTTATAGTATTACTGTTTATATTTTTATTATCTCTTATTTTTTGACAGGTTTTTACCTGGTACTAACATTTGTAATTGATGGTGTTGTCTCAGTAACTGTTACCTTTAGCAACAGATTGCTATCATTGTCTTTGCAATTATTACTTCTGTGTTACTTTTTTAGTAGAAGTGTTTGTTGTTTTTATTGTTGTGGTGGTGGTAGTAGTGGAATAGTGGTAATAGTAACAACTACACAGCTGATTCTATTACATATGTGTAAACATGCAATAAATTACAAAATTAACCTGTAAGAAACGCGGTTTTTAAGGCACTACATTTATCGGCCACTAACATCAGCTGTTGTAAGCTGAATGCATTACGAAATACATGGATCCCACTGGTGAAATATAGATCGATTATAAAGCATATGGAACGCTGACAGATACTTGTTATCCTTGACTATCAGCTTAATCATACGATGCCAGATGCAAAAATGACAAAATAACCACGAAACCGTTGATTGTTTTCAATATGGGTCAGTTAAAATTCAATTCAATTCTTTATTATTTGTGTGCTGTATCAACAGCCTGATGGCCAATTACAGATACAACACACAAAAATAATCTCCGCTCACACCATGTTACAATGTTAGCACCAACAAGGCTAGATTTTGAATGTAACACGTCATGAGCAGTTTCCACTAAGAGATACGTAGGCGTGGGTATGAGGATAATATTAAAATTGTTTAAAATAAATACGGGGTGAGGTCTGAGTTCGGGATATTGCATTTCGTAATTTAGATGATGAACCTTCTGGTTTTTTGGCTCAGCTCAGCTGTCTACTGTTCAGAGAAAGGCATATTCCACGCAGTGGTTCAGTAAGTTTGACAGTGATTTGCGCTCATATCTGAACCGATTTACTGGAACTACTACGTTAAGACGTCATCCTAATTCGTGGGTATGTAATTCTATAATTTTCCACTTCATTCAAGTTTACAGTAATACAAATTTGTATCATATTTGTCTGAAATTTTTTTTAGAAAAATCTTCACCGTTAAAAAGAGAGTTAGTTTGGGTGTATACCGTAATTAGGGCTAATAAAATAGACAATAAACACATATTTAAGTTAAGATCGTGACCAAGTGAGTAACAAACGGGAAATTGGTTACTTCGTGGTAAAATGTGTAACATAATTATAAAATATAGACAACTAATCTTGGGTTAGAATTTTATGAAATGTAAAGAAATTTGTTATACTAGAGGTTATATGTAAACGTTAACGATATTATATATAAGTAGAATAATTAAGGAATACAAAAGGATACAATGCACAATGTGGGGGGGGGGAGATGAGGAGACCAGAGACCCACCCTCTGAACCTTGTGTGTGACAAGAAAGAGTAAATACAGAATATCATGCAAATATGCGCCGTTAAGCATAGAGAACATTTAGGCTCACCGATGCACAGCTAAATGTGAACTTAGGGATTAGCGATTACGTAGTTAAGCGTAGTAAAAAATAGAATTGTAGCAGATACCGAAATTCCGATTCGTTGCTAGGTTTCAAGTCCTCACAGCGACGAATATAAAGGAGGCTGTCTTCTGGGTTGTTGCGCCGTGTGTTATGGTAGAAGTTTACCGATGATGGAGGCAAAAGACACCTCTGAAACGTCGGTAAACGTCTGTCATAATTTTGGGCGCAACGTCCAAGATTACAGAAATCTTATGGTTAATTGTATTTGTATGCTTTTAAGAAGTACACCTCTTCTGAGATTAAGAGAACGATAATCCTGTATTTGATTCTGCAGTGTAGAATCCTGGTGTGATCACTAATTATTTTTGTTTCATTGCCATAAATTTTACACCCCATAAGTTCCACTTATTGTTTCAAAAACAGTGTAAGAAGTGGAACTTAACAAATATATGGCGTGTAAAATTCACGGTAATGTACATGAAAATAATCCTGCAACTAGTTCTGCTGTTGATGATGATAGACATCATAGACAGAAAAATTCTAACTATTGCTAGTAAGCAATAAACATTTGCCTGTATTCTACATGTAACAAATCAGCTGTAATTATTCTTTGCTAATATAAATCCAATCAAATGTTTTTTTCCTTCTATCCTGCATTTTTCCCGTCTTCCTTCCGTCTCGTTCATCCGTCCTTTCATTTTTCTTTTACTGGTTCGCACACTGTTGTGAAGAGGTCAAAACAATTTTCATTCTTTTAACCAAAGCGTTCTTATCAAGACAAACGGGTACGCTCAGTTTGACAAAAATTAGTCAGAAAGGGTTGAAAATTCTAATACAAACGTTATATTGTATCACTGTAAAGCTGTCCCACTATACGCCATGTATGCACTTGAAGGGGGTCATTCTTAACCTCGGCACCAGATGGGGGTGAGTGGTCAGCATCACGCCCCTGCCGCGCTTTACCCCCGGGAAAGGACCCCGGTACCCATTGGATAGGAGGCTGGGTGAGCCCCAGGACCAGTCTGGACGCAGAGGTTACAGGAGAAATCCTCTGCCCCCGTCGGGGATCGAACCCCGGTCATCCAGTCCGGAGCCAGGACCTATACTGACTGAGCTACGTCGGCTCATTGTAGTACTGTGTCTTGCTTATGTAAAGCAGTCCATACTAGGGATTATCATTTGTCTGCATAACCATTTTTATGTAATTTGATTTAATCTTATTCTGACGGGGTGTTCATATTTAACCTATTTCACATACAGTTTCGCAGAAGAGACACAATCCAAATTATGCATTATAAATGCATTAGTTTCATAATGTCCATAATCACATTATTATCAAAACTTATGATATTACTAATGTTATATTGTTATTAAAAGACATGATTTAATTATATGGAAATTAAAATTTTGTTGTTTCCAGTAGGATCCATCATCGGAATTAAATCTTGATTTGTATTACGTAGTTAGTTTGTAGTTAAACTGTGTGTCAAAAAAAGCCTGAAGACAGCCTTTTGCATCAAAACGTGTTACAATAAACTAGATTAAAAATAAAAACAATTTTGTATAAAAATAAATATTGACCTCATAGTATTTACTACTGCTATACCATTGTTCTCGAACACATTTACTACATGGATTGACTGTCTACGTGAACTTAGAATCATGAACTTACAGACTTGTAATTCTCAAGATTTACATCACTCCCACACAGACTTGAGTTTGTTCATTGCGTTCAGATAAGTCCACATATACTGTTGCCTTAAGATAGCATTAACAATTTAAATCTAGAGGTGATAACACAGTAAACACTACAGACTTGTTACACTGTGCTCACATTTCTTAACGCCATTACGTAGTTTACATTCAACTGGAGCGAATGAGTAAAACCAGGGGAGTTATCAGCCCAAGAGAGCTGCAGAATTAAGTTCAGAATAGCTCGATCATGTCGGCCACAAGTTGAAAGCGCGGGGAAATTACCGACCTCGTGAACGTGTTGAAACTCGTCGTTTGCCTCGTGCCTGCTGAAGATTTAATCTGCAGTTTAGTTTGTGACTATCGGCCGATGACAACTGAACGATGCAGTTCATTTACAACATGAGCAAAGTTATTATCTACAACCGTTGAATCCAATCAAACATACAACCAATTCTATGACGAAATTTCCTTCCTGACAAGATAACAGTCTCTTAGTCAAGAAATTTCTAGAACTCATCCCGATCATCATCACGTGTTATGTAATTTTTCCTGCTTTGTTGTTTCCTGCATCTGGGACCTAAATATTCCCACTTTAAGTTCTCACATTTGTGCAGAACGATTAAAATTATATTTACGTATTTGGAAAAACGTTATTTAATATGCTGTAATCTACAAATATTCTGACACATAGACGCTTACAGATACGCGTCTGTAAATTGTCAGTTTCTGTCACAAACTTCCTCGCAAGAGCACAATTTCCCACGGATATTATTTGACGTTGTCTCCGCACAGCGCTGTGTTAGACTTCCCTAAGTCTTCCTCGCCTGCCGTGGCGAAGTTAAGAAGCAAAATTAAACACTTTAGCAAGAAGACGGGCGGGAGGCAGTCTACGATTGTTCCAAGGATCCACAGTTCTATTTCTGAAGCTACGAGTTAGCTTCATCTTGTCTAACCTCAATCTTCAGAAGATGAAACTGCTGTTCCACCCTCACTGTACTGGCCTCCATCTTAGTAGCATCGTCTTAACGGCGAGGTTAATTAGTTAATATATAAGCGATAGTTTAGTGTACTATAAAGCAGACTTTACAAAATACAAAGATCTTGATAAACAAAATAATTTTACATTTTATTTTATAGGCTTGTAGGATAAAATGTTCTGTTACCGTGATTGAACATCAAAACTACAAGGAAATACATGTAATAATAGTTAAATTGATGAAATTTGTTTTATCATTTACGGAAAAGACTTTGTAGCCCGTTGTAATTTAGAATTAATTATGAATTTAAGAATCCGTTTAGACATTATTTAGGACTTCTAGTGTCAGGCTGCAGTGGGATTCGAACCCATAGTCCCGTGGTTATATCGCTTAAATACGAGTTCTAACCAGCGCAGTCACTATATTGTAAGTAAGAAATTTATGATAGGTCTGTTAAATATCGATGAACTTGAAGATTTATACAGGTCACGTATTTTTAGATTGGTAAGCTATAGTAGGAGGCTAACACGGGCTGGAAAACTGACGTGGATGGCAGATGAAAGAAATGCAAAGAGAATCTTACTGAGAAACGTTATTGGAAAATATCCACTTTTAAGATTGAGGGACAGAAGAAAATACCACGAAGTCGAGTCTAAGATATGTAGGTTGTGAGGGATTGATGGTGGATGGCACTAAATTTCAGTCTTGTCCATTGGCGAGTCTCGTATTTGGTTTCGTTGAAACTTCACTGTATTAGTCTGCCTGTAAACCGGCGGTAATAAACGGTCTTAATAACTACTTAAGACGCTGGCTGAAATTTCAGGTTCTTACGGTGGCGAATATAAAAATGATTTTCTTCTGGGATGTAGTGCCGCGTAGTCTGTTACTCACCGACGTTTCAGATGAACTTGCGTTGCCTTCTCATCACCCTGATGATGGAGGCAGAAAGTACTTCTCAAGTGTCTATCGAACTACATGGCGTAATAACTCACCCCGAAATTTCGGATGTAACATATTAACATAAATTTTCTTCCAACCTTTCATTCTGATAAAATCTCTTGGAGCTCAAAGAAGTTATCACATTGAAGATGAAGATCTTCCAAATATTATGTAAGAATTCGGTCATTTTCCCCTGTTCACACTGAGAATCACATGAAATGTGAGCGTTACTGGTTGCAAAGGCAGGTGGTACACATAGTTACCACTGGGCTGTAGAGGGTTAAATAAGCTCTGCGCTACCGAAGTACACATATAAGTCTATGTGCATAGAAGATAACATAACATTAATATATTTGTAGGAGTTTTTGCGTTTATAGATTTTGCAAACCTGAAAATAAGGATTCAAATAGAGTTTTACAGGGCATGGTAATTATGTGTACCATCTACCTCAACATTCAGCAACACTACAGTTTGCCCTCAGAGTGTGTTTATGAATGTTGTATAATTCTCAAAATAGTTTTCCCTCAACAGAATTGGTGTTTGTAGATTTCAGGATAATATCAAATCATATAATAAAGTATAAAGGTATGCTCTGTATGCAATAGTCTCTGGAAAAGATTCTGTGATTGCTTGATGTGAACACAAAAAGGAAATTTCAGGTTCAATAAAATTTGGGGAATATCTTGATTAAATAAGTGACTATGAGTTTCTTGAGAACGGCTTTCTCCATTGAGTTGGGTTTTCTGAAAGGGGTCTGATGGATTCAAAACTGATCAGTGTGTTAATATAGAGTTATAATGCTGCATGCGACCCGCGGGCCATTGTTTGATATGTCACCTGTGATAGTAGTGAATTGAGTGAAACGCTGTTTAATAATACAGTAAATTAAAAATAATATTTGTCGGTCTCAATTCCCACAGATCTTAAGACTCGCGGTAACGAGGAACAAACTTCATGTAATAGATACCTTACGAAGCTGATAATCGCTCAGCTGGTCAATAACGCCCCCATATTTTATAAAACCAAAAGGTTTTCTACTGTGCTCACAAGATCCAGCCACTGTCCCCTGTCCTAAGCCAGATTAATCTACTCGACACACTCTCACCTTAATTCCGTACGATCCATTTTAATATTATCTTCTTATCTGTGCTTAGATGTTCTGAATGGTAATTTAACATGTATTGCGCTGAATCTAGAACGAGCTCAGTTCGACTTTATCCTACCCATGTGAGTATAGTAAATTCAAACAGTAAATATATTTAGACAGGGGCCTCAACATTTTAATTGCCGTAAAAGTCTTTGTGTTCTTTTTTTTCTTTTTTCTTTTTTCTTTTGCAATTACAACACTTTGTATACTCTATATTAAAAAATTAAAACTTTACAATTGTACTATAATTTCCTGAATATCACTGCGGGCTGCTTTTGTTTGAAATTCTTAATTTAGATAATGGATTATCTTTCTGTCTATTCCTGAGCTTTTATGTTATGTTCGACGCCTCTCTGTAAGACGATCCAGCCTATAATTCTATTACAATTTAATACATTTCACTGTTTAGATTTAATTCTTAGACGAACATGTTACAGTGTCTTTACCAGGAAACCCGCGATCAAGAATGTCAGTATTAACTCTTTGATGCTCTTTCTAAGTATTTACATTAATAAACTGTTTTCTTACTAAAAATAAAACTGTGCTATGAATTATTCATTTGTATGGGAATGCCCAGAAATATAGTTGTACTTATGTCATCAATCGATGAAGGATTAAAGGTTGGATAATGTAGGTATGCAGAATTTACTGAAGACACATAATTCAACGCCACTGAATGTAGTCCTAAAACGTCGCAAACACGATAGCTAACTTTGAATTAAATCGGAAAAGTAATTCCTATTGTGGATTTGTATTTTGATGGTGAAGTTATTTACTGGTCACTCGACTCTGGATTTTTGTGTCCAGTTTATAGTCTTTCCATCCAGTTTTTTTTTCTTTTTAGATCTGTTATATCAGCGGCACGGATCAAACAGCAGACGTAGGTAAGAAACTGCTACTCTAACTGCATCTGTAATGGCTCGTGCAGACTTTACAAAGCGGGATAGACATGTACCATTCTGAATTTCATTTCGAGAAGCAGTTTTCGGAATTCTGGGTGACGTCCAAGAATATTAACCTGCTAATCACAATAGATGTACCTTTATTTTCAAATGTAAAAGTAACAGTTAAACAATTACTTTAATATAGGTTCTTGAATTGTTATCTCAGTGGATGGAATATGAAGAGAAACACGGTTCTCTGTTCTCTTCGCTGTCCAAAGGTATTTTAATAGTTTATTTAATATGCTTGTAATTTATCATATACGAAATTTAAGCAAGAATATGAGCAGTCCTAATTTTATTATTAAACGACAGGCCTATATTAGGTGTTGCCTTAAAATATTGGGTTTCATTATTATTTAACCCACTGAAACCCAGTGATGTCTGTATATTTGTATTTTTCCCACAGAGCGAGAAATTTTGGTTTCAAAATAATCTCTGGTTAAACGAGATTATACATCCTTAAACAGTTTTAACCAGTTGGTCTTTGTAATGAAGACCCTTTGGTTTTTTTTTGTGAGTTGTGAATTGGATTTTCGTGTATTTACACGAGATTTGGCTTCGAGTTATTAAGTAAACAGAAGAATGGGGCACAGATGAATCATTTATACCAATTTCGTGGAGTGTACTGTGACGCAGTTTAGAATCTCTTACTTTCCCGTGTGCTAAAGATGGAAATATTCGTTTAAAACATAAAAAATATATAATTTTACTTTTTTATGGGTGTAAAGCGATCTCGGACACAAAAGTAAATGCTCATAGTCAAGAGTGTTTCAGAACAGGTTTCTAAAGAGAATATTTGGTAACAAGGCTGAAGGAAGTTACATAATGAGGTGTTTCATAACTTGTAGGTGTACTTTTCAATAAAGATTATTACGGTGATCAAATCAAGGATAATGAGATGGGTGGGTCACGTAGCATGCATAGAGTCATAGACGGTGAAAACATTTGTTACAGAGATATTTTGTACGAACATTTCACTACCGGTATCATAGAAGGCGGGAAATTTATTAGCTGAGTAGAATGTTGGTTCATCAGTAAGTGCTTTGCTGTCAGAAGTTAGTTATACCTAATATAATCATTGTTCATAAGGCATTTAGATAAGAAATAAGTGTAAATATCTCTTCGCGTTTTGACGAATATTTGGTAGATCGTATTCTTTTTATTATTATTTTTCAGTATACATACCCAAAGGCATTTTTCTTGAAGACTTTAATCGAAATAGTTGAAAAGGTCTTAAGGCTATATTATAATACCCGAAACGTCGACAGTACAACGTACATCCATCAAACACTAGACTATATTTAACGAAATCCTATGAACAGCTATTTATAATAATAATAATAATAATAATAATCTCTAGCAATAAAATTATATAATACATGTAGCACGTGTTAAAAACAATATGTATTCCGGAAATAGCTGCTTCACTATGTACGTTAGGGACAAGGTCTGTCTCGGGTACATGGAAGTACATACCCTATAATTTGGTGAATAGATGGGATAATAATAATAATAAATTTAGTCAATTCTAAAAGTTTGTGACGATGGTGCGTTTTTAAAATAAACAAGTTTTGTGGATATTTTCCATCGCCTAATAAAATTCCCCGACGTCTCGGAGATAGCGTCCCATCTCCGAAAAGTAGTGGAATTTTATGATTTTATTAGACGATGGAAAATATCCAGAAAACTTTTTACTTTATAATAAATTTAGTTGTACTTCCCGTGAGACCCTATCCCATTTAAGTTTAGCACAAGCAAACATGAAATCATACTTGAATGAAGTGATACCTTGTAATACAGACTTAAATTTATGCAGTACCGACTGGACATTAAGGTTCGTGTCACAAAACATGAAAATGAAGCTATACGTACTCCGTTTGCACCGTAAACCTGCCATCCAACCACACATACGGTCGTCACTGAGGGAGGTTACAGGCTTCAGTTATGTTATGTTCAGGTACTGAAATAACATGCGTGATAGGAGAGGCCATTTTGTATTCTATAAGCGTAAAGAACACCCATGCCTTGCATGTATGTAAGCCATGAGCATGTCTCCTAAGCTAGAAGGGCGACAAAACTGTGTGACATACAGAAAAAGTCTGCTAGGTTGCCAGACTGCTAAGTCATCAAATAAGTGGCCAAGTTACACAAGTTCGTAACTTCATGAAGTAGAGTTCTTCTTAAAAAGCTAGTAGTCGTTCAGCTGGTCAAGAAATAAGTCCATATCCTCACACAGGGTTTCTACATCTCTAAATTAATCTCTTTTCTTTCAACTTTCTGACTAAATTATTGTGTCCACTCCTTATCTTTCATGCATGCTACATTCCCCGCCTATCTTATCCTCATTGATTTTATCAGTCTTAAAATATCTGGTAAGGCGTACAAATTATTGAGTCCCTTACTGCGCGGTTATAGTGTAGTTTAAGCTTCACGCTTTTACGTATCAAGGCAGGTAATGTGGGATAGGATGTCTCCACATTGAATTTGGGTAGCGATGCTTAGACTGAGATTAAAGCAGAATCACGTGATCAGAAAGTTGAACGTAACTGTCACTTCCCGGGTCTTTGCTGGAACTGCATGGCTCACCGCCAAGCGCTAAGGGGTTTTTCCGATACGAGTCAAATATCTCTCTATAAAAAATAAAATTAACTAACCTGTTGTGTGTCAGGAAGTAACAGTTGTGTTAAACTGTATCAGTGAACACACTGTATAAAAGAAATTTATATATAATGACGGGATTCATTCATAAAAAATTACAGAGTTGACTACAAAAGCCATGTTCTTCGAATGTCAACTCAAGAACCACATTTCAATTTATGTATTACCAGCTGAACGGACGATGGTCTTTGGGGGAGATCCTACAAATCTGGAACTTTGTAGGACATAACATCGAAGGTTCGCTCCGCCGCCAAGAACATTTAGTACGTAATTTGTGGGTACATGTATAATTGAACTCCGTAACAAATTTCAATTGCCTAGCTCCAACGGTTCGTTGGTTATCGCCATCAAACCAAAGGCTAAATATGTACTTATTCAGCCTCCATGTTGTTCTTTTACCTTATACCAAAGAAGATTGTCTTCATAAAAGTTTGGACATCCTTCTAATATTCCCTGTCGTATATCTTTCCAGGATTCAATGAATCTTTACTGACTGGCGCTAGTGTCGCTCCCACCTCACAATTTCGCGTGTCCGATATGTTGATGTCACCCACCGCATGAATCTAAACGTTACGTTATTGGGGTGGTTTAACATGGCATAATGTCTATACCAAATTTCATCAAAATCCGTCCATCGATCCTCGATTTGAAACATGCGGACAGACATACCGACGGACACATCAGCCTTATATGCTTTCATTTCGTGCACACCGTGTAAAGAACGCCATTTAAGTTAATGTTACAGTTGTCACTGAGCGTGTGCATGTCATGAAAACGTAGAGGGGTCGTGGAGATAAAGTTCCGTATATTCCAGACCACGGAACCAGGTGGAGGTGACTGATCGATTTTACGGTCTGCCCGATGAACTTCCACGGAAATAATTACCGGTACCGGTTGAATATGTGGGCCACACAACCGGTGTGGATATTTCGTGTACATATTTTTTATTTATATAATTCTCCAATGATTAAAACATTAATTTATCTAGGCTAGGGTGGTACAACTTTCGGTTCCCTCGGGCCAAAAATAGATTCCTGTCGGAACCAAGGGTCAATAAATCCCTCATGACTAACTAACTAGATGGCTTACCGAACGCGAAGGTTCATCACCGGATTAACCAAAGCCCTCCACCGGACCCTGTCCTGGGGCAACAAAATCCAGTCTCCTTCAACTCCTATCTCCCATAGATCCCGCCTGACATTATCCTCCCATCTACGTCTAGGTCTCCCCAGCGGTCTCTTCCCTTCAGGTTTCCCAACCAGTACCCGGTGCACACCTCTTGTCCCATCCATGCGCGCTACATGCCCAGCCCATCTCATTCTTCTCGACTTAATCACCCTGACAATACTGGGGGAGGAGTACAGATTTTTAAGCTCACCATTATGCAGTTTTCTCTATGCTCCATCGTCTTCTCTCCTGGGCCCAAATATCCTCCTCAACAGCCTATTCTCAAACACCTGCAATCTGTGTTCCTCCCTCTGAGTGAGTGACCATGTTTCGCACCCATACAAAACAACAGGAAAGATTATTGTTTTGTACACTTTAATTTTCAGGTTCTTAGAAATCAGACGCGAAGACAAAATAGCAAGCATTTCCAGAATTTAATCTCCTCCTAACGTCCTCATGAGTGTCATTTTGATTTGTTATTGTTGTTCCCAGATATTTGAACTTTGTAACGCTTTCAAAGGACTTATTAGCTACCCTAAGATAATTTTGCCCGCCTGTCTTCTGATGACGAGATACTAACATGTACTTAGTTTTTCCTGAATTTACTTCTGTCCCACCTGTCTCCTAGCCTCTAGTAAAACTTTGTGTTCTTCTTTATTGTATTCATATCATCCCCCAATAAATTAACATCATCAGCATATGCCAATAGCTGATGTGTCCCATTCAATTGCAAACCCTCCTGCCTATCTTGGACTTTCCTGATGGCATATTCTAGCGCAAAGTTAAAGAGCAAGGGAGACAAAGCATCTCCTTCTTTTAGACCTTTCCTGATGAAGAATGTCTCATATACATATTTACCTACTCGAATTTTGCTACATAAATCCCTCATGACATCTTTTAAAACTAATATCCAATTACCATATTGTATGATAAAATATACATTTTTTAAATGTGAAAAAATTGCTGTTTAAATATATTCCTGCAACAGCTTGTAACTGACACAATTTTTAGGTGGAAAACTTAACATTTACGGTAGGGTTTAATGTCAATAACATGAGCGTCACATGTACGTAAAGCAGCAGACGAGTTAAGCTTCGTGGGGTTTTTTTGGTATCCTTTAGATCAGTGGTATTCAACCTTTTTGTTCGCGTACCCCCAGATATAATTTCTCTTCAACTTTGTACCCCCAAAGTTGTTGGTGTATAATTCAAGTTACACATAGTATATAAGCTACATCTAAAATAAATTAATTAAATTACATTACTGATTATTCAGTGTTTATCATAAAATAATATATATATTTTTTTAAATTTCACGTACCCCCTAAGATGTCTTCTCGTACCCCCGGGGGTACGCATACTCCAGGTTGACGACCACTGCTTTAGAGCAAAGAAAGTATATCAACTTCTAGAAACTAGTAACAATTTTGTAACATTGGTTAAAAGTGGTCTCGGGCCGGATGTGGCCCTCTGGCTGCTAGTTGTATTATGGCTGATCTAGAGTGTATAATTCATAGACTGACCTGGATATAATCAACTATTCTTGGGTCATGAAAGTGATGTTCATTTGTGGCTTATAACTTAACAGTGGGAAAGGTTCTGAAAACATACTTTTACTTACCTGTGGCCAGAAATCATGAAAGTTGACAAGCAACTAGTTTTGTCTAATTAATCCTGAAACTAATAGTTTCACAGTTTGTAACGTCGAGTGAAATTAGAGGAAAACTATGGAAATATGAGGATATGGAGGGAGAAAGGAACTTCATATAGATCAAGACAACGAATATTCATGCACGGTGAAATACGCAGATTTCAAACAAAAATAAATTATGCAGGAGCGACTACCCAAAATTATATCCACTTTACAATGAGAGTCAGTATACGTATCAAAATATTATCTATGTAATAAGGGAATGTTGGTAGCTTGGTTGGCTGGTTATAATTTGTTGTTAAGGGATTTTGAACCTAATGGGATAATATTCATGAATGTGAGTGTTCTTATAACCTAGATATAAGATCATATTTCAGATTACACTTTATTAAATTGTCTAACGTATTATCTTAAGGTGGGTAATGATTTAAGGTTTTTTCTTTATAAACAGCGTGACTTAATTTTTATTTTTGTGTGTAGCTTTCTGGAAACAGTCCTCTGAAACAAAAGACAGGTCACTCATCCATGTGCATAAACTTCTGTACAACGTAGAAAAACAGGTGTTACGTGTTAACGCTCGGTAGCTTTCTTAATTAAGCAAAAATAAATGATGATTTTAATTCTTATATACTGCTCTGTTACACTTTCCGATAAGAATGTGTTTTAAACACTGCTTAAAATTTTCTGTTCATTCTTGATGGGTAGTTAGTACTTTATAAATAATTCTCAGGTTATAATAAGGATTCTAGGAACAACTTGTTACGCAATCGGCTTTGTAGTTTGAACTGAATTTCCATCATTTCGGGGAATAACGCTGCCTCGATCATAAAAGATTTTTGTAAGACGTTATTAAGACGGTAAACTTATGTATTCATCGGTGGATTCAGTCGTCGTGAAATTTCAAAATATTATGACTTCTTTTCTTCAGACGATTCAGTCACTATCACATAGACAGCGGGAACACTAAATTATTATCTTATTCTTCCTCGTGTGACTCAACAACCCTGGCGGCCTTTGGCCTCCTCCCATGTGGGAGGTTGCTTGATCTATTTAGACATTTCGGTAGGTCTCCTTGGGCCAGTGATGAGCCCATCGCAAGGTCTCTACTTGTCCACACCAGGACAGCACAGCACAGAAAGACGCGGACAAACATTTGAGTGGGATTCGAACCCACTGTCCAGTGTCCCAAGTCCATGATGCTCACGCTTCAGACCGTCTATACTATTAATTATAAATTTCAATGCAAAATTTCCTGCCATAATTTGTAACATATAACCTGAAAAGTTTTACAACTTTCATGTCTCGGTATTACATAAGTAACACTTAACATACGAAAGAAGTTTTATATAGAATTTTTAGGTATGTCTATGATCTATCACCGTAACAAATTCCACTCATCATTTATCGTCAGCAAACCAACACCAACCGCTGCCATTCTCGTTTTAAAATCTGGTTCATTGAAAACTTTATCTTAACAGTACGATTTCTTTTTATCAGACATGACTATATCCTCGGTCACTACTATATTGAAAGTTCGCACTACCACCATGTTGGTGTTATTGATGTAAGGGAATTAAAAATGATAATGGTCAAGGTGACTTTTAAGTGACATATTTGTTTCATGAAAATTATCAATTGCTTCTAAAGCTTCACGGACGGAGGAACATCTGGACATCATGCAACAAACTTGTATTTCTTTATAAAATAACGAACATATATTGAAAATATCAAATCTGTTCATTAAGCTTTAATGAAGAATGTGCCGCGCATGTTAAACTAGGACTGGAAACTTAGCAACAAGCAGTCTCCTGCTGCTGACTGGTGTCAATTTGTCACGCTACTTTTAAATGTCGTTCAGTAATGGGGAAGTCGATTTATTTTATCGACATAACGTCGTTAAATTCAATCGCGAATTTCGTGATCGAGTTATGCAGTTTCACTAATTATTGACATGAATTATGCTTCTAATAAATAGACGGCCATTTTGTAAATTGCCTTTGGAATAGGAGACATTCAAACCAGTGTGTGCAATTTATTGAAATATTAGTATTTTACAGTAGAACGGTTACAAAAATGACGCGAATATTTTTAACAAAGTCACTTCTAAGTAGGATCTGAGCTTTTGACGGCGGTGGGTTTCAGCGCCGTGTAGTCTCATAAAAGTGTAAATAATTTCAGAGGTCCATGCTGCCTCAATCATCGCCGTGATGAAGGCGGCAAGAACCTTTTAAATATTAGTATACTTCAATCAGACTACACGTCGTTACAACCCAGACAATTTCAACTTCAGAGATACTTCTGGATAAATTTTATTGCACGGTAGCCTATCTATTCCCTGCCCAAACCACAATTAAGAAATAGTTAACGCGGCTGATAGAACGAGAAGATTTTATTCGCAATTAAGAGATTTAGGACGCTTGTATATAATACAGTGTTAATAATCAGTGGGAATTTGTTCTTCTCTTCTTATTACAGTAGTTCATTAAAATATTCTGCATATTTTGTCTTCATTCGAAATCAGGCAAATTACTTTCCTATTTGTGACAGAAATGTTTCTTGGATAAAGAAGTCAAGTACGTTACAAAATCATACGAAGCGAAAAATATTTAGGCGGGCTGTGTTTGACTTCGGGCTTATGATTTTTGCTGTATATTTACATAATACATTAAAATATATTGCATCATTGGGATTGGAAATAAATGTAATGTTCTTTAAATTCGGGCGTAATATGTATGTAAGTAAAACCACTTTTACTCTGAGATAAGAGATGAAGCACTTATCTTAGTGCCGAAGTTATGATAATGTGGCTATGGTAAAATGGTGATTAGTATTAGGGGAAAATCGAAGAACTCGGAGAGAAACGTGCTCTAGTGTCACTTTGTCCAAGAAAAATCTCACGTATTAATTTCTAGCAGAAACGGGTTACCCAGAAACCCTAACAAAATTTCATGTTTTGGCAGGACTGTAAATAATTAAATTCATACAGCAACGTAAAGTAAAGTAAAGTTTGTCCCACTATACGCCATGTAGGCGTTTGGGGTGAGTGGAGGTATAGCTCCTCTCTTCCTTGACCTCGGCACTAGATGCCGGCTTTACCCCGTAAAGGACCCCGGTACCCATTGTAGAGGAGGCTGGGTGGGCCCCAGAGCCGGTCTGGACGCAGAGGCTAGAGGAAAAATCCTCTGCCCCCGTCGGGGATCGAACCCCGGTCATCCAGCCCGTAGCTAGTCACTATACTGACTGAGCTATCCCGGCTCATTCATACAGCAACGTGGAAGTTGAAAATACTATAAACTTGAACACTTTAATGGCACTTTTGATGTCAAAATGACCTCTACAGGTTTTCTATGTGTGACTACAAGATCGTATTTATTTGGAGATGTCCGTATAGTATCTTAGAATTTTCATCACCCTGATGATGGATGCAGTAAGTACCTTTGAAACATTGGTAAAATATTAAGCTTGTACCAGACTACACGAAGCTACAACCTAGAAGGTAACATTCGTCAAACTAAACGGTTTGAGTTAAACTGCCCTTTAAAATACTTGTTAGTTTACACCACTGGAATAATTCGTTTGTATAGGCAATGAATTGTGCTATTTGTTGTAAAATTGCTGCTAAATCGTTACAGATTTTGAGTTTGCTGGAAATGATCACATTCCTAAATATAGTATTGTTTTCTTCCATGAATTATTCAGTAGAGATTCACGTTCCTAAATACATTAGGGGGTATGTCATAGTCTCATTTTGAATTCTACTCAGTTTGCGACCTTCCTACCTTACCTCAATTTTCTGAATAACATAGATTATGTATGCCGCATTGGCAAACCACAAACCGAAGGGGCGGGGAAACGGGGAGAGGAGAGACTGGGAGGCCCATAAGCAGATCCCTGTATAATATTAAAATGTATTTTAAAAACAGTCTGGGCTGGATTCAAGCAAGAATTAACTGTCATTTGTCTGCGGCGTGTAGTCTGGTATACGTTTGATAGGTGCTTGCTTCCTTCATCGTCAGAGTTCATCGCCCTCATGATGGAGGCAGCAGGGACCTCTAAAATGAATTCCGTCAGTTCAATACAGGGGCCATTAATGATTTTTCTTAAATACGGAAATAAATCTTCGGGAAAATTCGAGGCATTTATTGAGAGGCTAAGCCACTATCAGGTTCCGCTGTGGGACTTTTAAGTCAGTATGTTGTGTATACATCTCAATATTAAAATATTTAGGATTTTTGCCGTTGAGGTCCAATACAAACTTCCCTCTATGTTATGTGTTATTTCGATAAGGTAATTCTAATGTAACACAAGTCGACAGCCTTGTCTTCAGAAGACGACTAGCATGGTTATTGTAAACTACCATACCGTACCACACATTCTGTGTTTGCCAGAGATCCAAATGACACAATCGTTTGGATGAATCTCATGGCGTAGTTAATTGCTGGTAGAAGAATTAAATGACATCAGTCTCCTAACTTGACCGTCCGTCATAAGACTGGGTTATAACCTTGGCTCACTTGCAATGAGAATGTCTCTTCTGCTTTGTAATACGGACCACACACCCCTGAAACATTTCGCTGCCACCATGTGACAACTATAAGGAGAATCTAAATAACGCTCGTTTAAATATGCTGTTTCAACTACCTATACCAGGGGTGGGGAACCTTTTCATGTTGGAAGTCCGCATTAATTTGGCTGTAATCAAATTAGGCCCGCATTCAAGAAACTTCAATTAGATATACTTAAAAATGTACATTATTTTGTAGAAATCTAACAACTATTTACTTAATAATTTAAAAAAATGAAAACTATTTGTTAATTTTAAAGTTAACTAATCTTTTAATGACTTTGTTGTGTCTGCTTTTCGTTGGAAAGCATTTGAATATTTGATTGTAGCATGTATTAATAAAAATAAAAGGATTTGTTCTGTAAAATTTGGATTCAGTCAAAAGGCCGCACTTAAGGACCTAGAAGGCCACAGGTTCCCTACCCCTATACCATTTACTCTGAACATATGTAGGAAGTAACATATAATGAGTATTAACATATTTGCAACAATTTACTTTCTCTAGAGCAGCAAAAAATAAGCAAATTAAATATATTGTCTGATATAGGTCACAAGTGCAGATGAAATTGATGAATGTGCAATCGACAGTGCTGTAAGTCCTCGTTACCACAAGAGATACATTATCAGTGCTTAGTAATTAATATTTTATGCCCGTCTTACAGTTAACTTCAGAAACTGTGTTTCGTAATATTTTAAATTCTAAAAGCCTTAAGTAAAACATTAATAAAGACAGTGTGTACGCGTAGTGGCGAATTAGTGTACAGACCGTAGGATTTTGTATTGTGTGTTAATAATAGGAATATTGTTTTGTCATTTAATCGCGTGAATTAATGGGGGAGTTACTAGGGGCTGTATTACAGTTACGAATAGAAAATAATAGGAATTCGATGCTTTTATCAAGATCGAACTGTAAAATTCACCCATTCCTAACACGTGTTCTATTTGTCAAAAAATAAATTACATTGAAATCAGAAAACAAGAAAGAAAAATGACGTTTGAGTTCGGACTCTCCAACGCGTTCAGCGATGATGCATTCACCCCTATCCCGTGTTTGATTCAACCCCGTTAAGGACTCAGTGTCACGGTTTCGCCAGACGAGATTTTGGCGTTTGACACAGAAAAATCTGGAAATGTATCCCAATTGACATTCCGGAAAGTTCAGTAAGAACGAGATGCCAGTTAGTGTTCGACGATGAACACTCGTTGCACTTGTAAAAAAGAAATCCTTGCACTTGTACTGTTAAAAGACAATTTACGGACTTTCGCGTGCAGGTTACAAATCACGTGACCTACGTGTGCTCTTCCAATCCAATTCTCTTGAATTGCAACCATCAATAAATACCTTAATATGACTTGCGTGATAATTTTGATCACTCTGTATAATTACTAAATATCCAGAATAAAATATTCAAAGATTATTTTCTTAGTTTATTTCTATAGTGGTGACGAATGTTGAGATGGCTGTCTTACGTAATCTGGAGCTGTGATATTGACCGAAATTTCAGGGACGCTTACTGCGTCTAGCGTCACGGCGATAAATCCCCCCTGATGATGGAGGCAATAAAATTTTATGAAACGTCGGTTAATATCAGGCTACACTGCGCAATATCAGAAAATACAGCCGTCTTCTTATTTCCATGATCTTGTACAACTCTGCGCCAATAAAAATCACACAACTAAACTAAGAACAAGAGTAAATTGTTTGTCAACAATTCAACATAATATTCAGGTATTATAAATTTGAAATCCAATAAAAATATTTTTTGTTCTGTGTGTGCTTTGAACAATGTGACAGTTTCATACAAAGAATCAAGAATCTTTGATAATATGTTTGAGATTGCGGAATATTTTATTACGGAAGTGTATTCTGTTCATTTCAATGTTTTCCGGATTTTTTATCACGGCAGCAATTGATTGAAATGTGACAGAAGACAGAGGCTAAAGCAGTGAAAGGAGAGAGTGAGAAATTACTCAGTACTCTTACGTCATATGAATGAATTAGTGTCTGTACTTACCACAGTTCTGGCAGAGAATGTCCTTGACGGCTTTGACAGTCTTCTCGTTTCTTTTGACAGGTTCTCCACGGGCTTTGAAAATATGCTGTTCAATTTTATCAACAAACACAATGTACTTCCCTCCACGTTTTATATTCGCTCTCATAACACTATTCTTATCTCCTTCGTCATTACATTTCTGAAAATTATTATTACTTGCTGTTGCCTTTTCAGCAAACTGTAGCCTCACTGGACTTCGTAAAAACCTGGGGTCCAAACCCTTGTGGACCTTCTGTACAACAAATGTCACGTTGTACACACCGTCCCGGACTGGACTCCTGGATCTAGCTTTCCCCTCAAACACAGTTTGGGCTAAGTACGTTTTGACCCCAACATCTTCTTCAGGACATGACTTAGAAACTCCACCACTTCCAGATCTTATTCCTCCGGAAGGCGTCGCTCTGCCGAATGGGGCAGCGGTAACGAACACACTGTTATCAGTGCAAGACCCTGATAAAACTACCAATATAAATACAATCACTAGGAACACCACTTTGTCACACAAGGACCGCCAACTACGAGTCCTACTCCACGTGGTCACGTGAAGAAACCTTGTCGGCATATCCATCAGCTGTTCTGTAATACTATTTCCTTCTGTTAGTCTTTACCTTCTGTGAAGTCCGGTTGTGGGAGAGGCCCTGCTTAATCCAAATTTCTTCTGGGATGTTTACAGAACAGGAGAGTCGGGTTTAGTACAGTCGGCGAATAAGAAAACGTGATAACGAACATGCTGTTGATGGATAGTAACGGGGTGAGCATAGTTGATCCGGACGGTCGAGCTGGGGTTACTGCTCTGACTTTGGTCATGGTGCCTAATCTGGTTGTATGAGACATGGTGCTTCACGTTCGATATTTTTAAAGGAATAATTGTTTCCTCTCTCCTCTGGTACCGAGTTTGTCCCAATTTTTAAGGAATATTTCGAAAGAAAGAGGTTATTAATTCGGAGCCTATTTTTTCACTTCCTAACATATCCTTGATTCTTCTGGTTCGATATTTCGATGGAACACGCCTCCCTTTCTTTATAAGATGTCTAGTAACGAACACAAACCACGCCCCCTTCTGTAGCACGTTGCAGACACTCACAAGAACATATGTGGCGACATTTTAAATTAATGGAAACCCACACTTAAATAAAACACACTTTTACTTTAAATTTCACTTCGTGTCGAAGAAATCGTTGGTTCTTATTTGGTTTCACAATTCCTCGAGTTCAGATTTTTTTTTTAAAATCGCGATGTATCCATTAGTTAATTTTATTTTATTTAATAATTGGCGAGTGTTCTTTGCATGTGCCGTGGTGTCCCCTTGGAAAACAGCTCGTGTTGGCCGCCTTCTACCCACTGTCTTGCCGCCAGATACCGTATTTTCATACACAGCTACTCCTGCCTTGTTTTACCACCATCACCATTGCAGCAGCAGCTACTGTCGGAGCACGAGAAGATCCCGAACAAAAGCCACACAGCGCCCCGCCACCGCTCGTGTCTCTGTCTTCGTCAGCAGTAGTACTACTGCGAACAGAGGACTGCTCGGTCGCAGGGTAGGAACCGCGTACTATTACAGAGACGGTTTAGGAGCCGAAGAAAGGAGGAGGGGCTCCTCATCCTCCCCTCCATCAGGACTAGTTCGTGCTTGCGTTACTGTGAGCTTTAGCGCGCTGTACTCCCCTCACCGCAGTGGCCTTCCCCACCTCCGCTAAACAACATTTCCCCTCCCTCATCTTCATCTCTATTCTATCTCTTCCATTTCTTCGTCTTGTTCGGAAAGCCGATGTTGGACGATGTATGTCGAGCAGTAGACGATGAGTCACTAATGATTCCTTCTACTGCACTGGTTATCTGTCGGCCGCCCGGACTCAATGATATAGGAGTGACGAGGCATGCATAGTTAAATTACATTATTATGACCCGCGCATAATTACGCTTTATTTCTTAACGATTTGCAACTAAAGATAATGAGAGGACGATAAATGCCATAGATTTAAGAATACAAAGTTGAAGGGCAGAGAGAAACCGCTTACAATATACAGGAAGGAGAATAATATTAAAACTGGGTTTAAAAAATCAAATATGAATTGTAAGTCGGTCGGATTCATAAGCTCTTCTTAGCACGGTAATTAAAGTTCTGGTTTCATAAAAGGCAGGGTATTTATTGATTAACTGAGCGACTATCAGCTTCTTAAAGAGTGTGATGTATGGAGTCATGTTGCGAAATTTAACGCCCTAAAGTGTGTCCTTTTGATTTCATGGTTGAGCTGAACGCAAGAAAATTCTAATTACATTAACCGATTAAATTGCTGATTACTCCATGATTTGTAAACGAGTAGGTCTAATCGTTTCACAATTCTGAGCTTAATACTTTTGTAAGGTACATTATGTTCTATGAGAATTTCGGAACTTTTGTCGAGAACCTCGTAATAATGCAAGAATACCACTGTAATGTGATACGTCCCAAAATTCCAGAAAAAACATATAAACAATAACAATAACAAATGTGACTGGTTAGTATACTTTTACTGACGTCACCATGTATCCAGAAGGTCCTGTGATTGACAAGAGTTTCATGGTTTTCTTCTATCCTTGAGAAAATCCTGCATTGATACCTAAATTCTGTTTTGCATGTGCGTGTTTTAATCCATAACAGACATAAAAATTACATTCCACTGTAGTGAATACATTCCTTGAACTCTTCCCCAAAAATTACAATTAATAATAATAGTAACAACAATAATTATTATAAGGTGGTGCCGATAATTATTTGTGCAACTGAAAGCTTATCACAGTCATTTAGGAAATATGTTGGAACACATTCTTCGTATTCAAATAACATCACGTATGTTGACGGAAGTGTTAACTTAGCACTTGTCTGATATAAAATATATTTTCCAGAAATCATGACGCATTGAGTCCGGAGATAAGATTTTACTCTGGCTAATGGGCATATAAGCTGTTCGCACTATTCTGAGTGATATACTTTTGTTTTTCCCCCCACTCAGTGATTCCAGCCAAGTGCCTTCAAAGCTGTTTAATTCTCAAGCCCTTTAAATTCACTATATACAGTAGTCGTTCACTTCTTCAGTTGATGCAGCGAAATTAGCGGGAACACTTGAAGAGGTCTAGTGCCCGATGTCCGTTCCTTGAGCCAGCGACTACCGCGGCCGACAGCGTACGTAGAGATCCTTTCAGACCAACGCCTCAGATACGGATTCGCCTGCCGTGAAATGGGATTCATCACAAGTTGAGCGTAAGATAGTAAGCTACTAAGGCCTTCACTATTGGCCCACTACGTCAAAATACTGGACGCCATTATTTTCATGGTGTCGAATCCCCACAAGTCAGTGTAAAATTAGATAACTCTCCTAGCCGAGAATGAACAAACTCTAGTCGGTACGTATTCGCTTGTCGGCTGGACTATCTCCACACATTGTGCGCTCCTTTCTGTAAGATATCTGGAAGTTATGAAGCTGCCCCACTATATAATTTTTCTATCCTCCTGCCATTTAATTTCTCTTAGGTCCAGATATTTTTTTTTCATCACTGATTGCCCCATCTAAGTGGTTGGCAGTTGTGATTCGTATTCGGGAGGCCCCTGGTTTAAACTCTGCCAGAAGACCGGCTATATTGACCGAGATTCCTCGTTATTTTCCTCAGTTACTCCATTAAAATTTCCGGGAGAGTACCTTAAATTAGTCCACGACCACTTTCTTTTACATCCTTTACAATTAATTGCTGGCTACTCATCCAGACATACGTCGCTATAGTATTTGTGGTATTGAAAACTTTGTTAAATGAATATTGTAAATCAAATTCTACTCAGTACGTTGATCTGAAACAAATAACGAAATATGTTTAATTATAAGACATGGACTGATTGTTATTATTTTTTAACATTCACGAGAAGGATAATTACGTACAGAGGTCGGAACAGGTGTACAAATTGCCGTCGGACAGAATAACACGATTTGTTATTTGGTATGAATTCTTGATGTGGAATCAGAATATCCTATAATGTTTCAATTGCATTACTCCCATCCGTACTGATCCTTTTTAAGAAACACGATCTTAGAAAACGATGTTGCTCTCTGAAAGTCGCAGAAACCTCAAAAGACCTCACACGACACATAGCTGTTGTAGTCCATCTATTTATAGGAGTTGACAGACTCGTGTTCATTAGCTTTCGATGTGGGTGAATCGATTCAAACCTCGATCGCCAGATATGGTTTGATGACACCAAAGACTAATCAAGAAACCTTGTGGGGGTATCTGAGAACCACGGTTGCCATGTCGGTGTGAATTTCGTAAAACTCACTCACTGTTTGATTTCATCCATTCTCTATGTTCGTTAGGTCCGGTTCTTATTTACCACTTCGTTTCCAAGTAGTTTCAATCTTTGTAAATTCTAATTCGTAATTGTCGTTGACACTCTGTGGGCAATGCAACTATTTCACACAGGTTTTTCGTCTGTTTTTTTAAATGTATTCGAGACAATAAAATTAACTCTTGAGAAGCTAACTCTTTCTCAACTAGCCAAGATTTTTCCCAAATTCACGTCCTTTGAGGTAACCCGCCATTGGGCCTTATCCCGAGACACGTGAATCCTTTTAATATTCTCCCACACTTTTTCCTTAAAATTAAATTTAATATTATCCTGTTATCAGCATCTGCATCTTTAGAATCTCTCATTTTCTCAAAAATTTGGCTTAATACGGTGACCACAAGTGTCTACCACTTGTGCCCACGTCAGTTCTGTATACATCTCCACACCTTAATTCATTATAATGTGTAGATTATAAAGTATTAATTTATTTACTTTTAAGTTTACTACAAAACCCAATTTATGTTATTGTCCTGGCGACTATTTTAATGCTGAAAGTTTTTTAAAATTGTTTCTAGGTGATTTTTGTAATAGTACGACATGGTTTCCGGTTATATTTTGAAGAATATTCATGTAAGCCTACTTAAGGGACCGTGTTATACGTAGCTTAGGCGGTTAGTTACAGGTTCATCACCGCGGAGGCCCGGGCAGTCCATATGAGATTTATGATGGACAAAATGGTACTAGGACAGGTTTCTCTCCACGCCGTTTGGATTTCCACTGGCATTATCATTCCACCGCTGTTACTTACTTGCCCATGGGGTGGACAAAGGGCCTGTTAACGGCCCAGTTCTATATCGGAACAATAAAGGAATCTTCTTAGACTGTATTTATATTTATTTACCGTTGTCGCGACCGACCGGTTAGGACGCCCATTTTCAATTTGGACGGCCTAGGATTCAAATCTGCTGTCCTGCCTAAGGATTTTTGTGGTTTTCCTCAGTACACCTAGGAACATTTCGGCTTGTCTTAAATCAGGCTATGATCACGTGCGTTTTGTTCTTTCCTAATTATTATCCATGAACCCTTTAGTCCAATGGGACGTTTTGTTTACGTGCGATAAGAATATATATATATTTTTATTGTTATTGTGAGTAGTTATTTCTCTCTGACAGATATTAAACACACTCTAGATATAGGATTTGAGGTTTTAACAGCGGTGAGTCTGAAGATTGCTGTATTCTGGGTTGTTGCGCTGCGTAGTCTGGTAGATGTCCACCAACGTTTCAGAGTTCCATCAACAGGGCCTTATGATGGAGGTAGCATGGACCCACCCAACCCAGAATACAGCAATCTTCATACTGTAGATAAATTAATGTAGGTCTAATTTAATTGTGTCAGTTAAATTACTTAAATTTCACCAATTATTGTTAAAGGATTCTTGACTGCCCGAATAACACATCGGTAGCCGTATTGCAAGTTGCTTTTGTTTGCTGGGTGATGGAAGCAGGTAAACTTCTACCACTATAAGGTACATTCCAGTAGACAGTCGATTTCATACTCGCCGATATTTTAACCTAATATCGCAACAAATTTATTTAAATATTTTTATTTTTTCATTTGTTTAATTTGTTAATTGTCTTTAATAACCATTGTCGTTAAGTCGAAATGAAACCAATCAATTATCCATTTGATTATATCCGTTTATAGCAGGGAATTTATCTGTTGGTAAAAGATAAATGTAGGTGAATCGGGAAAGAAGCGGTAGATAGACTGACTAGCTTAGACGTACGAGGTGCGATCGAAAGGTTTCCAGACTGCGCGTATAAAGACCCGTACACTTATCTCAGGTATTAAATTCATCCATCACCCTCGAAGTAGTTCCCATGGGAGTGAACACAACGATCCCAGCGCCGCTGCCAAGCCTGGAAGCATCCCTGGAAATCTTTCTTTGTCAGCCTGTCAAGCACCATCTGCGATTCTGCCTGAATATCTTCTATCTTCTATCGTCTCAAATCTCCTTCCCTTTAGCTGAATTTTCATCTTTGGGAAGAGGAAGAAGTCACACGGAGCTTAGAAAGGTAGTTGGGGTCGGTTCATGCAAGATCTTTGAGCTCCTGCAAACGAGAAGTCGATTCTGCTTCTGGTCCTCAGACAGGAGCCTTGGCACAAACTTGGCTGCGATGCGTCGCATGTGGAGTTCTTCCTTTAGAATCAGCTGACAGGTCCCATAGCCTATCCCAACAATGTCGCAAAAGTCGTTGATGGTAAGACGTCGATCTTCGTGAATGGCCTGCCGAATCTTCGTAACATTTTCGGGCGTTGTGCTCGAAGATGGTCGTCCAGAACGCTCGTCATTATCGACAGAGGTTCGGCCATTTTTAAGACGTGAATGCCACATAAAAGTTTGTGCACGACCCATTGCGGACTCCCCAGATGCTTGCTTTAGCATTTCATAGGTTTCCGTAGCCGTTTTGGCGAGTCTTTGGCAAAATTTGATGCACACGCCATTCCGAAATCGCAGGAGGGTCGGTGTAATGCACTACTAAAACGCCCGTAACTAAGAAACCAATGCTAATTCGATGATGCCGGCTGGCACACTGATTTACTATGAATGTAGGCCGCACCCCCTAGCGGCAGACGCTCGTACTACATCCGGTTCGCCCTCTATTGACACAGTCTAGAAACTTTCCGATCGCACCTCGTATGTCAGGTATAGACTGGGTAAACTGACTTCTTGTGGTCATGGGTCTCTTGGTTACTGCAGTCCTCGTGTTTCGGGACGTTCAGCGAATCTCAGTGTTATGAAACCAGTCTTCAACCGAGATCCTACTTGAATTTATGTTAATAGCATAAGCCGCTCTGTGTTTGCTTCCTTCACGTTTGATTTGCAATGAAATGGCATCCGAAACGCCAGAATTAACGTACTGACGTCACTAACATTCCTCAAGTAATAGATGTTTCTTTTATGGGCTAAAAGTGTACACGCCTACGTACATTTGGAAAATATAGCAATGCGATTTGCTATGTAAACTATATCATGCAGCGAATAAAATCTTTTATAGTACACGTGGCAGATTCCTTTCTGGGACAGAATTAAATACATCAACACATATTCAACTCATATAAAAAATAGTTTGAATTTTATTCACATGACATACTCTTTCTGACAGTTTTTTTTCTAATTTTATAATGGATTTTGAAAGAACAGACGTCCAGATTAATTTATGTAGTTTCTTATTGTGCCCCACCTTATTTTTTAATAAGAAACTTTTTCACTATAATTATTCCTATTGGTTTGATTTATACTTCGTTTCTTAACCTGAGATAACAATATTAAACGTGTTTAAGAACAAGGTGCCGAAGAGAATGTTTGAACAGGAAACTACATAATCTTTTTTATTCATAAAATATAACTAGGATGATCAAATCTGGGAGTCTGAAAAAGTCTGAGCATCTACCATGCATCGAATCAATAAAATTTGCAAATTTATTTCTTGGAGAAGCTGAAATGGCGAGGCCACTTGCAAGACGTGTGAATGGGACGATAACATTAATATTATGTAAAGAAATAGGGTTTATGTGGATTGAGATTACCTGACTGTTGATAAGGACCAATATCTGGTTCTTGTGAACACGGTAATGAGCCTTAAGATTTTATAAAAGGCGAGGAATTTGTTGACTAGCTAAGCGAGTGTTAGCTTTTCCGGAAGGACTGTGCAACATACAGTGAATTATACTGATTTTGATAAATCTCGATATGAAGATCGTGTCAGTGGGTGTCAGATCAATTTCCAAACTTCTTTTTAAATCGATTATTCCATTATTGGAATACTGATACAAAAATTGGATTGAATGTTGAATTAGGTGGTACATAGAGCAACCATTTTGCTTCAGAGAGTGAAAATGTAGGTGTTTCTTAAAATTTCCATATATCTGACGTGGCAGCAAATTGAAATCTGCAAGGCTGGTGTCGACTTTGTCAACAGTTTATCATTCTGCCTGTCCGAATTCACCAGGGTTCCGCCATCTAGTTATGTAACCAAATTGTATGCTTCAAGGTCACATCAAAATTGTACAACGTTGAAACACGAACTGCGGAGCCCTTGCGAGTGAAGACGGCTCAGATCTCGCAGCGTAGCTAAGGTATCGATGCTCTGCTGGTGACAGAACCACTCGGTAAGGGAATTGAAGTTCTTACGTTCCCTTGAAGCACGCAATTTGGCGACGGATACGAAATCAGACATGCTTATGTCTATTTAGTGGTTTAATATTTTTTTCTTTTTTGCAGGGTGAAGTCTAAGAAGAACGAGAACGTTTTGCTCATCGTTTTGGGAAGAGGGGGTAAGTCCACATTTCAGAAAATAGTAACATGTATTAAGTTATTGGTAATTAATTTGTAAGAAAGTCAATTTATATAATATTTTATCCGATGCTTGATATTTGAAGTTACAGTTTTATTATTAAAAGGTTACAAAATGCGACTTTTAAAAAATCTACTGTAACTTTTCGGAGCCTGGCTTTTCGTCCATATCAGTAATGTCCGTGCATGTACGATTGCCCGAGAGGCTCACCTACGCAAGCGCGGCGTTTTCCTACGAGACAAACATGCGCAAGCGCTAGAAAGGAAGTCAAGGTCACCCAATGTATTATACCAGTCTCGTCTTTCGAGTTCCTGTTTACCGTCAAAGCGACACACAAGGCGTGGCATATGACATGTACTATATACATCACTCGACCATGGGTTTGCTCGTGTATAAGATTCAATTTAATTGAAAAGGTTTACGTAAGGCAACCCGGAATAGTTTATAACGTTCAGAAAATGCTTGATAGAAAGTATCTCGGTGCTGTCGCGCAAAAGAAAATTGAGGATGACCTTGAAAAGAGGAAAATGATATATTGGGCACAAACATTTATTCACATAATTTTAAATTTTGCGATATCCTACAACACAAGGCGGGTCAGATATAAATTCTTTTCTTGCTGCGGTGACATCTAACCATCCGGCTGTCGTATCGATCGCTCCAGGAAATAAATGCATAGATCTAAGAAGATACTTATTTTTTAGCTTACTCTACACAGAGCTTACAAGCAGGACGACCGAGTTTCGATTCCCGGAAGGGGTAAAAGATTTTTCTGTTAGCTACTACGTCGAGTTGGGTGGGGGCGATTTCTCAGGGGCAAAGCGGTCGGAATGTCAAGCTACCGCTCATCTCCACCTAATAACTTCACTCCCCCATATATTTTCGTTTTGTGGCGCTAAAAAGGACTTGATCAGTGCCTAGTCCGAACCTCGCTTTAGCCCCAGTACCAATTAGATAGTCGCTGGGTGGGCGTCAGATATGGTATGGACACAGAGGCCAAAGAAATGCCTTTGTCCCTGCCGGGGATCGAACCACGGCGGTCTAGTCCGTAGTCATACACTGATTGAGCTACCAGGAGCTTGACGAATAGTGAACAAGAGGTAATAAAAGGAAACTTTTAAAGTGAAAAAAATCTTAATTGACTTAAGTAATTACGTAATATTTGCGATGTAACGTGTTTATTTACACTGGCCCTTGTTCTGTAACTCGCAAATATCACTATAAAGCCACTGGCGCCCGCTTTTATAACATTCCTCCTGCGTTCCTACTATAACCCAGCAACTTCGCTGTACACAGTTTTTTAGCAATTCATTCCCTGTCTTTTTCCGTATCATACTGGGTTTTTCTTCACAGTGGTATGTCGTATGTGACCATCTGGCTTATCCGAAAGGTCAAATTGTGACATTCGTAGCCTTGTGTCTTAATTTACTGGTGTATAGAATTTTTTTTGTCAAAAGTCATGGTTCGTCTTTTTATGTTTTAAAATTGTATCTTGTTCAGTGTATCTTACTGCAATATGAATTGAGTGACAGAAGAAAGGGTTACTTGTTTTCGTTTGGGTGGCCCAGAATTAAGGGGGTATTTCAAGGTCAGCGTAATATTGGATAAATGAAATGAGTTATTTGTTACTATCGTGAAACATTTTAATTTAATTTAACTCTTTGCAACAAATTGTACAATTTCACATTTTTTATATCTTTTACATTTGCCGTGATATTTAAGGAACAGCTAACAAACCCCACTTTAACCCGCTGACTATAACTGTCTCTTAAATTATTGTTACTGTTTTATCTGCACAGTTAAAGCTATTTCAAATAGTTAATCCGCATTCCGTTATTTTCTCTCTTAACCTTCAATGTCTTCTTCTGCTGTGAACGGTCATTTATTTTTATCGTTCTGTTATTTTGCCTTTAGTTACTTTCTTACACTATAAAAGTGGTGTAGTTTTTCTGAAAGTACACTGTCATATATTTATGCATTTTTATAAATTAAACATAAACACATTCACTCATGCATGCACACATATTATGTATATATATATATATATATATATATATATATATGTATATACTTAGAATACATCAATAAATAAATATATTCTATGTACTAGCAGTGACCATTGAAATTCAGTGGTAGTCCGAATTATATATGCTTATTAGACACCGTTAAAATCTTACAGTTGATAAATGGAGCTCTTCACATCGTGGGAAATTTTATTCATACCATTTGTCTACCTCGCATTAAACCCCTTGTACACCCCTGAACCCAATTTTCAAAATAGTTAAAATGTAATTACATTTCCGCGGCTGCCTTTGCAAGATGAACATTCCATATTATTTGTATAATATTTTTGATGTACCTGTACCGAATTTTCGAAATAGAAAAAAAATAATCGATAGTCTTCCCAGTATTGTCTCTCCACGAGAAATATCGTAATGTTTACCATTTTTCACATGACGCGCAGTTGGTAAAACCGCATCATTGCATAATTTCTTGACACCCACGTGCCCAATTTAAAAAAAAATCTTTTACAGAATTGTGTGTCCAAAAGAAACATGTTTATAACTAACAATTTTTTTTCTGCGACGCAAATGTTGTATATGTTTTCACACCCCGTGACAAATTTTATAAATAAAACTCGATCATTTTTTCCGATGATGTTTTACCAAGAAGAACAATTTATCTGACATCATTATTCTCTACGACGGTTCGATTGGGGGGTGAATCAGGGTTGGACTGACGTACAATTGGCTGTTTGCCTATGTAGGCCCATATATATTCACACATGCACATGTAGACACACAGATGTGAAACCAAAAATCGTTGTGTGCTCAACCACTTCGCTACTCCACGTATACGTCGAATGATGGAGTGCTTATACCCATAGAAGCATGTAAAATAAACTTCATGCAACAGTGTCTTATTTGAAAAACTGATAATCCCTCAGTTGGTGTAGAACTGCCGCGTTTTATGGAACACGGAAGTTTATAAAATTATTCACAAGACTTGCCATTAACCCATTTGCTGATCCAGATGAATCCGGTTCATACGCTTACTTCTTATATTTAATTAATTTATATTTTATTATTTATCGAGACTTTATCTCAGGCTGTATAACATCGAATGGTAGGATCATTGATGAAAACTGAATTGGAATGGATATGGAAGGAAGCGGTTGTGCCATAATATAAGGTAAAACGCCGATATTTGCCACAAGGGACTGAGGAAAACCATGATGAAATGTTATTTAGTTTCTGGTTCTACGCAGATACACTGGTGTTAATAACTGAACGTAACAGCAAAACTAATAAAAAAAATAATTATGTATAAACGAACTTGGCCGAAAATTCGAGGTCAGTCGTTTCTAAATAAATTCCAATACTTTACCGTTAGAATCTTGCTGTTTCATTTAATTAATCACGTACGTCACCTCTGTGTTTAGCTATATAATTAAAAAATATACTAAGCTTTTTTCAAAGGCGTGTTCTCATAAATTTATCACATCATCACTTGGATACGTCATGGCATTACAGTGACGGAACACCTGTACTATGGAATTATGAAATACCAATTCATTATTCTTTATTTTTAACCATATAAAGACCAGTGGTAAGTTTTTGTACCACTTGTATTCAATGAAAGAAATCTGTAATTTGCGTTTTGCCCATATAGTTTTTTTCCCTTGCTTTCGTATGATTCTCATAATAAAAAGCCTCTGTTTCCCTAAACAGCATTAACCAGTTGATCCTTGTAATGGAAACTTGTGTTTTCTTTGGGGTACGTTCTAAATTACTTTCAAAAGTTGTCTTGTACTTCTCTTTATTTAAAAATAATTTTTCGTTTAGGAAAATTTATCTTTGTTAAAGACGTAATCTTAGTAAGAATTATTAGAATTTGTTTACACTAATGCACACGCGCGTTTACATATAGAACCGAATTCCAAGGGTATTTATTATGTTGCAACGTCTAACGGGACATTTCTCGGAAAGAACCAGTTTCCGATAAATATATCGCTTCCTCTAGTCTGGTTTAGTTTCACTGGCGATCGTACTTCTGTGTCACTATTCTAAACAGGTCAATATAAAAATTGCTGAATTTGGAAAACGACAAATTCCGACTTGGTTTCAGCAATAAGAGCATTTTTATGTATATCAAGTCTAAAAGTTCGTGACGATGATGAGTTATTTGAATAAAAATTTCCTTGGATATTTTTCATCGTCTAGTAAAATAATAAAATAGTAAACATTGTTTAGGAGATATGGATTAGCTCTATCTATTGGGCCCAACATAGTAGGTATCTGAGAGACGGAGATAGAGCCCCATCTCCGAAACGTCGTCTACTATTTCATAGGTCCAGAGATAGGGATTAGCTCTATCTATTTGGCCCAACAGAGTAGGTACCTGAAGACGGAGATAGATCCCCATCTCCGAAACGTCGTTTTTTATTTTATTATTTTACTAGACGATGTAAAATATTCAAGGAAATTTTTATTCAAGCATTTTTATGACTTTATAGTACATACTAATGTTTTCTTCCTACACACCTTAACCCTTTAAAACAAAGTGGTAACTATAAGGACCACCTGTTTCAGCAACTCTTCGTTTCGTATTTATGGATGTCGTATGCTTCTCAGTGTAAGTACGGATTGTAAACTTAAACAGCATCTTGGTAAAGGTGAAGTGTTGTGTTTTATTTGCGGTACTGACTGAAGTTACTGAATATTAATTAGACTATCATCGGTTTCAAGGGTTAAAACTTACATGTCCACTGGTAACTATATATATTACCTGCGGTACCAATAAATCTGCTGTGAAAAGCTGATATGTTCATTTTGCCAGTTTTCGATTAAGGGTTGTAATAAACGTCTTTTGGTATTCCCTACCAAGCAAAATATTACATATGTGAACGAAAACATTATAAAGCCATATTATCAACGAAAATTTTAACCGGATAATCGAAAAATATAATTTTATATTAGCTGTATGCATAACTTCTAAAATGGTTTGCTGTAAAAGTGTATTACATCCATTGTTTTCCGCCACAGAAATAAAACACATTTTTGTCCACGTAGGGTATTTGTGGGTTTCATACAATTCTCAGAATAAACACAGATCATTTATTTAACAGTATTAACGCGTTTGTATTTGTTGTGTGACGTATTGTATTTCCTTTGCGCTAAGAAGTGAATTGTGTAAGATGAGCTAGAAAGGACGAGCGGGTGGAGCCTGGGAACCTTATATTAAAAGTATGCTGTATCTCAGCACAGAAACAGCGTATTTCACTTCATCACCATAATATTCCTTTTTTATCCTCCACTTTTGCTATCCTTAGTAACTATTTCTCTCTGAACGGGTGAAATTATTATATTTTCATAAAAATGGGTTAGTTTAGGTTATGCAACTCGGGGTCACGTCTTCATTATCCGGTATGTGCCTATTACAATGGTAAGTGGAGATTTTAAAATACGAATGGCTGAGCTCTGTAATGTTTATCTTCAAATGAAGCATTTATCGTAGTTGACTTGTTTAACTCCATGTAACAGACATAATAATAAGCTGATAGTCCCTGAGTTAGTCAAATTCCTCGCCTTTCATGGTTCAAGGTCATTACTGTGTTTACATGACCCTTCCCCTGGACCCTATACTCAGAGAGAGAATCGAATCCACGCCCACAATTTTTAATATTTATTATAATTGCAGTTCTACTCTGCCGCCTACCCCAGGGTCTAACATGTTGGCTTTTGAATGTTTCCCGCCGAAAATATAGTATTCAATTCTTGTGTCTTGATTGAACAATATAGCAGAATTGTTGATGTATTTTAGGCAAATTAGCCTGGGGGGAGAATAGACCGCTGGGGAGACCTAGACGTAGATGGGAGGATAATGTCAGGCGGGATCAATGGGAGATAGGAGTTGAAGGAGACTGGATTTTGTTGGCCCAGGACAGGGTCCGGTGGAGGGCTTTGGTTAATTCGGTGATGAACCTTCGGGTTCGGTAAGCCATCTAGTTAGTTAGTTAGTTAGTTAGTTAGTATCTCAGGGAATTATATGAGCATCTTACAGTCTTTAGTGGTAGAATGGCACGATAGTTTACATGTCTTTCTTCGCTTTTGTTGCAAGCGCATGTCTTCAAAACGCTTCCGTGACCTACCAACTAAAACAAGGTCAGATTCTCACATGAGAGCACGTATGTTTAAGGAGCAATTAATTGCTTGTACTGAGGGGCCATCTTGCTGTGTGGGGGGCGGAACGTGACGCCAGGAAGCATAAGTTACTTGTCTTTACCCAAGCGAAGGTGTGAATGATACAAGCCACTGGCTAACTACGACTTGACGGGCGATCAAAAGCCGTTTTATAAAGTGAGCGTAGTTTAGATGATACTGAAATAGAAGTGAACTATCTTTAATTATAACTACAAGTTATTGTTGTTTTATGGGTTTTGACATTGTGTAGTCCGGTTTATAATGGCTATCAACTTGTTATTAGTGATAATCACCAGAAGATGGTAGTAGATGTAATTACCGAAACATAAAGTGTCTAGACTTTTACAAATATCTGAGGCACTTAACAATATTCAGCGTAATATTGCTGTAGTGTATTTGTACTTAAGATTTATACGTCTGGGTTTTTTTTTGGACTTTGTCCACCGTATGGTGTTATAAAATTACACAACGTTTGAGGAGTGGACCTGCCCTCGTCTTCAAGTGTGATGAAGAGGAATGGCATTAACTCTGTGGGGTCCGTTAAAATAATCTAATCTCAATCACTGGTCCAGTCAGTGACTGATAAAATGAGGTAGAAAGAAATAATCGTATTTTCTCCTTCATCACACCAGAAGACGAAAACATATCAGTCCCCGAGATGATATGCAATTTTATAACATCAGACGATGGGCAAAGTCCAGAAACCCAATATTCTACATTGTGTTACAAAATTTGTCCGGTTTATATTTCTCTATTCAATCAGCTACTTTGAGGTTTCTGTGCGTTTCGCAGTCCTTACAGCACTATTCTGGTATAGCACCTTCAAATATGCAACGACAGCCATCTTTAAGAAAAGTGTTTGCCGCGTTCACCAATCGCATCAGATGTAGGTCTGTAGTAGTTGAAGGCATCGAGAAGTAAGTCGCTTGGCGCTGTTTAACGTCTTAGAACAAGCTAAATGGCAGAAACTGATCAAGATGGTGGCGTTGATTATTATGATTATGAGTGGGTGTGTGGAGGGAGTGTAAAGCAGAGTTTAGAAGGCGCATACAAAACGAAAACAAACGAGTTCTAAGAAACAAAACATGTCTCGAGCAGCGGACCTACGCTATTTATAGCCGAAAACCTCACGTGTTAAAATGTCTGATTAAAAACTTAAGGCAGAATTATATCGCCAATGCAAAAGAAATATAACCCACACCAAAAACATGAGTCTTCGTTGTTTATTCTTTGATGATGATGATGATGTGTGTTTTGTCACCGTGTAGACTCGTCGGTAGATGCCAACTTTTCGGACAAACATACTGTCGCGATCTTCAGGGTTGAAATGGCGATGTTGATACGGCGCGAAAACATAGAAGTACATTATACATACCGTGAAAACCTCAAATCTGACATTTTTAGTTTTTGTTGTCCCGATTTTGTGAAAAAGATTCTTAAAATAAATCCAATTTAAGTTAAGAGCTTTATGTCATGGCCAAAATTCCGTGGTTCTTAGGTGTTAAATAATGATCAATTCATTGTATCAGAGCAATTTTCGGATTACTGAAACAGAAAGTTTGTTATACCAACTCTAATGACGATGTTAAGAATGCGTGGAAGTATATCTCCACGCCTGCATACTTCATGAAATGGTGGTTTTTAAAACAAATTACTTCATCCTTGTGTCATGTGACATGGAACTGGAAAATTGTGGGAAAGGATAAGGAAGGGAACTGGCCTAGTTTAAGGTACAATCCGAAACTTAAAACTTTGGATAGACTTAGGAAGAAATAAGATGCGAAACATGGTCTCTCACTCAGAGGGAGGAACACAGATTGCAGGTGTTTGAGAATTGGGTGTTGAGGAGGATATTTGGGCCTAGGAGAGAAGACGATGGGGATGGAGAAAACTGCATAATGATGAGCTTAAAAATCTGTACTCCTCCCCAATATTGCCAGGGTGATTAAGTGGAGAAGAATGAGATTGGCGGGGCATGTAGCGCGCATGGATGGGACAAGAGGTGTGCGCCAGGTATTGGTCGGGAAGCCTGAGGGGAAGAGACCGCTGGGGAGACCTAGACGTAGATGGGAGGATAATGTCAGGTGGGATCAATGGGAGATAGGAATCGAAGGAGACTGGATTTTGTTGGCCCAGGACAGGGTCCGGTGGAGAGATTTGGTTAATTCGGTGATGAACCTTCTGGTTCGGTAAGCCATCTAGTTAGTTAGTTAGTTAGTTAGGAAGAAATCCTCGTTGTTGTAGCCTACTTCCAGATTGAGATATGAAAATTAGGACCACCCAATTACGAAATTAGTATGATAATCACATGTCTGCAGCATTCAGTACCAAGTGTTGGTGGTCGTCAGAGTCTGGCAAGGGAATCCCTCTTATTTCTTATGTGGTGGCGTCACGGTTCTCCGTGTTGAACCAAAAGTCTACACTTGCTAAAACCAGTCTAATGTATACATCAGGAGCTTAACTGTTTATTGTTTCTACAGTGTTACATTTTCCATAGTAAGTCAGGCCTGGATGCTGTGGTTAGAACAGACTGCGTGTTGACTGAAGAGCATTGCGCAAATGTGTAACGTTCTCGTTCCTCGTAGTTAGGTTATTATATCGTTTCTTACTAAGACCCAATTTGTGTACCTAGAAATTGTTGCTAAGATGGCGGAAATGTTCTAGAAACTTGACAAAAACCTCTGGTTTATACAATTACAACTGAGAATCAATGGCTAAGGCGGTTAGTCACCGGTTTATCACGGCGTAGGCAAGGGTTCGTGTCTAGGTTAGTCCATGTGATATATGTGGCAGTTGGACAGGGTTTTTTTCCTACTCTTTGGTTTTCCCCTGTCATTATAATTTCGCCGCTGTTTAGTATCTATATTCCGTATACATGTGTCATCTGAAAATGGACATTGGACCCGTTAGCTACCGCAGTTCATCAAAGACAATTCCTCAGCCTTTCGTGATAATACAAAGGAACTGGGTTGTTTGAATAATCAGAGCTGCACTAAGAAGCCTTCAGAAAATATATTTTGATATTAATGTTGTTGCTGTTGAATTCAGTATTTTAATATATTACGACTAACAAATTCAACATTTTTTCCTACATATTTTGGCCACTTTGAACCACCTTCAAGATATGTAATCATATTACGTATTGAAATTATTACAAATTACCTACATATGTAGACTACACACCACATGTGCACCTGGTAACAATAAACATTATTTAAATGTAGGTTTAATATTTTTTTTGACTAAATCTATAGAGCTCAGTCTTTGTTGAGACGCTGATAGTCGCTCATGCAGTGAATAAATTCACCGTCTTCTACAGAACCTGAAGATTCATTACCTTATTCAACATAGCTTGACACTGGACACTATTCTTAGGTACGTGAATTAGTGTACACTCTGACAACTTATTTACTTTAAATTTGTTTTAATATTGGTCACCTACCTCAGTCCACGTGTTTTAAGGGTTTTACTTTCTTTACAAAAATATTTTGTACATGTTTATCTTCTTGTTCTTTTATTACCGTGATATAACATGAAAACCATTACCGATGTAAACTGATTCTATCAGATATTTCATAATGTTTCGGCCATAAAATGCTTACCTTGTGAAGTTTTCCGTTTCTTTGTGTATTTAAATTAAAATGTTTATTTAAACTGCTAGCCCTAATTAGTGACATGCTACATTTTTAATATAAGAGTGACAATTTGCCTCTACCAGGAATTTAATTGGTAATCGAAACTAAACAGCTGTCTCTCGCAACAGCGATATCTCTTGTTTTCCATTTGTAATCAGTTTTACGAACCACTGCATTTGATTTTATGTATTCGCTGTTCTTAATCAGTGTAAACAAGGGACAAATAACCAGTTTCTACATTAACAGATTACTGTAGTTGTTGTCTGTCTCGTCAACGTCTTAACACTGATAATTTTGCTGTTTTAATGATGTTATTTGACTTATTTGTAAACAATTTAAATGACCAAATTATAACGTTTCGTTTTCCAGAAGATCAAATCATACACAAATGGAAGTTTTGTGCAGAGGAATTTAGAGATGACAGCATTTAGTGTATGAAGATTGTTATGGACGCTGTTGGTTTACGTGTGCCGGCGAGGCAAATAAGAGAATTTTCTACTTTTAGTGTGAGCAGTGCACTAAGACATAGTCCATCAGCCAGGTGCGTCATCGCTGCAAATGACGTATGTAAATTTTTGGACGTATTTGGCATAAACATTGTCTCCCTTGAGCGCACGTTCTCAACAAGGGAAATGATCTAGATAGGTTGTCTTGTAGATGGTCTAGCTTCGTTATCTGTCTTTTTATATTCGTTAAAGTTTTACAATTATATTAGTGTTCCCTAGGTGGATTATTTGTTTTTATTTATATTTCTTCATTTATTTTGCTTTGTGTTAATATTGTTTCTATTTTGGGCTTGCCTTTATTTGGCTGTTATATTTAATACTGTACATGTATAAGTTTACTTAATCTGTTTGTGTAATATTATTCATTATTATTTCACTATTATTGTACGTATTATCAGTGTTTGCCTGTTATTGGCTTCTTGATGTTGGCAAACACGTAAATAAATTAATTGAATTGAATTATTAAATTTTAATAATGGTTTATTTATTATTTGATGGCACTGTTAGTAGCGCAAACTATATTGTCGAATTATATTAAAATTAATGAGAAATTAATTATAAAGGATGTGGAAATAAGCGATCGTGGCCTAATTTGAGGTTTTATTCCGACATCTTATAGGGACTGGTTCATACCACGAAGACCCTCAGTCACGATAGCTGGTTCTGGATTTGAATCCAGGAGCTACCGAATACTAGAAGTCATGGACTTTCGGTGTCGCTAATGGTAGTGATTCGGTCTCAGAATCAACATGATGGTGCAGTGTTTTGTTTTCTTACTTCGCATTAAATATTCACACAGATGGAGTAGTTCCGGTTTTGATAAATTGTTCCGTACGAATGCCATTATAGTACCGTACTTTATTCTATATCACGCCCAATGTCTTCAAACGTACTAGAATGAAATGAGCCCCAGAGCACTTTACGTAGTGGGTAGCATTATCTAAATGACAGTTTAACGCTTTGTGCGCTAGGTGGCAACGCTGTCCTAAGCGCATGCGCACACATATACCACTTCAATCAACGTGAAACTTATAATAATTTTACAGAAAAAGTACATTTGTGGTGATTGCTAAATGGTGTTTTGTTTAACTTCGAATGTCGTACCAAACTAGTGGCTAAAATTTCCCGTATTGAAGGCAGTTCGATTGCTCATATAATGATTCCACCTCTGGGAGCAATGTAACAATATTTCGTTCTACTGTTTGTTACAGATTTCTAACACCAGACCGGCGTACATTACGTAAAAAAAATATAGAATCCTTTGCAGATTATTTTATGTTAAAATGACTCTGCTTTTACACTTTTTACTATTGTTAATCAAACACGGGAATTTGGCTGTTATAAGCTCGTAAAATTATTAATATTTTGTTGTTCTAGTTTATATTAAATTGACGGATCATATATTTCATATGTTTTCACTTTTATGATTTCAATAGCTTTACCGCAAATTTTGAAAACAAAATCGATTCATCATCAGATTATCATCAGGGTCATGAGTGGATGTATTCTGAATTGTTCTACCGTGTAGTCTGATAGACGATTAACTACGTTTCAGATGTGATTTCTGCCTCCGTCATCAGAGGTGTGAATATTGAGGTAGCAGGCAGCTTTAAAGCGTTGGTAATCTTCTACCAGACTGCTCGGTGTAACAACCAATACCTCATTCTTTCGCATTGATAACGAGAAAGCTCATAAATAATGATTTGCAAAAAATTACGTGTTTTACATATCTACAGATTAATATCCGCTTAACTACGTTATTCATAGGAACCCAGCCTCAAAATTATTTTCACACGAAAACTGTTCAGTGTCTCTTCACACCCGAATCATAAAACTTAATTGCTGGAGGAATGGGTTAACCATGCATTAGCTTTGTTTAGACAAGTCTGCGAGCCCGGTGGCCAGCCCCGCTGAGTGGTTTACCTTTTAGTCAGCCGCTTATGTTAAAACATGAACGCATTTCGGACTGGGGTCTAGTTCGTTACCCAGGGCGGAACGTTTAACTGTTTGAATCTGCGATCGAGACGCCTTTATCGAGATGGCTTTCCGTACTAATAGAAATCAGACACTAGGATTATGTAGACAAATATATAATTACCCGTTAATAATTACGGGTAAAAACATGTTCTTATCGAAACTTCTATTAAAGTAGCATATAAAAAGTAGAATCATTACTTATTATTGCTTAAATAAAGAATAAAATACGACTTAATGGAGACAAACAGTAATTTTGAAAAATGATCAACCAGTCAACTCTTGTCTGTTACATTCACACACTCATGCACGTATATTTGGTGAGCTTTTGAAATTCTTAAGGTGGTGAGTATAAAGATGATTTGTTTTCTGGTTCCTTGCGCCCTGTAGCCTGGTGTAAGTTCACCAACGTTTCAAATATGTTTGCTGCCTCCATTAGAAGGGCTTACGAAACAAGATGTTAATAAGTGCATATCGTAATAGATAAACAAAAACGAAAGCTAACTCTAACTGCACGGAGCAGAATCATTCTTGAAAAGCTGATAGTCATTAAACAAATACCCTCTTATGTTATATTTAAGTCCACGTTCACAAGAGGACTCACCACTTCAATTGTAATATTTTGTAACAACCTGTATTTTACTGTGAGGAATTGTTAGCATTCCACCAAAACCCCAACTGCAGGACTACCCCTTGTTGACTGTCCGCTGATGCTTTTTATACATATTCGCAGCTCCCACTCTTCATATATTGGTGTTTTTTCCTCCGTCTGCGACCTGAAGACGCGCCATGCTTTAATGAAAATTGGCCTACTTAGAATGATTCTGTTATGGGGCTTTAAGGTAGTGGAATGAAGGTACGATTGGTTGCACATGTAGCTTTGGTGTAATATAGAAGGAACACTTGCAGGCATTTGATAAGGAAACACTTGGAAAGGGTCATTTGGAGGAGTAAAAATATGATGGGTAGGAGAAAAATGTATAATATAAAAATATACCGGGATTCGGTCTCGTATTTCGTAGACGTTGGGTTTTAATGTCACGGACACTGACCATACTTTCACAGACTTTTGTTTTTATCCTAAAATTCTAGGAGCGCTGGTCTATTTCAAAATAGGCCAGTACTGCTTCCTTTCACACACTTCATAGTTCATGTGACCATTTGTTGTTTACAGGAAGATGTTCCTGATATTGATTGGAATGAACTGCAGATAAATCGCGTTAATCCTTGAGCTTTGGTATTACGAAATTTAAAGATCTCTACTGGAAATTTTAAAAAAATATATATTTTCTTCCATTTCATACATTTGTGTTCGCATGTTCATCGTCTCTGAAGTACTGGAAATTTGAAATAATTACCTAATGAGGATCTTCATAATTGTGTACCCTCAACCAACGCTGAAGTTGATCATCTTCTGGGATGTTGCGCCTTGTAGTCGGTTAGAAGTTCACAAACGTTTCACTGGTCCTTGCTACCGCCATCATCAGGTCGTCTGTCATCATCGCCCTGATGATGAAGGCAGTATACACCTCTGAAACGTCAGTAGACTTCTACCAGACTACACAGCGCAACATTATAGAGGACAGTCATTTTTATTTGCCGCCGTGGAGACCTGAAAGGAGAATCAGATTCAGGGTATATCACGGAAACACTGAATTTATTATAAGTGCACGCATATTGCTGAATTTTTAATATATTTGACTATTTTTTGTTTTCCTAGATGATGAGTCAGTCCTTTCAGAATTTCTTCGTTCTAGTTGATCCAAAGTTAATGAAAGGAGACACTCATTTTTTTATGACGTCACTGTAAAGCACTTGCTTTCACGACAGCGTTCATAACGAAACTGAAGTTGTATGGAGCCGTTGGGTTTAGTTTCGTGTTTCGGCAGTTACGCAGGAATCGTTTTGTGTGACCTCAAGTCGAAAACAACGGCATATTTCTATGAAACATTTTCTAGTTTTCTGAAACAGATTTTACGCGACTGGTTTCCTCTTTGTATGACCTAATTTAGGCAGTAACATACCAGCCTACGCGAACTTTTCATTCAGAAGAGCGTGTTGCCATGCCACCGCTGCATTTTGATTAACCAGACATTAGATCTCTCACATGCAAGACAACTACTGACGTCTGATGGGATATACTTGGATATGTGGCGTGTTTTCAAATTTCTTATTAAAATAGAATTCTTCAACAATTTAACCAGACGTAGAATAACATGAATACTGTATATAACTTGTCAGGGTAATTATCATCTGTCGTCGGAATGACGTAGCTTATTAGGAACGGGGAAACTTAAATAAATTGAAGTTAATTTATACTTCTAGTGGGGGTACATAAGGTCAAATGGGACAAGAACAGCATTGAATCTGCAGATTGAATAAAATGTCTGGACCTAAGAGAGAACATGTAATGGTAGGATTCAGAAAATGTGATAAATTTTACTCTTCGTCAAATATTATAAACTGTGAAGATGTATAGGGGTAAGAAGTGTAGCTTCACGCATTCTTAATATCGACACTAGATGGAAGTGAATGATTGACTTTACCTGACGTCCACTTTTTCCGGAGAAATTACTCATGGTATATGTTGAATGGGCCCTATAAATGGTTTGTATTGGACACAGTAATTAAGATAAAATATTTTTCCACTCCTGGGGTAAAAATCTTGCTCGTCCACCGTGTAGCATAGTGGCTGCCTTTAGATTAAGCCGAGTAAAATGTAATGAATTATAAATAATTTATTTTATAAAGTGTTTTGTATGTTAAAAATTATATATATGGCGTAAATGCAAGCTAAGTTGATAGTATCATTTCCATGATAAATATTCGAAAATCATGTATTTGCATGCATGTAAAATATATGTAACGTACCGAATTCACACTGCGGATTATATTCTACTTTGAATTTCTGCTGATTCTCTTAAATAATATAAACCATACTTAAACGACGATGTTATGTTAAATAACACTTTGATGTATTGTTTGTAATTATACGTTGTATATTAGATTAATCTTTTACATGAACCCTTAACAAAATTCGCCCTGCGATCTGAGGCGTGGGCCTTGTTCACTTGGACACTGGGACTGTGGGTTCGAATCCCGCTCAAGCAATGCATGTTTGTCCGCGTTTTTCTTTGTTGTTCTGTCCTGTGTACAGGTAGAAGCCTTGCGACGGGCCGATCCCTCGTCCAAGGAGTCCTACCAAATGTCGATACGGATCCACCATTTAAGAAGTAATTCTAAATTGGACCAGGCCGCATGGGCCTATTCCGTATGAGTATTAAGAAGAAGGTTGCAGTTTTAATAAGACAGGAAGCTAACAGATTATGAATAAATCATATGTTTAAGAGATATACTTATGTTTCTTCATCGTGTGTAATCTATTGACATGTTTATGTGCATCGATATTGGTGGTAACATCTGCGTATGATACGGTGTTTTTTTTTTCATTTTAGCTAGAAGTATACAAAATTTAAAATTTAAATGTACTGTTCGCATTTCAGTTCGCATTACACTTTTACATACAGTCTTATTTCCCGTTATATCTTTTGCTTACATAATGTGCTATTTACCAGTGGATTTGGTGTAATGTTTTCATATTAAACCTTTATTGTTTTTGAAAATTAATATTTTAAATTGTACTCGTCTGTATGTTTTGTACTTTATGACTTAATCCACATGTTATAGTCAGTCGAGTATGTATGTACGTTTGAGGGTTCTGCTCCCCCCCCCCCCCAAAAAAAAAACACTTGAATATTCTAGTTCGCTGTACGAACGTAGAGATTTAATTAGCATTGCAGACAGGCGACAACGTGGATTATTGCAAACTGTAAACTGTGCGAACATGGCGGGCACTTTTAACAGCAGCTGTAGTTAACGATTCGTATGATAGATGTGGCCTACATGGATAGTGACACAGTAGGAGGGGTGGTGGGTTTATGACGTGGAAAATATTAAATTATTAGCATTTTATTCAACAGTCCACGTCTGGGTACAGTTATGCACGAATTTTTAAGCCTGATCATTATATCCAGACTTTACGTAGATTTTGTCATAACTTCGGGTTTCTGCTTCGATTTATAGTAATGTTAACAACCGATCATCACAAATCGTCAGTAATAATATAAATTCGTTTCTTGCCACCATGGGTACGTCCTTACAACTGCCATGGAGAACGTATCCAGTCAGCTGCAGGTAATGAACAGGTAAACAGTCGACAAAGAGTGGTCCTCGAACATCGGGTTTAGGTGAGTGATTAACAAAAGTTTGTTTTACGAAATGTTACACGGGGTATCGGACTAGACTAGTTTAGCGACCAATAGTTTCTTAAGAAAGACTGTTTCATGGAGTTAGTTAAATGTTTGAGTGGTTTGTTTGTTAATAAAATGTTTCATCTAATCAAGTTTAATTTTACAGAATTGCTATTTCTTTTGTTTAATTTAAACCGTAGTTTTGAATATCACACGTATAACTCTAATGCTTTAAATTCATCCGCATAAAAGTAAGAGAATGAATTTGACTTATGGTTTGTCCGATTTATATATTAATTACCATAATATAGGCTTATTTTATATGTCGTAACATTTTACAAATGAAGTGTACTTCTTTATATAGGATCTGTGTGTAACTTCAGTTCTGGATGATCTACATCAAGAGAATAAATGTCAAAAATATGCAATATAAATTGGAAGTCAAACTGCTAATTTTGAGGTATGATGTTAACAAAACTCTCGTATTATCCCAGTCAGAAGCATTTCGTTTACTGATAACACAAATGAATAGACTGCATTTCTTCGTATTCGAAATAAACCGGGTTCACTTACTGACCCTGACATCGAATATCCCTAAGTTTGGTGACTTTATTTAGTTACTTCAGGGCGATGATGAAGGTAGCAAGTACTTGTAAATCTCTTGCAAGCTTCTACCAGACTACACGGCGCTAAAACCCAGATGATAATCTTCAGCGATAATAGTAGTTGGTTGAGGGTACAGAATTACGAAGATCCTCATTATGTAATTATCTCCATGCTCCAGTCACTTCAGACACGATGAACATGCAACCTTTATTGCCTGAAAACTTATCGTAGGCCTTATCATTCGATATTTATCGTTGAATATTATATAAAAATATTATTCCTAAACTCAGCGCCTTTACCGAGCCACAAACTGAGGACATTTTTCGGGTTTGTGAGCCTTTATATTGTATTATTTTTCCGAATCAAACAGATTTGTTCTAATTCCCTTCTTCTATCATGCTTAGTTTCCCAGCAAAGAATCCACCCTCAACGGGGCTCGCACTCAGGACAGTTTCAGAGTTTGACCTTTCTGAAGTATCTTCCTGGTTTCAAGGCACAATCGAACTAGATTTGGTGTGAAGTGGTTTGCCCATTTTCGAGCTATAAGCGAATACACATAGAAGCATGTCCACAATGTATCCAGATGATGACCATCGCTTCATTGCAAATATGTTTAATTTTGTAAAAGCTGTAGCAGTTATCATTCTTAGGTCTTGCAGAAACTTGTTCGATTTTTACCACAGTGGCCTCGCGGTCTGTAATGCGCAACATCTTCGTCAGCTTCAGCTCTGGAAACGCTGGAAATCCCTCAGGGAGGATGTTGTAAGTCCAAGTTCTTTCTTTTGTTGTCCTATGTGGGTAAAGGCCTTGGTGGACCTACTACTCGTCCAAGGCCTCCTGTCGAACGTTTATAATAGATTTATACTTCCAGAATTCATTGTGATTCAAATCAGGCTAAAAATAATTAGGATTTGAAGTTCTCGCGGCTGTGAGTACGAAGATGGGTGTCTTCTGGGTTATCTGGTAGACGTTTTACGTTTCAGGGATCCTTGCAGCCTCTGTTATCATGCCCTGATGATGGACGCAGCAAGGACCTCTGAAACGTTGGTAAACTTCTACCAGGCTACACGGCGCTGCAACCCAGAAGACAATCTATCTTACGCTCTTCAATGTAATCCGTAGTCACCTAAGAAGCAATATTTAGTTTGTATGTGATACATCCAGAAACACTACGGTTAGAATTGTTATTTGAGTTAGGAGTCCGTCCGGTTAGTTAGTTAGTTAGTTATTTGAGTTAAGAGACGTTAATAAAAATTTGGTGAAGACTTATGGGACAGATTGCTCAGAATCATTCTATAGTTTTGTAGCTTCTTTTACGTATAATACATGTAAGATAAATTTTCTTGTAACAATTGCGTTATATTTCTTAAAACAAATCAATTCTCTGTCTTGATTACGTCCTACGATCCAGCCAAGAAGTCGGCTCCAAGCATAACAAATCCTATCCTATCATTACCACATAGCTGTTACAGCTCACAGCAGTAACTAAAGTGTATGTTTTTTAAATGTGTAGTAGCTTGTTACTGACCGCGGCGACCCTGACTCTACGACCCATAATATGGGCTGAGTGTATGTTTTCTAACCATTGACGCTAACCGCCCAAATTATAGGGAATGAGTCAAGCTCCCTTATTTTCGGCAGCGGTATTTCAAACATTAAAAACCTGAGTTGGTACTGCCCCTAATACGTTATAACAAGTTAACAAGACAAGGGAATGTTAGGTATTCCACTCGGCCTGCTTTACTGAGTACAGTCATGTTCAAAAGAATGCTTTCGCTGTATACAGAAAGCGTCTAATAACGTCTTAACAAGACAAGGTAAATACTTCTGTACTACCATAAGAGCAAAAATTAACATGTTATTAGGTGTTATTCTTGTACTGACATGTTCAAAATAGTTGTTCTGCATACTAACAAGGCATTAACAGATTATACGTGGAATTTAATGTGGAAAGAAGCCGAAGATGACTGTCTCTTCCGGGCTGTAACACCGTGTAGTCTGGTAGAAGTTTACCAGCGTTTCAAAGGTCCTTGTTGTCTCCATCATCACAGTGACAGCCATCTTGATACCACCGTGAAAACCTCAAATCCTACTTACATTAAGCATGCTTTCTGCTCCAAAATCATGTTCTTTAGGATCTGATACGTTATTATAATGAAGTAACATTGTGGTAGCAGAACCCAAAGATTCATGGACATAACACCAGAACCCGCCATTGACACGATACGTTCACCTGTCATCCTCGGGTTTTCTTTGCGTGGTCATAACCCGATGACTAGAATCAACATCTTCACCACCGTGAGGACCTCATCTGATATCTTAATGTTATCGCACCATATCTTTAACATGTGTTCCGGTGGTCTGATGATTAGCGTAATAGCCTGGTATTCTCAAGGTCCTGGATTCGATTACTACTGTCGCAATTAATCTTCTAATAAAAATATATATTAAAAATATGCCATAATGACAACCAGTTGCCTGAAGACCGTAGTAAAACCAATTTTGGAACGTCATATACTGTAGAGTCCCAATTTTTTCATTTCATGTCCCATTAAATTTTCTTCGTAATTTAATAAAATCGTGAATTGAGTTGATATTTATCGTATTATTTTTTTTTATTATTTTGTATATCTGAAATTTTAGATTATCCGACCGTCCTTCGGTCCCGTTTAGGCCAGATAATCGATACTCTACTGTGTAATAAACATTCTTCAGACAATGGCCAGCATAATATCAATAGTCTTACAGCCAACGTGTGTTATTATAGCCATTAAGACAAAATTTTCTATTTAAATTAGGCCCCCTTTGTGTTATTTATAGTACAGTTAGTTTCGGAATTCAAAAAAGGGGCACTCAGTGGATAAATTTAAAGGAACATAGTATAGTTTTCCTTTACGTAGATGAAAAGTAAAGTCCTAAGTGTGTTTGAAATTCATTACGAAGTTTATGCTTTGTTAAGACACCATGTTACTCAAGAGAGCTATTTAATATATTTGGTTCGGAATAACAGACCAGATGCGCACTTGTGTTAAAGACAGAAACGTAGCGATGTAGTGACTAGGAGTAATACAGATGTAGGAACGAAATACGATGACACAACGAAACAAGATTATATGATCTGTGTGTTCCGTAACGCGATGTCTCATCCGTCGCAATTTACATCTCTTGAAATGTGAGACCAAGAATAAGACTTTTAATATTCGCGAGTGAAACCCAGTGGGGTAAATAGACTTCTGTGGGGTAAAAACTGTAAAGACTGACTCCTAAAGTACAATATTTTGTGGTGTTAAAGTGATCGCTATTTAAAAAAATATATTATGAAGTTGTTAAATTTCTGTGGAACTCAAAAACGGATACGAGTTACATGGAGAATCCCCTTTTGGTTTTTTCATTTACCTGTCTTGAACGATATGAACATGGAGGCGGTGCGAATTTTGGAAGTGAGAACAACAGTAATGCCACTTTATGAATAATAAACCTTCGCAAGTGGAATAAGTTATGTATTTTTAAAAAAGATAGTAACACTTTCTTTTTATGAAGAGATTTTACCTTTTAATTTGTGGCTTAACATTTTTCGTATTTTGATTTGTTCTTCTGTGGCGAATGGAATTGATTTCGTACGTTGCCGAATTTATTTCTCTGTCAATGTAAAGGCAAAGAAAACATATATCTCGTGTTCGTAACCTGTAGGGCCATCCTTATCAGACTGTCTATGAATGCTAATAACATAAGTACAGCTGTACCTACTCGATGTCTGGAAGCTCTCTTCTGCCGCCAGAGTGAGGCTTTGCCACGTTGCTGTTAGATATTATTATACTTTCATGAATATATATTTTGTGAAATTTTGATACAGTTACATTTCTGTAGGCCTATTATCCTAGTAACAGTCTTATGCGTGCCGAATACATGGAGTCTTAGTTAGTCCGATACGTCGGAATCCTCATTGATAGTCCGCGATGTACATGAACAATGATCTCGAGACGTTGATTGTTGCTCAGCTAGTCAAGACACTCCCCCGTCTTATATAAATCACAAAGTTTAAAAAAAGTCCACTATTGGTTTCTATCCGGAATCACATAAATTCTGTTCACACCCTTTTACCTTAATCTTTAAGACATTTTAATATTATCTTCCCGTCGTCGCTTTGGTCTTCTAAGTGTCGTGTTTTATTCTGATATTCCGCCAAAATTCATATTTGAATAATACTGCGCAATGCAGGTATTTAGGAGCAGTTTCTGTTTTTCAGGTGAGTGTAAATAAAATGAATTCTCTTACATGAATTTGGGAATGCCACAAATTTTGTGTGTTTATCCACAATCGATCACTCTCTTCAGTATCTTTCATTTTGCTTTGTCTGTAAGCACTTCACTGTGAACACTAACTGTGGCTATCTAAACCTGCAACTTACTTGTGAACCGAGTTTCCATTGTTTAAACTGTTAGTGTCTACGACAGTAGCGACACTAGCACGTAAGTAAACAGTTGAGTGTAAAACACATTAAAATCGAAACTAATTACAAATCGTTTATAAGCCATTCTTTGGTTACGAATTATCACGTATGTTACGCTAGAAGTAGGTAACCGCCATTGAAGGTACACAGCGCCACAACCGGGCATATGGTGAACGTAAGTACGCAAAAGTAGAAAAACGAAACGCACAGCGTTTCCAGATCATATCTGTGAACTCATTTCAAACTGACATCCAAAGTTTTTATCCTTTATCGTGACGTTTACATTTTGTTTGACCTGAATTTCTGAACTAATAAGTTGCGAAAGAAAATTTTTATTGATAAAGTTATGGCATATTTTAAACTGATAGATTAGAAATCACCAAATAACACGTTTCGGATATTTTGTACACCGTTCAAAACTTGTAACATTTGTATGAATAGAAATTAACTGCCTGGTAGTTCCCGTTTGTCCTTCTATGCTGCCAAATTCGAATTATACTTGCTAATACACTTCTTATGGCTTCCACTGAACCTGACCTACAAAGACAACTGGCATTCTGTGTCAAGTCTGGTGTATATTTTGTGTTCCGTAAATCGTTCCAAAGAATCCGTCTAAGTCTGATACCCTTTGTAACGTTCTTTGTCGTCTGTCCGCGGTTTCTTACTTAATATAGTTTTAACTACATTCCATATGCTGACACAGCCTGGTTCTATAAAATGCAAAGAATTTCCTGACGAACTGAACGACTGTTAGCTTTCCAATGAGAAGTTCCGCGAACTTTTTTGGTAAACACACAAAATTGCTTAACGGATATGTGACATACATTTTCATGCGGTAAATATAGGACACACAACTGTTGAGTTAAGATGTGATGAGATCTGATCCCAGATTGAAATTTTTATGTTTCTTGTCCATTGATATCATTTAAAATGTGTACCGTGCAGGTCATGTTTTTAAATATTACGTTTCCGATTACAGAAATGCAAGAGAAGATTCTTGTTTTTGTCACCCAACCTGCTACCCAGTTTGTTAGATTGTAAAACTTCCATGTATATGTAGCATAAGGCAATTTCAATTATGTTTCACTGAGGGTACACGTTCCATAGTTTCCTAACCTAGCAGTCTGCAACTGATTGAGTACTTTTACGGGCCCTGTGCTGGAGCGGTTTCGTTCGTACCACGTGGACAGGTGTTGGCACTTAATTTAAATTTTATAAGTAAAAAAGGAAAATCCTATGACTAGCTTAATTTATGGGCTGACAGATTTCGCAGCTTCCAAGACGCAGTTATTCTTTACAGCAGCAAAAGGAACATACACAAGTCTTTGACTTCGGTTACATTTTGCAAATAAATCAAAAGCTCTGAAACTTTCGCGGTATTTTTATGAAATGAGTTCTACTTTTGCCTCCATCAATCTCCGTTACTTACAAAATAGTTGTTTAATCTTATTTTCGAGTTCTCTAATTTTTTTCTCTTTTTCAAGGGGACGTTTTCAAAGAGGTTTCCGCACCAAAACTCTTTATGTTATGTTTATATTAGATCGTTAAATAATATTCGATAAATATACTCTTTTGAATACACTGACATTTAAGAAGTTTTCTTCATGTCTTATAATTCGTTGTTGCTGTAATGCAATCCTAGGTCATTGTTGGTTATTGTTGATTCGTACGTTATTCTTATATTAATGCGGTCCGGTGTTATTGTTGCCCAATAGTGGGAGCCCTTGAGTCATATTGTTGAACAGTGTTGTGTTGCGAAACGCGCAACGGACAGACATACATAAGAACAAGGTTATAAGGTGTTCTTCGCTCACGCCAGAGCGTCGAGAACACCTTAAAACATCGCCGTAATATTAAGATAATGCTGTGTATTTACATGTCTTTTGCTATACGTTTCTCAAGGTCTCCTGCCCCTTAATAGACACACAACAGCTTTGCCTATCTTCATGTTGAGTTATTGGATAGACCACCCGCCTTCATACCTATCGATGATAAAGCTGGGAACTTCTGCCTTGTAATTTAGGACATTTACCGCAAGCCGTTCCGTCTGGCATGCACCCATTGAACTGACCACATGGTCAGCGAGGTGAAGAAGCCGCAAGGACTACGCGGTAAAATCCGGTTGCAGCAAAACCTAAGGGCAGTCGTGATGTTCAAAATTAGTTGTCGGGGAGTTGACGTCAAACACGGCATTTTCATGTTAATCGCGATTTACTAATTGGCCTGAAAATAAACACGGATAAAATTATCTGTTTGAACTTGACAAGAAACTAAAATTACTAGCACTGTCGTAATAACTATAGGCGTATGTGATAAATCATTTTAGAATGTTGTAGAATTTAAATATATGGCAAAACGGTCTAGTTATACTTCTACTAAATTGGTTACGAGCTCGACAAATGGGTTTTGATTCCTGGAAGAGGTGGAAAGTTCTTTTGCCGGAGGTCTTTTCCCCGGAGGTAAATGGCGGCCGGTGGCATGACGCAGACCATTAACTTTCTTCCATTGCCAAAATCATAATGTAGGCTGTTTCAATTAATGAGAATTTTAACTCTTGAAGTAAAAGGCATGCGCACTAAAGTAGTTGATACAGCGTTGCTATGAGCTGTCTTGTTCTTTGTGATTGGTGAATTTCCTTAGAATCATATGAGGAAAAAATTAAACGAAAATTACATCGGACTACGTTAAACGATGCCATTAAAACTTTCAAGTAGATACAAATGTTTCAGAGTAACATACTATCTCCATCGTCTGGGTTGAAGTTCAGAATGATGATGATGGAGGCAGCAAGCACCTCTGAGATTCCTACAAAACTACACTGGGCAACATCCCTGAAGACGGAAATTTTCTTTTAAAAATCGTTTGTTGTCCTCTTATCTAGGGCGTGTTAATATCGGAAGCGGTGTTGATAATGTTCATCTGTTCTTGTTTGCATTCAGAATTTTTTCTCCTATGATAACAGCAGAATCAGTATCAAATGTGATTTAAACTAGCGTAGTGTGACCCGTCAAAGTTGACGGGAATGTACCCTTCTTTGTTGAACAGTAATAAAATTTACTGCAGTATCATCTTTCGTATTTCGCTGAAGGATAGAAAATTTATAAATGTCTTTTTTTATAAAGTAAATTAAATGTGAGAACGTCTTCACTAAACCTGAAGCCAGTTTCCTGCCAAACGCATCAACACAGCCAATGGCCTGACTCCAGACTCCCATTATAGGCGCTTTACATTTGTTGCTACCAGAGTCGCCACCGTCATAACTTAATTTCAGTTTGTTCCACTAGGGGCTCACTCGTAGTCAAGCGTGATGGACATTGGAATTAGAAGTAGCCGCACTGTGACGTATGAAACTAAGAATATTAAGTTCTGATATATTTCTTATTGATTGATTTTATGTGCACAGCTGTACTACCCAGCACTGGCTTAATTTTCCTCACTTTTGAGACTTTAGAAGATGCTGATAACTAAATGGACCAGAGACCTGCTTGAGAAGCTAATAGTCACTTAGCTGGTTGAGAAATTCTCCTTGCCTTATATGGAATCCAAAGGTTTATTGTTGTGTCTATAACAGCCCGCCACTGGTCCCTGTCCTTAGTCAGATAAATCCAATCCACATCTCCACACCCTGTTTCTTACAATATTTTCCTTTTATCTGATCCAATCTTAGATTATCAAAGAAGTCTCCACAAATTTTGTATTCCGACCAAAACTTTATATGAATTTCTTATATCTCACACTTGTTTGAATGTCCACATAATACTGTTTTCTCCGTATTTCTGTCACTTTTCTTTAAGTTCAAATTCTTTTTCAACACTTTGTTCTCGTTATCCTTAAATCTGTGTCTTTGGTCCTTCGTTTGGCGTGGCAGAACAACAAGTAAAATTACAATTCAGATTGCGAATTTCCGGTTTACACTTAATTTAATCTTTATATTTTAAAGTAGGAGAGGGCAATACAATGGATACTTAACTGAATGGTAACAAGCATCAACCTAGTTCATAATGCTTTACTTATCTTCGTGAATGATATTTTTATTCTTTACTGTCATCAAAATATTTTAATTTTGTCACAATTTCGTAACAGTTATAATATCGTATATCGTTAATAGTAACACGCCATCGGTTGTAAGACGGAGGACGCAGCCTTAATTTACGCTTTGTCGATTCTTGGGCGCCATTAAATGTACGACGCACCCCGATTCAAGAAATTTTTAAATGCGAAAAAAATTGTGTCTTAAAATGGAGAAAATACGGTGATAATAGACCTTAGAAAATGACATTGTAAAATTTTTTATGACGAAAGACTTGTTCTTCGATTACGATTAGCCTTGGACGCAAAGTCTTGTTTATATTCATCATCCCAAAGAAACAAATTAGTGAACTTTAGTTTTTGTACCCTCCTCATGTCTTCGTGGAAGGGCTGAGGAGAAGAACTGAAAATTCCGATCGTGGTAGCCAGCCGCAATATTCAATCGAAGCCGTCACTGTAAAGTAAGGCACACAATAGCACAAACGACAAAGCGCTCTCTGCGGTTCTGACTCGTAACAGGTCTGACCTCGTCACATCCAGCCGTGCAGGATTTAATATGCACCTACCGTACTAATAGGTTCAATGGATTGTAGTGGAATTATTCCTTTATCCTCATCCACATACAGAATGTAAAAAAAATCTTTTAACTGCTTTCTTTCCTATTGCTAAATTGCTTTCGAATCATGGCTTCTGCCGATGAACGTACCAGTGAACTGATTTAATTAAAATTAAACATGAACTTGCAAGAAATTATGGACCTATTTTTAAGGATTATTTTTAACAGCGGTTTCTATAAGAATGCCTACTGCATCTGGATTAATGATACGTGAATTTATACCTCCACTTCTCCATACATCTTCATTACCTAACCCATTAAAGCCCGACTATATGTATCAATTAATTTAACAATATGTAACTCTGCATTTTATTGGGATAAGCAATGTTTATTTTCTTAAACAGGGATTATCAATTGGTCACTGTAATGGAGACGCTGTGCGTTTTCTTTGTGGTAAGAACTGATTATTCGAATAACATTTCGATAAGCTAACGAGTGTCCTTATATTTTATGTCTTATAATGTTATAAAGGCGCTATGCATCCTCAGGTTGTAGATATGTAACGTAGTCGCGATTATATTGAATAATTATTCATGGAAAGCTGAAATATTTTGTTTTTGAGTTTGTATGTTGGTTATGTTGGATATAGAGCTAAGAAACCCTTATCATAAGTCTAGCGTGTAAGAACTGTTATGAAGGACATCTCTTGTGTGGTCCAAAGGCGGGTTGTTGCGAACGCAGTGATGAATTGTCTCCATGATTCCAGTGTCATGAAAGTTTTCCTACTATATGAAGATAGCTTAATGCCCGTAGAAATCGGAGCCTTGCCAGTAATCTCTTTAGAAAGTTCATCAGTATCTACCGGACTACACGACACAATATTCCAGAAGACAGCCATTTTAATATTCGCCTCCGTGAGAACTTGAGAATCTTATAAAGCACAAATAGACAACATACATACTAAAAATATCTGAGGACTTTTCTGTGTCATAAAATGTGACGAGGATAAACATTTAAGAAACAAGAAAGCAAACAGAAATTGAATAAAAATGTTACCGAAGAGAACAGGATACAATGCATAATTCAGTGATAAATAAATAAGTGAAAAAAACAAACAATATAATTAATTTGAAACCAGGGTTTCCAACTCGTTAACGAAAGAGACACATTTCTTTGGCTTACAAAATTACGAAATAAAAGGGATATATTTATTTTGCAAGATCATCACTGACTAGAATACCGAATGCTCTGGTACAAAGTTCTTCAAAAATGTAAATGACAGTAAATGTTAAATTTCCCGGAAATTTGTTGAGATGGTATAACATTTAATTGCAGGTTGCTGGCTGTAGCTAAGGAAGAGTATTCACGAAACGTCGCGATAGGGTGCTCACACAACTAAATTTTAATAACTGTAAACGAAGAGGAAAATTTTAAAAGAGCAAATGGTACGAATATATACGAATGTCAGATCAGACATGCCAGAATAAATTATATCAGACAGAATCACACCACACTCTTCAACAAACCGGACATCACACTTCGACACAGAAAAGGAACATTATAATAGGAATAATATTAAAATTGGTGTCAAAGAAGTGGGTAATGGATTAACCTGGCTGAGGGTATAAACCAGTGACAGACTTTTTTTGCGAACACGATAATGAAGTTTAGAGTTCTGTAATAGTAAGCTGTTAATTTGTTGAATAGCTGAGCCACCGTCAGCTTCTGACGGACTTTGCGTCATTTATTCAGTTATGTAACAACCCTCAGGATGTGTGAGTTGCGCACGAGCGCATCACGACTTTAAATTTTTGTTGTTATAGTGTCTGCGTGACTCGGCCCATGTCTGTCCTCTGACGTGTGAGTAGACTAGCACGCAGCGCTCGCTAGGCCGAGTGAACTGTCTTTGTTAACAAGATTTGAGCACTGCTACACGCTTGACCGTACGGAAGTCGTATTGTGTGGTCCCCCACATTTCGTTCCAGTTATCCTGCGGGGCGAATTATAAAAGAAAATAAAGAAGTTTATCAACATCTACGTTTTTACACGCCTAGTTGAATCACGATTGAGATATACAGGGCGTTCTAAAATATATGCCACGATTTTATGAGATGTTCTCTGAACTTAAACAGTGGCAAATGTCTTTGCTGGCACTGGTCTTTGGACACGTCATTTTTGTGTTACGGTCGGTTTGAAAATAGAGGCACTTTGTGGTGTTTATGGGGTCATATTAAATGTATTCTCTATTATACGTCATTTAATCATGCAGCAGAACTGAAAAAGAGGTTTGACGTCAACTCGAGTTAATTCGTAACACACCTGAATTTTTTTAATGTTGAGATAGTCATTTATAAGACCCGTAGCTCACAGGGTAGCATTACAAGGACAAACGTTTGAGCATTTCTTGTAATTTGTTGTCAGAATAATGACCTGAAACTTTGTAATTGAAGATTTGTAAATAAACATTTTATTGCTGATAGGTTTACATATTTTATTACTATTCTTTCAAAATCAAATGTACAATAACTCGAAGACGAAGCGTCCAAGGACTTACGATTACACTGATTTATTTATTTGTTTTGTAGATATAACGTGCTTTAAAGTGGTGCCATGTATTTCAGAAACTTCCTGTGGAATACTGGCAATATAATACTTAATTTGTCGGATTACGCTAACTTTTCTCAGTGTGGTAACTGGACATTTGGTTTCTGTGAATACCATTCGTGTTTCTTATCCGACTTTAAAGTCTAAACACGGATACGTACTGTTCTGAATTACCTCTGTGATATTTTGTTAAAAATAATTATTCCAAAATGATAACTTTACATGAGGCCATTTTTAGAATTATAGTGCCTGCTTCCATTCTGAAATTATCGGGCACAAACCATTACATTATAATTTGATCATCCTTATAATGTTTGGTGAGGAGTAGAAATTTTAAAACTGTTTCTTGGGCAGTTTCATCCCTCTTAGTACACTTTTGTCACATTCGTAAAATAATCAAACTGAACAAACTGACAATTATTTTCTTGAAAGCTTGTACTTCCTTCTTTTTTGTATGCGCCACGCTCCACCGCCTTCTAGTTCCACAGACCGTCGATCTGTGCTTCACTAATTACTTTATAGACATTTATGCGGACCAGCTGGCATTAGGTCAATGAGATTAACGCAGATGAGGCGTTTCGGACGCAGGGCTATGAGGTGGTTCTGCATCGCCGACCATACAATGGTTCATTGTAGGGTTTGGCAAAATATTCGAGTTCAGGGTTTCCGTGTCTGCGTTTGGTTTCGTTTGGTTATGAATGAAGTCATGGAAAATTTAGCCTTCGCTAGACAGCAATTCATATAAAGTCAAAAACAGAGATTTCAGATTTATTCTTACCGTCAAACGAACGTCAGCTGAAAAATCTGTATGCACGATATATAATTGTTGTGGCGACTGTGATCACCGGACTTCACGCACGAGAATTTATAAGACTGAGACAACTGATATGTTGTCAGTTACTGCTCATAACACTCGACTAAATTGAGGAGAATAATATATAATTCCGTTGTGTTTATTATTGTAATATATCGAAAATTGGAATAAGATTCGCCAAAAGCATTTTTGTCAACCATACCTTTTATTCATTAAAACGCTTAATACTGTGATGTCCGAGCAAAGTGACAGATTAAGATGGCTGTCTTCTGGATTGTTGTCCTATCTGATAAACTGTTTTCTAAGTTTTAGAGCTCTCTGTTACCTCAATCATCGTTCTGATGGAGGAGGCAATAAGTACCTCTGAAACGTCGGAAATTAGTACCATATTACACCGCGCAACATCATAGCAAACAGCCAAGTTCATACTATCCGCCATGAGAACCTGAAATTTAGACTGGAATTTATTCCATAGTTACTTAAGTTTATGTGTGTTGTTTCGAACGTAAAATTGAAATAGTTGTGAAGACGGCTGTCTTATGAGATGTAGCAATATATAGGTTGGTAATACTGAGCGACGTTTCAGAGTAGCTTACTGACAACGTACAGGTAAATATTTATCTCATGAATTTCCCATTCAGAGTGGTCTGAAACAAGAATATTCTGTTTATCAATTGTACTTTAGAATACGCCATTACGAATGCCCATAAAAATCGAGAGGAAATGTAGCACATAATGTTTATTGTCGATTCGTATGATATTTTTATTATTCGACAATAATTTTAATGCCATAAAGAAAAACCAGGGAAAAGTGAGGATAAGATGAAGTTTCGTCATGAAAATGTAAAAGAATGTCGTATCTAAAAAAAGTAATAATTCATTCGAAAATGCAGCAAAGTTTAAACAGATTTCGGAATGAATAACAAATATAAATAATATTTACAAAAAAATTAAGTAGAAATTAAATTTATAGGAGGTTTACTACCATTCGATTTAGATTTTTTATCTCCTCCCTTCTTTTAAGAACGTAACTATTTATTGCGGATTGTTTGAGAATTGTAGCTGAGACGTTTTGAAACTGAGAGGAAAATCAGAAAGGTAGGAAAAATGCCAAGAATTTTAGGTTATTTAAATCAGGAGCGATAGCATGGGTGAGACGTGTAGAATATTGAGAAATGCAAACAAAAAAAAAATTATCGGGAATTTTGTAGGAAAAAATTACTACTGCATATGTTGAATGATAATGATGATTTTTTTTACCAGCTGACTGACAATCAGTTTATTTTTTACGAGTTTAGTCATTTCCCTGTGAAACAACTTGTTTGTAAGGCCGTAATTTAACGAAAGGGTAATATTAAAATTATCTTTTTGAATTCAGCTTGGTGTATTGTTAAGTAAGGACAGGGTGGACTTAGTGTTATTAGTGTTAACGTTAGCAATGTTTAATCCTTCGCTTATATCAGAGCCTTATCGGGTTTTTACCGATACCAATCATGACCCATTTTATTTTAGGCGTAATCGAATTTTAATAATCTCAGAGTCTGTGTGACGTCGTTTGTCGTACATTGGACCGAATCCAACAGACAGTTTTTTTTATTAATTCATTTCAGCAGATGATAAACCAATGTTTATTCCTCGTTTTCTTCAGCTTGAAGCATTATTCTCTGATACTTTTCCCCTTTTCCTGTATCACTGCATCACTTCTTTCGTTTGCAGATTAAAACTACCACGAATCGTCCTTATAGTCTGTGTTCATATTCGCCAATTATGCTGCAAACGTTCTAATTTCTTGAAGATTTCTGTCTTCTGGGTTGTTTCGCTGTGTAGTCTGGTAGATGTTTACTTTTCAGAGGTCATACTGCTTCCGTCGGTAAACATCGACCAGACTACACAGCGCAACAACCCATAAGACAGAAATCTTCATACTCACCGCTGTGAAAACCACAAATCATACATTCTAATTTCTTGTTTAATTGCGTACGTATATTCCTTTAATTCCAAGAGGGTAAACACAGCAACAGATCTCAGGATCCTCACTTTAGTTTACTGCATTATATATATATATATATTGATTAAGTTATGTTTGTTAAAAGAAGAGCTTGCGTAGATCATGATACTAGCAACCCAAGATGTTCCTGAGTATGTGTGCTGTTCCTAGCTGGCCGTATTTTGGTTTCCCACTCTAGAGAGTCTTCCAAATGCTTGTGGAGTTATGATAAGCGCCAGTAATAATCGGTATCACCATCGGTCGGTAGGCTTTGTAATTTAAAAGTTGTTCTATTACTTACCTCACTTAAATTCAGTTTCTTAGAGTATAAATGTTGATTAATAAACATTTTTATTGTATAATTATTATTATTATTGGAAGAGACCGCTGGAGAGACCTAGATGTAGATGGGAGGATAATATCAAGTGGGATCTATGGGAGATAGGATTTCGAGGCGATAGATTTTGTTGACCAAGGACAGGGACTGGTGGAGGGCTTTGATTAATTCGGTGATGGACCTTCGAGTTCCCTAAGCCATCTAGTTGGCTTTATTGAATTGTGATTTAACTTTCAGTTGTTTAAATTTTAGAATTGTATTCCAGACCACGTCATCTGGATGTTTTATTTCTTATTAATGTTTTCAGGGGTAAAATTAATTTCAATTTCAAAATGGACACGGTTGGTATTCCTGCTCCTATGCATACAAGGTAAATAAGAACATTTTTGGTTCTCTTCGTCAGCTAGGTGCGCCATTGCTACAAATCATATTTGTAGATTTTGGGGTGTTTTTTGGCAAAAGACTATTGTCTCCTTTGAGGACGCGTTTCCGAGACGTGAGAATTTTTAGTTTTATTATATTTACGAGTATTCAGTTTTGTTTTGTTTTTGTTCTTTTGTTTTTCTTGTTTTCTCTTCCTTGTATTTATTTTGTTTTATTTTGCTAACTGTGTTATTCGCTCCTGTAGCTGTTGAGTTAGCGCTTTAAAATATGGAACTTAATTGAAGTGAATCATATCGAACGACCGTTTTCTGGGTTTTTTCATCACTTCAATTCAATCAGTTGGCATAGAAATGTCAATTAGTAAACATTTGCAATTTCTGTATTACTATCCTGAACTAAATATGATTACGTTTCTTTAAATCAAAGGTATGCATTGAAAGATTTGTAGCCAATGTGTGGCAGACAGCAGGCAAAATGCCTGAGGAGACGCCGCGCTGTGCTGCTGTGTTCATTTTGCCACTAGTTGATTGATGGGGCGACTACTCAGCTCACTACATGCTGAATTGAAAATCCAAGGTTCATTTACCCGGCAAGACCTATTGAACTCTCCCAGTGTTCAACCAGATGTGTATTGTACGAAACAAGATCACGAATGAAAATTCTTAGAAATCATACCTGCGGTAAGAAATGTTTCCAGGGCAAATCGTACGGCGTGATTCTCCCATGTTACTCTGGGACTGATACGTCATCATGAAACACTGTCCAAAGGCTCATCATCGCGTACACAAAACGCCGTTACTGGACTATATCCTAGGGCAGTTTAATCGTGTTTACATCTTCATAACCAGATCCATTCTGGTATTGTATTGTATTGTATTGTGTTGTATTTTACTCGAAATCAGGGGTACACAAACATTTCACTGTTTCGTAAAGACTTTTGTCGGGCCACAGGGTTATAAATGACACAGTTTATTGAAAAGTCATATTTGTTTATAAATAATACCGCCATATTTGGCCAACTGTTGTAAAGAGGTTGACATACTACGCAACAATTTTTTTAATAAAATCAGTCATTAATGAGATATTTGTTACTGCTTCTTTGTTAACGATCGTTAAGTATTAAGATTTAAGATTTTAATTAAGCTGTGCAGATACAGTGATAATTATTTTACCATACTGACATCATTAACCCTTTGAGGCCTGAAGTTTAATTAACTTCTTTCCTAAAATAAATCACAATTAATCTCTATCAGTAGCATGATTTTCTTAGTGTTTAAAGAAATAATCGCAGTTAATTCTGAATCACAAAACCCATATATATATATATATATATATATATATATATATATATATATATACACACACAATCCACAATTAGTGGACGCATGATCATTTAATGCACAAATGTACCTTTTGTCGTTGACAGTGTGTGATTTCCGATGTTAGAAAACTATTTTACATTATGCAGGGCGACGTTTTTGGTCCAAAAGTTAATGGGCTACTAGAACACTAAACAACCTTTCAAAAAATCGAAATTCATGGCAATGCGCAGTTTCGATGTCTATGGCAATTATACTAGTATCTCACGATATAAATAGATTCATCTGAACCGATCGTAACCAATTTCAAGATATCGTCTTGTATGAATTTGCTATATTCATCTTTGACGTCAAAATGTTTTGTGTAAGGAAGAGGGCTGTCTTCTGGGTTGATGCGCTATGTAGTCTGGTAGAAGTTTACCGACGTTTCAGAGGCGCTTGCCTCCATTTTTAAGGTGACATTGCAACTTTAGTAAGCTTTAGAAAGATAGGACAACAATCCAGTCGACAACCATCTTACTCGTCGACGTGAGAACCTGAAATCTCACTATTTTGTGTTTTCGTGTAATTTATTGTATTTTATCTCGTATTAATGATTAAGAAGGTGTAATACCAGTTACAGAAACGAACAGACAGCCACTATGTAGTAGTGCAACTTCTTGTTCTTGTGGTCCTGGGTTTGAATCCCTGTCACAGTACTTGTTATCCCGACTACGGGTTTTAATTGCCCTTTTTCAGCCCCCCACCCCACGTAAATTCAGAGGTGTCATATTTTAAGTTTTTAAGTCAGTGAGGATGGTGATATTTTTCTGGTTTTTGGCGGCGTGTAGACTCATAGATAGAGGCCGACGTTTCGGAGTAACACAAACCTTATCTACGGCCATGAAGATGTACTTTCTCCAAAACGTTGTTCTTTGCCGATTAATTTAACACAGATCATCATCATCATCATCATCATCATCTCCATGGTTTAGCCTATTAAAACCTGTTCCGTCTCGGAGGAATTTTCTTTTCGAGTAAATAGGATACAGTACTGTGCAATTAAAATGTGTCATTCCGACGTTTTTGTGGGCGGTCTTTGCCTCGTTTGCATTTAGGTTTGTATTTATACATTTTTTGTTTAATTCTATTGGCCTCCATTCTCTCTAATGCATTAACCAATTCCTTTGATGTTCGCATATTTTATCCAGCAAGTTAAAAGTTCCTGGTTCGCGTCTAATATCATCATTTCTTATATGATCTGTTCTTTTGTATCCTGCAGTTGATCTTACACAATTTCATCTCTGCTACTTCTATTCATTGCTTTTGTCAGCATCGTCAGATGTTGCCTTAGTATATACCACGACGGCTTCATTACAGTTAACCCCTACTTTGTAACCACCCAGTAGTTCGGAGCTTTGTAACTTACAATTGAGGTATAAGCCAGAGACCGTCTTCTAGAGGCAGCTATTGTTTAAGTGTCTTAGCAGTTAAGCGAAGATCGATCTTTGTGTAGATTTCCGATGCGTCTCTGCTGTCACTGCTTGATCCAGACTCCCGCCAATGTTGGCTTCGGACCAAGTCTGGTGTTAGGGGATTGGGTACCAACAATAGCTAACAGCGCGAATGCCTGGCGTTGTGGGTGAAAATGAAGTTATCCTGAGCGTACCATTGTTCGAATTTGTTTATAGGGACACTGTTTAGTCTAAAGTAGAGTTTGTTGCGGACTCAACAAAGTTTAAGCGCATTAATTTCATTATATTATACTTTATTCATTGATCTCTTTTTATTTGTTTTTTAGCTTTCCATGGAAGTTCTCTCCCTCTTTATTTCTTACTACATTTCTATATTTTTTTTTCCTGTCTCGTACTTTTACTTTAATTTCTATTTCTGTCATTGTCTTGCTTTATTCCTTCTCTAATTATTACCACTGGATGAAATTTGCAGTGAAATTTTGAGAAGAAGACAAAAATTTAATGTGTAATAATAAAAAAATAGTACAAGGAACAAAATTTATTTTCAATCGTATTTTATATTCTATGCTTCTGTAGTCTATTTAAAAAAGTGGCAGTATATGACGCTCGTTTCACTGATATTCTCTTGTTATTTTTTTCTGAGACGTGCTGATGATGTATTTTGTACAATAAGATACTTACCTGCTTACCATGTTTTCACAGCTGGTTTGGTACCTTGAACCATCCACAAGAACATTTTAAACAACTCACTCCATGAAACTACGCATATTTCTTCGTTCTTATATTCTCCTTCATAGATTGTTCCGGTATGCATTCCTTGGTCTCCAATTAAATTTACCCCCCCCCCCCCCTTCTGCTTTTAAAAAAAGCTACCTTTCCTGAGGGCGCAAACCAGAAAGGAAGGCAAATTGGGTTGTTAGCCAGAGGCAGATTTTGATCACTGGTCTGAGAAAGACGGGGGTGCATTGCCGTGTGTCCATGGCTACTGCATGTGCAAAGGAATTGTAAATATCTGTGAATACATAATTCGACGTGCAGTATTTTAACAAATACAGCTTATTTATTTTTGTATTCCCTCAGTAAATATGTGCGCTATTTTAGAATATCATGTGAACTTTTAGAGATAGACTTTAATCAATTCATAATAAATTGATTTGCTGATGAAATAGCATAAGGATACGAAGACGTATGGGGAAATAGGTGCATAACTCCACGCATTTTTAAACTCTACACCAGATTAAGTGAGTAATAAATTTTTTTTAGCGGTTGGATTACATCAATTTGGCCCTAAAACATAGCTGGACATGCTGACAAAGACAATTCCCTCTGCCGGGAATCGAAATCATGTCATCTAGCCTGTAATCCTTTGTAACACACGCATGGATTAACCTGAATGGAAGATACGACTTTTAATATCTAGATGTATATGTGTGGATAATATTAAAGTTGATCTGGAATAAATAATTTGGGTATGTGTGGTTTTTTTTTTTTGACAGGGATGAGTGCCGGGCTGTTGTGAACACGATAATGAACCTTTGGATTCCGGAAAATGTAGAGAATTCTTTGACTAGCTGAGCATACTATCAGCTTCTGCTCCATGAAGTTAATCGATTGATTCATTGGTTAGTTAGTTAATTGGTTTGGCTGTTAGTTGATCATACCATAAAACTTGTTTCTACACTTTAAATGATAAATATTTTGTGTTCCTATTTCACAGGGTATTTAATTACCATTATGTGCTGTGTAAACATTTTTATTGCATTCCAAAGCACACATCCCCCCCCCCCCAAGCTACACTTGTGTAGCTTAATTTATTTCTTGCCGATTTCCCCCCTTCGCCCCTCCGCCATCTTGCTTTCTTTATCCTGTGACGTTTCGGTTGCCTCTTTAGGAGTATAACTCGAATACCTGGTGAACAGAACACTCAATACATCGGAACACACACGTGGAGAATCCTGCCTACATTAAGTCGTCGGAGCTTTGAGGGGAATTGGGGGAGGGGAGAGAAGCTAGCCTGCAACAGGCAATGTAAGAATTTTCTCGCGCGCCGTCTAACTATGCCCGTAGAATCGCGTATCCCAACATTTCCTCTTTTATTTCAGACACGCCGCCCACTGACCGCAGGGGTTTCGTAGTCTCTTTTGAAGCATAGCTTCCAACAAATATCCCGACCATTGATCCGTCTTTTTCTTTCCGCTTAACGCCATGAAAGTAGACTGACAGCTTAAGTATCAACGCAGAACTAAGAGTTTTTTTGTTAATATACGAGTAGTTACTGTAGTGCTGCAAAGTTATTTAATGACCCTGTCAATAGATCAGACTCTACAACGTCAAATGGTAGGATTATTAATGAATAATGTATTCGAAATTATACCCAATGAAACAGTTCGTGGCCTAATTTGAAGTACTTTTCCGGCATTTGTCTGGAGGGACTGAGGAAAACCAGTAAGCCCCCTGTAAGTCTCGGTCGAGATGCTAACCGAGGCTCTTACCGAATAGGTAGAGTGGTAACCATTGAGTTTCTACGTTTGGTATGTTTGAATATGTTGGATGGTTAAGATGAAAAAAGTGCATGCAGAATTTTGGGAGGGAAACCTAATGTAAGATGTCGCTTTATAAAACCGACGTCGAAATACCAATTACTGTATAATGTAGTGTATTGCTCAGTTAGGCAAATCATATGAGCTTTTTGAACATTTATGTCTTCTGGGTTGTTACGCCGTGTAGTCTGGTCAATGTTAACCAACGTTTCAGAGGTCATACTGCCTCCGTCATCAGGGCGATGAGTATGAAGATTTCTGTCTTCTGGGTTGTTGCGCTGTGTAGTCTGGTCAATGTTAACCAACGTTTCAGAGGTCATACTGCCTCCGTCATCAGGGCGATGAGTATGAAGATTTCTGTCTTCTGGGTTGTTGCGCTGTGTAGTCTGGTCAATGTTAACCAACGTTTCAGAGGTCATACTGCCTCCGTCATCAGGGCGATGAATTCAGTTTACGTAATAGGATAATCGATAATCTCTAGTAGGTTCGAGATCGTTTAATCCGCGTAAAACAATATTAGTTATCTATTGCTTGCTATAAACGTTTTATCTTTATAGGAAAACATCCTTATCTTATGCTGTTTTAACGTGTTACTTTCCATTTACTGGTTCACCTCTAATGAATGCTATGTTTACTCATGTTTCCTGGACGGAATAGCGATTTGCCACGGCCTATAGCTGTTTCTCAAACTGTGTCTGTAAGCTATTTGTTTTACCCCCCAATTATCACTCTTCCCTTCTGTTTCCACGTTCTTGTCCAATAAAAACTCACCCCTATTCATCTTTATCGTTAAGTATTACATCAAGTGTGTAACAGCGTGAATCCGTAGACAGACTAACCCTAAATGGAAGTTTTGAGTGATCAATGAAATGAAATACATGTGTTTTGATACTATAGTAACATTTTTTGCGGTAGATATCGTTTATCGTATTGCGAACGTGATGTTTTCTTTGAGGTGCGGGCTGAATAAATTTTATTTAGACGAACGTACTTCATTAACGTTTGCAATAGACAGAATGTTGCTAAATAACCTAGGAAAATGTCCATTGATGACTGTATTCTCTTAATCTTGATATCTAATTGAAATAGGAATTGTCAACCGTTTGCGGAAAGCAATATGATCTCGAAATGCTTTTTTGGGGTGCCCGATAGAATTTTAGAATATTAAAAAACTGATTTGCAAATGTGGAAATTTTTAATTTTCAGATTATCTCTCACACTGTCGATAGTTTCATAAACACAATCATAATCTAATTATTTAAATTCTCATATTTTTTATTGATTATTCTAAATTATAAACTCTTACTAATTACCTCTCTCCAAAAAATATTGTCTTTCTCTGCTTTAGAATCATCACTCCTGTACCTCAAATAACCAATGCAGTTGATAGAGTGTTGTTATACAACTTCAGAAACTGTTCTTTACTGTTTCGAGTCCCTGTTTTTAATCTTGCCTCAGGATTTTTCGAATAGCCTCGCATCAAAATACCACCAGTTTCAATATCGAACGTAAAGAAACAGGAACATACGCAGAGCAACCAAGAAAAAACATGTCTCTGTTGGCCTTCTCCCTCGCTGTCTTTAATGTCGACAACAAAACATCGTACTTGGCGCGGGGGATTAACACAAACGACGCAGTCTTTATGAATACACACACACTAAGCTGTGAACCCTAAGATTGGTGCTGTAGAGATCCTTCATCTGGATTTCTCTTTGTTTATTTTACTAAAACTGTATTCTTGAAATGAATAAATGGTGTACAACATAGTCATGTGTTCCCCATCGCCCATAAAGTACTGCAGTGCCTTTAAAATATATTTCTAAATGAACCTTCCAGACTGCGTCGTTTTGTGTACGATACGATCACTGACCTCTTGTGATCAAATGTAATTTGCCTCGAGGTAAATTACGTTGGCGGCCTCTTGTGATAAGGGTAATAAATCTTTGGGTTTTATAAACGACTGCTAATTTCTTGTCTAAATGAAGAAATGTCAGATTTTCAAAAAGGACTCTGTTTTATGTAGTTAGTAATTGCAATAAATTAATAATTCAATTCAATTAATTTATTTAAATACTTGACAACAGCCAGTTAAGGCCAATAACGGTCAAGCACTGAACAACATTACAGGATGAAATATAATACAATGACTACATTCATTCCAATAATAATAAAAGTAAAACATTACAAATACAAAATCAAACAAATGAAACTCTTCCGTAATTCTCTAAGATCGTTGGGCAAGGGTGGGTGGTAAACGCGATCCTTAATGTATCCCCAAAGGAAAAAAATCTGCTGGTGTGAGATCCGGTGAACGAGGTGGCCAAGCGATTGGACCTGCTCGCCTAATCCACCGACTTGGGAAGTGAAGATCCAAACATGCTCTGACATCTGTATGGAAGTGAGGAGGTGCACCATCTTGCTGAAATCGAGTTGCATTCTTCTTTTGTTCGAACTAGAACACACATTGTGCTCTTTCCTCGCCACTATAAGTCTCCATTTTGTTTTCCACAATTCACAACCGCTCTCAGCGGCAATGTGAATAACTACAACAAACAAACGAAACTTTAGGTTACGCTCTACAGATATCTGCTGACATCAGCACGTTTTGGCTGCAGGTAATACGGTTACAGTTCTCCAAAATTATGCAGCTACTTTTGACTTGCCCTGTATAATTCAATTCATTAATACTAAAAGAACAGTAAACAATAAAAAACTAGAAAATAATAATAATACTTATTTAAATTACTGTCACTAATATTGACACGAATAAAAAATGCAATCTAGAAGTAGGATTACATTTCATGTATACCTATTAACGTTTCTATTACACTAGTCAACAATGTTTCGGTAACATGGATGAAATATGTGTTTCATATTGTATTGTTTTGCGCAAAATTCAAATATGGCCTTGAAAATTTTCCATCACGTAACATTTATGTGTTATTTTATCTTAACGTCTACCAAATGAGTGAATGTCTTGATTCCACGGGGATATTTTTTTGCAGGTTGGCTACACTGCCAGTCTCCCATAACCTCACTTTAAGTGTGAGTTTTGACGTTTAAGCACATGCTATTGTGATAACTTTAACTTCCTTATGAAAGAAATAGGGGTCATTTATGTTCCAAAAGAATGGCGACTATTTATAGATTCGTCAAAGTTCAGCTTGAAGGCCGTGCTGTTACACAATGGGAATTTAAAAGCTTCCGTTCCAGTAGCACATTCTGTAGGCCTAAAAGAATCCTATGAAAATATTTAAAGAATCATCCAAAGTGTGAAGTACGAGGAACACAAGTGGCAGCTATGCGCTGATTTTAAAGTAATAGCGTTGTTACTCGGTCTCCAAGGGGGATTCACTAAATACTTCTGTTTCCTCTGTATGTGGGACAGTACAGCAAACAGAGAGGCACTATGAAACGAAAGACTGGCCGGGAAGAAATTAATTCATTCCGGGAAAAAGTAATATCAAGTTCAAGCCTTTGGTTGACCCACAAAATGTTCTCTTACCACCACTTCATATTAAAATAGGACATATCAAAGATTTTGTTAAAGGAATGGACAAGGAAGGAGAAGGATTCAAATATCTGAGGGGAATTTTTCCGAATCTTAGTGACGTCATGTTGAAAGAAGGAATTTTTGTCGGGCCTCAGATCAGAAAACTGTTGGACGATGGAAATTTTGAAGCCAGACTTTCTGCTAAAGAACTCGCAGCGTGGAAATATTTTGTATCTGTGGTGAAAGGTTTCCTTGGAAAGCGAAAGGAAGAAAACTACCAGAGCTTTGTAAATAAACCCATAAAAATGACATTAGTAATAGGCTAAACTTTGTACTGCATACGGAAACGAGAAAAACTAAAGTTATCGTATCAAAAAGTCTTACGTGTTATGTGTTTTTCAAGGTCATATTTGAAATCAGCGCCCCAAAATGAGTAAAGAACACTGAAAATTGTTCATGTTATCGGAAAAAGTGAAAAATTGTTGCTCTGTGTTATCATATACGTGTGAAATATTTCAGAATACTTTGCATTATTAAAGGTAAGGTACCGTACCTGGTTTTTGCATAAAGTATATAGGAATTATATAAAATGACAAAAGAAAGTGTGGATTTTCTTAGAAGGGTGTGATTTCAAAGATTGCCCATTCTTTCTGTACATTGCCAAATATGATGTGTTAAACGCCGGTTTAAAATGTAGGTTAGGTTAGTTTAGGTTAGGTTAGGTTCGTCCTATTAGCAGTTTACCAAAATCTCTCTTACATTCCACAGGATAAACACCTATTATTTACATACAAACCTAGGAAAATTGAAAACGATACAATGTAATTTTGTTCGATACAGACTTCCAAAAGTTAGCATTGCATAAAGTGGCTATTAATTACCGAGGACGTCATTTTTGTATGCAATATCTCTCTGTATTTTTCTTCTCAGCGTGCATTCCACCTTTGTAGAAGTCTGGTGGTTCAACACTTCGCTATAGAAAGATTGAGATGGCATTGTTTTAGTGGGGCTCTCACGTGTGTGTGGTCTGCCATTACTACAGAGAACAAACATGTCAGACACCTATTTTGAGGGCCACTTCTCTTATTTAAACTGTTCCACACGTCTTAGAACGATACTGTCTTCATTCTGCTGTTGCTTCGCAGTACGTTATGTTGATGCCAGCGACTGTTTTCCCTTCTGAAGCCAAGAATTCAATTATCGGCCTTTGCTTTGACGTAATGTCAAGTTGCTTCTCCATTTGTCCCGAAGCTATAGGGCAGCCATGTGTCGGATTATTCTATGACTCTGGAGCACGTGCTAATTGTCTTGGAAGTTGACGATGTAGTGCTTATATGCACTTACGGCGGGCACTGGAGAAAACGTATCGATATGGCTTTCTAACTGACCATGATGATAATAACAATAATAATAATTCAATTTTTATTATTAGTCAGCTGTTTCGGCAACCAGAAGACCAATTACAGACACAGCACAAGAGAGAAACATAAAAATAAATACAGAATATTAACAAAAAAGAGATTGTGTAAAATTACATGATTCTAGAGGACATTTATACGTAAAGGCAAATTTATACTGAATGATAACAACAATAACAATACTTTATTGTAACGTGTTAACTCAATAGCTACAGGATCTCATTAAAGTAGCAGCACAGGAATATAAAACAATTAAAAAGTATAGAAAACAGTGAAAAACAATAACAAGGAAAAACAAACTAAATACATTAATTAATTAAGACACTTTCTAATATAGAGGAGGTGTCCTCAAAGTAGACAGTTTTTACCAGAAATGTCAAAAAGAACTTGCATATATAATTTGCAGCAATGACATAGCTGAATGAATGTGTCTTAATGGAAATTAAAACATTTTATTATTTGTCTTGTAGGCACCAATAGTACCCACGATGGAATGACACTTTATTTTGTACTTGGAAATATTAATAAGAAATAAAACATTTAGATGTCATCTGAAATAGTTTTATAAAATATAAACTATTCAAAATTAAACCACAATTTCTCTAATTCCTGCTTTTTATTCGGAAGTTCATGGGTTCATATTTCGTTTCGGAGATGGTTTTCCTCAGTCGCACCAGGCAAAGGCATACCGCATCCTTTTAAATTTATTTCTGAATAGTGAACATATTATTCGATGCTACATAGCTTAAGAAACTGTAAGCTTCGCTACGTCTAGACCGGCTTTGACGTCCACCCGACCTAAATCCATTTTACCCACTGCTGTTTCTCCGGGGTTAAAGCAGTATGAAGTTGACCACTCATTTTCCTCTTTTGCTGATGTAAATAATGTATGGAGATATGCCACTATTTATCCTCACGTCTGAACGATTCATGTTGAAATGAAGGTACTAATTTCATAAGTTTGTTAGTCGTACTATTGTAATTTCTCGGAATATTGGATTGTAATGTTGCGGCAAGACATTGTTTGTTTATACATAAACTTTTTTTGAAACTGTATGTTGATAGCCATTTTGAAACCCACATGGTTGGTAATTTCCAAAAATACCCTTGAGTCATATGGTCTCGGGCGTTAATCAAATAGGTATCCTGAAGTCATTGCTTCATTTTAAGTCTGAGGTGACTTCTATATAAATTTGTGGAGCGGAGTTCCTCTTTAAAGCTAATAGTAACCTAGTTAGATAAGAAGTCTTTGCATTATATTATCCCTCAGGTTCTCAAAATCCAGTTCAAACCCACTTTTTATCTATTTAAAATAAATTTTAAAATTATAATCTCGTCTATATACACCAGTAGACTGGTATATGGAATAATCAAACAAGAAGACCAGTAGTGAAAGTTAAATCTCGAAGGACGATATTTTAAACCGTGTGAAATCCATGGAGTACACTTATCTTCTTTACTTCATCTCAACACGTAATGTCTTATTCATTTAATTTGGTGTACCTATACGCTATCAGAATTAGGTATTTGTGTAAAATTATTTTAGCATCTTTAACTCTAATGTGCTGGTTTGTTTCTCTAATTATTTACACATTTTATGACATATATATATATATATATATATATATATATTAGTTGATTTAGTTCCCAAGATAATCGATTTTCAAAATTATACTACTCCCACATGCAAGTATACGCACTGAAATTGTTCAGGCAAGGATTTAATCTATCAGTATTCTCCTTTGAAGCTTTTAATATTGAATCTTTCATCCGGATTCTCAGAAGCCGCCTTTGGTCACTGATTAAAGGAAACACTTACGTAGTCTTTGAAGAGCTCCAGATTAAACATCCAAGTGTTAGACTCGAATGCTTAGTTACAAAATGTAAAACAGGAATCACTAACTCTTTCCACATCTCCTGCGGGTAGGCGAAGAGATTTTGATACAAGTTTAGTTCCAAATATTTACACCTTACAGCGAAATAACTCAACTAAAATTGTATACAAATTAAATGCTTTGCCGTGTATTTTATATACAGAACCGAACGTCAACGTAGAATGGTGGTCATCATTGCTACTTAGAATTCTGGTTGTCTCTGGTTCAAATCTCGACCCGGAAGTAGGATATTCTGACTGACGGATCTCACTTGATGCAAATTTGGGGATACTAGCTTAAATTGGCCCACTTTCCACATCCTTTACAATTCATTAATTTGTATAAATGATTATTCATGATTTATATCACTGTATAGTCTGGGGTTCTGACAATATCGTTAAATAAACCGCAAATAAATAAACTAATGTAATTTCTACCTGCTATAAAATTCTTCTTAATTTGGTACCGCTGTACACTTGTACTATCGTCAAGTCTTATAATGTCGGTTGTAAACGAAGACTCTTTGTGAACAGTAAACTTTAGACAGACATACAATTGTAATCGTTTGGAGTTCAAAATAATTCTATGCATGTAACAAGCAAGTATTGTCACTCCCAACACCTTAAAAGCACACAACGACTTCTGTTTTACTCCTTGTTTTTATAATCTCGAAAAGTCTAGCATGGTCAATCCGAGATATCGACTTTTATATCTTTTGTCCATGTAAAAATTGTATAAATATAGCGAACCGTGTATCTGTGAATTAACGAAGTATTAACTAAATGGGTTACTGTCACAATCCGTTTACTCTCTTTGCAGACTGATTCTTCAATATTTGTCAGTATCCTTGTGAACACAGAGAATTTCTTAGACAAATGAAATGTGGAATACATTCTAAAATAACTAAAACAATTTTAGGAGCAGAGTGTCTAGGATAATTATGTGTTATATAATTCAGTTGTAAATAAATATCGATCATGGTTCAGTTATCTTTGAGCACTGATGGTAATTGTACTTAATCATTATTCCATAAAATGTAATCAGTTATTGCTGTTGAAATATAAAACGTCTTGAAAACAAAGTATCGTATTAGTTTTTAATGTAACAATATATGTAGTGCATATATTTAGAATTTATGTTGTTGATCTGTGATATGAAACTTGGTTTATCATGCGATAATTCGAGGTTCTCAAGGCGACTAGTATGAAGATGGCGGTCTTCTGGGATATTTTCCCATGTAATCTCGTAGAAGTTTTCCGACGTTTGAGAGGTGAATACATCCTCAGGGAGTTTTGATGATGGACCGATGTTACTTCTGAAACGTCGGTCAACTTCTACGATACTGAGCAATATCCAGGAAGGCTGTCGTCTTTGTCTGTCCGTCAATGAGAAACTTTGAATGATGCTGTTTCAGAAAAGGGTACTCAAAAAATTTAAAGGAAATTTATAAAAATTATGCTCTTTACGGAATGTTATTAAGACAATCAAATTCATGCTGTTTTGATAGGCTGCTCATGTGTAATTTATGGGAGAGACAAGAAATGCGTTGAAAATTCTATTTGGAAAACTAGAAGAAATAAGGTAATTTAGAAAACCTGAGCACTTATAGTAGGATAATGCTAAAACCGATCTTAAAATAATAGGTGTAAGTCTTTGAATTGGAATCGTCTGAATCCGGATAGCGACGTTTGGAAGGCTCATTCAAATGCGAATATCTGCTCTTCGGGCAGGACTAAAGATCACGGAGTTAATTAATAAAGAATAATAGTTAAATATACTTGTTTATGTATTGATTTATAAGCCATTGGGAAAGTTAAAAGATTCCTGTCTTCTGGGTTGTTGCGCCGTGTAGTCTGGTGACAGCCATCTTCAGACTCACCGCCGTGAAAACCTCAAATAATACATTGGGAGAGTTCGTCGCAGTCCAAAGATTATCATTCGTACTCTGGAGGTGCCAGGTGCAAATCTCTGCGTGAGTAAGTTTCTTGTAATTCTCAGTTTCTTCAGATAAACACTGGGGTAGTACCTCAAATATTTCCACGTTCTGTGCGTCCACATCTTTTGAAATTCATCACTACTGTTTTGAAGTCACCTACCCTAGACTGTTGAGATAAGAAGAAGGAAAAGAAGGAGAATTCAATCAACAGCAATAGAGATAATTACGGAGTCATCTCGAAAGCAGGTGAATCATTAAGAAAAATTACATAAATGTACAAGGCCGAAGAAGGAAAATGAATTGGCGACAGATTACCTGAAATATCAGTCGAGCTGTTGACTTACATCGTTGCCCTCGGTGGACTAGTTGTTAGCGTGCCGAGTACCGAGGTCGAATTTTCAAGGGTGATAAAAATACGTAGCACAACTTTCTTCGTATATTTACTGCGTTTAAAATAACCTTACGAGCATGAATTAGATGTTTCGTAAGCAAAATTCAGCGGCCATTTCTCACCAATGTCTCTCCTGATACTCTAATAGATGGTTCTAGCAGACAAAATCAGGAGACAACTGAGGGTTTAGTAGAAATTGTGCAGAGGCAGTGGGCTTGTCACTCACTACTCGCAGATGAACACTTCAAAGACTAAGAAATCTCGGAAAGCAGGCGGCCAAGACCCACACTGGGTTTTAGTGCCATTGGATGGATGTTGCCTTACAGCAACTAAAAAAAATGAAGACCACAAAAATAATAAACGTGTTACAGACAAAGGTTAAAATATAGCGTTGTGAAGAATATCTCAGAAAACCTACCAAAGTACGGACATAAATTAACACGTCTCTACGTTCCTGAGATTGAATACAGCGAAGTGCCTTAGGCGAATTAGTTTTATAATAAATAACGTTTCTGGTCCGTATCTGAGCCAGATGAATCCAGCCCTACTTCCCTAAGATCATTTTAATATTATCTTTTCCAGTTCTCCAGCTTTCTGTCACATACTCTGTGGGAGAAATGTAGAATTATTGATTGTTAAAGCAAGTTATAATCCCCCTTTGAAGGAGTAATTTAGTGCGGATTTTAACTTGATAGATATGATAATGGTGACTTGGAATTTGTTGCAACTTGTTTATAAAATCAACCTTTTTAAACCTTGTACGTAATTATATGTTATGAATGTGGATACAAGAGTTTTAAACGACTTTAAAACTCTGTTTTCATTCGTTATTTGGCTAGCAATTCGAATGACCTTGAACCGATTGGGAGAGGTCAGATATTTGTTACGCTAAAAATTTGAATTGCAAATTTTCAGTCTAACTGTTGCTAAAGAAAAGCCGCTCACAGACCGGCTGCTTCTGGTTACCTCGGCAACAGAACGTGTCTGTCTGTCTGTCTGTCTGTCTGTCTGTCTGCTCTTGTTTTATTTTAATTCAACTGGTTGCTTTACTACGAATAAAATTCCAACATGTTTCTTTAGGGTGGGTCGGGCCCCCCAAAGGTAATGCTAACAATTTTGCAGTCCATCCTAAACTTGGAACGTTGTGTGCATTGAATAATATATAAAATTAAACCAGAAGAAACGACATTCCTGCATCTTATATCGTTTTATATACACGCATTCTAACTTCAAATAGAGTTATACCAGCTTTATGAATATCATTACATGAAGTTTCGAAAGAGTCCACTTTGGAAATCAGTAGAGTGTAAAATGAATTCATGTTTCTTAGGCTTTAGTACACTGGCGGGCTGTTGTGAACAAGGTAATGAACCTTAGTTTTCCACTGAACCTGGGGAATTTCTTCTCTATCTCAGCGATCATCTCTCTCAAAGAACGACCATGTTCAATAAATTTCTCGTACCTCTCTTATAGAATTTCAAATTCACTTTTGAATATGTGTTTATGTAACACATATCGGTCTTTATTTATTTTTGTATGTGAAGAAATAGATTAGATTGCTATTAAAGAATATTTTAATTTTTAATATCTATGGATATTTACATGTAAAGCCTTTTGGAAGAGATGTTTTTATACGTCTGTTGTTTAATTAATTTTCAGAGTAATTATGACACTATTTGGCAGTTAAATTGCATTCCAAAAATCGTAATTAACTCGTTTTTCATTTAATTTAACGTGACTTTAAAGTATTGTAGTAGAAATTCTTTACAGCATTTAAAGTGCGTTAATTGTAATGGTGCCAATTACGTAGGAATGGTTCGGCAATGCTGTTCATTCTTCGCGAATCAACGTGACAGCTGGGTTCGTGTGGGATTAAGATTGCTCTTCTTCCTGTATGTAGTGTGAAACCTACTTTTGTTTCTTAAATTGTAGGCATTGCGATGCAATCAAGACGTGAAAAATGCCTTAAAACCACGCGTTTTAAAGCAGATGTAAATTATACATCCGCTTTAATTAGTATTCCAGTAGGTTGTACATTCCGTAAATGGACTAAGAAAGATTATGAACGTCTTGAAATAATAATTTATAAAAAGTAAAATACACTTAGATGGTCGTTAACTCATTGTTATACCAAATTCTTTATTAAAGCCCTAAAAATCGTTTAGAGTTTCGTGACTAATCCTGCTTTTTCAACTATCAAACTCAAATATCCAGGAACACTATAATTAACAAGATAAACAAAGAGAAAAAGATGGCTGTCTTCTGGGTTGTTGCGCCGTGTAGTCTGGTAAAAGTTTACCGACGTTTCAGAGGTCCTTGCTGCCTCCATCATTATGGTGTTCATCGCCATCTATGTCTCACCGCCATGAAAACTTAAAATCTTACTAAAATAAAGATAAATTAGTAATATGATTTCTTAAATGTTTTATCGATATTAGGGTGAGAATAGGAAACAGTGGCGTATAAAATACCTTGTAATGTTTCACATGAATAATATATGGTTAATGCCAGTCGGTGTCACGTAGACTTGACTTGAGCAAAAATCCTGTGATCAAATGTCCCGGTAGAGTGGTTATTATTCCAATTTTGTATTCGGGAGATCTCAGGTTGTAATCTCGGCTCGTGTCGCCTGTCTTGACTGAAGGTTTTCTTGGTTTTCTCCAGTCCCTACAGGCAAAACCTTCAATTAGTCTATGACTGCTTTCTTCCGTAACCTTTTCAAATCGTTAATTAAGCGTTGTTACATAAAACTCAAAAACAAGTAGAAATCTTCTGAAACTTCCCTTAAATATAATTTTCTTCCATAAAAACGAATCGTGGCGGATGGATATTTCTGTGAGGATTACGAAGTCCAACCTCTTTATTTATGTTTTTCATATCTGTACCTAATATCTGCTACTGAATTCATATTCTTGAGTAGAATGTAGCTATCTTTCTTCGAATAAAATAACTACCCTAGGAGTATACGCTTGTATCACATTTCCAAATAAATAATTTATGTTTTGAAATTTTGTTTATATATTCGTTACCGATGAACAAGAAGCAGTCTTAGTTACTATTCCATGTTAATAAATACTTCCTGTATCATTATTATTTCATAGATCCTTTATCGATTATTGTACCGTCGTATATAAACAACAATTTCATTTCAGTCTATGATGACTCGTATCGATATATCGAAGTATACTATGCCGTCTTCTCTTTACATGACTTCATCTCGGTCTGTGTACAAGGAAGGACATTAGATGTTGATCGGACGGTACAGCATCAATAGCTTTTGTTTGTATTGTGTCTCTGCCTTTTTGTAAGCATGTTCTTTTAAAGGACACAAACGCACCGCTTTTGGTCTCTACCCGACATAATATACTCTCTACAGGCAATGATAAAAGAGTCTCGTGTACTTACGGCAGTTACGTATGTCGCACGCGACAAGGTAACTGCGATTATATGGGGTTAAACACGGTTAAGCGGAATAAGTTATAACACAAGTGAGAATCGAGTGGATTGGATTCTTTGTTGTAGAGGTCAGCAAACGTAATTTCGAAGCATTTGTTTAATAATCCAAAGTAAGGGATCATTAGCGAGAAATTTAACGAGATGTGTTTACTTAGTTGTTTGTTATGAAACCATAATTCGAGATTGATCATAACATACGTTCGGCTTACAACAAATTTTAGGACAATTATTGTGTATATCTTGTCAATCAACATGTAACTCAAAAATCACCTTATTCTTAACAATATTTTTATTTTTTAGTTATGTTTTGATTTATGGAAAGTACATTGTAGTCGAAGAAAAGAAACATCAGAATGCTTTCTTAAAATTTCAGGTCTGTTTGTTACTATTAAGTTATACTTAGATATAAGTTGATATATTTCATATATTAAATGCTAAATAGTAATTTCAACGTTCCGTTAGATTATATATGAAGTCTGTGTTGTCCCGGATTATTGCCTTTTCATATCTCGAATCTCATTGGCCAAATTCGCTTAGCCTGGTCCATCTCATAATCCAATACATTATCCACTTCCCAACAATTTCACATGATGTGGATAATATTTTTCTCCGAAACGTTAATATCTACCTACATGGACAAGTCGCGTTACACGACAGAAGACAAATGTCGACAAATTCATTGCCGCGAGAATCTCAGATCTCATACGGCATTACTTTTATTTCATACTGTTATTTAAGTTCATTTTTATCCGAGTTACTCAATTTTTTTTCTACAGATCCGTTGGTTTTCCCCCCGAAATTATCAGGTAATAATCGTCCCAAATGCCTTGACAAGCGTTTCCATCAGTAACAGCAATGCATAGCGCACCACTTCTTAAAGTCCAGAAGAGAATTGGACCTTCCCCAAAACGCGCTATTCAGAACTCAAAAATTACAACAAAATTCCGTTATTGAAGACTACACAAACATTTGTAGATGAATTTCAGCGACATAATGAAATTATAACCCTCTCATGGTTTTAAAATATTACTTTGTCCCCTTAATTTCTTAAATTTGATCTCAACTGAATCACACAATTTTTTATTCTGTCCACTGGTGGTTCTGCGATGTTTTCCTTTTTGAAATTTCTATACCATTTTCAACTGGTGTATAACCAACGTAATTAAAAAAAACCGTACTTCTATAACGTGAACGTAGGCTGGCACCACAGATTTATTGTAAAACCGAACATAACTGTTTAATGGTTAGCCTTCATATATTTAAATTCGAACGTAGCACGTAAATGATTGGCATCCCTGCTTTGTATTCGGTACGTCCAGGATTTGAATCACGATTTAGAAATTGACTATACAGACGATGTTTTTATTTGATTTTCTCTGCCCTTTTAGGTAAGTGGAAACATTCAAGAAAGGCAGCAACTGGTTGCTTCAATATCTTTACTAGTTCATCATTCAGAATTCTTCTCCTATTCCTCCTATTCAGTTATATAAAATAACAAAAGTAAATCAGTTAAATAATACTTTATAGTACATTAAATCTGCGATTCATACCGCATGGTCTGAAATACTTGGTACATCAAAACATTAAGATCTGGCTCTAATCACAGTGGTGAGAGCTTTGTACTGCATAGTACTTCAAATTATTTAATACATCTATTATAAATTATTTTAGTATTTACTTATTAAAGGTATTTAACACGAAGCATGCATGTATAGGTGCATAAAATATGTATATTTATTAATTTTTGTTTAAAATATATTTTTTAACATCAGACTCAAGAGACGAAATGATATTTAACGTTTATTTTTATTGTTAACAAGCTGTTTGTGCAGTTTTTGTCTAGCCGGATAAGAACCTTCAGAAAAAGACTGTTAACACATTTTTCAACTTTGAAGGCTTGGTAATGTTCTGAAATGTGTGACGGGTGATAATCAAGGAGGCAGTGTGTTTAAATTAGAGTTTTTTCTTTGCTTTCTCTGCCGTGTTTTATTTCATTTCCCATGTATTTAACTTAAAAGCGGGCTGGTGAAAGTTTTGGAAAGACATTATTTAGTGGAACTGATAGCAGCATTACCCAGGAGGTGGGGACAATAAGCCACTAATTTTAATATTTAAAATATTTCGTGTAAAATTAAAATAAAGTTAATGAAGCGCCGTGAATGTAATACCATAAAAATGTATTTATATCTGAAACAGATGAACGTAAAAAATTGTGATGTGTCAATTTCAAGAAAGGCATTTGGAAAGTGTCTGTATTCCACTGGAGTATCCATTCCATTCCTGTATGCCACTGAAATTAATTGCGGGCAATTTTGTTATCTGATGACTAGAATACAAATACGTACCAAGTTGAATGTTATTTGTCAACTTGATAATTATAACTTTGATGTTTTTGTCCGTCTGATAATAGAAACTGCTTCATTTTGTGTAAAATAATTATTTATTTCAACGCGTTGACATACTTCGATATCTGTCAGACGTCGCAAGACGACTTTTGAGACTTCACTAAACGAACACTGAAATTGCTAATTTAATGCTGCTGTTAGTTGTAATCCTGCACGAATACGGCCTAAAATTTAAATAATTAAACAAAAACAATATAAAATGCGACGAGAAAAAGCAAATTACATTAATTGAGGAATTGATACAGTTCTGCAGCCATACTATAACTTATTTTCAGAAACGAAGAAAACCAAACAGACATCTATTCTAGCGTTTTTAAAGCAGTAAATTTTCTTTCTTTTTCTTAAACATTATACAATTTTCAATACGTAAATTTCATAAAATAAAACATTTTTCAATTATTTTGTGTTGATTACTGAAAATCTTGGAACGGAACCTAATGTATTTATTCCTTCAGCCAGGTGTGTCATTGCTGCTAATTATGTTTGTACATTCTTGGACAGTTTTGGTATAATCAATGTTTCTCTTGATTACACTTTTTCTATAAGGGATAATACCTAGAGTGGATCTTATTGGTTACTTTTGTACTGTAAATTTGCTTTTTATGTTATCTATTTAAGTTTTTAATGTCTTTTTTTTTCTTCCTTTTTCTGTGTTGTCTTTGTACGAGGGTCGCTCATTAAGTAATGCCCCACATTTTTTTTCTCAGCCAATAATGAAGATAGAAAAGTGTACTTTTACATGCTTGAGATTTGATGTTTCCCGCGTTCGTGTACGGAGTTTCAAATGATTCCAACCGATAGCGGAGCTGTAGTGAACTGTTAAAATGGCGTCTGTGAACGACTCTCGTTACAAGCAACGAGCTGTAATTGAATTCCTTGTTGCTGAAAAAGAAACGGTGGTGAACATTCATAAACGTTTGTGTGCTGTGTATGGAAGCTGTGCAGTCGATAGGAGCACCGTTGGTCGCTGGGCTAAGAGAGTTAAAGCTTCAGGAAGTGAAGAAACCGAGCTCCGTGATCTGCCGCGCTCTGGGCGTCCTGCCACAGCCACCACTCCAGACATGTTGAACCGCGCGGATGCCATTATTCGTGAGGATCGGCGCATCACAACTCGACAATTGGCCCAACAGCTTTCAGTTAGCAATGGAAGTGTGATTGCAATTATCCAGGCTCTCGCATATTCGAAGATGTGCGCAAGATGGGTTCCACGAAGTCTCACAGCAGACCACAAGATTCAAAGGAAAACGATTTCTTCTGAATTGTTGGAGCGTTTTGATGCTGAGGGAGAGGTCTTTCTGTCCCGGATCATTACAGGTGACGAAACCTGGATACACCACTTTGAGCCAGAGACAAAAAGGCAGTCAATGGAGTGGCATCATCCTCAATCACCGAGAAAGAAGAAATTCAAGACAACTCCCTCCGCCGGAAAAGTCATGATGACTGTCTTTTGGGACAGTGATGGGGTCATTCTTGTGGATGTGATGCCAAGAGGTGCGACCATCAATTCAGACGCGTACATCAGGACCCTGAAAACCCTCAAGAAGCGTTTTCGACGAGTTCGGCCTCACAAGCATCCAGCAGAAATTTTGCTCCTGCACGACAATGCACGCCCTCACACAAGTCTGAGAACCCGGGAAGAAATCACCAAATTGGGTTGGACGGTGCTACCCCATCCACCCTACAGTCCAGATCTGGCACCCTCCGACTTCCATCTCTTTGGGCCACTTAAAGATGCTATCCGCGGAACAAGATTTGAAGATGACGAGAGCGTGATTCAAGCAGTGAGGACATGGCTACGTGCACAGGACAAGAGCTGGTACCGGCAAGGCATGCATGCACTTGTTCCACGCTGGCGTAAAACCGTACAAGTTGATGGGGACTATGTGGAAAAATAGTATGTGTAAAGGAAACATTGATTTATATTGTCACTAAATTTGAGCCATCTTGAATAAATATGTTCTGAGGAAAAAAATGTGGGGCATTACTTAATGAGCGACCCTCGTATATTGTTTGTTTGTTTGTGTTGCCCTGTCATTGGCTATAGCAGCTGTGGGTTAGTACATTAAATAAAGAATTTAATTATTATTATTATTATTATTATTCAAAATTCTTCATTTTGACTATATATTATGGTATTTAATCTTTAAGTCTTTTCTAGTTTTTTTATTGTTTATTGTTCTTTTAGTATTAATGAATTGAATTATTATATTACTTAGGCATATTAATTAGCCCATTTTCTTTTGAATTATCCCTCAATAAAGGATTGGAATTTAATTATTATTATTATTACTAATATGATACACTTTTATATTTAGTTTCACTTGTTTGATTTTGTATTTGCAATGTTTTACTTTTATTATTATTGAAATGAATGTAATCATTGTATTATATTTTATCCTGTAATGTTGTTCAGTGCTTGACTGTTATTGGCCTTACCTGGCTGTTGTCAAGCACTTAAATAAATTAATTGAATTGAATTGAATTGAATTATATTTTTGCTTCATTTTACGCCGGAAATCTCAGGAACCTAGCCCCGGCGTAAACCGAGTCCTACCTGTGTTTTCTTTGTTTGATGACATTGTTTTATCGTTCGAACGAAAAGTGACTTTCTATTTGTCTTTGGTGAGCAATATGTTTCTCTGTGGACAAGTTATTTTAAAAATGTTGTATCATGTTAAATTAATCGAGATAATTTCCTCTAAGAATTCAGTGAAGTGGTACCGCCGTCACTATTAAATTCTCTGGTACGTGACAGAAACACGACTTGTTTTGCATTGTTTCGTACGATATGGAACGAAAAAGTTTGTTAAGTAATTATACTGTGGGGGGTTCCAAATGTATTTCATTCCTGTGTTACTAACAGGACAGTTTCTTAAACTCCGTACCCTTTTCTACAGTCCAAATACTTTGATTGGAATGATGCTTTTAAGATGCCGAAGAAGGATAATTTATTTGAAAGAAAAGTTGCCCGTTCAGTTAGGTTATATTTTGAAGTAGGATTAATGTATGACTTGTCCTGACAACTTCAATAATTTAGTATCGTAAGTTTAGTGTGATAACAACTTGATAACATGTTTACAGAAACGACTTATTGTCAACACTATTTAAGTAATTTGTATTTAAAAATGCTAAGACCTATCTATAGGTTACACATATCATTTAGGAAAAAGAACATGTCTATAATGGTACGTGATTGTATGTTGACTTGTAAAACGAAAATTAAATGAAGCCCAAATATTTCTTGCTGACAAAAACTTTATGTTGGTCTCGGAACAGATAGTCGGCTGAAATTTGTTGAATTCCTGCACAGCAATGCGTCTCTTACCGCTGTAGACCTTGAAAGAAGATTTAAGCACTGGCTTTTTTATATTAAATTATATCAAGTTCTTAAGCAGATTGCGTTAAAATACGTGTTGTGAAAGTGACTAGATAATTGTAAGCCGGGAATGACAGAAATATCTAAAGTAGTATTTAAAAATATTTTTATTAAAAATTGTAATAAAATCATTACTTATTTTCGTTCAATTAAGCGTCAACACTTAAAATATTTGTTTTCCTGCTTTGTGTAGAAGAGCATGTAAACAGAAGTTCGTGGATAAGATAGTTTATTCTTTTGTTTCAGAGCATTTTTCTGTAGTGCAGCATATGGAAATTAAAATTAAGCAGTGTTGTGCAACAGAAAAAATTAAATCATTTAGTATCTTTACTTAATATAATTCAATTCATTTCATTTATTAAAGTGTTTGCCAAAGCGAGGAGCCAATGACAGGGAAACACAAAAATAATATACATAATTAAAATTATAATAATCACCAGACCCTTTCCTGTACAGAGAAAGTGTCTTCGAGGGAGACACGGACTTCGCTGAACATGTCCAAAAATCTGCATACGTCATTTGCAGCACTGGCGCACCTAGCGGAAGGACTATGTGTCATCATTCTGCTCACACTAAAAGTAGAAAAATCTCTTATTTGCCTTGAGGGCACACGAACACCAACAGTGTCCATGATTGAATGGCAGTTTATTTTGCTCTTAAAAGAATTGATAAGAAATAAGGCATCGAGATGTCGTCTAAAACAAAGCGCTTTATTATAATAATAATAATAATAATAATAATTCAGTTAATTTATTAGAATGCTTGGCAACAGCCAAAGGAGGCCAATAATAGCCAAGCACTAACAATAAATATAACAATAGAAAAAAACAATGAACTAAATATATAAATGTACAATATAATAGTATATCAATTCATTAATTTATTAAAAAATAATTAACAATAAATGAGCTACATAATATGCCTAAAAGTGAAACATCAAAATACAAAAAAAAATAAACTACTTATATAAATGTACAAATAATTCAACTCATTTATTGCTAATAATAATATACTGTAGTCTCTAATATAATCTTGTGGTTATGTAAGGTTGCTGTATTGTATAGAAGTACATTGTACATAATAGGCCATAAATGAATGATTACGTAGTCATAAATATGAATTTATAACAATAAATAATCACCAGGAACATAAATAACACAATTAAAAGCAATGAATCTCAGTTATATTAGAGAAACTTTGTTGAGACTACATGTTCGCTAATCGCCTCAAGAATGCGCGTCGAAATCGTAACAAAGAAGTAGGTAATAAATTTCTCGAAAATGTGTATAAGTTCAAGTAGACAGAATTAATCAATATTGCATTTACAAAGAAATTTAGAGCAGATTGAATTCGGGAAATTCTTGCTGCAATGTAGTTCAGGATAACTTGTGTCCCCGTCCGCTGTATGTGAAAATTTAAATATACAAATATTTAATTTTATCTGTTGGCTTTTTGGATGTGAAACATGGTTTGTCGCGTGAAGGGAAGAACACAGATTGATGGTGTTTCCGAAAAGGCGATTAGAATATTTGGATGTAAGTTGGATGAAGTGACAGGAGGCTGTAGAACATTTCAAAAGGAGGAGAGTCATAATTTTTTCACTTCACCAAATATTTGGGGTTAGATAGATGAGGACTGTACCACGCTGTGACATAGTGCAGAAATATCATAAATTATTTCGAAGTGTTATTGGAATTTTGTTATAGAAAAAGTAACAGTTGTATTAGTAAAATTTTGTTTATAATGTGCATACAGGGCACTAACTCATATTTTGAAGAATCCTGTGGCTGATTTTTAACGCAGCATAACGGCTTATCACGATTGTAATGTAGATTACTTAACTCTGTTCGTGTAATCTTTTTAACATTGCCCAAACATTTCAGTGTTTTTTTACCAGTTATGAGTTTCAGTCGCTCACTCGTGAGCTGAGACTTTATGTTCTTAAGTCTAGGAGAATTAAAATCGCGATCTTGTGGGTTATTTGCGCCGTGTAGTCTGGTACATATCGACCGATAAATGTACCTCCAACATCATCGAAGTAACTCGCCCTTAAACGTTGGCCAGTATCAACCCGACTTCAAGATGCAACACGAAAGAAGACATGTATCTTGTGTCCACTCGCTATTTACATTTTATGACGTTTATTAAAGATATTATAGAAGAATAATGTAATGAGTGTATAATTACAAAGACCAAGTAAGAATTAATTGAAGATGTACGTATGGGCAAGATCTACAATGTATTTTTAAAAATGAGAGATAGACGGTGCTAATTTATCAACTACTGATAATAGTACTTAAGTAGGTATAATACGTTCTTACGGTTGTGTATCGCTTAGTCGATAAAAAATCGTGTTAGTCGTGGAAGAGAGCTTAACGTTTCGGAGACGGTATCTTCTCCATCATCAGGGAAATGATCGTGTCCACAACTGACACAGTTTGTTGCCCGAGAAAATTTTATTTAAGTTCAGTCGTTGTTTAAATTTTTTAGTCTTATAGAATTACTCTTCACGTTTTGTATGACTGTCAAATAAGTCTTCAAATTGATATGGTAATGATGCGTGATTGTGTGTACGGAGAGTCAGATAGAAATTGTACTAATTTTGTTGTTTTTTCTTCATTTGGGCTGTAGAATCGTGATTTAATACAGAATTAGTTTAATGATGGAACCTACATGGTATCCCTTACTTTACTGAGGAGCGCGGTATTCTGTGTTGAGACTGTCGACATCATCAAACAGGTTCTATACTTCCCTAGTTTAGATAACCCAGCGGCATGACGGATGACCATAGCTTCAATCTATAATGACCACTACGCAATGTTCAAGCAACAAGGGATGTCTGTAATGAGCGAAATCCGTCAGCTATACAAAAACACATACCTTTACCTTCAAACAAAGATTTATAGTCTTTTTTATCTATAGATTTCCTCTTTGGATGTTTTTAGAATGTTACATCCTCTTTTTCATGCCTTTACTTTAAAGCTATATTTTATTCTTATTCGATTCGATTGTTTATTCCATGGTAGTTGTTTTCTGATTCTGGGCAGGCCCTACGTAATGTTTCGCTGGTATGTATAACCTTTTAAAGAGTTGAATCTTAACACACGCTCATGGTACACAAACCTACGCGGTTTCTACTGTCACACAGCGGAAAATGCTTGTAGGTGAACGACAGACAGCCATCAGATATTAGGAATTCAGTGAATAATATAAGGAAATGTGCTAATTTAGTCTTCTGTGAAATTAGGAAGCTGGAAATATAATTTCCTAACTGGAATCTTACAATCCCTCTGTTACAGTTAATTGTTTAGATCTGATGTTTGTTTTTAAGGCTGTTAACACAGCTGTTCCACGCATTTCAAGCTCGAAGCTTTACTATTATATTTTAGGTTACGCGTGATACTTAACAATGACGTATTCAGCATTTAATTTTCATAAAGAAAATGTCAGGTCATTGCCCGTCCGTCTGTTTTACGTTTTGGAGAAAGTAACAGAATGAAGGAGCCGCTATTGTTACGCTATGCGTACGTTTCCTAACTTGTCCCTTGTGTAATAATCAGAGTTCAGATTATATACGTGTTTTCAGACTGGAAGATGTTAGTACCTTTTGATGTATTTATTGTTAAGTTTTATAAAATACTTCTCCGTGAATAATTGTTCCTGTTGGCCGATAGAGCGCGTCATGTCTTGACACTGTACGGTTTATGCACATGCGCACTCTCTGTGACGACCTCGCTCAAGTACAATAGGAAAATTTAAATTTTGAACTGTTATTCCTTTATAAGATTAAAATTCGTGGAGCTTTGCCCCCACCAATCATTTAGGATATCGCATGGTATTTAGGCAAAGGGAATGTTTAAACTTCTATCTTCAACAATTTTGACACTCATTCCTTTTAATCTTCTGAATTATTCCACAGATTCTAATGAAATTTGTTATGGGCGTTATTACATTTAGATGGGACTCCAGTTTTGAACTTTTTACTTCCATAATAATAATAATAATACTGACGCACGAACTTCTGAGGTTGTATTAACATTAGTCATTTTGTACAGTGTCTTGGCAATGTGTGGTAGTAGGTCTTCGAGACATGTGTTTCTTTAGTCAAATAACTTTTAAATAATGTAGAGCAACATATCAATCGCACAGAATTTTTATTCTTGGTAGCGATAACTAGTCAAATATCGGGCGACATAATGCGTCTTTTATGAAGACAGATCACAGTTGTATCTACAAAAGGCTTGTGATTTAACAGTCACAGACTTTGAAATTATATCTCACAGGTTCGTTTATGAATGTCTTTGGCGATGTTGTTAAATTATAATGTATTTATTTTGAACTTTATGCATTATTTGTTAAAATTTTTAAAATACCTCAAAATCAGAGTATTTCAAATTAATCCTCCTTCGTTACCTGTTGTTGACGGAGACGCGAATTTTGTTGAAGCCAGTAGCCAGAAACAGTTGGTCGGTTCTGCATTTCACTTGCAATAAGATTCGTCCATGGTTTAGCTCATTCCCTCTGGAATACAGACGTACTTGCAGGCCTGTGTATTAATGTCAAATAACAGGATACATTTGAAGACTGCAATCCTATTGACACAATATAAATGCCTGTCAACATGAGAGATATTTGAGGTTCTAATGGTGGCTAATATGGATATTTCTGTCTTCCGGGCTGTTCCGAGCGTTGATCATGATTATGATGCAGATAATAAGCACCACTGAAACGTCAGTAAACGTCTACGAGACTACATGGCGCAACACCCTAGAAGACTGTGATTATTCAGTTTTAAAGACAAATTCAAACACGAAGTACACCGAAAGTTGCCACCGATTAGATCCAACCCTGGTTGTTCGTATTTGAAAGGGCCTGAGTTGAGATGTCCGCCTGAAAATCGGCTATGGACTTTTATGTTTCTCTTAGGTATATCCAGGCAACATTTTAAATTACGAATTTCTTCAAAATAACAATAGGAACATTTTACTGACAGCCCATGCAGAAATTATCGCCTGCGTTTACGTATGTATGTATTTATGTATGTGTGTATGTATTTATCTATTTATGTATCTTTGTGTGCTCGGGTATCTAGTTTAAATAAAAGGGCCAGTATAGTTTAAGCATCTCTTGAATACTTCAGAATATATAAATGTCAGAATGATACTTTCGGCCTTGTAAAACACTTGTAACCTGTACTTCGACTCTTGAGTCTACCCATCCCTGGGAAATAAGCTTCAAATGGCCCTCAACCAGTTCAGTTTATATTCTTTTCATATTGGTGGTAAATATCCAATGTTCATGTTACAGCATCGTTAAATAAGGCAGTAAATAATGCAGACATTCTAAATTTTCGACAAGTCAGGTCTTTTTAGGGATTGGTTATCTTCTGTATTGATATGGGTTTGTAATTATATTCTTATGTCCTTTTTATCGCTCTAAAGCAAGATGACAGTTCATTACTGCATGTATGTGACGTTATCTTCAGATTTTTAATGATTGCGGGATCTGGGAATATGTCTGTGTTAGTTACAGCCTTACCTACCTCCTGTAAAAGCACTGAAGTGGCAGTGTTGGGCGGAATTTATCGAAATTTTTCACGAGTATTGGGATAAATGTGATGGTAAATCAATAGTGATGTTAGTTTTTGGTTCCCATGGTTTCATGTGTAACAGAAAAAATTCAGGTTAAAATTCCGTTTAGAAAGAAATAAATCTTTATGATGTCTGACATAGCTTGAGGCATATCTGTATACACCACAATTCTTGAAAGAACACACAATAAAGTTTGCTGAGTTTTACGATAGTTTTATCGTTTTGCGATTCAGTTGGAATTTTATTTTATATAAATCTATGCTCTTGGCAATCAAACGGAAGTCCTGTCGAATGAAGACAGTATTTTGACCATTAGTTTTTATATCTTTGGTTTGTGATGGAAGAACATGCCGTTACCACAATGGCAGGACCTTCTTTCAGGCGCCATGGTCTGAAAATGGACTTACGAAGACGTCTCTGTCCGATTTGTGCGCTGTTGGTTTTGCTCCTATCTGTTGAACGTAACATTATAACATTCCTCAAACACACACATCATACACGTACATTACTTTAAATTGTGGTTTATAGGTTCTAGGCCGTGTACCAAAGTTTCGTCGGCATATGCTTTGTTTATCCTCAGGGTTGAAGAACGGAAGCTGCCTGGCTCGATTATCCACCTGCCTCTGTCTGTGACCTCTCCATGAACTACATTATTGTCGTGTGTTGACAATGCAACACAGATTACTCAATCAATTTTCGTGGTAGTGGCGAAGAGAGGAATTATATTTCCTGGTTAGATTAAAACGTCGAGAACCATTGTTTAAAAGTACAATATTATTGGTGCACGTGGGTAATTGTTCTTCTATTTTAATATAATATTAAACTGGAGTAAATTCGTATGTCTGTAGGTCTCCATTTTTATCCGTAATAAAACAATAAACTTAAGCAGTGACAATAAGAGCTCTCAAGAACTGCAAAGACTAAAAATAAATTATTAGTCATGACAGTTGTTGATAACGCGTAGGAGACAGTGGTTTCGCTGTCAGTTATGCATACCAGATGGCCAATATTATATTATTAAAAAAATTCCTTGAAACGTCTTTGGTAAATTATTAGCAAAACACTGACATACAAGAAAAGTGTTGTAGTATAAAGCTTCAGTGGCATATCTAAGCACACACAGGTCGTAATTGGTTCGGTATTTTTCTAAACTCAACTTGACCGACATTACTTTCCAGAGGGACAAAGTCAGAGGTGGCATTTGATGTCATATATTCGAAAAACGTACTTGGTCTATTCCGCGAGAGACCTAGAAACGTAAACATGAGAATATTACATAATGATGAGCTGTATAAATTGTGCACATCACAAAATAATATTAGGACGATCGGATGTTGGAGGAGATGATTCTGGCATGTACTACACATCAGAGAGATGATAAATGCACAGAAAACCTGAAAGGAATAAATCACTTGTAAGACATGTTCTTAGATGATATGATAATATTAAATTGGATCATAAACGAATGGAATCGAAGGACTGTATTCAAGTGGCTCAGTATAGTGACCAGTGGCGGGCTCTCGTGATGACGGTAATGAATTTTTGGAACACATTGTTGCAACAGTGTCCTAAATTCGTGCTGTTGCAACAATGATCTTGGGTACCATATTTGCCGTCACGATGTATGCATTTTTTGTTCCCTTGGTCACATTTAGGATGCTGATAATTGCGATGTGGTGTAAAGAACGCCTGTGGAATTGTAGCTGTACACTAAAGAGTACACCCTTCCAGTCTTAGGCGAGATTTCAGGTTCTTACTCGACGTGTGTGAAGATGGTTCTGTTGTGGGATGTTGCGCCGTCTAAACTGATAAATGTCTACCGACGTTTCAGATGTACTTGCTGCCTTTTGCTATACTTGCTGTCCGGTTAACGTTTTAAGTTCTTATAGAGAATTAATTTGAGACACGAGTACACTAGGCACATTTACTACGATGTGATTTCAAATCACTTGTCAAACTTTTAGACAGATCATGTAATTGTGATAGAAGGTTATGTGTTCCCAGTAAACATTCATCTTGCATCAACATTTCATGTTATTAAAGCCATCGTGTAGTTTTTGTTGTCGTTGGCATGAGTGAAATTATTCAGCGTACAGTGTAGACTTTTAGCTTTTACATACGATAATGGAAGGCGGAATGGCGTCTTTCTCTTTTCACCCAGACATGTAATATTTTGACCCAGTCCGCCTGTCTCGTATATTGCGTCTGTCTGTCTGTCTGTCTGTCTTACATAAATCCGAATGCGGCACTTCATAATCTGGCACGCTTCAGAACTACATTGTGTTTGAAGATGGCTGTCTTCTAGGTTGTGGTACCGTGTAGTCTGGTAGAAGTTTGCCGACGTTTCAGAGGTCCTTGCTGCCTCCATGATGAGGGCAATGACATGGCACTCCAACCCATATGACAATCATTTTCGGACTCAGTGCCGTGAAAAGCTTAAATCCTATTTGATGTTGCGTTTCTTTATTGTTATCATCATATTTTTCTGTATTCTGACTAGTATATTCGGAGTCCTGGTGTGGTAGGTGAAAGTGGCAGTGAATGAATATGAAAGTAATCACGAAACACGCCATGATGCTGTACCACAGAAGCGAAAATCTATGTTTCTCTTTCCAGTTTTAAAAAATACTATAATATGTTGTAGGTCATTGGTGACGGTGTAAAGGCTTCTTTGCCTACCACCTGTCTTTTTGTTACTATCTTCGTATTTTGCCCACGTAACGTATTTATGAAATACTTCCTGTTCCAAAAACACAGCTTGATACAATTAGCGGCCCACTGGCCACATCCAACCCAAGACCACTCGTAACCAGAGCTATATAATTATTTATAAATTGTCACTAGTTTATAGAAGCTTATTTATTTTAAAGGATTTTTAGAAAAAATCACGAACCTTAACTCGTCTGCTGCTTTACGTACATGTGGCGCTCATGTTATTGACATTAAACCCTACCGTAAATGTTAAGTTTTCCACCTAAAAATTGTGTCAGATACGAGCTGTTGCAGGAACACATTTAAAATAATATGCTAGTCTGTAGTATTTTTTGCACATAATGCTGTAATTTTTCATTTGTGTATAATTATTGTTAATTGTAACTAAAATTTGCTATTAGGTTTCAAAAATAGTCTGACAAACCTATTCGTGGCCCGAGGGAAATTTGGTCCCTTCTGGTCTAGATCTATGAGCCACATTTTTAAAGTGCTCTGTAGAAAATTTATTATTGGTTTTAACATGCTCACCAAGAACTCTGTCTTTCATTTGCGTCTGTTAAGATGATGTGGAAGGTATTCAATTTCCATTAGGGTAATTTCATAATTATACAGTTATACACGATGTAATTCCTAACCTTTAGCCTTTGTCAGCTGAAAGTGGAAGTATGAAAGTGGCCGTAATCTGAAATGTTACACCATATATTATTGTAGATATTGACAGACATTTCAGGGAAACGTTCTGCCTTCATAATCAGGGTCAATGTCTATCAGACTGCATAGTGCAACATCCCAGAAGACAGCCATTTTCATACCCATCCTCATCAGATCCTCAAATATCACGAAAGTGGACTTAGTTACATAATTGTAGAATATTTTTCGAATGTTAAAATATTTCCACCATTGTAGTGTTTCTTCTTTAAAGCATTTTGATAAATATGTTTTGTGAATTTCTCATATCATCACTCGCACCGTGATGGATCGGCAAACTCTCCATCATACCAGTAAAACAGGTAGCCTAACTAAACAAAACCACTCAGTCTTACTGTCTGCCTTGATCTGGTTACCAAATCGTGTTCGTTTAACTTATTAGCCAGATTTAAATACACATTAAATATAGTTTCAAGAGTGGATATTTTTTAAAATATTTTGAATAAATTTTTAGTTTCACTTGAAAATGGATTATACCATACGTAATCATCACATATTCCTGAAATATAGGTCATTCTTAAGAAGCTGATAGTCGCTCACTTAGTCAAGACGTTCTCATGTTGTGGAACATGACCTTATTCCGAGCCAGTTGAGTCCAATTCGCACCCTCTTTAACTTCAATTAGAAGTAATCCATGTCTAATTCTTCCAAGCTATCTCTTCCTTACAGGGATTCCGACTAATACTTTGTAGGCATTTTTCAACTCTTATATGCGTGTTATATGTCCCGCCCATTTCATGCTATTTTATTTGATAACCCAAATAATATTTGGTAAAAGTACAATTTACGAAGCTCCACACTAAACAGATACTTGATATGTCTTTCTTTTAAAACATCTCATCAGTACTATATGTTTAGACACCTTCAATTAATATTTTCGCCTTTAAATTAAAAAAAACAGATAAATAATTTGTTTCGTTTTTATTATTGGAGGCGGGAATACAAAATATTCCGAGCTAAATTGTTGCAAATATTACCCTAATTTGATATCATCTTAATTTATTTCTTTAATATAAATATTTGTTGCGCCCGGTCCCAAATATGAACTATGAAATATTTAAACACTTTCGAAGGAATGTTTTTTTCTGAAGTCTGGTCACGATCAATGAACATACTTTTAATTTTTCTTCTTTTACTTGTAGACTACTACATTCTTATTGTATCTAATTGAGGTTATTTTTTGTGTGTGTGTGATTTATATTTCGTTCAATTAATTGTAGATTGTAACTCACATCAACTTGGATCTGGACACATTAAACATACTTAAATATCTGCAAATTTGCTATTTTCACATTATATTTTGATTATGTCAAACGAGTACTGCCGTGTCTGAATGTTATTCATTTTAAGACTCACTCTCTTAAGACCCTAAATATATGTTAGTACTTGTATCAGCTGAAGCGGTGATCCTCTTAGTTCGACAACTTTGAGGGCACTTATGCGCGTAAGGGTTGTCTGAGTCACCCGCCGCTACCGGAGGCTATGTTCAGCACTGAAGTCGGAGGCTGCCTCGAATAAGGTATCAAAGTCAACGCAACGATTAGTGTCTAACAGTATTCGGCTACACTGACTGAGGTTTTCCGTGTTTGTAATCGGTTGAAAGACTTATCAGGATATAATTCAAAAGAGGCATGGACCTTCCTCCTAGGCCTTCACTCAAAATGTCCCCCCCCCCAAAAAAAAAAGTTACAGGGGCCTTGACTTAAAAAGGTCTGATGTGAAGAAACTCAGTGATGTAGAAGTTAAGAGAAATTACCGGGTGGAAATCTCCAATAGATTTGTTGCTTTAGAGCAGTGGTAATCAACCTGGGGTACGCGCACCCTCGGGGGTACGCGAAGACATCTTAGGGGGTACGTGAAATTTAAAAAATACATATTATTTTATGATAAACACTGAATAATCAGTAATGTAATTTATTTAATTTATTTTATATGTAAATTATGTACTATGTATAACTTGAATTATACACCAACAACTTTGGAGGTACATAGTTGGAAGAGAAATTATATCTGGGGGTACGCGAACAAAAAATGGTTGAATACCACTGCTTTAGAGAACTGGATATTAATCGCGCTTGGGAAGTATTAAGGAGACTGTCAAGACGTCAGCGAAGGAAAATCTAGGCCTGTCCCGCTTAAAAATTTACTATACGCAATGAAGTCCTTGAAAAATACGCTCTTGAAGACATTTTTTTATTTATTTAGTGATTTGATATCAAAGTAAAAAATGTCTGGGCTTGCATTTCAAATTGCATCTTCTCACATGTTAAACTTATAAATAATCGCATATAAATCAATTGCGATGAATAATTTATTTTTATTATCTATCATTATTATCATTAAATGTGGCAGATACTTTTCTATGACCAGTGTATCTGTGTCAGAGTGTATCCTTATTAAAAATACTCTTACTTTCCTCTTATAAATAGGATTATATGTAGTTTATTCGAGCAGGCCTTGTTGTTAACCCTTTGAAGCAGATTGGCAACTATATGTAACACATGCAGTAACATTTAATAACTCTACATTTTACACACAGAGTGTATTTATGGATTTCGTACGATTCTGAGAATAAATAGCGATTATTTCCTTAGTCAGAATTAGGCTAATCATTTGACCTTTGTAATGGAGATGTGTTTCCTTTGAGGTGAATTTTCACGATTCAGAGGTAAAATGTGGAAACTTTCAACGAAATTCCAGAAGGCCTATATATAGACGATATGGAAATCATTGAGTGTAAATTAAATTTATTGCAAGGAAACAAAACATTCTACAGGGACTATTTAATCACTAATAAGAGCTTGATAGAATTATTTGCATTCTTTAAAGTACATGTACGTAATTTAACCAACTGTCTCAGGTTCACATACTGTGACGCTGATTATGATTTGCGAACAGGTAACGGTTCGCGGGCCATCCATTGACAAACACGCTTTATGAGGTTATGAATCTAACATTTGAAGGTACCATAGCTGAGTTATCTGAAGTGTATAGTATGTGTTTTAGTACAGTGGTTAAAATTTCGATTAAGGTAGGAATATGAGATATTTTTATCAGTCTCCAAAATTAATTGTCCCCACCCACTGAAATAAAGCAGTCGGCACCGTCTGATGCTAGAGTGAGATTGATTTTAAGTTGTGGCGTCAAACTTGGGGCACGCAGTCATGCGCTACAGACGGATTTGTGGCGAGATCAAGTATCATCTTAATCTGTGATCTGAGAGATCGAGTAGACCTATCGAAACGAGGTTTTTTGTCATTTTATTTAGACCCTCCGTTAATGGAGCAGAATTTTTAGAAGCTGATGGTTTCTCACTCTGTCAACAAATCTACTCTTCTCTAAAACCTGAAGGTTTATTACCATTTCCACAAGAGTCCGCCCCTCTCTGAGTGAGATAAAGCCACTACGTTTTTCGCAATTTCCTTTTTTCTATCCGATGCCGGTTTTAAGTTGTCTCGGCAATTAATTCGCGAGCAGACCAGTATCGTGTGACAAGTTCTGTAGTTTAGCAATTTCCTTACATGCGTGTTTTAATTTTATCCTACCATCTATTCGTAATCTCATACATAGTACTGTCTGTCTGAGCGGAGAATTGTCTCGACCTTCCCCATCTGCGCAAACGCACAACCGTGCTAATACGCGGTATGGAACTGTGCTTTCTAGAAGCTTTCAAGCTTTCTAGAACTTTGTCTCATTCTTGTTTTGTGTGTTGTTGCATTTAATGTTTTTTTTTCTAAAATTTATTTGTCATGTCACTAGTAACATAGCCATATTATCATATATCTTTTAGATTTCTCTAATAGTGGGAACATTTTTATTAAGATGCAGGATGTCCAGAAGAACATTCAACATGACGTCACGGCTTCAAGGTAGACTAATTCTTTGCTCAGATGGACAGTACCTTTCGTTCAAGATTTCTATCTAAACATTTAAGTGAATTTTGCTTATCTGTAAGTGTTACATGTCACATCTATCTCAGTATCCTTATCTTACCACCCTAGTATATATCGAAGCGTAGAGATTGTATAGTTACTCAATCCACAATTCTCATATGCCTTCTTTACTTCCTCTGTCTTCAGCCAATTGTGTCTACTTTATGCCGCGGTGAAAATAAAGACTCGCTAATACAATATACAATATTGCATGTAATGAATTTTCAAAGAGACTACGAATAGGACTTTCATATAGTATATCCGATTATATTTGACCACGCCTTAAGCTGGGTACAGAACAATGTTTGCGAACAAAGTTATTTAACGTTGTTTGCGAACGATGTATCTGAACTGATGACGAATTTTCAATGTTTAGAGCAAAACTTGTTTTCAGAAACGTTTAGTCTGTCAAACATTTAATTGGGCAAGCACTTCATTTGATTTTATAATCGATTTACATGGCATCCCATAAATATTTCTGCAACATATATCCTTAAATTTTACATTTAGTCGTTTAATGACACTATATGCATGTCTGAATGAACCAATGAATAGGATATATAATTGAAATATTAATTAAGTAACCACGCCTATGTTTCTTAACTGATGACTAAAACTACGATAGATAAAACAAATAACAACATATTAATACATAACTTTTATTTATTAGCTCCATATCGAATTTATTTTAAATTTTTATTTTTGTTTTGAAAATAAACCACGCAGGTGGTAAATAGACTAACACTATTCACTTTAAAGTTGATTGCTCTGCTAGATATGTCCCGCTATACGCCATGTAGGCGCTTGGGGGGGATAGAATTTAAATCTTCACTCAACCTCGGTACTAGATGGGGGTGAGTGGTTAGTTTCAAGCCCCAGCCGCACTTTACCCCCGGGAAAGGACCCCGGTACCCATTAGATAGGCTGGGTGTTCCCAGATTTATTTGAAAATTATGACAATTATACCCATGAAAATAACTTCCAGTGGGTAAGACAACGAAAATAAAGTATGTATCTTCTTCCATTTTTCAATTTTCAATGGCCCTTTGACATACTTTCAGATACAAAATAGTTTTGTAAGTACGCACTTATTTGAAGTTATCACATACGTTTATGTGAATAGATATGTCACTCAACATACGACATTAAAGTAGTAGCAGTCGTCTTGGAGACAGCCATTACCTACCCGAACTACCAATTTTTATATCAGTTTGTATTTTCTTCACTTGGGCTTAACAGAATGTGAGGCATCCTTTTCTCCTGACTCCATATAAGTGCAATAACCCAAGCTAAGCAAGCAGCAAGCAGGCGCCGCTGTGGTTTATGGGTATTTCCACTGTAGCAGGGATAATGCCCCTGCGTGAAACGACGTCTGGACAGACGCTCTTCTTCCATATGACGGCGCCGAGCGTCCAGACGACTTGAACAACAGCGTTACGATGGCGCTAGTAAGGTTTATACACTTTGCGCTTAACAGCGACCCTCATATACACATATTTTCTTTTTTTCTCTATTTCATCTGTTTCCTCGCTGTTATTGTAGCAGTGCAAAGGGAATATGTCAATTTTTTTAAGATATAGTAGTAAAGGACGAGGGATGCTTATAGACTATTTTGCATTTTACCACATCTTCATGTACTTTAAGACGCTTTATCAACTGTGCTGCTTGTGTCGTGACGATTGTAAGATTCTGTGTTAGCGAAAAACGAGTTTTGTCAGAAATTTGTCAAATAACTTTAATATTATTAAAGAGGTCAAACAATGTCGAACCGTGCATGCTAACCGTGTTAGCCCGACTAATAATTAACAGAAACGGAAATAAACTGTACCCTGTTTACTTTTGTGTTTACTGGTGATGAGATGGAATCCATCGTTAGCCAGAAAGGCCTTTGCCGCGAGCGAGATTCTCAACTTGCTGGCTAACAGCGACTAGTTGGATAGAGCTGGCTGATTGTAACGAAGACAGTCTGAGGATTCCCCACTAGACCGCGCTCAGAATCACATGTGAACTATCTGTTATTTTATTGGATTTTAATCAGGATCGTAGTATGCTCACAAATCTTAGTAAAAGTCTCCAGTATCAAGTTTAATTATAATTTATTCAGTCGTTTTTGAAATTTTACATGCGGACAAACAGAGAAACAAGACGAAATTATTATCGGATCTTTGCAAAATCGTATTGCGGACTCGCCTAAAAATGATGATCTCCGGTTAATTATCAGTGGCAATTAAATTGGTATGAAATAAATCGTTGATACTTTCTTACAGGCATACCACAAAATGTGCCTATAAAATATGGAGTAAAAAGTGATTAAAGCTATCGGACTATGCTCCATCTAGGCGCTTCGGGGGAGAGGAGTTATAGCTCCTACTCATTCTTGACCTGGGCACTAGATGGAGGCGAGTGGTCAGCATCACTTCCCGGAAAGGATCGCGGTACCCATTGGATAGGAAGTTGGGTGGGCCCCAGAACCGGTCTGGACGCGGAGGCTAGAGGAAGAATCCTCTCCCTCCGTCGGGGATCGAACCCCAGTCGTCCAGCCCGTAGCTAGTCACTATACTGACTGTGCTTTCGGGTTCTTGTATAAGACAAGCAGACATATATTATTTCTCGAAGGTTCGACAGATTGCAGATATAAATCATGCTTATTATCAATATTTGTAGCAACCTTCATGTCGTGTTAACCTATTTCGTCTCTCTTGTAGGGAACAGATATTGAGAAATTCGATAATCGCACAATTTTCTCGTCGGTTATGGGAAAATAAGGTAAGGCCACGATTGAAAAGACAGTAAAATAATGTTATTAATTAAATGCCTATAAGATTCGGTGTATATGTGTTTGACTGGGAGGCTCATCTACGCAACCGCTAGACGTCCTATTTTAGCTTGCGCATGCGCCGAGGTTACGTCTCTGCCCTGCAATATTGCAATCTTGATTTATATTACAGCAGAGCTATGACTACACATGTCGGTTATGATCTCATGTATTTTGATGCCGTGTAGCCTTGTAGGTGAATACAAATGCTTCGAATGAACGGCTTCACAGCCTATGATATTACAATCGACAACTTCACTGCTATAAAAATCTTAAATCTTGAGAATGCTTTAATTAAGCGGTATCTAACCTATACACGTTCAGATTTTTAATTTAGTAATTTGATTAAATTGTTTGTGTTGGAAAATTAAAATTTTCTCTGTGAAGAAAGTGGCTTATGATGCTAATAACTGTTGAATGTTAAAACTTCTAGGAAATGTTCTTTTGGTTTCAGCACGTTAGGGTATTTTATTATCAGAGGAATCGAGACATTTTGTAGTGTTTGTTTATTTCAGAGACCAGTGGGTCTGTAATAAGAATCAGTCGACTGCAAACTCTTCCACATATAAATTCTGATTTTTTTTCAGAACGAATACAACAATTTTTTCATGCTTTATTAAGTTTTATTTGCAAGACATTTTTATCAAAGTTTTTGTGCAAATGTGATTTCAGTCAAACAAATTCCATTATTACTCAAAGTCGTCTTTCAAAATACACATTATATATATTTTATGGAACTGCGTAAGGATACTACTGAGCTCAGTTTCCATAGAAACGGTGCTTCCCGCCAGCAAGATACTGATTGAAGAAATCATTAACAAATAGTACATACAGTTAAACAGAAAGACAAATACAACCACCACCTCTGTATTCTTGTCAGTAATTACCATTACTTACACTTTCTGTCTTCTTGAGAATAATAGTTCAAATACTTCCTGCTCGATTAGTCTATTGTTTTTTAAAATAAGGAAGCTTTCAAGTTTGAAACCATTTGACCGAATTTGATGAAATTATTTATGACATTTTTACAATCACCCCAACGTTGTAATTTTAGCTTTCTGCAGTCGGAAGTAACAAAGCGACGGACAATTTCCAAAAACAGCATTGTCCAACATCTTCGTAATAGTGAATACTGATTGAATTTTTAAATCTTATTTATACGAACTACGGTGTAGGCCACTAATTTCCTTAAATGTTTAAATTCTTATTTTAACGTGCATTAAACAGAAAACAAAAACTCGCCTGTAATAATTAAAAACCTACGTCTTTATTTTCATTCTTCACTAACAGAAGGACGAGTGGGCATTGCCTGGGAACCTTCTAACAGTAATATGCTCTTTCTATGCCTATAAATAAAGTTTCTCTTACTTCTCCTCCATAATTTTTATATTTTGATAATCTATAGTAACTTTATGGTAACTTGTGAATTTCTCCAGGAGTCTTTCTGTTTATTTGTCTCTGTCCAGGCTGTCCGTATGAAATGCCATACAAACTCTGACTTATGCAGTGTAAGCATTTTTGAACATCGCTGTCATCCGGTTTGTTGCGCCGTGTAGTCTGGTACAAGTTTACCAACGTTTCAGAGATGCTTGCTTCCTCCATCATCAGGACCCTAGGCACCTATTTTTTGGAATCAGAGGCTTTATTCCGTCTTTCCCCCCCTTCCACTTCGATCGCCGTGGGGACGTTTAGGTACATACTAACGTTTAACAGGAACATACTGCCTCCATCTTCAGGCGTTTATAAAATGTGTATCTGCGAGACATTGGTATGTACCTACAAATCCACACGGTGTTACAAAACATCAGAACCGACATAAATATTTTTCCCAGCTGTGAGAACATAAAATCACACGCAACTTTATAATTTCTTGGAGGAGATAATTTGTAAATGATATAGAGGACAATCGCAGTGTTATAAAACTGAATAATTAGTGTTTCATAAATATGTACTATTCACCTAGTATTAATGATAAATTGGCATTGATAAGGCACATGGCATGGGACAGATGAGAAATGCTTCCAAACTTTTGGTTGGAAACTCCGAATGGAAGAGAACACTTGCAAGATTTAGGCGCCGGAGGGATGATAATATTAAAATGGGTCTTAAATAAATACGATGTGCGGATTGGATTAATCTGTCTTAGGATACGAACCAGTTATTTGCTGTTGTAAACACTAACTCCGAGTTTTATAAAATGCAGTTGATTTCTTGAGTAGGGTTTTAGCATCTCGAGGACACCACTCGATCGAGTTAACTCGGTTGTCTGTTTCTGTATTCAGATGTGAAGGGCTTAATAATGTTCTCATAACTGTGTGTCGACTGGTGTGGGATAAATTCCTGTGTGGTAGGAATATTCAGTCCCATTCTCCTAAGTAAACCAGCCGAAATAACAGGCATCACTTTTTACCGCGTTTTGAATTCTATGAGCGTGTGAACTTTCCATCACACGCTGAAGCCCTTAGCCTAGCTTCTCATGTTTACCACCTATTAACCATGAGACTTTCAGAAATGTCGGTGGGCATAAGAATGTAAAAGCTAAGACTAATCCTTTGGTAGAATACTCCAGCATGTCTTTACACTTCTGAAAAATCTCTTTCATCAGTAAATATTAGCTCCCAGCCTCTGTGACTGTGGGTTCACAGCCAAAGTCCATACACAACTTCTCAGTCTATTGTGTATCTGATGTACAGTGGGTCTGTATTATAGGCTATAGTCTGTTGTCCTCAGTCACAATGGACTGCTTCTTAAGGTTGAAACTGGCTTCTATTCCAGTGGAATTGGGAGGTAGAGATTCGTAATAAATAGAGGTAAAATCTTATTTCAAAAACTGTGCAGGAACTGCAATAACACATATTGACAGGGAAAAGCATGTTTCGAGCCAATGTGGCAATCGCCAGGTTCAATTCCCTGCTTATATTTTATTGCATAAAGGACTTCCCCGATGTCCATAAATAATAATAAAGTCATATAGGTACTTGTGGGTTATCGGGACACATCGCTTTAAAAATAGGTTAGGTTAGGTTAGGTTATGTTATGTTAATTGTGGATAAATGACATATACTTGAGAGTTAATATATTTTATTTCAATAAATGACAACTAACCTAACCTAACTTACCCTATTTTTAAAGCGATGTGTCCCGATAACCCACAAGTACCGTCATATATTAAGAAATAGCTGTCTTCTGGGTTGTTGCGCCATGTAGTCTGGTAGACGTTTACCAGACTACACGGCGCAACAACCCAGAAGACAGCCATCTTCAGACTCACTGCCGTGAAAACCTGAAATCCTGCATTATATATTAAACGTTTTTAAAGTTAATTAAGTTAGTTAAAAGTTAAAATGCCAAAAAAAAGGTTTAACCTGTTTTTAGCACAGCCTGGTGAGAACCGCTGTATTTGCTCTGAGTTGTATGTGTTGTGGTGCGTCGTCTTTTAAATGAAGTTCTGACGGTTGCGACTCTGGTAGTAAGAAATGTAAACAGTTCTATAGCGGGGCCTGGCTGAGTTTGGTATTCGCTGGCTTCCGGTGCGTTTGGAATTTAATCCAGTTTTAAAAAGTTGACAGTGGAACCACGGTTCCGGAGAATTTGACGTAAATACGTCTATACGGAAAGGAAGTTTATATATTGGCTTTATTCTAAATGTTTCCTTTATACATGCTTTACAATTGAGATAAGTTTGATTAAGACATTGCTTAATCAACTTGAATTAGTTACGCTTAAGATGGGTCTGTGGTAGCTGAGTGTAATGTAATGTAAGGTAAGGTAAGGTAATGTAAGGTAATGTAATGTGTTATAGGTAACAACAATGCCGAGTAAACAGACGACGTTTCCTAGGTAACAAGAATGCTTGAATGCTTAACTTGAATTAGTTACGCTTAAGATGGGTCTGTGGTAGATGAATGTAATGTAAAGTAATGTATTTTAATTTAATGTAACGTTTCCTAGGTAACAACAATGCTAAGTAAACAGATGACGTTTCCTAGGTAACAACAATGCCGAGTAAACACATCGTTCCCTAGGTAACCAGGTTACACTTTTTCGTTTCCCTTTTTCGTTCCACTTTTTTGCCGAATGACCCTTCCATATAGACGTATTTACGTCAAACATATATTTTATGAATTGTGTACTTTTGATGCGATTTGTAAATATGATGTTGCAGTAAATTGTATCACTGTTCAGCACAAAGATGTTTATTCGTCAGCTTTGACGGTTTATAAGCTGCGCTGTAATCTATAACGAAGAACAAGACGAAAAATATAGAAAAAATAAAGAAAAAGGGATAATAATTAATACCAATAAACCAGTGTTAAATAGATGAACTCGTGTTGTAGTGTGAAGTGAGTTGAAATGTATAAAAGTCAATGCAAAGGATGAAGGTATAGTTAGCAGGGTGGATTTTAATTTCAGCAGAATCTACATGGAAGGCCTGTTCATTCATTTCCGAATCGCGTCAATACGGAACGTTCAGTGTTTGAGAATATAATATACGAGGTGCGATCGGAAAGTTTCAAGACTGTGTCAATAGAGGGCGAACCGGATGTAGTACGAGCTTCTGCCGCTAGGGGGTGCGGCCTACATTCATAATGAATCAGTGTGCCAGCCGGCATTATCGAATTAGCATTTGTTTCTTAGTTACGGGCGTTTTGGTAGTGCATTACACCGACCTTTCTGCGATTTCGGAATGGCGGATTTTCATGAACAAATCAAATTTTGCCAAAGACTCGCCAAAACGGCTACGGAAACCTATGAAATGCTAAAGCAAGCATTTGGGGAGTCCGCAATGGGTCGTGCACAAACCTTTGTGTGGCATTCAAGTTTTAAAAATGGCCGAACCTCTGTCGATGATGACGAGCGTTCTGGACGACCATCTTCGAGCACAACGCCCGAAAATGTTACGAAGATTCGGCAGGCCATTCACGAAGATCGACGTCGTACTATCAACGACTTGTGCGACATTGTTGGGATAGGCTATGGGACCTGTCAGCTGATTCTAAAGGAAGAACTCCACATGCGACGCATCGCAGCCAAGTTTGTGCCAAGGCTCCTGTCTGAGGACCAGAAGCAGAATCGACTTCTCGTTTGTCAGGAGCTCAAAGATCTTGCAAGAACCGACTCCAACTTCCTTTCTAAGCTCCGTGTGACTTCTTCCTCTTCCCAAAGATGAAAATTCAGCTAAAGGGAAGGAGATTTGAGACGATAGAAGAGATTCAGGCAGAATCGCAGATGGTGCTTGACAGGCTGACAAAGAAAGATTTCCAGGGATGCTTCCAGGCTTGGAAGCGGCGCTGGGATCGTTGTGTTCACTCCCAGGGGAACTACTTCGAGGGTGATGGATGAATTTAATACCTGAGATAAGTGTACGGGTCTTTATAGGCGCAGTCTTGAAACTTTCCGATCGCACCTCGTACATATAGCCGGGCTAACGTCTTCCGTGTGGTTTCTGTCCGTTACGTGCTTAAAATGCGTCGCGTTCACTAACCGCATTCATCAGTGCTGGCCCAATTGAATGTAAACAAATGCCCATGCTCTGTGGATTGCAGTGATATTACTTCTCAGCTGAAGCACATGGGTCATCTGTGATTGAACATTTTGTGGTGCTCATTAAATTAAATCTGAGATATTCTGAAACACTAGAAAATTACCCTTCAAAAATGATTGGATACCTAAAGTAACACATCACTTCAAATACGAATTTTATTTAAAAGTCTAACGAAGAAGCATATAAAAGTTGAAATAATTACTTATTTATTCTTGGTTTAAGAATTTAATACTATTTAATGTAGTTTATATAGTGATTTTTTAAAAAAAATAAATAAAATGCTATACATTGATCACTTTTTAATACAAAATCAGACTTCATCCATCAACAGTCTGTCTCCTATAAACAAATACGTTAGTGGAGAAGAAAGAAGACGTTGTTTAAGGCGCATCTTCATATATTTAAATTAAAATTATATAAAGGCAGCCTACATCAGATTGAAATTCGCTCTCTTATTTTGATAAGAGTATACACCGAACAAATCTTACGCTAAAGAGATACGCATATGTTTCTACATTATCTGCAGTGTAATAGTGATGTTAAAAAATTATCACCCACAAAAAATGTCTATTAAAAATATAATTATTGGAATATATTAGCGCATTTGTTTTGTCACTGTTTTATGAATATATTTGTATATATACCAGTTCCACATATTCTCAACCTGTGGCCCGCCAGAATATTTTGATCGGCCCTAGAACATGTTTGTGGTATTGTACCATCCTGTGTGATGAACAAATAATTACTACATGCATTAAGACAAGGCAATATAAATAATACATTAACAACTTTATTACAGAAAAATTGTATGTTGAAGCACTGTTGGTGATAGTAGGATAGTAGAGTTTTCATGAATTAACATGAAGCTGTGATAAATTATTTTCATTTGTCATTTATAGGACTGCGAGCCGGCAGTCTTGAATTAAAGATGTCAGTAGCGACGATCTTAAAGACTGAGAACCCTCGGTTTAGAGCAGCGTTTCCCAGCCACAGTTCTGGTAAAACATCGTTAGGGTTTCCTCCAGAAATCGTGGAATAAATAAATAAATAAATAAATAATTTGAAATTCCGCGAAATTTTCAAAAAAATCACAACAATCCCAAGTGTCACACTGAAAGTAAACCTTATGTTGACTGGATGCGAAATTTATTTTGAAATTTAAGTAAACTTTATTTTGACCTTATATTTTTTAAATAAAATTTCTTGACAGTAATTTAGCAGTAATTGAACTTCGCTCCCCCGCTATCAACTTTTTCTGACTTCTAGCCGTTTTCATACGTAGGGGTTCCACGGGATATGGATTTTCTTGGGGGGGGGGGGGGGAGTCCTTCAGGGAAAAGAGGTTAGGAAATACTGATTTAGAGTCTGCTGTTCTTCATCCAGTAGCAAAGCGATCACACAAAATTAAACAAGAATAACCTCTAATTTTCATGATCTACAAGCACACAACCTCCAACAGAGAGTAACACGATAAAAATGTGTAATGCAAGCGTAAATCGTCTGTGAGATGTAAGGTTCTCGCGGTGACGAATGTGAAGATGGCTGTCTTCTGGGATGTACAGACAGACATTTCAGACGAACTTATTTCCTTCATCATACACCGTGATGATGGAGTCAGTAAACTCTTCTGAAACATCAGTCAGTATCTACCACACGTGGTGTATCCCAAAAGACAAGTCATCTTGCACGTCGTTTTATCTGAATTATTGTTAAGGCTGCCGGTAAACGGGTAGAAAATGTATAAATGGACCTTAAGATAAGATCTTATCTGTGTAGCAACCAATGTTGGTTATTAACTTTGTTATTTCGTGAGCATTTGCTGTTAATGGATGTTCAGGGCTATGGATGATATTTATAACTCTGTGTGTTTACTAATCTACAATTTTTCCTTCGTTCTTGACGAGCAATTTATTAGTCATTTACAATTTAAAATTTATATTTTGAAAAAATTGACATGTCTTAATACGTGTTTATACGTGGCACGTGTTCGTTAAACCTGGGACATGCTTGAACTCAGATAATTACTGTATTCTGTTGCATAGTGTCACCACTGTCAAGGTCAAGGTGATGAACCCGTAGGATGGGCGGACGTTTCTCCGTGCATTATGCCTAAGTAAGACATACCTCAACCTCACAGGACAAACCAAGTGGGTGTAACAAGTGGGTGAGGAAGGCTTTCAGTCTGTTCTCCGCAACCCCAGCTCAGTTTGCGAGAATGTGAAGACAGGAATGTTAACGGGATTGTTTTTTTAACATGGTTCCATGGAGCTGGTGGGTTATGCAGACATTCTTAGGGGTGAAATTTCGACTCTATCAAGGTTTTTAGTGGCTTTTCTTGGCCATAGAGAAAATTTTGAGTCGATATCAAAATTCGACGTTGCATTGCGTGTCTCTCATACGGCCTTGCCAGTGTTAACACCAAATTCCTATCCTAAAATGGCCCTCCATATCAACATTAAAATTTCACCATACACCGCCTTCCCAAGGTTAATATCAAAATTCAAAATTGTGTACGAATGCAGTAAGACCCTGATGAACTTATCTTCTTGCTGAACTTTTTATCTATTTATCCTTTCACTTCTGAACTCTTTATCCTCTCGAAGTCTGCCTTTACCAGAAGGACAATTGGGCACTACCTGGGGACGTTCAGAGCCGTAAATTTAAGTTCTGTGTCCCTCCGCGTTAAATGTAGTCCCACATGTTTCCCTCTTCTGCTTATTCGGGCCAAAAAGATTAAGTACAGGGGTAGTTTTATCTTTATTTTTAACCTCATAAATCATACGTCTTACAGTTATAATTATATGGAGTTGAATATTTAATTGTTTTAAATGAACGTGTATTTAATGTGTTGTGCCTCGGGACCTTACGATGTACAAGTTTAAAAGCATACTTCTCACTATACTAAATAACTTCTCTGATATTTGCGAAGACACGAAACTGAAGCCACCGGCTTTACAACAGAGTATTAAAATCCCCTAACCGCGTCACACATTTTAGTTCCATCCCTACTAATCCCTTAAAAATAAAATACCGCTCACGGCTGAATACCTGTGAATGACATTACATTTATGGCTTAAAGATTGAAGGTGCGTTGGGTATTGTGAGAAGGTGAGAAACTGTGAATAGGTTTATTGAACTATTTCTTTAAATTCTATACAGTCCACGGGGTTGGACAAGTTAAACTTATTCCCTTGCTTTAGTACAGTTCAATTTTTTAGACGTGGCCGCTGATCAGCGCGTGAGGAGAAGTGAGGAGAGGAGAAGTGGCAGTTGAAATCCTACTTGCAGTCTGTTAGTTAAGTAGTCAAGTTGCAGCTGAACTAATTCACATGACCGCCTTAATTCCTGACTTCTGTTTCTGGACTAGGTCCTTTGAAAGTGATGAAGTGTTTATTAATGTCACATTTTAGCTATACTCTTCATCAAGTATCATTAGGATGATCAAATAAAATACGATAAGATGGTCAGCGAATGCAGCATGCATGGGAGGGGCGAACAGGTTTACTACAAATTTGAAGCTTCTATTTTATTTTTTTTGTAATAACTGTTTCTATTTTAATGACACCAAGTGTCAGGCATATATAATGACTTCTTAAATACGTAGCTTTATAATCAGTGTGCACCTTTAAATGCGAAAATGTATTCCTTATTGAAATTAATCACAAACAGTAACACTTCGCGTGTTATTCCAAGCGCAGAAGTTGTCACCCCTGTCATATTTACTCCACGCCTCTAGTCGCAATGAACGAATTTTTAAAGAATGTTCGACTGTCACAAAGTAATATACAGTGGGAAAGTTTTCTTGAGACAGTCAATTGTATTTCATGCTTCGGTGCCAGCATTTATTGCAGTCAGAAGAATCAAAGACTCGCTTTATGATACCCTAAAACTATTTCTCACACATTTTAAAACTTTACACCGAGAATATGAAATTTCTATTATAATTTATACTCAGAAAGATTCACGTTCGCGAAACATTTTAAGACACGAAGATGCCTGTCTTCTTGGTTTGTAGCGCCGTGTAATCTGGTTAAAGTTTACCAATGTTACAGAGGTCCTTTCTGCCTCTATTATCAGGGCGATGAACCCTGTTCTTGTCGCCCTGATGATGGAGGCAACAAGGACGTGTCTCACAAGTCTATAGTTTTATGTGTATCCTTCTAATGACTTTATGTATATATTCATTCTTGGATTCAAATGTTGAATTGGATGGGAATATGGCCATGAATGAAGTGTAGGTTAAAGTGTTGTAAGGAGACGCCGTTGGTTTATTTCAAGGTACTATCACGGAATCAGTGTGGAGAGACTGAGGATAATTATGAAAAATGTCAGGATAACAGATAACTCGACGGAGTTTCGAACCAAGACTTCCTCGAAATGCACTACCGCTTTATTAACCTGCTCAGTGATCTGACATATGTATAGCGGCTTTCCACAATTCTTATATTGATGATTGGTGTTGTTTAATGCGGGATTTGAGATATAATGCATAAAGCGTTTCTGATGATTCATTTCATGTTGTTTACCATTGGTTTCTCACCTTTGTTAGATATTTCGTTGATATTATAGTTCACGCCTTACGTATTTAGTGACGAATGGAATGATGCTTAAATTATGTTTTTTATTTATTGTTTAATGAAGCTGTATCAACTGCAGTAGTTTAGTAGTGCAGGAAGCGACCGGAAGGTCTGAAAATAAGTGGGAAACCTCCCAGAATAGTTGGTTTCAACCGGGGTTCGAACGGGCGTTCTTCCTAATGCTGGTTCATCATCATCAAACAGTCAAGGAGTTAGGTCATATTGACCCGTTGAAGCCTCGGAGTCTAAGTCTCTTCTGCGGTCTTCCAGGGTTTCTACGTCCACATGGTGTACATTTTTTTTAATAATTTGGGAACTCCGTCTCTGCATTATGCTAACATGTTGAAGCCAATTGTGTTTATATTTCAAAATTTTGTCTAAAATAAGTTTCGTTTTTAACTCTTTAAGTATGTCTTCATTTCTTTTATAGTATTTTCAAGTGTACTTTGCAGTGCGTTTCATAAATTTTAAAACGCTTAACCGTATCCTACGTGGACAGTTTTAATTATGTTAATATTCTGTATATGTTTGCTGACTTGGGGAATAACTGTAAGACAGATGTAACTCCTCTACAACTTTCATTTCTGTGTTTATATTATTTACTGATACAAAAACAACAAAAAACGTTCACCCACACTAAAGTCATATTGAGCATGATGTACATATACAGAACAACATCGAATATGTTATTAAAATGGAATAAAATCTGGAAAAGAACATCGTTTAATATCTGATAAACATCTGATAAAAATGTACGCTAAAATAATATATAGAAAGTGTATTTAAGAAATTGTATTTAAGTTATTATTGATTTGAATTTTTTATATAATTATATACACCTGAAGATAGTTCTTTTAGGAACTGAAACATGTGAAAATTGATGGTCTAATGTCAATCGAATATTTCGATAAAAAACATCATTTAATATTTTAAATATTTTAAATGTTAATTATTGTAATATTTTAATATTTAATAAGAATTTATTGTGATTAGACGGACAAGATTTAAATAATATATATTTAAATAACTGTAAGAAAATAAAGCGATTTCTTTAGGAATCCAAGCAATTTTTGAGTGGTGTTTACGCTCTAGCTCGTGCGAAGAACAACGTATGGGCCTAATCATGTCTGTCTGCCCGTCCGATTCTCGTGTTTCTCCTAGGAACTAGGCAACCCATTGCTCAACGTTATGAAATTTAAATTTTTATTTTGTTATAATTTATTTTTCCTCTGTATCTTTTATCGTAAATTTTGCGTATATTTTTTTTACTACTGTTCTTGGTTACGTCGTGTTTCTCTTTCGTCTTTTGATACAGACCCTCTAGGCGAACAATCTGAAGGCATTTCGCGCATAGCCTGATGGGTGGGACAATCCCGTCTCTGCCCCGTGTCCCTCACGGGACTTGAAGGCGGTGACGAAGACTGGCTGTCTCTGTAAGGTCGTGAGGTGAACGTTCGGCATTGTTGGAACGACTCCCCACAGCGACCCGCCCTAACCAGATCATCCTGTACGACGTGAATGTCAGAATTTGTTGTCAAGAAAGTACCTTAAAACTATTCTTACTCTGACTCGACGCTGTTCGTCTTGGTTTGACTTGATTTCTTCCTGATTTATAACCTCTTCATCTAATTTAAAATGTTATGGAAATAGATCTTTGCCCTCATTTTGTGTGATTCTGAAACACGGTCTCTTAATCTAATAATATAAACATCAAACTTCGTAGAGCTTGAAAAAGGGTAACAGACAAAGTGTGTGGCCTTATTGTCACACGTCCAAACATTTTCTCTGTCACAGACTAATGTAGAAAATCGCATTATTACTAGATAAAGGCCAGTACAAATCAACGGGAACATGAAAAAATCGTAAGTTAAAGCTTCTTATGGAGGTCCAGAGAGGGCTATTCTTTGTTTAAAAATATTAGTATGATTCGTAATGAAGTCATTTAGATGAAGGAGTGAATTTATATCTGCTTAATTCACATTTAGGCAGCAGCGTTGGTTTATAATTGCTTATGAATTAATTAATGATGTGACCTGTTTCAGTTAACACATTCTTAGAGTCGTCACAGTGTTTAACTTTAAATACGTAAATGTACTGGAAAGATGAAAGACATTTCCCATTGGAGTTTTAAATTATATATAATATATTCCTGTTTATTTATCGAGGTGATTAATGACGCAGGATTTGAGGTTATCACGGCGGTGAGTCTGAAGATGGCTGTCATCTGGGTTGTTGTGTCATGTAGTCTCGTAGAAGTTTACCGACGTTTCAGAGGTCCTTGCTGCCTCCATCATCAGGGCAATAAATGTGATGGAGGCAGGAAGGACTTCTACCATACTACACGGCGCGACAACCCAGAAGACAGCCATCTTGTGATTAATGACATTACATAATCTACAGGCCTACACCACAGTCAATCCTGTTTTATTTGGTTGAACGCGCTAACTTGATATTTTTATATGACGTGTTGGGTGGAATTTGAAAAATATGTATCAATCTTAATGGAGAAGTGTGCTGAATCAGTATTAAGCCTATATATCGCTATCGTGTTGCGTTTATATCACATAATTACTTGCGTTTGCAGGATGGTTTCAGATTATAGCACTCTGGCAAGATTTCACTGCTCTAAAGGGTTTTGACGATGGTAGTTTACACTTAAAATTATTCATTGTCAGGACTTTTTCCATCTTTTTTCTTTAAAATCACGACTTTTCGGAGACAACCAGCCTCCGAAACGTCGTGCTTGTAAAGAATAGACGATGGAAAAAGTCCTGACAATGAATAATTTTAAGATTTCACTGACTATGTAGACATGTTCCAGTTTCCCATTTTGGAAAAGGAATAATCTTTGTACGAGGTGCGATCGGAAGGTTTCCAGACTGCGCGTATAAAAACCCGTACACTTATCTCAGGTATTAAAAGCGGCCGTCAAAGTGGCGCAACCACAACTGGCTGCTGCATCATGACAACGCGCCAGCGCACACCGCCCTCAATGTTCGGCAGTTTTTGGCCTCAAACACCATGGCCGTCATCCCGCACCCTCCTTATTCGCCGGATTTAGCTCCGTGTGACTTCTTCCTCTTCCCAAAGATGAAAATTCAGCTAAAGGGAAGGAGATTTGAGACGATAGAAGAGATTCAGGCAGAATCGCAGATGGTGCTTGACAGGCTGACAAAGAAAGATTTCCAGGGATGCTTCCAGGCTTGGCAGCGGCGTTGGGATCGTTGTGTTTACTCCCAGGGGAACTACTTCGTGGGTGATGGATGAATTTAATACCCGAGATAAGTGTACGGGTTTTTATAGGCGCAGTCTTGAAACTTTCCGATCGCACCTCGTATCTTTATTATCTCATTCATATTCCGAAAATTACGCTTTATATGCTCATGTCAAAATATCATCAGTCGTCACCGAATAGAAACAAAACACTGCTCACTCTATCGTAAATAACCTCTGTATCTTCAAATGTTAAACGTCATCCATTGTTTTGTCAAATATTTCGGTTGCCATAAAATTATAAAACAACAAATTGCGAATATTGAATTCTGCTTCCGTCTTCAGGTACAAAAGGGTTCATAATTTTATAATTTTAGACTATGGACGAAATGCAAAAGAGGAATTTTACATATTATAAAGCACCATTGTCAGAAACCTTCAGACTCCGAATATAATTATTATTTTTCATGCCTCAGAGTGATTTATACAACTGTTTTTCAAATGGTAATGTATTGTACGTAAATCAAGATACCTGAGTTTAAATCTCAAAATGATTATGTGAATAGATCTAATTTTACAATTTCGAGACACGTGATCAAGTCTTTTACACGGAAAAAAACAATTGGCATGTTTTGATCCTTTCTGAGTTGAGTTTTATGACCTAATTCTGTCAACTGGTTTCCACCTTTAAGGTTCTGACCAAAATGATATGTGTATTTCTTATCTTTACCATGCATGCTACATTCTCCCACCCTGATAATATGTGATAGAGTATAAATTATAAATTTTCTCATTCCATCTTCCCACGTATGCTGAAATAAAACATCTTTGTTCTATCGGAAACAATTATTGTCCCCAAAGAAGTGCGCATACCTTCCGCTCGAGCAATCGATGTGTTCTCTGGTATTGCAGTAGAACTAGAGTACCGTCACTACGAACGCAGTCGAACATTACCGACGTCCGACGATCGCATAATCTTTTGCGCATGTCTGTTGCTGAGTCATGATCCCCTATGGCAGTACAGCAACAACATAGCGTATACAGGGAAGACAGTGTTTGTGATTATTTGTACAAGTGTTTTTGGAGAATAGCCATCATTACTACCTTGAACCATCGCAACCATAGGGTTGAACTCAGCAGTGTATGCTGTACGCTTCGCAATGACCTGACAGAGCTAGAACATGTCCCAGTTTCCTCTAACAAGGTTAGACGTCGCAGATAATAAACAGCTTTTTACAGCGCTGCTGCTACTTCACACTTAAGCGGAGCCAGCTGTCTATTTACAGGTAGGTTTTGCGTCCATTTGTATTTGATAGTGTAACTGAAACTGTCGGGTTCTTTTTAAAACAGAAATTTAGCTCAATATAAAGAAATATGTCTATTATTTTAATCGAATATGTACAGTCCACAGACCAGGAGAAAATCCCTGCTAGGAATTCGATATACGCGCATGCGCAAGATTTCGCGGTGAGTGACGACCCATCCTAAAAGCATGCGTTCCACAACCACTGAACGAGCAACAGACGACAGGCTTTCATGTGTTCTAATGGATACAGCTTTAAGATTACCTCATAATGGCACAGTGAATATTATCACAACACCCACAGAACACATTAGAGGTGCACTCATCACGCCATACTCTTTAACTGCTTGATGTTTTCAGTCTGTGTGTAGTAGCGTAAAACTCTGACGTATCACACTTCCCACCAATAGCAGCCCTCTAGTCCAGTGGTATTCAACCTCGGGTACGCGTACCCCGGGGGTACGCGAAGACAGCTTAGGGGGTTCGTGAAATTTAAAAAAAATATATATTATTTTATGATAAACACTTAGTAATCAATAATGTAATTTATTTAATTTATTTTAGATGTAGATTATATACTACGTATAACTTGAATTATACACCAACAACTTTGGGGGTACAAAGTTGGAAGAGAAATTATATCTGGTGGTATGCGAACAAAAAAGGTTGAATACCACTGCTCTAGTCCACTTGATAGTAAACATCCCCCCTGCACTGCCCCAGAAACGACTTCCCCTCGCAGGGCTTCTCACCTGGTCTGTGGACGGTAGACGTCTTGGCATTAATGATACTTCATTCGTTACTTCTTTGCTATTTTAAATATTGAGTTCTGTGTGGGGGGTTTATAAAAACATCTATTTAGACATAGTATTAAAATGATATATCACATTGTAACTTATTGTCACGGACAGAAAATAAAGAATTTTAAAAAACTTGGCAAAAATTGTCTTGCAGTTTCCAATGGGTTTAATTCAGCAAGCCTCATTGATGGTTCAGACTTAACGCAAAGCACTGGACGTAAAACTGGTAAATGGTGATTTTCTCGAACGAAACTTCTTGTCATTCTTTGCCTAAGCGCCATTTATCCTTATGTTCACATGATTTTGATTTTTATCCGAATCACTAAGGGACTTGAGCTTCCCCTGAACATCGCATGCAACATTCGTTAGACGCTCAAAATGTATGAAGTCACCCCTATTTAATCTTTGTATATACATATAACGTCAAAATTCACCTATTTCCCGAAAATGTATGCGTTGTTCAAAAGGCTAGTAAGTCTACCGACAGACAACGGAGTTAGCCATGTCTGCCAGTTGTGTTTACAGTAGCTCCCAGACGCCTTGCGGGCTGCGGTCCCTAGTTTCCAGGCCACAATTGATTCGGCACGGTCAGGTAAAGATTCGTAGCGGCCGGTGCTGCGGCAGCTGTTTAAAAAACATTGACTGTTGTGGTTCGACCGTTCTAATTATTTATTGATCCTTATTATGAATAACTCTGTTGTATCTCCTTGACGCACAACCATCATTATTACCGCCACTCTTATTGTGAGATCTTGGTGTCATGCGTATCTCGAACTGTGGAGATAACGGAAAGGTTTTTTTTTTTAAATGTATGTTGATGCGCGCGCATTACCGCTCCCGTTACCCTGCTCGCCGCGTGCTGACAGCTCGAAGACGTCTGGTGACTACTGTCTTACAGGTGTTTCAGAAAATTCCAGCTGCTTTTTCTTTCTGGGTTTACGTTTGAACTTTAAGAAGCTCATCTTGGTCTGTCACTGAAGAACGGATTGCTTTAAGGAAGTTGTATTAATCTAACTTAGAGAAAAAAGGCAGGAGAAAATTGTGTAATGAAGAGCTTATAATTTCTACTCTTTGATATATATAATTGGTATAATATACCAGTATTTCTTCAGACACTAATGATCACTAAATTACTCAAGAAATTCCTCACCTTTGTGGTACTCAGAGATTAATGACAGTGTTTACAATATCCCACCGCTGGTCCACATCGTGTGCCAGATAAAATTATCCCAAACCCACATATACCATATTTAGGATTCATTTTTGTATCGCCCATCTATGTTTCCTACTTTTGCATTTTATAATACAATTCTGTGCGTATTTTTTTTTAAAATTTTAATACATACTAGATGTACCGCCAAATTCCTCCATAATATCATGGATATTTAATGTTCTCACTCCGGTAAAGATGTCAGTTTTGGTCTTCTCGGCTGTTAAGCCTTCGGAGCAACATACTGTCGCCACCTTCATATTTTGTGATCACTTCAGTAATATGACTTCAGAGCCAAATTAGAAGCACACAAATTAATTAGCGATGTTGGTACTTAATGCCTTGAGGGTTTGATAGTGCAGGTTATGTAAATGTTTTCATTACTGTGGCATTGTTTACATTCCTCATCCACGTTTCAGTAGAAATCTCGTCGGAGAACTTCGAAAATTCTGGTTATGCCAGCCATTTTCGTTACCAGAACTTAAATTAATTACACGTACCCAACACGACAGTAGGGCGATGTTATTAAGGATGTTGTTTTTTTAAAGAAAGACACAGAACTAACATGATATTTGTAGTTTTACAACGGTGACAGTTCAAAATGTCTTCTCGGTTGTGAAGCGGTCACCGACCAAGACCACACGACGCTGCTGTCCCCCCCCCCCCTCCTTAAAAAAAAACCACAACCTGAACTATTTATTAGGTAATGTAACTTTTGGTTATATGCAAATGAAGATGTAATAAGCTGAATTTTCTTTTCCAGGATGATTCGGAAAGTAGCAGCTGCAGTTTGCCAACGGTGTAACCCAGAGATGAACTGAAAATAATTACGTGACCTCAAGCCATCTTTCTGTGGACTAAACTAAAAGTTACTGGACTACATTTATGTTATTTTATAGAATGTCATAACGAAAGTTTATCCTGTTGGATAAATTGTGGAAGCTGCCAGTGGTGAAAACCTTTGTGTGATTGCAACAGCGAGGTCCTTGAAGCTGTGAGCTTCCTTGGCCATTTTTATAAATGCACAGATAAAACAACTTAAATTAACCCGGCATAGATTGGGATCGTTCTTTCATGGCAGGGACTGTGTCTTTGCAGGAATTTCACCGTTGTATAACACAGCTTCTAACAATATCTGATAGATTGGCTGATGGATGGACAATTCTTAACAAGGAAACCCCAGAAAAAACATATTTAATGAAGAAAATAATTGTCCCTGATACAGATAATAAACTAGATGTTGACGCAACAGTTCTGCCCTTGGAGGAACATCTAGACGACGTTTTGAAAGACGAAAATGCGATTGCTGAACAAAAAATTGGAACGCTCACATGGGAGTACCACGTGTTGTATAGTCATAGTTATTCTGTACCGACGCTGTATTTCAACGCGTGGACAATTGACGGACGGCTGTTGAGTCTGGAGGACATGTGGCGCCACGTGAACGCAAAATTCCAAGATATTATGAAGGAGGACGGATGGAGCGTTCTCACTCAACAGGAACATCCTGTGCTGAGGAGGCCGTTCTACCTGTTACACCCTTGTCGTACTGCCGAGTTCCTGGATTGTTTTCAAGGCAAGAGTTCCAACATTGTGATAACGTGGCTAAGCTCAGTGGGTCCTGTAGTTGGACTGACACTTTCCGCCCAGTATGGGCAAACTGTATCAACTGAATGAACATGTTCATAGTGCAGGGAAGACTTATTTCGTAAGTTTATATGTAATTGAAATAATAAATGAGATATTATTAAAACAGAGAGTTTGTTACATCCTAGGGAGCTTAGGTTGGTTAAGTTTCTAAATATTTTATTAGAACCAATGTTGTGCCAGTAAAGTTAGTAGGACTAACTAACTAACTAACTAGATGGCTGACGGAACCCGAAGGTTCATCACCGAATTAACCAAACCGTTCCACCGGACCCTGTCCTGGGCCAACAAAATCCAGTCTCCTTCAACTCCTATCTCCCATACATCCCGCCTGACATTTTCCTCTCACCTACGTCTAGGTCTCCCCAGCGGTCTTCCCGACCAATACCTGGTGAACACATCTTGCCCCATCCATGCGCCCTATATGCCCCGCCAAAACTTAGTAGGGCAGAATCGATAATTACCTTGCGTTCACACAATGTGGAATTGGAGGACGAAACAGGAGTTCAAAACAAGGAAATAAGTTTTTTAAAATTTGTGAAAGTTTAAAGAACAATACGTAAAGGAAGGAAACACAACCATCTTGTCTACAACGAGCTTAGCAGACATACTCAGCCAACCCCTAATATTGTAAAGCTAAATGTATACGAGAATTTGATATTTTGCGCAAACTGGCACTTAGTCAGAAAGGCTTAATTTTCTTTAAGTATCTAGTAAGGACATGCGTTCAACATGCCAAAAATATTATAAGAAATAGTAATTTAGTGGGTTTGACATTCACCGAGCTTCAGAATATCACTGAAGTGAATAGGACGGCGACTTAATGTAGCGTGCTTTATTGGTTGATAATAGGCTTACAAAATGTGTACACACATAAATTGGCTTAACGTACAAAATCTAAGTTCATGTTCGCTCACCTCGGATATTTAAATCAAGGTATTGGATTACGGGTGCATAAAACAAACACAGCTATTTCTGAAATTACACCAGAATTAGCCAGGACTAACCGAGAATTATCGGGTCATATGTACTCCATACAAGGTCCTATCTCTCTTATACCCTTGATACCAGCGTAAGATAAGATAAAAGGTAAATATATTTTACACTCTGTTATGGTTATTGGTAATTATATTATGTTCGCATATGTAAGGAGGGAATTTTTATTGTTTGTAATATCAATGTTTACCTCCTTCCAGTCCGTATTATATGCATGATGCGCAGTTAAGGGAAGTCAAAATCACGATCAAAGGACAGGAGGTCGAACCTCGTCCTCGACTATACTTGGTGGTACTCCCAAGTATTGTATTTGTGCTACGACCTGTTCTGCATCTTTGGCTTGTACCTATGAAAGATCTATGGAATGTAAATAAATTCTATTCTATTCTATTCAGTACACTAGGACTTTGTACCACCGCCCTCAGTCCAACCGATTTATAACTTCGGCGACAAAACAAATTAGTGAAACAGCGGAAGGATACATCATGCATAGCCTTATCAACTACTTTGACTATTGTTTCGGGATATTCATTGAATTCCGTACAAAATATTTCTTATTATACCACTGAAAACTTTTTCGGGTTGCTTGATACGTTAATCGCATAGTTCAAGTGGTTCCATTTTAATTAACTGTTTCTGTGGTTGTATAATTTGATGTTGATACTTTTGTTATTGTTCACTGTTTACGTAACTTGTTATCAGTGACGCCCTGTGATGTTTATTTTTCGATTATGAATCTATTTAGCAGCTGAAGCAATCATAGATAATAAACCTTGGCGGCTGCATCTACAGTAGAGTCTGTTGGACAGTAAAGATTATATTGTACGCTTTTAACTAACTAACTAGATGGCTTACGGAACGCGAAGGTTCATTACCAAAGCCCTTCACCGGACACTGAGATATATCCTTTTAATCTTCAGACTTGTATGAAGGAAGGAGAGTCAATACTTGGGAGAACAACACATATACAGGCTGTCACAAAAAGATCTATTCGGATAATACGGAGAAAAAATTGTTATCTATTTCCGTGTGTTATGTTTAAGGTCTACACTTAAAAGATGTCACCGCAATATCTTTTCCCATGATTCAGAGAACGCAAAATGGCAGAGGTTTAGTTTGTTAAAATGTCCTTAATTCTTTCATTGAATGTATATATGTTACCGGCAATGTATAGAATGCCTAATGTCAGTAGGCAAAGTATGGAATAAATCGTAATGCTAATATTGTTTGGTTGTGTAAATTACAATTAATAAAAGTCGATTGGGTAAGCGGTCAGGATGGAGGTTGTGCAAAATACTCGCGAAAACACCGAGCTACTGAATCTGAACGTAGCAAAAATTTTGAGAATAAAAAAATATTGTTTTATATAGTAACCTAACCTAACCTAACAAAAGTTTTGCCAATTAAAAAGTGATAGTGGAACCACGGTTCCGGAGAATTTGACGTAAATACGTCTATACGGTAAGGAATTTTATATATTGGCTTTATTGATTAAAGTTTGAGTAAGACATTACTGCCTACCTTGAATTACGAGGTGCGATCGGAAAGTTTCTAGACTGTGTCAATAGAGGGCGAACCGGATGTAGTACGAGCTTCTGCTGCTAGGGGGTGCGGCCTACATTCATAGTGAATCAGTGTGCCAGCCGGAATCATCGAATTAGCATTTGTTTCTTAGTTACGGGCGTTTTGGTAGTGCATTACACCGACCCTCCTGCGATTTCGGAATGGCGTGTGCATCAAATTTTGCCAAAGACTCGCCAAAACGGCTACGGAAACCTATGAAATGCTAAAGCAACCATTTGGGGAGTCCGCAATGGGTCGTGCACAAACTTTTGTGTGGCATTCACGTCTTAAAAATGGCCGAACCTCTGTCGATGATGACGAGCGTTCTGGACGACCATCTTCGAGCACAACGCCCGAAAATATTACAAAGATTCGGCAGGCCATTCACGAAGATGGATGTCGTACCATCAACGACTTGTGCGACATTGTTGGGATAGGCTATGGGACCTGTCAGCTGATTCTAAAGGAAGAACTCCACATGCGACGCATCGCAGCCAAGTTTGTGCCAAGGCTCCTGTCTGAGGACCAGAAGCAGAATCGACTTCTCGTTTGTCAGGAGCTCAAATATCTTGCAAGAACCGACCCCAACTTCCTTTCTAAGGTTATCACAGGTGATGAAAGCTGGGTTTACGGGTACGATCCGGAAACGAAGCAGCAATCTTCACAATGGAAGAGCCCATCGTCACCACGACCGAAGAAGGCAAGACAGGTCAAGAGCAATGTGAAGTCAATGCTGATCTGTTTTTTCGACCAGGAGCGGATCGTCCATAGGGAGTTTCTTCCTGCAGGTCAGACGGTCAATGCTGAATTTTACTGTGGGGTTCTGAGGCGGTTGCGTGAAGATGTGAGACGGAAGCGGCCGGCAAAGTGGCGCAACCACAACTGGCTGCTGCATCATGACAACGCGCCAGCGCACACCGCCCTCAAAGTTCGGCAGTTTTTGGCCTCAAACACCATGGCCGTCATCCCGCACCCTCCTTAGCTCCGTGTGACTTCTTCCTCTTCCCAAAGATGAAAATTCAGCTAAAGGGAAGGAGATTTGAGACGATAGAAGAGATTCAGGCAGAATCGCAGATGGTGCTTGACAGGCTGACAAAGAAAGATTTCCAGGGATGCTTCCAGGCTTGGCAGCGGCGCTGGGATCGTTGTGTTCACTCCCATGGGAACTACTTCGAGGGTGATGGATGAATTTAATACCTGAGATAAGTGTATGGGTTTTTATACGCGCAGTCTTGAAACTTTTCGATCGCACCTCGTAGTTACGCTTAAGATGGGTCTGTGGTAGGTGAAATATGTTATAAAATTTGTACACTTTAGAGTATCAACATTTCGTGCAAACGCCATATCTATACAAGATTTTGATCTAGTAGTACTACATTGGGGATTTGACATCAACGTTAAGCCATAAATGTGACAAAGCTTTGATTTTCCTTCTTCTTTAAATCAATGTTAAAATCTCCTGTCAATATTATCGGCATTGTATTAGGATCTTCAGTGGCCATAACTGAAAACATCTTTGTATAATTTCTCAAATGACTCAAAATAAATCTCTTACAATCGTCAATAGGTGTGTGGTTACAAATATACAGGGTTACAATTAAAACTTTTTCACCATTGACCATACAGTCTGCCGCACAAATATCACCTCTCTTTTCAGCTGCAGCTATTCTGTAATCTGCTCCATCTTCTTTAGGTATCTTCATCAACAGATGTGGGGTAGCCATGGTAGTTGCTCCATGTTACTCGTAGATAGCCACTTCGCCTGCTCTTTGTTCCTCTCGCATAAATTGCTTATGAAAATATTCTGTTGCATTGTCATACCTTGGTTGTGCGATTCTTGTAGGAACACTTGTATTTGCTAATGATGTGGAAGCATTAACTTGCACTAATTGCTTCTTGCGATTTCTACATTCCCTTATACGTTCAGCATTAGTTTTTGGTATTTTTGGAAACTTTAGGTTCATTATTTAATACTTCTATTTCTTTACGTTTTCTGTACTATCTCATATATTCTGCATTACGGACTCTTTTAGCTTCAATGTCATCCATCTCTACATAGTGTGACGCAACAAACTAACGCAACAACGGATTACTTAATAATTCTTATATAAGATAAGTAGAGCCACGGTGGTCTAGCAGTTAGAACGCTGGCCTTGTAATCCTGGGGGTCTCGGGTTCGATTCCCTGCGGTGCCCGAATTTATAACTTGTGTTGGGCAAGGCCGTGGTCTAGGCAACACGGAGTTTTCCTCCGGGGGCTTCCCCGGTTTCTCCGTGGCATCCCAACAATTACTCCATTCACACACAGAAGAAGGCAATGGCAAACCACTTCTGGATCATCTGCCAAGAACGTATATAAACAGGTCCCAATCCGAGAAAAGGATGGAAGGATCCTGTTCATATGGACCTGTCGTCAGACAGAACACTAAATAAATAATATAAGATAAATACTTGTGATATTCTAAAAAGTTTTTACCAGCACAAAATTATCTACTCCACGACGCACTTCTTCTACAAGCGATTCACAGCTCAGCTCTTTCCGCAATAACGAAAGCGAATTGTTGACGGCAGTAATGTAACACAACAATGTCGATTAAACAGATGACGTTTCCTAGGTAACATAACAATGCAGTTACACTTTTTCGTTTCCCTTTTTCCTAACACTTTTTTGCCGAATGACCGTTCCTTATAGACATATTTACGTCAAAAATTGTTTAATATTAAGTTTTTGCAAATATAAAAGATAAAATAAAACTATATAAATAGTATTATAGAAAATTCTTTGTTCTTTGCCTATAGAATCTGAGGCATTTTATAAAATTCCTAGGTATTCTATTCTATAGAATACCTAGGCAAAGTATAAAATAAACTGTTAGTTTCATACATAGCCTAAAAGTTTTAATCATTTTATAAAATGCATGGGCATTCCATAGAATACCTGAATTTCATACTTTGCCTGCTGACTTCAGGCATTATATACATTGTCTAGGTATGCTATACATTGCCGGATTTTATAGTTTCCCGGTAACACATACATCTTTTTGTGGCATTCCGTGTGGGTAGATACATAGAACGATTTTTAAATAAACTACTTGTTCGCTGACGAGAAGCCTTTGGGTTCCGTAAAGGGTAGGATTTATTTGATCAGCATTGTGACGGTGTTTCGTGGAGAATCTGGACTAACTGGACAATGTATCCCGTCATTATTGTTTATACTTCCGTGTAAACGCGAAGAAACAACTTTAAAATAGATGGCTAAATTGTATGACGATTTTAACAAGTTAAAATAAGCACAGAATTCTTTAAAACTCAAATGCAGTCTTTACATAATTCAGTATTTTTTTTTAGATATTTTCCTTCTGGCTAATAGGAAATTATATTGCAGAAATTTAGTATGCATACACATAAATTTCCTTTTCGTCGATAAGAAATTTACGATAAATGTGTCAAGGACAAAACATTGCTGTAAGACAAACCGCAGAACACAATGTGCCAACATCCTGAGACAGATTTGTGTATTGTCTTTTCGTGAACTGCACAGAAAAATATAAATGGTGTGACTGATTGTTTGTTACAACAATTTAGACAAGATGGGGGTCATATATTTGTTACATTTGGTACTAAAATACTTCTTTTTTTCCATACTGAATCTCTGAAACTACTATCAGCTGTTAATTAAACTTATCTCTTGTGTTCAGTCGTACGAAAGTACGAGATGCTTACGCGCAGTTCACACCGAAGAAACTATACTTTATTCCATTATAGTTGAGAGGAGAGGCAAACAGTCCCCTCCCTTTTCGCCTGTCGTTCGCGTGGTTGGTGACTCTGTACTACCTGTTCTTAAAACACTCACAGTGGAACTTTTTTGTGTGTACTTAATCACAACTGTATAAACACAACTCCTAGCATAAGAATTAACAGTTATAATAATGTGTTACACAACACGTGTTCTGATTGATTAAAACCAATGTACAAGCAACGGTGAGTATCAGATCCTGCTGTCGGAAACATAAAGAATGTACATACATGTCTTTTTTCACGAACTAATAACTTCTGACGCAAGATTATGAATCCAGTTCACATTGCCATAGCCTATCCATTAATATCCAATTCAACAAGGTCTGTCCTCTAATGTTTACGTAGTTATTAGAAATAGTCTCTTCCCTTGCAGGTTTTGTGATTAAAATTTTGTACGCATCTTATATCTCCTTTGCGTGCTATGTGCCTCGCCAATTTTTATTTGGTTTCATCACCTTAATAATATTAAATGAATAGTAATTGTTGTGGATCTATTCTTCAGTCTTGTACATCCTTATACTCCCTTCTAGGTCCAAAACTTCTTCTCGCCACTCTGTGTTCAAAACCCCCAGTTTTATTTCCAACAGGCTGGGAGACCTTGACATCCACACGAAAAGAAGTAAAATTATAGTTAAATATGTCTTCGCATGTTTACATACGAAGCATAAAGAGAGCAGATTCTAAACTTTATGTGCTTGCAAAAATGTTAATGATTTCGCATACGAAATAAATATTAAATATATTCATATAATACACGTTTGAACCTTATAGTGTGGAGCTGCGGTGTCCGAGTGGTTAAGGAGTTGGACTTGAAATCCAATGGGTTCTACCCGCGCAGGTTCGAATCCTGTCCGCAGCGATAACTTTTTTAATTTTGCTTACAAACTACCTTACAATTATTTTATCTGTATATAAAATTAAATTTCTATCTACGATCCATTTTAACAACGGAACTATCTTATATTCACTTTAATTTCATCTTCCCATGCTTCCTACTCGTCTTTCGAAATTGACGTTTTAAAAAATGTTTACCACATCAAAATTTTGTATTACCCTTGTCTTCCAAATTCTGTCCACATGCCCAGTCCATCCATCGTTTCTTCCTAAATTTCACTAAACTAGAAATAATGTATCAATTTTGTTATCATTGAATCCTTCGTAATATAACTATCCAAAATTTTCATATTCATATATTTATTGTATTTCCGTGAGTGCATTGTTTTCAAACGTTTGTGCGCCTAGTTTATTCCTCAGAGTAAAATACCATTTTACAATCTGAGACACACAAATGGAAAAATTAAAACTACCCATTGTTCGATAGCTCACAGGATAATAAAAGTATTCGAAATTAATATGTTTTATTCTCCCAACTTCATCATGAACCTCATATTTTCTGTGCCATTTTACGGTCTCGAAGATTTGGAATTGAAAACTTGTAGTGGTTTTATATAATTCCAATTTATTCATAATTTTAGTGTGTTAATCCCACGTAATTGACAGACCACAGCAAGTGTTCAGTTGAAATATTATTTATTGCAAGATAAAGATATTCTTCTAGATACGCGAATCCCTAAGTATACTCACGTTAATGTCCTCCACTTTAAATTTGAATCTGTTGGAAATTTTGTGTCATCTAGCGTTAATCGTAGAAACAAAAATGAAAATCAGACCTAGTAGGGAAATTTAATGTGCGTCCATCATGTTAGATCTATTTCGCATTTGCAGTATTGCCAGCACTTGTTAGTGGGTCCAAGTGAATTGTGGGTATACACTGGGGCTAAAATTGTCAGCGGTGAGAACAGGTTGGTGCAGTGTTTGTGTGTATTTAATATCAGTTTTTGTGTATTTTAAGTGTTGTGAAGTTCAAGAAACCAGCAATTATTACTTCAGAGTGTGGAATAATGTTCTGGAATGGCCTCAGCTACACAGGTTAGTACACAACCAACGTAAACTTGTCCTTGTGTTTGAGATTCACATCGTGAAGCATGGTGGTCGCAACGCTACACTGTTGACTTAGAGCCACGGTGAAGGGGAAGGGAAGTGAAGTCCTACAGTTGCCTTCAAGAATCTGATTTGGTGACAGGTGCTACAACGATGTAAAAGTAATTTAAAAAATGGCCGTATCAGTTGGTTAAATATTACTGACATTGCAAGGACCGTCTGTTTTCTCGTTATCAGGGCTGTTATGTGACTGTGCATCCACATGTATATACCTCCCCAAAGCCCGTGTTCGAAACTGGAGCGATCTGGGCTTACACAGCCTTGATGATTGAAACAGAAAAGCTCCCCGAAGCATCGGAGATTTTTAACAAATTAACAAGGCAGATAGCCCAAGAATATGTTATTGATACTAGTCGCTGTAAAAGCTTTATATAAAAAATAATTACAGCTTATTCTGAGAATAATATACGAAATATTTAAATATATATTTCGTGCAGAATTAAGAGTTACTGAATGTTAAAGTTGATGGTACATATAATTACAGTTCGGCCTTCTATATATCCAAAAATTTCAAACAAATCCATTATTTAGATCAAAATGTATATAAATTTGAAAAAGGAGTTCATTTTGAGGCATGAGAAATTCAAATTTCCTCCGCCATGAGGAGTAATTTTTATTCATAAGTACAGTGCCATTTAAGGATAAATAAATGTTATATATTTAGGTAATTATTTCTAGTTATTTACTGTTTATTGTTCTACATGATGGATACTGTAATATTTCCACGTTACGAATTATCGGTATAATCATGTTTAACGTTAGTTTGTAGGGAATTTGGGTAGCTTAAAAAATTAATTTTGGTATTTTAAGATAATTCATTTTAGACAGTGTTATGTGTGAAATAAGATACTGATAAAATAGCAATAAAGGGTGAGAAGAAACGACAAGCGAGATATGGAATAAAGGGACAGAAACAAAGGTATTAAAGGGATAAATGCAAGGAATAGAGAGGATGAATAATTAAGATACTAAAGAAGTAATTTCCCGTTGAATTTCAACGGATTTATACTAATAAACTTATAGAGCGCTCATTTGAGTGTACGACGTGATAGGCCTATTTACCGCTCCCTAACGTATAATTAACTATTTTCAAAGACTAATTATGGCCAGTCAGTCAGTAATAAGAATTTAAGAGGTAACATATCAACCATTTTGTCTCCTCCCAAATTAAATTGAGTGTATTGTGGATTCTAGCGCCGCGCCGTCAGGTGGAATTTTACCGACGTTTCAGAGGTGCTTGCTGCCTCTGTCATCAAGGCGCCCTGATGATGGAGGTAGCAAGGAACTCTGAAACGTCGGAAAAATCTACCAGTTTACACGACGCTACGACCCCAGAACACACCTAAAATCCTACTTTCTATCACCTCCCAGTTTTCAATAGTGTACGATTTTTAACAGAGCGTAGACGGTATTTTTGAAATTTTTATTTGACTTGTATAAAACGAAATGGTAGAAATGTAAGACTAAATATTTTTAATTAGCCACAATTGCATTCCGGGCAGATACAGCTTTTCAAACGTGTTTGTTTTTAAAGTAGAGAGAAAATATGTTTTTAATTATGCTAAATAAATTTTCATCGTTTAGTCTAGTCTCCAAGTTAAGATTTATTTGGTAGTAAGAAAAAGATTTATAATTTGTGTATTGTTCATTCCATTACAACATTACTGAGTCATTTAAGAATGTCCGACATCTAAACTGTTTACTGCACTTTTACATCGCAATATTCAGTGTAAGAGCAAACAACTTTATTATGTCCTGTGTAATGCAGACATCACATAACTTCGTGCGACAGGAGTAAGCATGTTTCTGTACTCAACGAAAGGTCTCAAATGTCTGCCAGGCTGTTTATAGTTAATTGTATTTGATATTTAATGCGCTGTATGAATTGGACAAGATATTGCTGAGGTAAAATGACTTTATTATTAAGGGTAATGACTTCATAATGTCGTTGTACCCATTTGACAGTCTGTTTTAGGATTAGTAGAAAAATTTTCCTAATATTTTGTTACATTGTATGTTGAGTTATGTGTCTTCAGATGTTTGATTGTAATATGTTTTACAAATGATAGTTATGATGACTGTTTATGATATTCTGTGTTATGACGCCGATAAATCTAGAATGTGGAGGTAGTAGGCTCCACCGAAACGTTAGAAACGACAGGTTACACATAATCACATCAAATGACCACAATTAAAAATTTCACTGCCTTTAAAATTTCCAACAGCGTGTTAAAAAATTACCTGCCAGACTTTTGTCATGTCACAAATTGGTCTTACATGTTACGTAATGTATTATCGCATATGACAGTTGTGTTTTGTACATGAGTGTTACCGAGAAATATATATATATATACGTATGTACTTCGTAAATTTCTTCCCATATTTAATCTTTAGTATTAGAACATTTTTTTTGCGAATAAGCGAATTTTTTACCACAGTGAAGTATTAGACACTATAAATGAACATCCGTGTGTGGGTTATACTACGCGGACGAAAACACAAAATGTGCACTGTTCGTGTTAAACTTTTCTGTTTTCCCCTTGCTTTAAAGGAGTTACCGACCTCTTAACCTCACAGTCTCATAATCCTCACATCCTGAAAATCTTATACAAATTATGTAACATGCCATCATGCATACATTTTTATTGCAGATGTCCATGTGGGACATTATGACGTCTCTTAGATTTTAATACCACATGCGATAATTGTTATACATTTAAGTCAACGTATTTAGAAGGGGTAATATCTTAATTATAGATGTTGCCCCATTTAACTTGGAACTTGCCACGATCGAGTGCCGCTACAGCAGCAAGCGGACTGCTGTAAAATGAGTCAGTTACAGAGCAGAAAAACCGGTCACATATTACTTGATGGGCGCTGAGTTACGTGGGGCAACCGGCGAATAATTCCTTTGAAAACACAGTGCTGTTTAAGAGGGGGCAGTGGACAAGAGCAGTCTGAGAAAAGCTGTTGGTAGAAATGTCATTGTGGCTTATGATTAGTCTGAAACGTATTTTTTATTCTCAGGTCTCAACGACCATTTTGTAAATGCTATTTCAGGTGGCTTAAATAATGACTTTTAAAAAAATAATGGTAAAATGAACGTATTTAAATAAAACTCGAAACCGAATAAATGTTTTTGTATATAAACAAGGATACAGTTTTATTCATATCCGTTTAGTCGTTTATTTTTAGAATTTATGTTAAAAAGTCATTTTTGCACGAATCTGTATGTGCTTATATACGTTTTGTCCAAGTGCATACATTTCGTCTGAAACATTTTGGAAAATTACAAGTAATTAAGCGGTGATTCATGCAGGTTGTTTTGGACTTCTTTAAGTAACGTGGCAAACAGCTAAAATGTATTATTTTTATTCTACTTAAATTTATTGCTCTCAAAAATTAGCCCATTGGAAGGCCTCTACCTACAAAGGATAGCACAACATCGAGGAGAATGGCATGAAACAAACAAAGACAAAGAATTTGTAAGACATTTTATGAACAAGCTTAAAGAACATTTTGAATCACATTTAAGTTTAAATTTTGGGTTCTCTTAACTCCTACTTGAAAATTATATGCTCCTAGCTGATTTCCCGCAGTAACAGTGTTACTGCGGCCATATTTGATAAATTCCTACATTTATTCCCAATAGGTATTGTTCGAAAGCTGACCATAGGCCTCATTCTTCTGTATGATTGTTGAATATTACAGAAATGATCTTCCATAAACTTAATATCTTTACCGAAAATTCAGCCCCGAACAGTTTTTGTGACCTTATTTCAGTAATCTTCATGCTGAATCAACCAATTGGGTCCTTTGAAATGTTTTTCTAGCATCTTTTGATTCCAAAGCTACATACCGGGATTCTAACCCAGGACAGTTTTTCGGAGTTTCGACCTCCCTGAAATCTCTTCCTGATTTTAAGGAATAATCGTGCCAAATTTGATATAAATCAGTATACCTATTTTCTAGCTATAAATGAACACACATAATTTGAGTTTTATATACACGAAGATTAGAAAACCACGAGTTCTTTTCTTTGCTCCTCGCCTTGAGCAGATGATGATAAAAAAATATTGTTTCTGAAGTGTCAAGCTTTCTTAAGACGGAGTATATCCCGAATAATTATTCAGTCTCGAGACAAATCGTTTATTTGAGCAAAAATAAAAATGGACAGAATTGTTTTCGTTTGTTTACGTCTGTCCTTCCTTTTAAAACAGAGGCATGCCCGCGTTTTAAAGTTAGTGGATGTAACTTGGAACATAATTCTACGAATATACACTGCAGGTCTTTCAAAGAATTACACTTTGTGAGAAGATTAATAAACATTGGTTTTAAAATTGTATTTTCAGAGAATGTTTCCCAACCAATTCAGGCCTGTTCCTAACGAACCCATGAAGACTATTCAAGCCTCGAACCATGTTCAAGATGCTTACAAACTGTACAGATTAGTTCGAGAACATTTTTTACTAACACGAAAGTCTTTGTTTCCTGTCATGTGACATTAAGTTTGTGGAATCCCTTGAATGCACAGAATTTTTGTATAATTTCTTAAGTAATTAATCTACATTAGTAAACCGTGGATTAACAGGCTCCATCGGGCAGCGTCTGGAGACGCTTGTAGTTATATAACTATTCAGGAAATGACTCACTTTTGCGGAACGCGAAAGATCTAGTGATCTCACCACTGGTCCCTATCCTGAGCCAGTTGAATCCAGTCCATATCGTCACAACTTCCTTCTTGAAAATTAATTTTAATGTAGCCCAAAGATTTGAGTTAAGAATTTTTATTTTAGGTTTTCGACTAACATTTTATCGGTGCTTGCGTCCCTTATATTCGGGCTTTTGTATGAATTTTTATATCTTCCATTTGTTCCACCTGCCCCAACAGTCCACTTGTATATTATTTAATCATATTATAATGTGAATTTTAGTACGTAGTTCCAAAGCTCCTAAAATTCATGAGATTCCTTAAGAACATTACCATTTATGTACCAGCATAAAATCACGCCTGTAAAGTAGGCTATAACGTTTAATTAGTGAGTGGGTTTAGTACAGTTCTATGCTGCTGTTTTGTTCTGTCTTGTTCCGCTGTTATGTTTTGATTGTCACAGCTTCTATTAATCCAGTTAAATTTTATGTCTGCAATAGTCTGTAAACCGGGTGCGAATTAAGGTTATAGACAAGACTTATGACGTATGTGAAGAACATTAAAAGCTTCATAACGCGTTTATGTGTTAGTTGTTTTTTTTATTTCTTGCAGAATGTGTCTGTAACTTCTGAACAAAGAGCCAGTCTTCGGACTACCATATGTTTAAATTCTGGGATCCCATAGCAGTGTTAATAACATTGTACAGAATATTTTATACCTGAAGATAGATGTGCTCTGGGTTGTTGCGCCGTGTAGTCTGGTAGACGTCTGCTAATATTTTAGAGGTTCTTGCTACTTCCATCATTAGGGCGATCACCCTGTAACGTCGGTAAACTTCTACCAGTCTTCCCGGCATAACAACCGAGAAGACAGCCATCTTAAACTTGCCACCGTGAGAACCTCAAATTTCGCATCTTTACGCCTGATTTCCAATGTTTATAGCCGGAAATTATGTTCGATTGTGTCGCCTGATAGCATCATAATCAACGGTATTGCTACTCTCTTTGACGTCGTAATATCAATTAAATTCCTCACTTTTTGATATTATCATAATGCTTCTACTAGGGTTTATAGTATTATGATAATATTAAATTTGATATTTCAAATAGGAAGTGAGTGGGCGGACTGGATTGAGCTGGTTCAGGATAATATAAATTGACTGATTTTGTGCACATAGTAATGAGCATTAAGATTCAGTAAAATAAAAAAATTTTGACCATCTGAACAACTATCGACTGCCCAAGAAGAACTTGTATTATGCACTTGGTGTCCGCCACGGTGATCTAGCGTCTTGTAATACTGGGGTCTCGGGTTCGATTCCTGGCGGTGCTCAGATTTACAACTTATGTTGGGCAAGGCCGTGGTCCAGGCATCACGGAGTTTTCGTCCGGGATTTCCCTGGTTTCTCCGTGGCATCGCAACAATTATTCCACTTTCATCATTTCGCAAAAAGGGGGTCACAGCAGGAACGTTAAATGTCGCGATCCCGGTCGAACCCATGTACTGATGGGTCGTGAATCCTGCTAACCACCAATGCTGAATGGTGTGTAATGATATGAAAAAATGCACTTGGTTAATTAATTAACATAACAAATTATCATGTATTTTCTGCATTTTATTGCAGTATAAAACGTAATGTTATATTTCAATTGTCGTATTGACTAAACGAAGAACCTCAGATGACCGCTAAGATAAATCACGAGCCAGGAACAAAGCGTTGAGCGAGAAAACACTAACAATTTATACACAATCGGCTGTGGTGTGGATTCATCTTCTGAGAATGATCATAAAAGTACCTTTAGAACTCTGGAGTGCGCCACACCGCTATGAACGTATTTAAACGCTTATTTTTTTTTAAAGATGTGTGTTGTAATAACAGTGGCGTTTTCTGGGCGTGACGGAATGCTAAGCTTGTATACGAGCAGCGTTTCATTACAACTCTACCAGTTTAAAGTTATCGTCATTATGTTATATATTTAGTTATTTTGTCTTCTTTTCTGATTAAACTAGCTCTGGTATCAAAAGCTGTTCCGCTACACGCCTTGGAGGCGCTTGCGGGGAGAGCTTATATGGCTGTAGGTGAGTGGCCAGCGTTACTCGCGTTCATGAGAATCCGTCAGTGGGAATTTTTTGAGCCAGACCAATTCAGTCCAGAAACTTGTAGGGCGTTTCTTTATCTTGTCATTCACTTCAAGGTCTCCTTAGTGATGTTTTCTTCAGGTTCTGACGAAAACGACGTAAGAGTTTCTGATTAAATATCGTAGTGACAATGTTACCAGAAAAGTCTGTCTGAAAAGGTAATTTATTATCACAAACCTATAGAGTATAAAAGTGTAGAATTTTTTTAAGCATTACTGAATTTATGGTTTGTAGATGTAAAACTCGACAGACATCATGTGAGTGATGGGTTCCACACTTTTTCCGCTTCATCCTCAGTGAAGAAGTCTCCAAATCTTTGAGTGTAAGGCTGGAATGCCCCCAGAGTTATTCTGGATGCGGTACTTAAGAAGAAACTTAGTCCCTGCCGCGTATCGAACACCAGTCCTTTACTCCGTAGCTGCCTAGAGAGGTTTTCATTTATCTTAGAGCGATGTATCGCCCGCCATTGGTGTCTGGAGTGAATGAGGGAGCTGTTAAACGTAATTTGTCACACTGGTATTTTCAAAATCTCATGTGCGGTCCCTGCTACTGATCTATGACTGAAGCCAAACGATTAACTTCGCCCAACTTGCTTGCATTTCTTGTGGAGAATCCTTCAGTTGAATATATGTCCAGACAACTCCTCACAAAGCCTTTATTTTAAGGTAGGTCACGACGGATTTCTGTCGGAGAACATGTAACTTCTAGCAGACATGCTCTGCAAGCAATCTTGGTACATAAACGAGCAAAAATAATTATTTTAACCCTCTTTAGCGTAGTGGTTACTATATGTTCCACTGTCTTTAACAATCAGTTAGTTATTGTAATGACTCCCGGCGGGAAATACAATAGGTGAGAAGTTTTTGTTGCTTTTATGGAAAGAAACCTTGCTTGTCTTTGGTAGAGGCCTTACGATGGGCTGATCACTCGTCCAAGGAGTCCCTACCAAATGTCTAAAAATAGAGGAGGCCCCAGTGCTCCACGTAGGAGATAAAATGGTATACATTATGATGAATTCCGTGTTGAAATGTGTCATCGGGTGTTTTTGTTCCAAAATAGGCATTCCCATACTTGAGACGCCATTTTGACAACTGTGAGTGTTTCACGTGAAAATATGTGGAAACTCAAATGTCACCAATTATAAAAGATAATATAACCATCTCAAATGCCTCTCGGTTTATGATCAGTGTTAAAGTAAAATGGTATGCATTTCATTTGTACACTCTGTGTTGTATTTGAATTGGCCTCCTATCTTATGAAGATGTTTCAACAAGGAATTAACTTCTTTTATGGGATCTGAGTTAATCACTAATATCCGATGATCGCAGGACAACACACAAAAATCCGATCGAAGCCGACGCACGTAATAGGAATCGAAGCCTTGAATTCGGTATGTAGGTTCAGTTGCATTTATTATATTATAAGTACCATGGCTGTCCAGTTGGAAGAAGTACTTGAATGTTAGTGTTGTTTTACGTTTTATATTCTTGTCTCTCTAATATTAAGCATTTCTTTTGCATAATGAGTTTTATATTCATGAGCGAATAATAATAGCCCCATCTGGTGACAATGTAGCACAATGTATTAGACACTTTCTACTTTAATTGAATAATAAATATAATCTAAATTGGGCAAGTCATGAGTTTAATTGTGGCTGTGGTAAGAAAATGCACACCTGTCTTTACGTTCACATGGTAAATGTTTATTTTTATGTAACTGATTTTTATAAGAGTGTAAGTTATATCTTGTGAAGCTGTGTAACCACGTAAACATTGGTTCGTGTCTCTGTATCACATAAACTACAGAAGGAATGTAACACACTTGCAATCAAAACTGTTTCTAACTCAACTGAGACATAGTTCTTCAGAAGCTAATAGCCGCTCAGTTAGTCAATAAATTTCACTATTTTTATGAAGCCCGAATGTTCATCACCATATTCACAAAAGCTCGCCACTGGTCACATTCCTGAACCTATTGAATCTAATCCATGTATTCACACCGTACATTTTTTAAAAAAATATATTAGCCTCCCATTTATACATTTTCTACTATTTTCAAGGTGTCTATTCTCTTCAGAATTTCAAATTCTAATTTTGTTAGCAATTTTTCATTTTCCCCATGCGTGCTACATACACCGCCCATCTCATCTTCTTTAATTTGATCAACCTAATTATGTTTTGTGAAGAGGATAAATTATGAAGCTCATCACTTTGAAACTTTTCCAACTTCCTGTTAATTCCTCCTGCAAGGTGTATGGGTCTCAGTGGTTAAAATATCTGCAAAGAGTATAAAATATTACAAAAAGGCTCCATATGATTTTCAATTACATGTTATAAATGTATATCTTTTATGTTAATCTCGATGTGACATGGGGTACTGGTTGTTTTGAACCCCGTTGTAAATATATCTCCGGTAGAATAACGTAAAATGCTTGATAATTGAATTTTTGCAATTGCGTCTGTGGTTAGAACACTTTCGCCATCTAGTATGTAGCGCACGAACTTCCTGTGACATTCCAGCAACCACAAGATTCTATTATCCATGCCTACTAGCCGTTTCTAACCATCTTCACATGTGTTCCGCAACCTAAATTCGCTTGTAAAACATCTTTGTATAGTCTACGATTCAGTCAGTATTCATTAACAACGCCTGCTTTTTTTTGCCGAGGATTTGTTCTGTGCTAGGAATATTTTGGAGACATTCAGTTACGTTATCAAGCAAACTGGAATCAAGCAGCAGTTTTAATCAAATTTCTGTCTGTATACTCCTAACCTACCGCTCCATAAATCTTACAGGATGATATTATAGTTAATTTTGCAGAAAATCTTTGTTTTATATTTTCTGTAATTTAGGAAACTGGTTTAAAAGGTTTTGAGCTCGAAATTTTCAATAATACTTTTAGATGTCTGATAGATTAGAATTTAACTACTTTATGTATCAACTGAAGCTGTTATTCAGGGTCAAATTAAGAGAATGACTGTGTTTGTGAATTTAAGACGATTATTAATTTGGCGGTCGTGGCCTACTTTATGGTACTCTTCCACTGCATTTGCCTCGAGGTACTGAGTAAAATCACGTCATTTTTTATATTCGATGGCGCTTTGTGTCTTTGTAAAATTACAACAGTACATTCTTATCGCCTGTAATTTTTCCAGCCTTTGCCTTTCCATGTTCTAAGAAGCTACTGGTCGCTCTGCTGGTCAAGATATTTCCAACCTTTTATCTTTAACCCGAAGGTTTCTTACCGTATTTATAGGCATTTTAACTGTATCATATTCTGAACCAGATTAGTCCACTCTAAAATCGTATAACCCATTTTAATATTGTGGTCTTACCAGTGGGTTTCTAAAATGGTCTGTTTTCTTACCCTTTTATCAGATTTGAATTTTACACAAACGGTACAAGAGAATTCCACCGTGGAAATGATAGTTCCCGTGACAGAACAACGGAACAAAAAAACTTTGGTATGAATTTACCTAAAATTTAACGTGCATTCGTTAAATTCAACCAGGAAGTCATTAAGTAGTGCTGTGTGAGGCTTTATATACTAATTTAAAACACATTACACTACACGAGTACATGAGACTTTTAGCGACTGAATAACGAAAAGTAATTTGTCAAACCGTAGTTGCCAATTTTACTCCCGTGAATCTAACCAAGAGCTAAGAATTTATTACTTAAATTGACCCAGCACTCCTTTTACATGAACGACACCTTGTTTTTTTATAATTTTATGTAGATTCATATCTTAAACACTTGTGATTTCGGTCAGTAATTAGCTACAGAGTGGACGACCGTGGTTAGATTCCTGGCTGAGACTGGATTCTTTCGCTACAAGTCCGGGGAAGGTCTCATATTTATAGTCTACCAGGTTTCTTTCTCCGTGGGCAGAGGTTAAAGCATGAGAATGACCATTTATTTCCGTGGAATACCAAAGTTAATAATCCGTGGAGCTTTACCTCCAGTCTTAACCCTTTGAAGACGAAGCTCGTCTAAATATTATTTAATAAATCAGTCCGTACCGCGAAGAAAACACAACTGGTTGACGCTGTTTAAGGAAATAATCTCTGTTTACACTGAGAACAATACGAAACCCATACATACAAAACGCAGAGTTATTAACTGTGTGAAGCAGGTGGTACATATAGTTACCACTGGGTCTTAAAGAGCTCATAAAGTGGTGTGTAGGCACAAGAGACATTTTATACGTATTATTTTTAGTCGCCTGGACATGGTTTAGTATGAACACCCACTTTCTGGATTTTTATCACGTCTTTTGTTGATTTATGAAGATTAGAGAAATGGTGATTCTTATCTCTGTTAAAAGTAGTCTCAAAATTTCCCTGGTATGAGGACATTTTGGGAATGTAGCGGTAAAACTCCTTGCAACAGTTGCATATTCTATTAGTGCCAAGCTCATAATTTCTCACAGACTGCAAATTTCTAAGAGTTACGCGCTGTATAATATACGTGATTTTTTAAAAAAATATTCTCACTTATTTTACATCCACAATTCGTATTTTCATTAAAATGTCCGCAAGAAAGTGGAAGCTGGCAAATTATAACACAGACTTCTTCAGCCTTAGGAATTATAGTTGTTGGCCGAGAATATTAACATATCCTCAATATAATCCAATTATACCTCTTCATAAACTTGGGATATCCTGAATTTAGACTACTGAAGATATATGAAAATATTCTATCAGTATTACACTACATAAAATATATTTTTATCACGAAGAGTACACGGCGAAATATCCCAGAAAATTGTCATGATAATTGAGGCAAAAATAATCTCTGAAACGTCGGTCAAAATCAACATGACTGGACGGTCCATTATACCACAAGACTTTCAATTCTATGCTAGCAGCCGTAACAACCAGAAATAACAACTTTTTAATGTACATTCTTTATTTAATGTCGCACATTGGCCTCATATGGTAAAAGCGGGTAAGAGGACACGTTTAGCAGTAGTACGCAGTGGCGTTATTCAGCTGTTTGCTTCTGTGGGAGCAGAATTTGAAGTGTCTTCGTCATTATTGAGTACCAATATGTCGTAACGAGCTGTTTATGTGGGATGAAAGAATCTAGTAATGACGAGCTTAAAAATCTGTACTCCCCCAGTATTGTCAGGGTGATTAAGTCGAGAAGAATGAGATGGACTGGGCATGTAGCGCGCATGGATGGGACAAGAGGTGTGCACCAGATATTGGTTGGGAAGCCTGAGGGGAAGAGACCGCTGGAGATACCTAGACGTAGATGGGAGGATAATCTCAGGCGGGATCTATGGGGGATAGGAGTCGAAGGAGACTGGGTTTTGTTGGCCCAGGACAGGGTCCGATGGAGGGCTTTGTTTAATTTGGTAATGAACCTTAGGGTTCGGTAAGCCATCAAGTTAGTTAGTTAGTTAGTTAGAAAGTATCTAGAGATTTTATACATCTTCGTAAGAAGCCTTATTAAGTGGATTAAAACTGCAGACGCAACAAAGGTTATGTGAAACTGAAGGTAAAATGTTGTAGATAAGGGCATATGAGTCGAGCTTCTGTCTAAGTAGTTTTTGCGGGCTGATGTTGATTTTGTGACTCAACTCAGTAACGGAGAACTGTACGCATATTAATTACGCGATTAGTCTTTTTATAATTACTGGATAGAGCAAAATAACGAAAAAAACTTGTTTGAGCAGAAGGTTAAGGAACAAAGTAGATGAGTTTAAGAAGGACAAAGTAACTTAAGTTACCAAATTTCTACACATCTGAACTCGGCTCCATCTGAGGTGGAAATATTGATTATCTCATTGTAAACTCAAGATTAACCATCAAATATAAAACTTTTACAGAAATTAAACCTGAAATAAAGCATGTAACCGCATTGTGGGTGGGATGATATTAAAATGGGTGTTAAGTAATAATCTGTGAAGGTTTCAAGCGGTGGACATTTCAGAATGTCGACAAACGCAGTGCTTTTATAGGCACGATAGTGAACCTCTGGGTTCCGTAAAATTCGAATAACAATTGTCATTTTGTGAAAAATTATCTGTTGTATAGTGATTTTATGCATTTTGTTTGTTATTGTAATGACGTTTTACTTCTAATTAAGATTTACAATTGAAAAGAAATCCTCCACCAAATAAAACTTCCATTTAAACGTGGAATCTAAAGAGAAAGATGTTGAACTACGCATTTCACAACTGGTACGTAACAAGGCGGTTAGCTGTATCCCGTAACATTGGTTTATTCAAGTTTCTTGCTGTATCAAGTAATTCAATTTTCATAGCACATGAGAGACAATGGTACAAGTGTGATGTAACAAAAAAGGAACTTCTTCGAAAAGCGAGCTCGGCTGTGTGTGTGTGTGTGTGAGGTCCTATCAGACTCTAGTAATTTCTCAGAATGAGAAAGCCAACCTCAAGTGGGTTAAGGCATGTAGACAGGGCGGTGAGTGACCTGGGAGGTGTGCAATTCAGCTCAGGGCGAAGTCGCCTGATTGTGGTTCATGTCTGGTGATGGCGTCCAATGCTTCGGGCTTGTCATTCATCTAATAAAGAGGAGACGTGTGCATACGCTTTATAAATTAGTCCCGTTTGATTTTCCCATACCTCATTCAGCCACTTTAGACAGATTTCTAATAATTTAAAGCTGTTTACACGAGATACCATATTTAACAGAGCAAGAAATTGTTTTTCGACGCATTTTGTTAAATATTTACATAAAAAACAGTTTCAATCAAAAGTTGTAAATATTAATAAGATTTATACCTTGTATTGAAAACATAACTCATAAAATAATGACACGAACATTATTATTAAATATAAGGTATAAAAATTAAGTAAAACACGAATTATTAAAAGCAGCTACGTCTTGCTTTAACCCGTGTAAAATGCTATTACCATTATTTATTCCCACTATTATTTTAAGAATGGAGATTGCAGTATTAATTTTTTAGTGATATTTAGGTTATGAAATCGTTACAGTGATGTTTGTTTTTACATTAAAAGAATGTCATAGAATAATTATCAGGTTTTGTTGATTTACGAAAATGTTAGCTTAATGATTTTATTAGCGTACGACATTAATTTATTTCAGATTATTACAGACCTATATTAAGTCAGTTTTCTTACTGACTCTCCAATGTAGCTTCTGAAATCCGATAACATTTTAAGAATTCGTCTAGGACATTATTGCAGGTTGTGCTAAAAATGCAACTTACCTTCAGTGATAACTTGAAATAAAATGCTCTAGAAAATTAAAATGTCTCACGCACAGCTGTTAAAGCAATTTCGTGCATTGATATCAAATTTTGTGTAAGTATTTCTTACAGAATAAATTCATCTAAGATGTGGGTCGAACGTTTTCTTTGATAATCGAATATGCTTTTGGCTCGTTGTTGTTAGTAGCTTGATTCCGTCGATTAATGCGTTTGCTACCAGATGTCGCGAAATTTAGCTCCCTCCCGCACAAGTTTTGTGCAAAACCAAATCTCAGAAAAATTTATTCTTCGTATAATAAACCACATACGACTGGCAGTTAAAGAAAGCACTTAGTTAGGTGGAGAAAAATAATTAGAAAATTCACCCCTTTGACAAGTTGTTGTTCAAACATTAATTAATTAATTTATTGGGAACACATGACTACAAATTGTCCTTGATTGACTATGTTTTTAAGAGTGAATACTATACAGAGTGATTCAAAAGGTTAGGGACAAACTGAAGTAGCGTATAGAGGGACTCAGAGGGAACAACTTTCGAATAGGAATCCATGTCCTCCGAAGTTATCCTGAGTCAGTCGAGGCCATTGAGGGTAGGGAAGTTTGATAACATACCGCTGAAATAATCGTACTTTCCTATTGTCCTACTAGCCTGATTTTGTTTTTTATTAATGCACAAGGATTACATTAGCAATCTTACAAACCAAATTATTTTAGCGGTATGTTATCAGACTTCCCTACCTTCAATGGCCTCGACTGGCTCAGGATAATTTCGGAGGACATGGATTCCTATTCGAAAGTTGTTCTCTCTATACGCTCCTCCAGTTTGGCCCTAACCTTTTGAATCATCCTGTATATAAACATCGAAAAGATTGATTAGGAAGGAAGGCCGAGCCGACGGTCGAATGTGGCCTTCAACGTTGAGGAGGAGGTTTTGACTGCTCGGGTTGCTAGTTCTGTTTGCTTAAGCGTGGTTCACGTCACGGGCCGTGGTCAGCACCGGACGAAGCCTGGGTTCTGGTCACTAGTCTGCCAGTCGTAAGCGCGACTACCACGAGGCCATGCGACTGGAGGCTGGTGGACTTTCGTATATTTTTCCCCACCATACTGACATTTATTCTACGTCCTTTAGTTATACATAGTTAGTTATTATTTTAATATTTTCCGTCAAATCACAATTTTTAATAGGATAATAAAATATAAAATATTTAAAATATCATTTCACGTTCCACATCGAATAATCGATTTACAAATTGGAACGTTGGTAAAAGACGTTCCAATTTGTAAATCGATCATTCGATGCGGAACGTGAAATGATATTTTAAATATTTTATATTTTATTATCTTATTAAAATTGTGATTTGACGGAAAATATTAAAATATTAACCTATAATTCACAATATGACGCAAATATACTACTTTATAGTTAGTTATATTTAGTTTAGTTATATTTTACAAACAAAATGGAGCTGTATAGTATCTAACATCCTTACTGTGACCTTAGTGTTCTATGTTAGTTATTCAAAGTGTGAGAAAAGCAATTCATCTCGTAAGAGAACACTAATATGTCACAGAAAAGGGGGGGGGGGTAGATCTGTGACTGTTATTTCGTAGTTCTTTGAATGTTTCCTTTTACCTTGTGTTTCCATTTTTAAACCAAGGTCCCTTCCAATAAGAGGTTAATTTACTGTAACTGCCTGGATGTGGAATGTCAATATCTTCAACAGTGACCCCAAGTAAAACCCCAATTCTCTCCCCTAGTACCTTTAGTCTTATGTCTCCTCAGCATATATTATTTATTATGCAGAATTTTTGATGTACGGTATTCTTATAAGCGAATATTTTTCTTGATTCTATAGACTGGAAATAAAAATGATGTGGCGTTGTATCGGACTCGATTGTAATGCTTAAGGGTACAGTTGCGTTTCGATGGTAAGTGCAATGCGACGGTGGCGGTATATAGAGGGGCGAAGTACTGTAGAAAACTGGTATTTGTCTGAAGGGAATGAGAAAAACGCGTATCACCAGTCACGTTAGCTGGTTTTCAGGCAGAAATTTGAGTGTTGTTATTGTTGAAAATAAGGAATTGAAAGGTGTGAATCCGAGGTTCTCTGCATTGACATAGCTTTTCATTGCTATTTATACATAAAAGTAAAGTAAAGTAAAGTTTGTCCCACTATACGCCATGTAGGCGTTTGGGGTGAGTGGAGATATAGCTCCTCTCTTCCTTGACCTCGGCACTAGATGGGGGTGAGTGGTCAGCATCACGCCCCGGCCGGCTTTACCCCCGGGAAAGGACCCCGGTACCCATTGTAGAGGAGGCTGGGTGGGCCCCAGAGCCAGTCTGGACGCAGAGGCTAGAGGAAAAATCCTCTGCCCCCGTCGGGGATCGAACCCCGGCCGCCCAGCCCGTAGCTAGGCTATTTATACATAGTTTCATGAAAATATTTTAATTTATTCAAATTTTATTGAGGTGGGACACGCATTCATACGAACCACATACACAATATTCATGGAAACTCGGTCTTTCTTACGAATTAATTTAAGCGAGCTAAATATGTGCTTAACCCATTTTTCAATATCTGCTTGAAAACCAATTGGCGTTAATGTTATTTAGTGGAATACGTTTAAAAGTTTAGGTGGAACATAATTTTAGTGTTCATTGTGCATGTCCAAATGCAAATTAACAGACAATTCGTGGGTTCTAGAGCCGTGTTGTCTTGTAGATGTTACCTCACATTTCAGACACGCTTTCTGAAGGACTTAACGGCGCTCCAACCCAGAAGACAGTAATCTTCATTTTCGTCGCCGTGAGAACCTCAAATCCTACATAATTCCTGGTAAGGTTCGTAGATATTAAACGAGCTGAAATTCCATTTCGTAGGCAGACTCAAATCGTTTAGCTATTCTTTGGAATTTATTTTCCAGTGTTGGAATAATGCAAATTTCCTTTCACGTAAAGGCCATTTTAGAAATGGTTTCGATCTCTGTCGATAGATGGCAGACATGGAACGTGTTTGAGCAGTGCTCATATGTACTCTGTAGCAGTTATTTCGTACTACAAAAGATGACAGCATCAGCTAGAAAATGAATTATTTTTAGCGGGAATTACAAGGCCTCCTCATAAATACGTGTTGTGTGGTGTCGGATACATTTTGTGGGTGTTGATGGCGATTTGTTTTTTGATGAGAAGGCTGTCAGATTCATTTTCTTATGGACAAGGCCGTAAGTAAATTCTGTTTGTCTTTATTTATGTTGGTATGCCTTAACTTCTGTTATGTTTACCAAAATGTGGTAACGTATAAACCTATATTATATCTTGATAATCAAACGTACAAATTTCTGATTTAGTATACAGTTTCAGTCCTTGTGGGCTCGACATTCTGAAGACCGTGGCTTCAAATCAAAGACAGGGTTTTATTACTATAATTCTGAATGTGCTGGAAATTGTTATTAGGACTAGTGTACACTGTCGTGTTCTCCATATGACATTTCTAACATCCATAACATTCATACTCAATAAAATTAGTAGTGTATATATCATAATTAAATAGCATTATAGCAGTGTTGGAATTATACTGCCGGAGGGAAGGGATGGGAAAAGTCAAAGAAAAACCTGTCCAGCGCCTTGGTTCTCTTTGATCCTGACACCGCCATTACATAACCCACTACGCGTGAGTTAGCGAAGCCGGTTGTTAGTTGTGAATGTGACCACTGGATGGCATAAGAAACCTTGCACCTAAGTCCTGTATTAATGTACGCTTGCTTCAAAAGATGTTTCTACATCACCAGATAGCATTTTTAATCATTCAGTATCGTGAACAAAGATTGAAAGTTTTATTGAAGAATCCCAGAGAATGATATGTTTTCTGAGGAGAAGGGGCTAGAAGTAAATTCAGAAAAAAACTAAGTACGTGTAGAATCCCGTCAGCAGACAGGCGGGCAAAATCACATTAATCACAATAATCACATGGCTAAGAAATCCTTTAAAAGTGTAACAAAGTTCAAATATTTGGGAACAACAATAACACATCAAAATGATATTTATGAGGAAGTTAGGAGGAGATTAAATTCCGGAAATGCTTGCTACTTCTCAGTTCAAAATATGTTGTCTTCCCGTCTGATTTCTAAGAACCCGAAAATTAAAGTATACAAAACAATAATCTTGCCTGTTGTTTTGTATGGGTGCGAAACATGGTTTCTCACTCAGAGGGAGGAACACAGATTGCAGATGTTTGAGAACAGGGTGTTGAGGAGGATATTTGGGCCTAGGAGAGAAGACGATGGGGCATGGAGAAAACTGCATAATGATGAGCTTAAAAATCTGTACTCCTCCTCCAATATTATCAGGGTGATTAAGTCGAGAAGAATGAGATGGGCTGGGCATGTAGCGCTTATGGATGGGACAAGAGGTGTGTACCTGGTACTGGTTGGGAAACCTGAAGGGAAGAGCCCGCTGGTGAGACCTAGACGTAGATGGGAGGATAATCTCAGGCGGGATCTATCTTAGATAGGAGTCGATGGAAACTGGATTTTGTTGGCCCAGGACAGGGTCCGGTGGAGGGCTTTGGTTAATTCGGTGATGAACCTTCGGGTTCAGTAAGCCATTTAGTTAGTTTCTGAAGGGAAATATAGAGGTCTTGCGAAGCTTCTTCATAAATGCTTAATAACTTGTCAAACTGCCAACGTATATAGAACGTCTTGGTTATTTACTGTGCTCACTATAGCCCGCCACTAGTCCGGAGACAAATGAATGCAATTTATCTAGTGACACTACGTATGTTACTGTTTTGAAAGTGGAGTTCTGTTGTTGATGGAATTGCATTCGAACTCGTTTCTTAGACTTATTTAAAGACGGATTGTGAACTCCGTTAAGTTACAAAACGTCGTATGGCATGAACGGTTGGTTATTAGGGAAATATATTGAATGAAGCCCTCGTAAATTGGTCTTTAGTCTTCTTTGAACATTTTCCTGCATGTACTAAATAAAACCATCCACTCTTCGACCAGGTGTTTTCGAGTTCAATTTCGAATTAAAAACTTCTCAAATGCAAATCAAATGTGTTAATCACTTTGCGCAATCTTCTCTACGATTTTAACTTGTAAACTCAATGGAACACGTCTTGTTAAAATTTAAATGAAATACAGTTAGCCTATTTATATCAGCAAAGAAAATAAAATATTTCGACAATAGTTTTATAAGTAATGATTCAAATAGGTGGCTGTCTTCTGGGTTGTTGTTCCGTGTAGTCTGGTAAAAGTTTACCGACGTTTCAGTGGTCCTAGATGCCTCCATCATCAGGGCGATGAATGCCCATCTTCAGACTCACCGCCGTGAAAACCTCAGATCCTACTAAAAGTCAAATAGGTTGTGTTATGCATATTTAGTAATAATACAAATTAACTATTTAAATAATTATGGGATCTAATTTTAACATAAAGAATTCCTGTGAGGATTATTTATATTGAGAGAGATTTCAGGTTCTGACGGTGGCATGTATGAAAATGGCTGTCTTCTGAGATTTTATAGTCTGGTAAACGTTTATCGACGTTACAGAGGCGTTTGCTACCTCCATCTACAGGGCAAAGAGTGAGCAGCTTGCGAGATTTTGGGTTTGAAATACGTGGATCAGTCGGCCGGACCAGTGGGGAAGAGGCAGCCATCTTTATGTTAATTTTCCACGTCGAGTCGCTTAGTTCAGTAGTACAGATGATCAAGGAACTTCTACTTGCTAAGGCGAGATACATCTTTAAAGTTTTGTTTGTATAATGGTGGGAATATGAAGTCAGGTGTGACCATATTTATTGCTGTTATAAATTATCATTATTGGCGTAGAATTTAAGTGATTCTCCGTGGCTTGAAGCGTGTGCCAGGCTTGAATTCATGTAACCCCCATTTCAATACATTCAAATTTTACTCGATTATGTAAATTTTGGGCAAACAGTGTAGTCCTAAGGGAAGAGAGGTATAAAAACAGGAAGAGGAAATAGGCTATGGAATAAAGAATGTCTTTATGTTCAGTCGTTGAAAATGTGTGTTTTACTGACAAACTTTTCATGGCGCCAGTTCTGTCGTCTTTCGTAAATTTAAAACTCTTTCTGCATTTTTTTGGAATTGTTTTAAAAGCAGACCCAGAAAATAAGATGTAAGAGATAAATTATAATGGAAAAATTGTGGTAGAAAAGTAATGAAAAATGGATATTAAACAGAAGGATCAGTTTCTGTTAATGCGAATTGGTTGAAGAGACGAAAGGAATAATGCAAAATACTTTTGTGGTTGGAATGATGGTGTCAGAGAACATCTGAATGATCCGGTTATAAACACAGAATGTTTCTTCATGGCTCAGAGGCCTTCTTAAAGAGTGTATATTTGCTCAACTAGTCAAGAAATTACTTTCATTTTATGTAATCCAAAGCTTCATTGCCTTGTCACTGATTTATATATTGAGTCAACTTAATCCAGCCCACATCCTCACATCCTATTTATTTAAGATTAATTTTTATATTACCCTCCTCCAGTTTCTCCTACCGTCAGAATTTTGGACTAAAATATTGTATGCACGTTTGATATATTCTTTCTTGCTATAAGCCCCGCCTATCTCATACTGAAAGTGTAATATTTTGTGAAAAGTAGGCTTGAAATTTATTACGATTCTCGTTATGTAGTGTCTTTGAGTTTTTGTCAATTACTTCATCTTAGATCAGGATATGCTTAGCAACAATTCTCAAACTCTTTCAATCTGTGTTCTTCTGTTATGCTTAGAGACTGTTTCGTACTATAGAACACGACTGTTAAACTTATATATGATTTATTATATTTTAATTTTTATGTTTGTCAGTAGGGAATGGAAAGTGGAATTTTCTTAATTCCATTTTCAAAATTTAATATTCTTTTAACTTCTTAGATAATATAATTTTGGTTTCCTACTGTATGTCTCAAATACGCCACAGACTACACGACGTAACAAAACAGAAGACAGTCATCTTCATTTTCGTAGACTTAAAACCTGAAATCTCACTGTTTATATCTATTCTTAACATTTTTAAATCCGTACCCACTATATGGGAGGCTGGGCGAATCCCAGAACTGATTTGGGCTCAAAGGCAAAAGAAAAATATTCTTCTCATGGTAATCGATTATCGATCGTTCGTACCGTAGCCAGTCACTATATCGACCGTGACACACAAAAATGACTTTCTGTGGCGTTGAAAGCACCGTATGCCTGAAAATTAGACGGATTGAAGCAGTAAAACCATAACTGGTAAAACTTTCCAGCATATTAGTAGTTGTTATTAACTCCAGTGCATTTATGTAGTTGGTATACATTTCGTCAAAAAAAGAACTTTCATCCCATACAGTTCCTTTGGGATTCATACAAATTTTGTATATATATATATATATATCGGGTTTTTTTATTCACATGTAGACAATAATTCTAGTTTTCATTGGCGTCATAAAGCAATGAACCATCATAAACTTAAACAATCCTAGATGTAATATGAGGAAAGCGAGACTTAGTAATTATTATGTTTTTCATTGTCTAGGGTTGATGCTGGAAACAGCGAAGGAGTTTAATGCTTGATACAATAAATACATTTTCGTCTTATCCGTTCCCTGCAGACATATTGCAGAACGTTCGCATTTGTTCACATTAAGACGAGATTGAATTGAAGTCGGAAGAATCTGTTAAAAATTGTTTTGTTGCCACGTGTTATTTTTTCTGTCGAAATACCTTTATCCGGGAAAATTTTTGTGAATAATAAGCATCAAAATCACTTGGCTTTTTAGTTATACTCTAAGGAATATACCCAGAAGGTTTATGATAGTCCGTGCTGCAACTGGGTGATCTATAAATCAGTATTTATCTATACATTTAACATAAGATCTTAAAAGCATATACGAATTACCATATCTGTAAAATATTATCCTTGGTCGCAATATAATTGTTTTTGTTTCACCAAAATACAAATTTAAAAATTTTATATTTGTAAACGAATTTTATAATACAAAATTTCAAGCTCTTACACAGATTTAAATCATCAAAAACGCATTGATTGAGTGACTGGATCTTGGTTTATAAAATCTAGCCGAGTGCCCTTAGTGTTACTGCCGAAAAATTCGACAAATGATTACATTTTTTATCAATCTTTATTGTCCGAAAGCTTTCCATAGGTGTGATCATTCGTTACATATCTTTGAATATCATACGAAAAACTAATATTATTATCCCTAACATTTTCACCGGAACTGGAACCAATGACAGGTTTTAGGTTTGTCACCCTAGTTCCTGTAATCGCCTCACTGAAACAAACAAATTTGTTTTTTGGGGCCGTTCTTATATCGTACTTAGTTTCTGAGTTACAGAAACAGCCTTCACCGGGACTCGAACTCAGGGCACTTTCAGAGTTTGACCTTCCTGTGCTCTGTTTCTGGTTTCGTATATTTTAACGTACTATCATTGAATTTACGTGGGGGGTCTGAGGAAAACTATAGGAAATATCACTAAGAATAGCCGCCCTTCTGGCCATTAATAAAACACTGGACTTCAAGAATGCAAAGCAGGAATGCTCGTATCACGGCGTGAAGAAAGATAATTAGAAATTTTGGTGAATTCGTTCTTAAGTCTGGTAGTTGAATCAGGGAAGGGACTATTGAAAGGCGCATACATAACAGAATAGAGAGAGAATTCCGTCGGAACAAGAAGTTGGTAACATAAGTATTTAAAGTACCGGTATGGATTTTTGGATCAAATAAACGAAACTTAAGATTGTTTTCTTGTTATATGCGTCAGAAATTGGCCCTTCGCCGTGAGAGAGGAATACAGACTGAAAGTGTTCGCAAACGGGATGCTGAGGGAAGTATTTGGACCTAGGGGAGAGGAAGAAATAGGATGATGGAGAAAATTACATAATGGTCTTTAACCAAAAATTGTATGTTGATATATGGACAGGGAACGTAGCATGCATACGAGAAATGTGCATGCAACATTTTTAATTTATAATTGTTTAATTTTAACCGTCTAATCACAATAAAATATTTTATTAAATATTAAAATATTATTACTACAATTAACATTTAATATTTAAAATATATTAAAATATTAAAATGATGCTCTTTCTATCGAAATGTTCGATTTACAATTAGAGCATCATCTTTTTCACGACATGTTTCGGTTTTCAATGAACCATCTTCAGGTGTATAATCGATATAAATTCAAATGTAATATTCTAAATGCAATCCTTCGTCAGATGTCCATTAAATATTAGTTATCCTCTTCTAGATCAATTGTACTTTGTTATCACATTCAATGTTGTTTCGTAAATGTATGTCGCGTATAGCGTGATCTTGCGTGGGTTAAATGTTTGTGGTGGTTTTTTATAATCGGTCAGATATGAAGAGTGGATGAGGTCCGTCTAGAAGTAATGTTATGTTCCAACATACCACCACAAACATTTCACCCACGCAAGATCACGCTATACGCGACATACATTTACGAAACAACATTGAATGTGATAACAAAGTACAATTGATCTAGAAGAGGATAACTGATATTTAATGGACATCTGACGAAGGATTGCATTTAGAATATTACATTTGCATTTATATCGATTATACACCTGAAGATGGTTCATTGAAAACCGAAACATGTCGTGAAAAAGATGATGCTCTAATTGTAAATCGAACATTTCGATAGAAAGAGCATCATTTTAATATTTTAAATATTAAATGTTAATTGTAGTAATAATATTTTAATATTTTAATATTTAATAAAATATTTTATTGTGATTAGACGGTTAAAATTAAACAATTATAATCATCACAATATGACGCAACCTTATCATCTCATTTTTAATTTAAAAATCTGTTGGAGAGACAAAGATGTAATTAGGATGCCGGTATTACAATGGATATTGAGTGGATCCAGATGGCTCAGAACTGGGCTCAGTGGCCAGCTTTTATGAAATCTTCGGGTTTAATAAAAGATGGGTGATTCTTGATCAGTTATGATTGTACCATTTTCTTAAGAGTGAAGATGGATGTCTTCTGGTTTGTTGCGCCGTGTAGTCTGGTAGATGTTTACCGACGTTTCAGAGGTCCTTGCTGCCTCCAATATCACAGCGACGAGTAACATTACTAACCGCCTTCAAAACCTTAAATCCACCTTAAGAATGATTCTCCTTCATGGAGTTAGGCGAAAAAAGTTACAAGAAACGTTTTATCGGTGTAATTTCACATTTTAATATTACAGTTATTACATTAGTATATACATTAATGAAATGGAAGTGTTACTTAAGTTTAAGGTAAATTTTGACGGTCCTGTTTTCTGGTATAAACAGAAAACGTTTGAGTTCGTGTTTATCGCTTATCTTGCTGGAAGACTTAATAAGACGATACAAGACCCAGTTCTGGTTATATGTCAAGATACAGGCTTTTATCTGCTTTGAGACTGTAGGCGCTGTAATATTCTCAAGACGTGACGTCATCTGCTTCTCTTCAGCTACTTACATATTCTAAACTTGTGCATCTTAATCTGGGAGTCTTGCATTTCCCCAAGTATTCTGCGACTGTTCTATTCCTGACAGAGATATCATCTTTGTAACTAATTTACCTGACGTCTCTACAATAATGACTTTCTACTGTATACGTATATGGCTGTCTTCTGGGTTGTAGCACTTGTAGTATGGTAGAAGTTTACCGTTTCGGAGGTCCTAGCTGCCTCCATCATCAGGGCGATCATCCAGGCCTATCGCCCTGATGATGGAGGCAGCAAGGACCTCTGAACCGGCCATCTTCAGAGTCACCGCCGGGAACATTTAAAATCCTAAGATAGTGTAATTGCGTCATATTGTGAATATTAAAACAATTATTTATTTTAATCCGTCTGATCACAATATTTAAAATTTCTTATAATTAAGATAATAAAATATCATTCATGTTCCATATCGATTGTAAATGTTCCGAAATGTTCCGAAATGTAAATCGATCAATCGATATGGAACATGAATGATATTTTATTATCTTAATTATAAGAAATTTTAAATATTGTGATCAGACGGATTAAAATAAATAATTGTTTAAAATCCTATTAACTAGATGCGTGTTATTTGGGGTCACGTTGAAGCTATTATTTGAATCATTATCATTTAGTTAGGGTGACTTGATTAAAGTTTCAATTTACTAAGAGTCCACTACATGTTTCGACCTTAATTGGTCTTCTTCATGTGGTTCTGTTTAAGGGTCCAAAATAATAAATTTGACTACGAACCTGTCTACATATTTTCTGTTGTTGACTTCACCACTCAATGGGCTGTCTTAAGCAACTTACCTACTTTAGTAAAGTGAACTATGTGGGTGTAGTTACCAGTGGAAAGGTTTAGTTGAACTGAAGGGGTTGGTTAATGTTGTGGGGTAGATCAGGGTGGATGGGTTCGTGGGGTGGGTAGGACGGTAGTGATGGTGGATGAACAGAACGGTCTTAAGGTGTTGTTGACGTTTTTCAGGATTTCAAAAATGTGGTTGTTGATATTCGGTTTTTTTAGTTAAAATGAACACATTTTTAACGCTGTTATATATGCGGAATGTTGATTCTTATTAAGCATTGAATCTATAATCTATAATTGATATGTACACGTACTGACAAGCAGAGTTTAACACACAGCAGGATACATTCCATAAAACTCATTATCCTTTCTTTCGTGTTATATGCATGTCCATGATATAACTGTATCACATGACGGCCTGCTGTAATGCAAAGATTACGAACCATGAGCTACTTATTTCACGCTAATATTCTAACCATAACCAGTTTTATATATATATATATTTGAATCTCCTGCGCACGTAGGTTCGTCATTCGTTTGCGTCCAGAAGTCTGGAGTACGTTTTAGAAGATCGATATTTCAAAACTCCGATGGCATAAGAACTTTCTCGATTTTTTCCTTTGCTCATAACCTAAAATAGTTAAATTCTCATCCCTCTGCCTTCTCTATTTATTAAAGCTTTACGCTGTCTTCAGAATTCCTTTACTTGAAGGACGAGTGGGCACTGCCTGGGAACCTTCACAATTGTTTGTTGATATTTTATGTTCACACAGCGGCGAGTAATAAGCTAAGAAACAGCTTTTTTACTGATTTACAGGCGGTTATGACGTCGATTTGGAACAATCGACTTGTGAGTGATCGAATCTGTATTCCATGACCTCCAGCCATTACAGAACGAAATCGGTAGCTACCGTCTCTCTTCTCACGTTTGGCTCGCACACCTTCTTAAGGAAACAGTTTAATTACAAATCTTATTCTAGTTTTAGTTAATTAGCGTTATAAGACATGGCTCCTCATAACTTGATTTGCATACTGGAATCGTAAAGACTGCGACGTTGCAGAGGAAGTTTATAATTGTTTCCTGCTATTATACTTAGTATTTAAACGTTATCTTTGTAAGGGTTAGGGGAAGAATGGAGTTTTGGGGGGTGGGGGAATTTGATGCCACGTACAATGTTTCAAGAATTGTCTTTTGTATGCATTGCGCATGGGTACAAAGTTTGCCGTATTTCATACAGCCAACCGTAAGGACTTGAACATACCCTCTGCTTGCTATGCCAATGTGCCTCGATGTTATATTTCTGAAGGAGAATTTGAATTACAAAGTGGCGTAACTCTAAAGGAACCAAGGGACACGATGTTTATTTGATTTTCTTCTAACCCGGTGATAATATTAAGTACTGAAATTACTCTTGAGGAATTATTTCTGATACTGTTTCCATACAGGACATATACAATAAATGTGAGTGACTTGTAAGTTATAAATATTTTAAAGCATCAATTCGGATGTCATGCGTAAATAGACGTTGAAACTGGAAAGTTTATGCAAAAACTTTCCTATTCTCTGCTTGGTTCAGTGTAGGTGGGATTTATAAAACAGAATAGCTTAGTGAGGAAATATGGTATCTGTAACACAAGAATTGTTGTCAATGTTCAAATCTAGTAGCGACTTACAAACAACACAAGGCATTGTAGCTTCATTTTGAATTACAGAAGGAGGAATTTATTTAGTAAAACGGTGGTTTCATTCTTAAAGCAGTTTAATGGGTTTTTTCGAGTGAGAATTCTTATCTGGCTTCCCTGTTGTCTGCAGATAATAAGAGTATTTGCGCAATTGTAATAACAAAGCTAACATACAGTTCACAGAGAAGAAGCCAGTAATTCTAAATGACTTTACAAACTTCTGTCGCGTCTCAGATTTTACAAACGGGAAATCTGTTTCATTCTAAGCACAGAAGTAACAACGCAGTTTAAACAGGGGGTGACCAAAATTATTGTCATGCTCGTGTCTGGTACAAGACGTCAGCGTAATTGTGAACACGTTCTTTAACCGTTTGAAGACGAAGCTTATCTAAATATTTAAAAATTGAGTCCGTACTGCAAAGAAAACAATACTTAACCATTACACGGATCAAGTAGTTAATGTTGTTTGAGGAAATAATCGCTGTTTACAGTGATAATCATACAAAACATAAACACAAAATGAATAGAAACTTAAAGTGTTAAGAAGAGTACATTGAAAGTTTGTTTATATTTAACACGTCAGAGGTTATTGAAATTAATTGCAAACGTAGTTAAATAGAATAGAATAGGCGTTCTTTTCTATCTTGTTACACTGAAGATTTATCTCCATATCTGTGCTTCTGAAGTCTAGAACTAGAAAATGCGATAATTTTTATTCGTTATTTGCATGAAGTGCATACGGAGAACGTTTTATTGGCTTAGCGAGTCTATCCAGTCAATTTAACTCGAGAACCACTGGAAGGATTTGGACGAAATTTGTTATTCCGCAGGATCTAAAAATTGCCCTATTGAATATCCTACGAGCTGTGACAACAAAATGACGGATGAGGGAAGTCGTGAGGTGAACACTGAGGTGTTGTTATCTGGTAGCCAAAGTGGGTGGCGGATTTAATAACGCTAAATGCATGTTGCATGAGGATATTGTGTTTTCTGTTACGGTATAAAAGTCCCAAGCTTGTTTATTTTGGGACACGTCCCTAAATCCAATTTTAGAGCAGGCCAACGTTCGTAAACCTACTTGTTTCTTGTTTTTCTTTCTGGAAATCTTAAACAAAAGCGGAATTTAATTCATATTTAATTTACTTTCAACTTAAATAGCGTGTATTAAATTCCGTATGCACAGCCATTGCTAAGTATATTAATATTTAATTGTTTAAATTTTTGCCTCTTATTACGTGTTTTTGTATGAGTGTTATATTCGATCTTAAATGAAATATTTATTCGGACAGAGGAGTAACAAAATAACAGCATGATCGAGTTACATCACACGGAGTTTTATATTTTTTATTGATCACTAAGTACTATTAGGGCGAGACATGTAACACGGATAGGAGTGATAAATTTCTGTTAAATTTCAGTCTGTAAATTTAAGGGAAGAGTTCTTGGTTTCTGCTGGACGGGAGGCAGAATTTATTCCATTCCAGGCTGGACGTAGTAGCCAAAAATCATCACAATCCTTTAATCGGTGAACGACCGATCTACGATGAGAAGTAAACTGTCGTTTCGGTCCGTACAGAGCGTGTATGTTCGTACGGAGAAATATGTAATGTATAATGAAGCGCGGGATTATGAAAATAGACAATGTGTTGTGTAGGTTTTGAGGCGTTGTATTATGCTTAATTGTGTTTGGTGTTTTCCTGTTGTGTTGTTTCTTACTGTACTGTGTTGTGATCTTTTATGCTGTTATTTTTGCTGTGTTTATGCTGAGTCGCGTTGTGTTGTGTTGCATTATGTTGTTATGTCTTGTCTTCTGATTTATTGTTATTTTGTATCGTGTTGTGTTGTGTTCTCGTGTGCTGTTTTGTGCTCTGTTATAATGCCCCATGATATCATGTTTTGTGCATCCCTTGTTTAAAGAACACACTAGCAGAAAATATGCAAGTTGCTTTCAACTTTTACAGCAGTGGAGGAGACCTGGAGATCTTCTTACCGTCAGTTACCCCCTTCTTCCGTCCGTCAGCTCGACTTTCGTTCTTGTGCAGAAATTATTAGACTTCTTTCATGTCATTATGGTGATGAGAGAAAGTCTTGTAGTTATTTAAGTGGAACTTCAATCCAAGAATTAACTCAAATGTACAAAATAAAACTATAACCACGAAGTGATGATGTTTTTCGCTGTCTTATGTGTATTCGGGCGGATGTATTTGCTTGTCATATGATTTGTCATTACTAGGGTTCGGATGTTCATGACATGTCATATTTTTATTGGGGCTTCTATTTTCATTCTAAACTGAAATTAAACACTAATTGGGTTATTCTAATCACAATTAGACTGTATTAATTTTGCATATAAATGCATATTTAGGTCATTTTTATGTTTTCGGTCATATTTGTAGTTAAATACATATTTTGGTTATATTTTGGGTATAAAATTCTTACTTGTAACTACATTTCTCAGGCATTTACAGTCAATCCTTCAGTTAGTTAAGATGCCGAAAGTGAAGTGTTCTGAAAGTGCGAAGTTAAGAGGTTTAGTTAAAGATTTTGGCGAGGAATATTTTAGTTATGATGGAACAATTCTGTTCGGTAAACTTTGTGAAGTTAAAGTTACAGCTGGTAAGCGATTTAATGTGCAACAACATTGTGATACAGCAAAACATAAAAGTAATTTGAGCCGACAAACCAGTCATCAAAGCAAGCAACGACTTCACCATTAAACAAAACATCGGAATTTTCAAAGGACGTGTGTGAAATGATGGCGTCTGTCAACTGAACAAAGTGAACAATGAGCAGTTCAAAACTTTCTTAAAGAAATATTCTACTCAGTTAACTCCAGACGAATCAACACTGCGAAAAAAGCTATGTACCTGCCTGTTATGAAGATGTTCTAAAAAGAATTACATGTACTGTGGGCGACAATAAGATTTGGGTTTCGATACAGTCTGCGGTAGGTATGTAGAAAATGTCGCTATTGGCATGCTCTATGCTGACCGCCCTGGTGACTTATTTCTTCTTGATACAGTAAACCACTCCTTTATCGCTCTACTTCCCGATAGCGCAATGAAACGTTTGTGATGTCGAAAGCAGCTTCTCAACTCACAAGACCATATTGTGCGATAATCTCAGAAGATTTTCATTTGAGACCTTGAAAAAGCACATCGTTACATATTGTAATGCTGCCAAGAATTTTGTTTATTTATTTATTTGTAATTAATGAATTTGAAATACATGAAAGGCTCTTTCTTAAAATTTATCATATTTTTATAGGAGCACATATTCTCAACATGCGATGCTGATCCAAAACGTGGCATTTACAACTTAAAGCGACTGAGGTTTTTGATTAAAATTGCTAGGAAATCAAGTAATGTAATAGTTGTACATGAATATGCAAATGAATACATGATTGAAATATAAAACTTTTTTTAAATTTTAGCGAATATTTTTTTATAATTAATTAGGTCACATTTTTCCTCTTTTGGGTCATATTTAGCTATTTTTTGGGGCATATTTGCATGTATATTTCTTGGTTTTTTAAGTCATGAACATCCAAACCCTAGTCATTACTAACTCAAGAAAGGATTTTATATCTTAATGTCGTCCAATTACCATTATCACCTATTACTGTGTGTGCGATTATTTTATGGTACTGCTGTTTCAACTGATTAATTTATACGGTGTCGAAAATGTTATAATAGAATGATTAATAATGATTAATCTGGAAGAACGCTAGATTAAGCAACTGTGGAGTATTTTAAGACACTGTCCCTTCCCTCATTTTACATGTTCCTGCATGGAATTTGAAACGCATACCACCCGTAAAGTGGAATTGCCCCTCACCAGCTTTGTAAGTGATATTATATTTAATATTACTTTTGATAATGCTGTGTATTGTGGTCGACTATTTAGCTGTGTTATCTCTCTGCCCATATATCTGACCTATGACGTCGAAATTAATTTTAATCTTATATGATTTAGATTTACTCAAATTCCAAAACATTTTTCAGAAATTGAAATATGTGACAGACATACGTGGATTTGCAATACAACACCATAACATTGTTCCTTGTTCGTTGACAATTATTTAAGGTCTGGCATTAAGTGATAAAACTTTATAATACTTTCAGCTCGAATTACTCCATCTTCATTGTATCGAAAACGAAAAACTTTAGATTGTGGCCTTCTGAATAATTGCGGCGTGTAGTTTTCTGTTAATTTACAAGGCTCCGGAGGATCATACTGCCTCCATTTTCAGACGATACGTTTATAATCGCCTTTATCCTCCTATCGACACCTAGGTCTTCCATGTGGACTCCTAACTTCATGTTTTTTTTCTACCAACACTTTAAATGCATTTATAGTTTATCACATACGTGCTACGTGTCTTGCCTATATAAACGTCCTTTATTTGAGCACTGTAATAATATTTTAGGGATAGTATAAATTATAAAATTATGTACTTTTACACACAACGGAAATTAAAATGTCGACATTTCTCAAAAACTTGATTTTAAACATTCAGAAAAAGAGCCCAGTAGTCGAAGACCCTTTAATTTTATATTCCTTATTTATCAAAAAACACAGCAGATATGAAATTAAGGCCTATATTAATTTGCGAACACGACGAATAAATCAGGATCTGCTGACGTCAGTTGTCGAAATAAGAAATAATTATTCCATTCAATTACTTGGAGTCTCAGCTGTTTAGCTCTGCATTTTAACGACTGAATCAGATATTAGATTAAGATCCAAGTAACTGAAGTGTAATTGCGGTAAAAATCTAATATTATTTCTCGCCTGCTATGTGATATAGCTTTATTAATGTAGTACTCCCTGCTGCAAATAAAGCAGAAAGGAGTAATATGCGAATCCTTGATTCGAATCAATCAATCTGGATAGCAGAAGACAGCGTTTAAACAGGCTGTCACAGCTAATGAGATCATTATAAACTGGAGCGTAGTAAAACAGTAAAACTCAACCGAATTATTTAATTTGTGGGAAAAGATGAGAACAGTGAATTTTGTCTGATAATTTTCCATTGTTTTGCTTCTTACTACAAAATGAACGTCAGCATTGATACATCTGCTTAATGGTTTTCGATAAAATTTGGTACTGTAATCTGGTGTAATAATTAAGTTTAATGACTGAAGCAAAGTCTTCAGGGGATGATGTGACATCAGGCTGAAGAAAACTGAATAATGTGGAGCTTTATATTGTGTAGTATTTTACAGAATTATTAGGATAATTAATTGAAGGAAGATGGGATGGGCAGAACATGCAACACGCGCGAAAGTGATAAGAAATGCATACACAGTTTTAGTCGCAAAACTTGAAGGACAGATCAGCAAAACCTGGGTGTAGATGGGAGGATAATATTAAAATGTAGGGTATGGACTAGATTTCAGTGACTCATATAAGGTACAGTGGAGGGCTCTTGTGTCTACGGTAATAAATTTTGGGGTTTCGGAATTTTTTGATTTGCTAAAAGATTATTAACTTTTGAAAAAGGATTCAGATACGTTGAGTTAATCATACGTCATGATATTTCAGATTTTTACTGTGATCAAAATGAGGTTTATGGTCTTTCATATTCAGGTTAGATCTTTTCTACCCTAAAGATGTAATCAATATGTTCCTCCAACCACCTACAAGATTACATTACGACACGACCCAGAAGACATTTCTCATATATACGGATACCGGCTATCCAGACTAAGAATTTCGTTGTTTTACTCAGTTCTCCATGCAAATATCTTAAATTAATTATGTCAGTAACACAAATTCATCATTCATTGATTCCTCCACTTGACGCTACACAGTCTGAGCTGTTGAACCATAAATAAATAAATTCAGATCAAAAAGATGCTGGATATTTATGTTTAGAAACGATTTATTTTTAAACAAAAAATAACGTGGTGCATATAAAATTATTTTATCATAATTTGTCGTTTAATTTTTCTGGTGCATGCCATGACACACATAATTTATTAATACAAACGAGATAACTGTCTAGATGTGCCATAAACATTAACTAATGCCATCAGTACGAATATATAATTTAATTATATTTTATATGTAGGTATTTTTAATGATATGTCTTATACTAAATAGAATACAGATGTTGGTTTATCATTCCTTATACAGTATAATGGTCAGAAGTTGATTGCAACACAGGTATGAATAGTGCCTAAGATTCTGGTGACTCATAAAGGTCTATTAAGTTACAAAGCTGGCAGAGTGTGGTTTATAAAAGCTATTAGTTGAAGAGACGTGGGTTGCAACTAAGAGGATTTATGATACACGGAGATCTGAGACTCGCGGTTCCACAAGTGTCCTCAACTTGCTACTTTCTCGGAAGAGATTGTCTATAAATCGGCTCTAATACTTCGATTCCGTCAAAATTCTTATTAGAAGCTCTTCACTAGAAGCTCCTAACGGAAGGAATTGGATAATGCTATTTATTATTATTTTTACTAGATAACAGTGAGCTCTGATTTAATAATTGTAATTATAATTGCGTGTGTATTAAATATGGCTGTCTTGTGGGTTGTTACGCAGTGTAGTCTGGTAGAAGCTTACCGACGTTTCGGTTGTAGTTGTTGTCCCTATGATCAAGGTGATGATGGAGGCAGCAAAGACCTCTGAAACGTTGGTAAACCTACAGGGCTCTACAACCCAGAAGACAGCCATCTTCGTACTCACTGCCATGAGAACATGAAATTTGATTATATGTATGTTAGATTAAATTTTTAAATTTATCTTTAACAGACTACACAAAAAATGTTAAATGACAGGACATCATGACCTCGTAACTGACACGTTAAAGTTAGTGTGGTGCAAGAAACAAACACTAAATTATTAATTTAATTATATTCAGTTTCTAAAAACGAAAGGATGCGAATTCACAAATATTTTCTGTCATGCTATTAATTGCTTAAATGCCTTAAGAGCTATATAGTCTCCTAATATATTGTTTCTTAACCGGTGGGCCGCAAGTTTTCAGGAGATCTCCTGTGAATTTTTATAATTAATTTTATTTTCCCACGCTGTAGTTATAAAAAGGCAATTTCTTGTCTTTCGTGATTAGAATTTGCAAAAACACACAGACACGGGTTCTTGATCGATAATTGTGTCCAACATTGTTATGTTTTGTTTTCATATGCCTTCAGTCTTAAAGGGAAATATGTACATGTGTATGAAGATATATTTATGACCATGTACAGTTTCGTACCCCCTTTTTGTGAGGCGAAATTTTGTGATGTGTCGGAATGCGTGTTTGACAAATTAGGGTGTGTCGCGGGTCAAATGTCGCGGACCACTTTTATAGTATCTTCCGGACAGGAAGGAAGCAGGGAAGATAAGTGTCTTCCTGTAATTGTTGTGGTGTGTTCACTGGCTGATGTATCACTTTAAGGGTTCTAAAATACTAAATACAAATCCTACAATAATTACGGAATATTAATAATAACTAGGCCTATATTTGAAATATCACGAAACAATCTAGTCGCAACTTTTAGAATAACATATTTTTAGTTGTTCTGTTCTTTCGTATCTAAAAGCATTTTTCTTTACTTTCTATTTTTATTATATATATTTCCCCTCAGCGTACGTATAACAGGATCCCATCCCAACAATATCGCTACTAGCGCCCCGAGGTGACAGGATAATGAACTAGAAGATTGAGGTCGAAAGGGGACGAAACAGTTGAGAATCAATTCGGTTGAAAGCGCCTCTAGCGGCCAAAGCAGTTTTGCAGTTATGGAGGTGGATGTGGCTATTCCTTCCTCCTCCTCCCCCCCCTCCAACCTCCCACTCTTTCTGTAATAAACCTACGTGTTGTTTTTCTCAGGGATTCTTTGTAACCTTTTTTCGAGTTTTGCCCCTTCTAATATATTTTTCAGGCATTCCTGTATATCTTATGTTGACCTGTGCTGCAGTACTCATACTTAGAATTACATTTAATCAGTTTAAGAATGTTATGGTGGCTTATATAAACGTGATTAAGGATATAATAGTAATTTTGTAGAAATAGTTCTAATGAATAAACCAATGAATATCTTTTGGTGTTATCACCTACACGTTTATAATTTTTGTTCAAAATTCGACCACAGGTCACATCTCACTGTACTTTAACTGATTTTAATTGATTGTGTTCATTTTTAATGTCCCTTATATCTCGTACATGTCCCGCTGATTTCTTGCCCTTAATTTGATGAGCCTAATGTAATATGATGACGAGCACAAATTGTAAAACACCTTGTTATATAATTTATTCTATTATTCTGTTATTTATACTTTTATGTACAAACATTGATATAATTAAAATGAGTTATATGATTTAAAATAAGTTAAACGTATATTTATCTATTTCTCATTGATTGTGAGACTTCTAACATTACTCTGTGGTTACACTTAATTGTTGTAGGTATACTTTTCTGAGCGTAATATAGCACTTTTAATCACACGAAAAGAGACTTGTGTGCAGTTTGGGATCCGATAACAGATCAATCCACTTACCATCCTCATAATCCACCTACTTAAGGTCCATATTAATATTGTCTTTCCATCTCCGTTTTGCGCTTTCACACGGAAATTTCCTAGAGTTTTCCCCTTCCCCAAATTCTGCATATATTATTTATCTTTGCCATCCTAGCCACATTCCCAGCCCATCGTAGTCTATTAGGTTTCATTACCCTAGGATACCTGTATAAATCACGAATTTTCTAGTGGAATTTTAAATTACTCGCTCAGTTGATTCCTTCTTGGATACAAATACTTTTAAAATAATTGTACTTATATTCTTCAATTAAATTATGAAAGTATGTTTTACACTGATAAAAATAAATTTTAATGTTATTTTATATGCTGGTGTTTAGCGTTTTGGGGAAAGGGGAATACGTTTCCGAACTGCGTAATATTAATAAGTATTTCTAGAATTTATTATATTCTATTCTCATCATGAACGTAATTTCTGTTTTTCTATGATATTCATACTACATACGTCTACCTAAATTTTGAAACAAATTACGTGTAATTATGTCTTTGGTAGTGGTAGTGATGTAAAATTAATTATGAACTGATTTCCTTTGGTGCAGGGTGTTAATATCTACTGCATCGTCTTCTCTGGGTTTCTTTTCAGTAGAAACTCCGAAAGACTTTCTTAACTCACCTTCTCCCAGCTCTGAGTATTCCTCGTATTTCCCCCCTGGTTATATGCAGTCCATATTGTATCCTGTGGCGAGGTCTGCGTCTGAATAGGATAGTCCATATTTTGGAAACCCATGTTCTCTAAAACACACGTTTGCATTGTATAAATAATGAGGGTCAGTTTCTTGGCAGAATGCCGCATCCTTTCCGCTTCGCCCTCTTATGGCCTTTAGCCTTGGTCCATATAGACAGTGTGTCTAGAACCTGCTGGTCCGTTCTTGGCTCAGTGCCTTGTTCTACAGGGTTAAATCCGTCCCAAGTTTCTTTGCAGCACTGTCTGAAGACAAAAAAATACTTGGCTTGTGTTTCTTTTCTGTTAACTGTGCATGAAAGAAATTAAATTTTAATCATTTTCTGCTAACGTGGTCAGAAAGTGATTTACGCAGACATTATTTACTTATCTTGTCAGTTCGTGGCAATATTAATGACTTATTAAAGAAGTAAATCTGTCCCGCCACACGCCATATAGGCGCTTGAGGGGAGGGAAGTTACAGTTCTACTCATTCTTAATCTCGACTCTAGATTGGGTGAGTGGTCAGCTTAGCTCCCGGTAAATGACCCTGGTACCCATTTGACAGGAGGCTGGATGGATTACAGAGCCGTTCTGGATGCAGAGGCTAGAGGAAACATCCTTTGCGCTTGTTGAGGATCGAACCAAGGCCGTCCAGTCCGTAATTAGTCACTATACTGAGCTTCCCTGGCTCACGTTAATTACTGGTATGTTCATGAATGTACCACAGACTTTATCGCATCGCTGACAACTCACACTTACGGGTCATATTTGTTGGTAAACATGGTACATAAAACTAGAAATGTTGTCATCATCACCTTCCGATATTACTTTTACATCTCCGCAGACCTCTTATCTGACTAACGATTTATTTAGTATTTATTATTAATTTCGTGCAAGTGCTGGGATAGTTAATTAAATAGGCCACTATTACTTATTTAGTATTCCTAAAGACGCGTGTTCTAAACATTTAAAGCTCTAAATTTAAACATATTTATTAAGAACAGTCTATGAGTGATTAATTTAGAATATTAATCATTTTAAAGCGGCTAAAATTTCAAACCTACAGGCTATATACATTGTTTGTAATTTTTATGGGTATATATCTAATTTTTGCATTATGTTAAGTTTAACGAAATAAATTACGAAACAAATTGAAATTTCATAATAATGTTGTTAATTGTAAATTTTTATTAAATCCCTAATATATTTTTATATTATGTAAATTCTGAAGCAATAAGTGTGATGGGTATGAAGGTTCTATCTGAGTGTCAGTATCACCTTCATAAATGTACCCTGATATTACAAACAAGTCCCTACCGATCGAGTCATGGTAGTATAAACGTTGCATTTGTGATGGAGAAATATTATTAAACTCTTGACTTGTTTAAGTGTTTGATTTGTTTAATGTGTTGACAGTCATAGATAAGCATTTCGTTATGTTACTCAAGAATTTAATCTCGTAGTGAGTGAAGAAACTGTAATATATTTTTATGCACAGTAATTAAAATGGATTAATTATTTTAATTATTATGAAGTTGAATGTCTTCTAGGATATTGCGTCATGTATTATCGTAAGAATTGACCGGCATTTTTGATGTGCTTAATATTTCCCTCAGGCGCAGAAACCGTCTTTGAAACGTCTTTCAGTTCCTAGCAGACTACACGGCGTAATATACCGAAGACAAGTTATCTTCATACACTCGGTCATGTGAACCTGAAATCTTTAATTTTAATGTTTAAAACTTAAATTTCTGATGACAGTGACTAGATGTGTCTGTCTTATTTTGTATGTGTACGGAACTCCAACACGTAACAAGTAATTAAAATGCAAAGTATGTTGTTAGGCTTATGGTAATACTGCCCTCAATGAAAGGAGAGCTTACAGACTGTAATACATTTACAAAACCGTAGGCGATCAACTGAATTGATACGTAATGACATTACACAGGATATAATAATTTGTAGAACATCATTTATGTAGCGTAGCATGAATTTGGTGGAAATATCCCTTTGTACAAATAATTTTCACCTGCATAAAATAGTAGATGTGACATCTTAAATATTATCTATAACTATTGTGGCATAACTGTAATCTGTCATTTGTTGGGATTAAAATAGGAGAATATATTATGTATGTTTAATCATATTGTTTATGTGTTCCGCCGAATTTAATATGAAATTGTAAATTTTTGTGAACATTATTAAGAAAGAGAATATCTAATTGGTTAGTGGTAATTTTTTAAAATCACTATTAGACTGCATACAATGTAAAAACCTTAAGAATATCTCACAACATAAAATTAATTAATTTTGTTATTCACAAAACAAGCTAGCGAATTTCAATCTAATATATAATTCTGTTTATTAGGAAATTATTGACAGCAGTATAGATTTAGAGGTCCTTGATTTTTTATTATAACTTATCAATAAATACAATCTATAGCCTGCGATATATTTTGAAATACATGTGTTGGTTATTTGGTGATAATTTTGTAAAACCACTATTTACGAATATCGTGAATATGGTAACTACGATACCAGTTCTGTAATATGCCTATGTGTGCTATTAGGTGTTATCAGGTTTCGTAATTAAACTGTATCTTTAAGTAATACTTTATAATTTCCATCAATAGTGATGCGTAAGTTTTCAGGATCACAAAATATCATGGGTACTACACCATTTTACAAATTGTCCCACAACCAATCTGTTAGTCACATCTGTTGTGGAAGCAACGTTACAGCCATATAGCGTATGTTCTGTAAATATGTTTAATAATTGGTGTCCACGGATACGCGTTTTAAAGACATTTCTTCCTGATTAAATTTAACAGCTTACATAATAGTCAAATCGCTGGCTGCATGAAGGACGTTCGTTTCATTTGCATAAAGGAGCATCCATCTTGTAAATGATGTTTTTTAAATCTCACAATATGGCTGGTACACATTATTTGTTGACTTTTTGGAACGTGTTTTAATATTTAGCTGATTGTATGACCGGCAAAGAGGGATATATAGCATGATTATAAAACCAGAAATTCATACTAAATTTTGATCGAAAACCTTGAAGGAAGAGACTTTGGAAGACCTAGCTGTAGATGGGTGCAACTGTTAAAATTGATCTTAGAGAAATAGAAAATGATAATGTGGGCAGAATTGGGTCCGGTGTCCTACTCTTAAAACAGTGGATAAATAGGCCTGTATTCGAATAAATACTTACTGTGGTTATCAGGGGACAAAATATGGCTCCTCTTTTCTTCAAGTCTTGCTATAAATTCTTTTTTGTTCAGTTTGTGCTATATAATCTCAACCCCAAAACATTGGTTTCTAACCCGCTGTCTTTCTCTGTAATTGCAACCCTGCGTTAACACGGGAATCTACAACTAAAACGTTTACTTTGCCAATTTCATTGTAATCTAATACCAAAACCCTTTTGCATGTCATTTTGGCTACCATTTTCCTATCTTCTTCCTGACACATGCCTCAGAGCTATTCTGTGTTCCCACACCAAGGAATATCGTATCGGGAATACGCGGTGTACAAAGAATTTGTCTCTCTCTGCAGACAATTCTGAAACGTTTAGAAGGGTGCTAGATCGACACTGGAAAATAAATCGAGCTATTTCTACAGCACCGTGGCACTAAAATATCATAGACTTATACTGAGTTTACTAGCACACCACTAACATGAGGAGGTTTAAATGTAAATAATCGGTGCTTGCCCTATGTAATAGTTTTTGGATGTTAGAATCGTAACAACAAAGCATCTTGGCGCACTGTTCTGCGCTGCTGAATCCAATCTGTACCTTCACAACACATTGTGTTCTATTATTTTATATATGATCATTGTACACTTCCTTACGTGTTTAAAAATATTATTGCATGCACTGATGTATGTTTACAATTACTTTTGAACGAATTTATCATTAACTAATTGTAATGGTTTTTTAAGATGGTATATTGAAATTAATGTTACGGAGTTTCTGGATTTTATCCGTTGTCAAAATTTTAGGTAATTTTTTTCTAACGTATCAACCTGAGTTGGTACTTTCTAGTTTTTCCCCTGAAGATGGAAACATATCCAGTTTTCGAAACGTTATTCTGTTCAGATTATTGGACGGTAGAGAAAGTACAGGTACTTAGGAGGACGAATAGACCATTAAGAACGAAAGTCGATATGAGTCAAATATCGTAAGAGGTTAGTAGAAACTCGTACATTTTCATTATTTTGCTGTTCGAAGTTCAAATACGAAGAGGGAACTATGAGACGAGAACAAATTTAAGAGTTGTTTAAAGAATTGTCAAATTTTGTGCGTATATGGATATAACAAAGTATTTTAAATCATAACCGGCCACCTTATCTGATTACAAGCTTAAACTTAAATCATGTAAATTTTATTGAAACATATTTACACTTTATTTTATTGAAATATTAAACAGCTGCATTTGAAATATAAAATATTTTAAAATCAATATGTTTTGGGTCACACATCTTATGTAATTCGAGACCCGAGTCAGGCAGGAAAAATACATCGTGTGACCTCGCGAATCGCTGGCTTTTAATGCAAAAATAAGAACTACACGCAACATTTTCGTAAGAAAACATGGATGGAGGAAACCACATGAAATACTTAGGTGTAGATGGGAGGACAATTTTAATCTGATTGGGCCTATTAAAGAATTGGTTTATGAGGGTGTGAACTAGATTTGTCTCAGTATGAGAACCAGTAAGTCACGGGTTTTGTGAACACGGAAATGGATTTAAAGTTTTATAAAAGACGAGGAATATTTGAGCAGCTGAACGACTACTAGATTTTAAAGGAGCACTTTTTTCCATGGAATTAGATGATATGTAACTCAATCATTTGCGATTTATGACTGACTGTATTTTCTAACAGGGACATTAAAAGATATTACGATGTCAATAGACAATATAGACAATAATATGATTAATTGTCATTATATTTCTGAACTACGCCCGTTGGTTGAAATATATTTTAATACAATGCTAATAACGTTAAAGATTTTTAGTGCGCCAATATCTGTGAAAGATGTGTACAACTTTGAAATAACATAATAGTTTATTGATAGGGTTTGCAAAAGGCTCTGTAACTTATAGGACACCAAGATTGTAGTTATGTATTTATGTATCAGGATATGACGTCAATTTCGATGCAATGTTTTGCCAAATATAACAATAAAATAATATTAGTGGTAGTGGAACCCTTGAAAAGATATCGGGTATATGTTTCGAATTGGGAGGGATGGTAGGGGAATTCACGGGGCGGATTCCCGCGTCAATTTTAATGCAGTGTTTTGTATGCATCATTGATTCCCTGATTTAGTTAGGCTGTGGCAGCCAGCCCTTATCGCATATTCTGGTCATAAAATACTAACGCACACGTTAATATGGAAATAATGCAAGAAAAATAAGGGTGTTTTTGTGGTGAACAAATGGAAGGGGTGGTGACTAGATCTTGAGGTGGTATTTCTCATGCTACCGTTTACAATTTACCTAGCATTCCATGTTCCAAATCGTAAGGTCGTTTTTCATCTTTTAAGTGGTTCCGAAGAATCCATCCAAGCCACATTTCTAACATGTCAGGTTTTTTACTTTGATGTTTTATTAGCACCCCGCCCAACTCCCAAACTGGTGGACCACCCCTTGTCAGTAGGTCTCAACTGGTTATTCAGTATTTTAGCAAGCTACCCTCTACATCTGTAGTCTTAGACCTGAGAACACTCCGTGCCATGATAATCTGACGCAATTATAACACTAAGGTACCTTTAATAACAGCCCTTTAGCACAAATAATCCCCACTGTCTTTTTGCAGATCTGTGCTATAATTTTTATAGCCTACTAATTTAACGAGTACATTAATCTACGCAAGAGAGATTAGAAAGATTTCTATACTAAAAACGTGAACCAATACATCCTGAGCTGTATGTACTGCACATGCTCTTTAGTGCTTCTATCTGTTGTAGGCATAGGCAAACTGCTGATACATCTTCAGAACTTTCTAGGAGGGTTATGGTCGAAGAGGACGAACATTTTTTGTATATCTTGAAGTTTTATCTTGAAAGTGATTTTGGCAACAATGAAAAATATTACTTTTATAATCATGATCCGTCATTTGTAATTCGTTTGTAATTTTAACAACGAGAATATTTAGACGAGTTTAACATAGCTGTCGCCTTCGGATAATACACCAAAGACCATCAACCATTTACGACCAAATTTTTGTTCTCAGAGGATGTAAAACCTGATAAAATTCCGTAAATACGACAATTTGGTGCCACAGTAACTAACTGTGACCAGCGATACGGAATGCACGCTGGTTCGAGTCTCGGGGAAGAAGAAATTTTCTCATGAGCTTTCGACCAGTGTATGGGACCGGTGCCAATCCAGCATCGTGAAGAAATTGGGTAGCTACAATAAGTAGCGTAATCCGGTCAGGAAAACTAGCAATGGCTGGGGGTTCGTCGGGCTGACCACACGTCACCGTGTATCTGGTTGGATGATCGTTCACCTCTGCTTAGGTATGTGAACGTGAGGCCAGCAGCCAGCTAGTCGGCTTTGGCTCTCAGAGGGCTGTACGCCACGGATTTAATTTAATTTTGTAACTAACTGTAAGTTTACAAATAGATGAAAAAATGATGGAGTAAGTAGTGTTACTGATAATGTATGTTCACGGTAGTATTCGACTAAAATATCTTTTGAGGCTAAATATCCGATTCATCAGCGTGCCCGGGACAACTCAAAAGTTGGGATGGATTGAATGAGCGTGGCATAGAAAGGATGGGTTCAATAATGGTGTATGTCAAAGCCGAAACCGTTCTACTTTATAGAAATGAGGAAATATACGGAAAGCCGGATCAAATTCATTAAAAAGCATTGTGATTTCGTGTAAAAGAATATGTTTGGCTGCTGTGTGGTTGTTATGTTAACTTGAAAGAGTGGGACAATGTTCTGTATGAATGAAAATACTGTAAACATATTTACAGTCCCGTTTTATAGTTATATTTTGTGACTTTAAAAGTATAAGCATTAAACTGGCAAAATGAAACCAATAAACGATTTCTTATTCATTCTTATGGACTGCATTCCAACTACAACGTTTGCTACAGAGAAAGTCTAAGTTCAACAAATCACATTATAGGTGAAGAAATAATTCTTATCGTGCGAATAAGAAATTTCTACATTATTCCTTTGTTAATTATCTTGAAATTTGATTCCACCTCATAGAACGCGGGAAATTGGAAAAGTGTTGCGGAGTCTGGGGTCTTTCTTATATTCCACTGCTTTTTGTTTCCGCCTCTAACGACATCAGATATTGAGAAGACGAACAAAGAAAAATATATATAAAAAAGAATTTGTCGTTTCTTGCGTTATAAGTGACACGGTTCTCGGTTATGTTTTATGAGTTGATAACTGGTTTCAGATCGTAGGAAGTTAAAAATATGCGTGCAGACTTAAAAAAATGGGGAAGTTAGATCTATAAATTATCCATGAAACCAACATGTTAGAAAGAGTCAACTTTGTTTTGCGTTCTGTTATTTGAAAGAAAGATATTGAAGCCAATGTTCTTTGTAGAGAGAGATACAGTTTGCGTGTTTTCGTATGATAAATGAATAGTTTATTTTGACTTGCAGTGTGTCACTTTTGATAAAAACGTTTCTTGACTTTATAGTTTACAATTTTGTAACAACACGCGGTGTGTTTTCTGAAATATATTAGAAAAGTTTCTATAGGGATTTTATTTCAGTTTATCTTTTACAATGTTCGTTTGTTCATAATCCACAAAGGGATACTAACAATGAGTATTTTAATACACATGTCAGAAACATATTTTTATATGTGTAAGAAACTAAAATCTTAATACAATAAAATTTATATAGGAAGCGAGTCCTTTACTGGGTCTTGTTCTTGCTTGATTTCTGTAGTACTTATAAGATCATTAATGTTTAGATATATATATATATATATATATATATATATATATATCGAAAATAGAGTACTGTATCGATAATAGAACACACATTATTATAGCCATGACAACGTTGAACGTCTTGGGAAATACAGTAAAATTGAAGATTATATTTAAGAAATATTTAAAAGTAGATCATATTTAGGGAATGCTTCCATTATTATTTTTTATTTTCATGTTGCCTGTATAGAGACGTTAATTCTAAAGGTTAAATTATAATTTACCATTTGTTTTGTATAATTTAAATTTGTTTTTGTCATTAATATTGAAGGAAATGTCTACACTGAGAATGTTTAAGAAATGTGGGTGCTGAGGATAGTATTTGGGCCCAATAGACACGCAATAAAACAGTCATGAATAGTATTTCATAAAGAAGTGTTTATTAATTGTACTCTTTACCATACAGTCTGTTACATATAAAACTTCGGCTTTCGGGGATCATGCGTGTTGAATATTGAAATGTAAAATTGGTACTACGCATTTCTATCAAAACCCAGAATAGGACATTCGTATATACCATCATCAAGATCCTTTATAGCATGGTAGCTCAGTATGTAAAGTGAAGAGTTGCGAACAAATGACCCAGGTTCGATTCCCGGTATGAACGTCAGGAGTATTATTTCGCCACCACGTCCACAACAAAATTACACGTGGAATGCGTACCGTGTGACTCTACTTCTAGGAACAAAAGTGGGCTTTTATTTTTAAGTGTTGTCGTAGTTAGAAATGAGTGGATCCTTACCTCATCGCCTCAAGTACTTTCGTGACAAGAAAACTCATCATAGTTGGGATTTGTGTAGCACTCGGCAGTGTTAAATATAGAATGTTCTAAAAATATATATATATTCAATGAATGTAATATATTCATTTTAATAAACTAAACCAATACATACGTTAACATTGACGCTTAGGAAATTAGAAAATATATTTTAGGTGTTAAAAATTACCACTGTTAGCTTCGTGGCACAGTTGATAACAGTGAGTAACAGACTGACAAGCGGCCGGTAAAATTTCTGTTGTGTATAAATCTTTTTGGGGCATCGTGTAATTCCAACTTCGGAGAAAAGTGACATTTCAGGTTCTCACGGAGGCGAGGATGAAGACAACTGTTTCTTGTATGTTGCGCCTCGTAGTAGTGTAGAAATTGACCGACGTTTTAGGGTACTTTCTGCCTGTATCATCAGGGCGATGATCTCTCTAATGAGACAATAAGAACCTCTGAAAAGTCTGTAAACTTCAGCTCCTTAACTCTTGAGAACCGGAAGTATATTAATATACCATTTCTCTCTCAAAATAATTCAATTAATAACGCCCTGAAGTTTGACGTAAGTTTCGAAAAACTCACTGTCTATGTATGGAATTATATATATGCATATGCACACTACACATACACGTCTGTATCAGGTGTGTCTGGAATAATTATAATGCGGCCATTATTAATTATTCAGAACACATTCTTACACGATGTGTACCATTTAAAATTCAAACAACAACCATCAGATATCACAAGTAGGTTCAATGTTGTGTAACAGAATCCCCCAACCGCCCCGTGCCATTATAGTCAAGGTCATGCTAGTTGCTAGGCCGCTGTTAACGTCTGTTGCGCAGGGACATGTTGGTACGAACATGTATTCACTAAAACGACTTGTACTCATTCACGAACTTTATTTCTCATCGAAATCACTTGCTACTATGGGTGAAGCATTTAGAAATTCGTATCATGGCAGGGAAGTACCGAATAAGACAACAATACACCGACTGGTAACAAAATTTCGGGACAGAAGATGTGTTTATCGAAAGACAAAACAGCTGAAAAGGTAGTACGTAGTAGTTAGTATTGCATTTTAAATGGAACACTCTTTATAACATATGCATAAGTACATAAACTGAACCATTAAAGCAAAGAATCTTCCTATATGACCGTGAGCTACAATTATGAGATATATCGAGAGTATCGCACTCCCATCAAATTCAGCCTGTTCATTTCAATTCAATCACTTTCAGTATAACAGGTATACAGAACAGCCAATAAGCTGTGAAATGATTAGGCGCATACTATATTGAATGGGGAGCGCATCTGTGATTGATTTCAAACCAGGTTTTCATCAAATTTTGCATCATTAATTGGTATTTAAAAGCCGAATGCATAAATTAGTAGACTCTACCACGCCCATCTATCGCTTACAATGTGCGATTAGATTGAAGCCGGCTTTCAATTTGCAATACGAAATGAGGAATTATGAATTTGTTCACGTTTCAGAGATGCGTGCCTCAAATATAACTGGATATTACTAATAGATAAATAAGGGTGAAAAGACATATTTCGTTTTTAATAAATTCAAGAATTTTAAATACGGTCTTCTATTTCTCCTATTTACGAGGTTTTGACCTCGAATATAACCTTGCAGTTCGGCAACCCTAAATGAGGAATATCATGGTCTTTCTCCCCCCAGGAAGATAATGTGCGTTATAAAGCCCGCGGAAGCTTCGTTTTACATAATTTTAAATTGACAAATTTTTCATTTTATGTTACGTAATTGTACGTTTGATAAATTGCCATTAATGAACCAAATATATTTTTTAAATTTATATAAAACTTACTAAAAACTTTAATATCTTGGAATTTAATTGTATTATGTTTCGGGGAAAATTCCTGAAGTTGACTCTTTTCTGGGATTTTGCATACTGCAGTCTGATATAGATTGACCGACGTTTCGGATATGTTTACTGCATTATCCTGATGATGGAGACATTAGGCATCTCTGAAACTTCGGTCAATTTCTATGAGATTACACCCTCAACATTCTAGATAAGCCTTTATACTCTCCGCCGTGATAACCTGAAATATCACTGGGAAAGATTTTGTTTCGTAATATTATATTTCATTAAATTTTTATAAATATATTCGAATTTACCAATTCCAGAATCACAATTTATTACAACTGAAATTTTGTTACCCTTAATCCGTTCAAATAATATTTTATCACTGAAATCTGCGAAGTATTTAGAAAAATAAATAGTAGGAAATTAATGTAATAAATTCTTGTTGTTTGCAGTGGAATGTCCTCCCAGTGGAATATATTTTTTTAAAGTAATAATGTTGCTACAAAGCGCAATACGAAACCACAGGTCCATTACTTGTTCGCTGTTTCTCTGATTTACTCTTAGTGACATATAGCACTCAATGTCCATAAGCAACAGAGTGTTATCGCAAGATTAGATAATTTCAGTAAATCATTTTTATTCCTAGTCTCAGTAATGCATAGACATTGAATGTCCCTAGCGCTACATTCAGCGTGCATAAGGGATAGATCGTTATCAAATAGATGAAGTGATAAACACGCTCCATCACTTTTATAAACTTATCTTTTTTAACTGCCGTCACTGCTTTTTACATATAAGCGATTAATTTTTACTGTCGATGAGGTTTTAATTGTATAAATCGGTGCAATAATGTAATATGTTACAAATATTAAATAGTTTTATAAAACATTATTTTACAGGCGAAATATTTTCGTGAAGATTAAGTTATATTTTGAATGAAAGAATTGTCGAGTAACGCCACAGAGTTTTTTTGACAAGCTAATAGTCTCTCAGCTGGTCAGTAGTTCCCCTGACATTTTAATGAACCCTGAATTTCACTACCGTGTTCACAAAAGCGCGCAACTGGTCCCTGTTCTCAGCCAGATGAATAAAATTCACACTGTCCTACCCTACTTCCATTCTGATTCCATCCTTATACGTACGTCCTTCATGAGTTCTACATATCTGTCTATCGCAGGCCTTGATTTAATCATTCTGATATCATTTGGTGAAGAATACAAATATGGAGCTTCTCATGATACAACATTCTCCAGTCTCTTGTCATTTCACCCCGCAAAGATCCATATATTCTCCTCAAAACCCTGTTATTATATATCCCCATCCTGTGTGCTTCCTTTAATGTGTGACCGAGTTTCACACTCAAAGAATCCACAGGCAAAGTATGTTTATTTTTCTTTTATTTTGATATTTCGTTTCCAGAGAGCGGTCGGGAACAGAAATAATTCATAACTGGCAGCAAACAGTGTTAAAAATGTACTGTCCGCTTCTGTTAGGTCTGATGTTGAATGTATTTTTTATAACCCCTTCCCCCCCCCCCCCCACGAACTATATGCATTTGATCCTATGGTCTTCTTTTTCTTACGTACCGAATCAAAACATGTGGGCAGGAATAGGAAATAACCGATGGATTTTGAAGTTTTCAGTTTTACGTTCTGGCCTTTTTAACCTAGGGAAAGAGATCGTTACATCCATTAGACGACTGGGTGGTCCTCTTGCCGGTCTCATCGTCGTGGTAAAGGAACATTCTTATCGAGAATGAAGTCTTAGTTGTGGTCTGTAAATTTGTTGGCTGAGCTATCACAATTTTTAAGCTTTCAGCCTTTTAAAATAATATCTTTCATTTCCGTTAAATTCTTCTTCCAATTTAAAAAAAGAATTGTTTCCAGTTTTGTAATGCGTCATCATGGCGTGTTCTTAATTTATTAGTTTTGTGTCTGATCCACCTTTCTTCACACAGAAGTATCTTGTTTAAACAAAACTAAATGTTTCGGCTAATACATAGACAACATCAGGTCTACACACAGAACACGGTCCTACACGTTCAGCTACAATTCCAACGATCAATAAGACAGAATGCAGGTAAGGCGTATCATAATTATAAATAAACTTAGATATAAAAAATACAGTAATATATTTATAATATCGTATAACACATAATTTATTGATATAGAAACATGTCGAGACACCAAGAGAACAGGACAAATACATAAAAAATCATTGGAGGGAATCAATCTTTATTTACATATGGAATGCGTGAGAACGTTTATTTTAAATATTTTTATTTTTGAATTTTAACAATATATTTTAGCAGGAAGACATTTCAGGTTTCCCCCGTAAACAACGCTCTATGTGCACTTTTGTAGCGGAACTTTTTTGACTTTTGTCCTCAATCATTTGCTACAAAGCATTATTATAAGGTCAGTTACAGATTTGGTGTGTGGTTAGAATAATTATATGTAATTGACATTTATAAGTTTCTTCCCTTTAATAATGTTGTATATCAAGAGATGGAACGCAAAAGTCTGAAAAAGTTTCACCAAAGAAATGCCATACAGCGTTATTCTAAAGTAAACCTCATTTATATTGTAAATAAATACGTTCCGATAATGGCTGTATAGTAACCGAAACATGTAGTCTATGTCTAAACGACAACAATAAAACAGATTATTTACAACAGTGAAGAATGTCTGTGGATCAGATACAAAACCAGAAGTAGAGAAGTGAGGGTCCCAAATTGTGGGTTGTAATAACATGAACTTGTAGGTAAGCATCTCTGAAACGTCGATAAATTACCAGACTACACGAAACATCAGTCCAGAAGGCAGCCTTCTTCAAATGGAGGTAAACGTCGGTGTCTACATTTAAGTCCACGCCGCGTTACAACCCAGAAGATCAAAGTCGACTATTTGAGATAATCATTTCGTGTCTTTGACGCACTGTACTGAAATCGCTTTACCACTCCGGGCAGACAACCAGAGCAGTTGCATTGTGTGAAATATAAGAGAGAAAGTTGAATGAATGTTAATACCTTGTTGCACAAAAGTGAACAATTAATTTTGTTCATTTCCCGCCCATGGCAAGCAGTCCGTTACATAGGAGTAATGTCTATCGTATCGGAATGGTTTCAATTGTTTCGTGACGTGAACAAAAAATCGATAGGGCGTATCGTATCGCATTGCTGTAAAACCTATTCATCAATAAATTATGGCGTTTTTAGACGAGTCAAAATGTGTGGACAGAAAGGGATGGAGAATGTTTTATTGCTCAGCAAAAATGCTAAATCGTTAAAAAATTTGAAGTGATGATGATATTGGTCAGTGATTTTGTTTATACATAATTCAAAATCCATAATACACAGTGGTTAGTTTGTTTGCGGTAGTGGAATAACAGTTTAAAAAGTGTAGACTGTTACTATTTTATTATCATAGTTTACTTTCGTCATCATTGTTATATTCTTCACGAATAAGCAGTGTCCACAACGGTGTTCGCCTAAAATGTGTATCTTATTCTTATAATGAATTTGGATTAAAACTGACTTATAGTTTCTTTAATATCCTCTAATGGGTTGCAAGTAGTCTGTCTATTGTTCTTCATCCTTCTAACCTAACCTAACCATATGATGTGAAGCTTTCAAGGCGTTCACGCTACGAGCCACAGTCAACAACAGACTTGAAAATGAGGACAGAAATGGTCCTCGAAACGTCGGCGATTAATCAACATCTAACACGGCTGATAGCCTGAGAAGACTTTATTAATAATCTAACCAGTTTCCTAAAGTATAAAGTTGGTATAAAAGACGTTAAGTTGTACACCTTATTTTAAACTTGATTGTAAAATTATGCTGTATATTATGCCTTCAACTGTCATAGATTAAATCAGTGGTCAGTAAACATTTCATTATACAGAGGGCCGTAGAAAACATTAATAATGGTGATTGTTTGCTCTTACGTATAGATAATACATAAGCCTATATATTCATATCCATTTTCTTTTCACCAGCAGGACATTTATGCCCGTCTCTCATTGGCTATTTCGCAAATTACGTGACGGGGCGCATGAAGACGTTGCGACGGCCACATGCGTCCCACGGGCCCCATCTTGCAGACACCAGAATTAGATTTTGTGGTATTTTCAGATTAAAAATTAATACTGAATGTGTGGATGCATAAGATATAAGCTAACACTACTTTAAAATGAGACCGGCACAGAAACCAGTATTTTTATTGCGCGTGTTTTATAGAATTATACGTACATATATAGAAATGAAAGCCACGGTGGTCTAGCGGTTAGAACGCTGGCCTTGTAATCCTGGGGTCTCGGGTTCGATTCCCGGCGGTGCCCGAATTTATAACTTGTGTTGGGCAAGGCCGTGGTCTAGGCAACACGGAGTTTTCCCAGTGACATCCCAACAATTACTCCATTCACACACAGAAGAAGGCAATGGCAAACCACTTCTGGATCATCTGCCAAGAACTTATATGAACAGATCCCAGTCCGAGAAAAGGATGGAAGGATCCTGTTCATATGGACCTGTCGTCAGACAGAACACTTAAAAAAAATGTAGAAATGGATCTTGAATATAGTCTGAATTCCTATGCTTACTTGAGGACTCTTGCGAGCATGATAACAAATGTCTGAGATAAATAAAAGCGGGAAATTTCTTGATTGGCTGACGGGTTATCGCTGAAGTAACCACAGTGCTCGATAGAGTTCGTAATTGCACTTGGCTACCTTAAATCTATTATTTTACAAGCGTTTCTGAGAAGCGGTTGATGTATTGTAAGTAAATCTTCCATTGGTTGGCTGTCTTCTGGGATATGGCTCTGTGTAATCTTGTAGAAGTTTACCAACATTTTAGAGGTCCTTGCTTAGCCTTGTTAGACCTGTGAAACGTTGGTAAACTTTTATCAGACTCTGTAAGATTTGAGGTTTTCACGGCGGTGAGTCTGAAGATTGCTGTCTTCTGAGTTGTTGCGACGTGTAGTCTGGTAGAAATTTACCGACGGTTTAGAGGTCCTTGCTGCCTCCATCATTAGCCTGATGATGGTAGTAGCAACAAGCCAGTAGACAACCATCTTCTATCAGAGAACACGGCGCTATAACCCTGAAGACAGCCATCTTCGGACTCATCGCCGTGATAACCTCAGTTCCTATAGAATCTTCTCTTGTGTACCTAATAGTTACTCTTTTACCCTTCAAAACCTAATTGTAACTATTTGTCCCCACATGCTTCAAACAGTCACTAATATTTCGTATGTATTTATTGGTTTTTTACTTTTGTCACGTTAAACTTGGATTATTTCCTTAAACAGAATTATTCAGTTAAGTGATGGTGAAGAGTAGTGTTTTCTTTGCGATACTGATTTTTAAAATATTATTTAATCGAGTTTCAAAGGTTTAATTCTGCATATTTAACAGTTCGTTAATATTTTTTATTCAAATGCAAATTATGTGGTAGTTTTCTTAGCGTATTAATGGATCCCAAGTTTTAAGAACATTATTCAGTTGATATAGCGATAATTGTTTATTTTATCCTGCGAAGTGGGACTCCTAAGTGAGCTCTCTCATTTTTGTACGTGTGTTATATCAAGGAACTTTAGAATTAGAGTTTAGCTAGATTTTTGTCGGAGTCATAGCTTAAGGAAGAGATGGGCATTTCTAAATCGCGAATCTTTCAATTCTCCTTACTAGATTCTATCAAGAACCTAGATGTAGACATGGAAACTTTTAAATATTAAGAAATAAAGTTGAAGGACATAATTTAAAAAAAATATATTGACAAAAGCTTGTTGACAGACAGCGTTGTTTGTTCAAAGTTTGCACTAAGAATGATTATTTACAGCCAGCGGATACCATATATATAACTGTCAGAAAATATTGTTTTGGCGTTATAAAAGGAGAAAGTTATATCATCGCTGACAGAAAACTCTTTATGTGCTATGTTCTATGCGACAGTGCCGTAGTAATTAACTTTAACAAGTTGGCTGCATTGGTTGGCATGCGCAGGATCGTACGATATTTAAGCGGGGGTTGGGAGTGATGTTGTGGTGGTGGATAAGCTGACATGCTAATGGCGTTTTACTTCGTGGGTAAGAATTGATATTTTTATACCCCTTTAATTAAAAGAAAACTAAACAGGACCTAATGCATCAGTTGCTAACGAAGTTTTTTTTAAAATATTTGAGACATGTTTCTCTGGCAATTAATTAAAAACTAGAGCTATCTTTTCATCGTCTAACATACCGTCAAATTATTTAAAATAACTTAGGTTGTATCTATTGTTTAATATGTTTGTTAGTAATATTCTGAAACATGGAACATTTTGAAACATAGAATCAAGAACATAACTTAAAAATTCCGTCAATTTAACAAATGACGTAAATTACCCCATTTCTTGTTAACATTTTGATTTTTGCAGGGTTTTTAATATTTAAAATAAATCAACTATATAGAAGTGTTTTTGAAGGGGTAGTTAACATTTAAACATATAGAAACGTATTTTATATAATTCTAAATGGTGAAAGGATAAATTAAAACCTGTAAAAATTATAAGTAGATAACAGTAAATACAGATTCGTAAATTTTGGTTTTGAAAAAATGTTAGTGTCAAGGGTTTCGTGAGAATCGAAATTTATGTAGTTGGGCCCCGAATATATGCATGCATGAAGCTGGTATGTAAAATTACATGTTAATTCTGTAAGAATGGTCCTTGAAATGTCTGTTATTATAAAAATGTGTCTACGAAATGCTTCTTTCAGAACTTTGTCACAGTTTTTCGTCGAAAGCATCGTCGATCCAAATTGGCCTTGTAACTGAGAATTCTAACATCCTTTTACAAACACTGCTCTTCAGTCTTCTAGTTTCGTGTTGATTTCAAGTGGAACGTTTCTCTAGTCTGTCTGTCTGTCTCTCCTAGTGGAGCTAGTTCCATTTCCCAGATTAAATTTTTGATGTATCGTTTTGTGAGATGTCACATATGCCTTCGAGGTTTTGGGCTTAACCTCCCGCCGCACTAACACCCCTCCTCCCATGCTTTTAGCCTCACACTTCCTTCCCCAAACAAAGCTTAGCAAAAAGGCAGTAACGATAAATTTGGTTACTATGAATCTACTTTAGAAAGGGTGAGTAAGACAACCCAATCTGCTAATAGGTGTACTTTTCAATGGAGATGGAGCCTCTAAGTGTTCTCAACACTTCGCTTACTGAATCAAGTTATGAATGGAAGCTCTCCGCTTTTATTTTCTCGTATTCTTTTCTCGTGCCATGCAGGGATATCCAGTTTCTGTTCACATAACTCAAGCTTTATATCTTATGGATGCATTTATGTGCATAGTCTATTTACAATTCATGTGTTCTTTATGTAATTTTTTTCATCGTCAAGGAGTTTTTAAAAGACGTTTCGGAAATGTTTCCACTTCTGTATTCAAGTGAAAGGAGTCAAATGTCTATTTTGTATCGTCCCAACTGTTCGAGGTAGTCCCTGCTGTCAATCAATGTCCTTTTAAACTCGACCAGGGGGCAGAAATATTAGACCTGTGTCCTACTTAAACACAAAACCTTCCTCATTCAATGAAAAGTCATTATATTTTTTCTTCCTTTGAGATAACGGAAAAAGTCAGTGAATCAATGTTTATCAACATGTATTTGTTAAATGCAGCTGTCTAAAATATTGATAGTCGTGGTTTCCTTTTCGATTATCGATCCTCTAAGACATGGGTTTTTAACTTTGTCAAGATCGTGGTTCAAATTCACTTTCTTGTCGATTCGCGGGCCGCACGTTTGTAAACTAGGACAACTTATGAGAACTTCATTGCATTTTATTAAAATGTTGCTAGCACACTAATAGGTTTGCAAATTATCCAGTAATTTTCTTTTAACAATTAGTCTTTAGTGATATATTTGACATTGTTCGTATTCATCCCTGTAAGTGTCCATCAGAAATACAAGTTCTGGTTGTATATTTCATGTTCTACATTAAGCTGCAGTCTACAGTTGCTCACAGCTAAACGCAGTGACAATATTAACGACATTAACAAAACAATTATTTATAGCAGAGAAAGATTTTTTTGTCTTACAAACTGGCACGGTAAGAACACTATAAATATTACACGGGCGGTGTATTAAAAATTCTAGCTCTAAGAGAATTAATTCCGTGTTGGAACTTGTAACGTTGTGTGTCGAAAATTAATAACCACGCCACGCAGAGGTATAACTCCACTAATTCTTGACGTCGCCACTAGGTAGCGTGAGTGATCAGCTTCAAGTCCCGGCCTCTGAGAAATAGAACAGGTCTGAAAACAGTGATCTTATTAATGAAACGGTAATGATGTCTGATGAATTTCTTGTAGAGGTTTGAAACTAACATTTCTAGACACAGGCTGTAGACCTACTGTTGAATGTAAGTTGTTTGTAAATACAGTCAAGAATTATGGGAAAATTCTAAAGCAATAAACACATACATGCTCATATTTGTTATCACATCAGGTCAAAAATTCCTTAACAGCATTACAGACCCTAACACATACAGGGAAAATACTGATTTTAAAAAATTACCACCAACAATCCAGTATTTGTCTATATATATATATATATATATATATATATATATATATATATAATATATATAAATGACTTTTAATGAGGTACTTTGGCAGTAAGATACTGGGATACTGGGAATGACCCGTTCTTCAAGTGCCTGAGCACTGCAGGTCCCAACTTTTTCGTTAGCTTTGATCTAATAGACAGTTGGTAGGACTCCTTGGACGAGGGATTGGCCCGTCGCAAGGCCTCTACCTGTACACAGGACAGCACAACACAGAAAAACGCGGACAAACATCCATGGCTTCAGTGGGATTCGAACCTACGGTCCCAGCGACCAAGCGGCACAAAGCCCACGCCGCTGACCGCGAGGCCACTGCGATACCTACTTTGGCAGTAAGAATACATTTAATATAACTAATTCTACGTGAACCACAGAAGCTAGATCTGTATCAGGTTTATGAACTCTACGCAAATAATGGAGTGTAATGGAGTATAAAAGGCATAATTTCTTTCTTCCAGGTTTTGGTATTCTGTTCCCATTGGCAATAATCAAGGGTGAGTAAATATGTTTTCTTCTAAAATTAATTTTTGATCTCATTATTGTGTAAAACGTTTGAAAGATTTAACTTAATGTGGCAAAATTGTTAAAGATAAATTAATGTTACGTACGTATAAATATTAATTAATGTTGTATTAAAAATATTTGTTAATACGTCAAAGATATAAATTACTACTCAAACTAATAACGTTTTATCAAATTTTCGTAAACACTTTTTATATCACATCTTAAATTGACATTTCAGAAAGGTTCGTATTCTGCACTATGAAAACTATTGTAATGTGGACCATTTTTAGTCTGCTGATTTTTCGTTCAAAAAAAAAGTTTTGATGTATCCCTACTTTAAAAGCTGCTACTATTTTCTTACTTAGAAACACCTTTTCTTATCAGGATAAAATAACTAGTATTGAAAGTAACTACTTTGTTGAAGAAAAATAACTTTTCTCTGAGAACAGCCAAGTGTAGGTCGGAAATGAAGCCCCTAACGCAGGCCCGAGGTATGATAATGTGCTGCTTGGTCAGGGTTATCGCACATTTCATGGGGCGGTGATAGATGAATATGTAGCAGTGCTAGAATGATAATTAGGAGGGGAAAACTGAAGAAGCCAGAGAAATCTGCTCTATTAACACTTAGTCCAACACGAATTTCATTTAATGTTAACCGGAATTGAATATTTTCTTTGAAGATTTCTGTCTTCTGGGTTGTTGCGCTGTGTAGTCTAGTCGATGTTTAACAACGTTTCAGAGGTCATACTGCCTCCGTCATCAGAGTATGAAGATTTCCGTCTTCTGGGTTGTTGCGCTGTGTAGTCTGGTCGATGTTTACCAACGTTTCAGAGGTCATACAGCCTCCGTCATCAGGGCGATGAGTATGAAGATTTCTGTCTTCTGGGTTGTTGCGCCGTGTAGTCTGGTCGATGTTTACCAACGTTTCAGAGGTCATACAGCCTCCGTCATCAGGGCGATGAGTATGAAGATTTCTGTCTTCTGGGTTGTTGCGCTGTGTAGTCTGGTCGATGTTAACCAACGTTTCAGAGGTCATACTGCCTCCGTCATCAGAATATGAAGATTTCTGTCTTCTGGGTTGTTGCGCTGTGTAGTCTGGTCGATGTTAACCAACGTTTCAGAGGTCATACTGCCTCCGTCATCAGAATATGAAGATTTCTGTCTTCTGGGTTGTTGCGCCGTGTAGTCTGGTCGATGTTTACCAACGTTTCAGAGGTCATACAGCCTCCGTCATCAGGGCGATGAGTATGAAGATTTCTGTCTTCTGGGTTGTTGCGCCGTGTAGTCTGGTCGATGTTAACCAACGTTTCAGAGGTCATACTGCCTCCGTCATCAGAATATGAAGATTTCTGTCTTCTGGGTTGTTGCGCTGTGTAGTCTGGTTTATGTTAACCAACGTTTCAGAGGTCATACTGCCTCCGTCATCAGCGCAACAACCCAGAAGACAGAAATCTTCATACTCACCGCTGTGAAAACCTCAAGTCTTACATTCTATATTATTCTTTCTTTGCCATTAGAAGCCAACTTCTAACCGCCTAAGTTATGGTATTACCTGTTTTTGTTCTACTGCTGTTTTCTGAATTCTATAATTTAATTAATCTATTGAGTTTGTTTCTCCTTGATTCCTCATCATATAAAATAGCAACTGTTATTTGATTAAGTAAGCCTGGAAACTTGTAATCCGTATACACACACACGAGTTCCCTGCAAATTCTGAATTAGTAATAGAAGATTACGTCAGTTATCTCACTTCAACTTTAGTTTTAAACTATACAAATCACGAGGCCTTAAGTATTTTAAGTACTGTAAAGTAATAGTAATACGTCATAATGTGCCTTTGATATTTGATAGCATATTAGACTAATATGCATGGGGTGGTAGGATTGATTTCCGGTCAAGTTGAAGAACTTTCTTTTATGTAGCCGCCATGTTATTTTACATTACTATAATATTATTATGTAAAAGATTTTATTTTTGTAATTCTATAACCATACATCATTACAGTCATTAACTTCACGGGTGTAGTATTATTATTTAATTAAATTACATTGTTTGTAATTGACTGCGTAGTTTCAAACTTTACATAGATTTTTACGAAACTTCAAGTTTTAATTTAATAAACTCTGAAATGACCTATATGTTACTTTGTTCCGTATTTCTCCATAAGCGTTATAGCTATACGGATTACTTTGTACAAGTAGGTTAATTGAGATGTGTATGGACGAGGTATATAGTAGAGTTCGTATAGGTAAACTTCTGTCGGATCCCTTCCCAGTGCACAGTCATAAAAAAAGTCAGAGGAAATCAGGAAGGACTCGAATTGAATGGTTTGCATCAGGTACTTGCCTATGCTGATGCTGTCAATTTGGTGAAGGATGGTGTGGGTACCAGAAACAAGAATGCAGAAACGTTCCTACAGGATAGCAAAGAAATAGGCCTGGAAGTAAATGTATACAAACCTAAATATATGGGCGCAATACGAGATCAATATCAGAAACAATGGCGGAACATAATTATAAGTAAAATGTCATTTGAAAATGTTTACAAATTTAAGTAACTGGGAACAACAATAACAAATAGAAATGAGGTCCATAATGAAATTAAGAGTAGAATTTATTCGGGAAACGCTTGTTTTTATCCAATTCAAAAACTGTTATCATCTCATTTACTATCCAAAACACTGAAGATCAGGATATATAAAACAATAATTTTTCTTGTTGTGTAGTATGCCTCTGAAACATGGTCTCTGACTATGAAGGAAGAAGGTAGATTACAAGTGTTTGAAAACTAGGTGGTCAGAAGGATATTTGGACCTAGGAATGATGAAGTAACTGGTGAAATTAGACTATTGCATAACAAGAAACAGCGTGAATTATACAGGTCGCCTAGCATAGTGAGGATAGTGAAATTTAGGAGGCTAAGATGGACTGGATATGTAGCACGCGTGGGGAGGCAAGGGGTTAATACAGAATTCTGGTGGGGAATACTTCTGGAAAACGACCACTGGGCAGACCAAGGAGATGGGAGGATATCAAGAAGGATCTTAGGGAAGTGGGCTGTGAGGATGGAGTTGGATCAGGATCGTGTCCGGTGGTGGACTTTGGTGTTGTCGGTGTTGGTATTCCGGGTTCTACTACCAGGGAGTTGATACGCGGTTAAATGCACATAACTTCGATGATGGATTTATGCTACTTTGCTCCAAGTCTTCCATTGTCTGTTCTCGATTCTAAGGGCAGCTTCACACTGAAAAAAAATGGCCAATTTAAAAAATAGTTGCGAGTAAGTCACGAGAAACATCAGTAAAATATTTTTTAACGTTTTTAACAAAAAATGCATTGAACCTTAGACATGGCCTTATTGGAGATGTTTAAGTCTTTTACTTTATTTTGTGAGAATACGCATTTCTAAGAAGGAGCATCTGGTGATTGGATAACATTTAATAATCAGAGAATTTATAATTTTTTTGATTGGGTGACACCAGCATGGGTAATTTACACACATGGTTACCAAAAGAGTTTTCAAGGTCACTTCTACAAAATGCTTGTTATTGTCGTCAGATTTAAATAAAAATTGTAATGAATTTTGTTAAATGTCAGTAACATTTCTTAGTATCATATATGAATATACGTTCAGCAGTTTTGCAGTTACAGTCCTAAACGCGGACAAACATGGCGAAGCTGTGGGATCATTGTTTTGAAAATAGTCGCGAAAACATAATAAATATGTAAAGGTGACGTTGTGTATACACAAGTATATGAAGTTCAATATAAATCCAAACACTGGATCCTGTATTTTTATTCGGGATACAAACATGGACACTTGTCACAATAATCCTGAATCACCTTATGACACAACAAAAGTAAAATATAAAATATTCCAGTTGATTACTGACTGTGAAAGTGTAGTATGGAACATGCCCTTTCTATGAATATTTTCTGTAACATTAAGAGCAAAGTATTCGAGAAATTAATAGTCTCTCAGCTAGGAATAAATTCAAAGTCAAAGGTCTATTATCGTATTCACAAGACCCTACTGTTGTCCTTTGTCTTGACCTAGATTTAAAACAGATGTTTGAATTAAAGTTTTAAGTGCAGAAAGGATGGGATTCCTATTGGGAAAAAACTGCAAAAAAACATGTTTACAAATTTAAATTAAATTTTATGTCTCCTAACTTCCTCATGACATGTGTTACTAAACAAGAGCTTTAATGATACTATCCCGTCACACATTACAAAGATATTGTTAAAGATTTGAAACCAAAAGAGCATTGGAACTACATCATTCTAACAGTGAAATCCCTAAATCCGAACAAATATGCAAATATTTTCTTTTAATAGTGGAATCTCCTCGTTGTCGCTTGGAACCTCAACATGTCTTGGCCCATTTCCACTCCAACAATCAAAATAATGACCCAAGCCACGAAATTAATTTGCCGATACATCGGGCAACTGTTTGCATTGGAGAATTAAATTCTGTGTTATCGTTTTTCAGCAACTTACTCGTAATCATAGACGTTCTGCGTGCTGAAAAGGTTGTATATTTCATCATCCGGCTCATAGGCTCTGTTCAAGAAGATCTGTTGACTGCTCCTAACAATGCTTTCAGCATTCTCCCTGGAATCACAAGTTTGTTACTGCATCATTAATATCATTTTCTTAATACAGCTACTGATTATCTCTTTTAAGAAGCGTAATATAGGCGTTATAGTTTTTGCATTGCAAGGTGACACAACGTAATAATTATATCTTGTTTAATTATTTCTAAAACAGTTAAAGTTTGAGGAAGATGTGTTTCAGTTTTACACGAATTTTGTTCCAAATATTTTTTAGCTGCAATAAACATGAACCAAATTAAGACTGAGGCAAGAGCAGGTCTTCATTTAAAGTGTTTTTTAATGATTTTAACCAAATCTGAAATGTGTGTATATTTTAGTAAAACTCCCCAATATTAAATTTAACAAAAATTCATTAAGTAGTTCTCGAGTTCTACATGCGGATAGACGGACTGGCATTTAGATATGGCGAAGTTAATGAAACTTTCTGTTAAGTATGCTTCAGTATTAACGACAATGGTGTTTTCGTCTACTTGATACTTCGCCCTTTCTATTACGGTAATAATAGTAATGATTCTTACCTGTTTATCCGCCATGCAAGGACGAGAATTAAGATAAAGACCAGCAGGATGGCAAAACAAAGGATCGCGGTAATAATGAACAGCACACTGCTCAGATCCTCAATTTCAAACTTCAAATTGGCGATGTCCGTTTTATCAAATGTGAAGTTCTGAAGGCACAAACAACATTTGTAGAAGCTCCCGCACATGGTTATCATACGAGGTTTATGATTTTTTAAACTATCTCTTTGGAACATATCCCTTCTTGAACAATACTGGAAATGTGTACGCTTTGGAGTACATTAACATTCCAAAGGCGTTCTTCATACTACTTAGATCGTAGTTGAACTGACATGAACCAAGGTCTTAGGTTTTAGGTCATGGAAGTTGAATCCCGTTTAAGAACAGTGACCCTTGCTTAAGCAGGTTCAAAAGCCCCACAACAAGTTCTCCATCCCCCTCAGGTCCAGATATTCTCATCACACTGTTCTTAAATACGCTAAATCAGTGTTTTTCCATTAACATGAAAGATCAAGTTTCACGCCCATACAAAACAGCAGGTAAAATTATAGTTGTTTACATGTTAATTTCTTGTACAAGTTATAGATTCCCGGCGGTGCCCGAATTTATAACTTGTGTTGGGCAAGGCCGTGGTTTAGGCAACACGGAGTTTTCCTCCAGGGGCTTCCCCGGTTTCTCCGTGGCATCCCAACAATTACTCCATTCACACACAGAAGAAGGCAATGGCAAACCACTTCTGGATCATCTGCCAAGAACGTATATGAACAGGTCCCAGTCCGAGAAAAGGATGGAAGGATCCTGTTCATTTGGACCTGTCGTCAGACAGAACACTAAATAATAATAATAATAATATAATAATAATAACCAGTTTTGGAGACATTTCTGAACAGGTGATAGCAAGGATTTTCCGAGATTGGTATTTTGTTTATTTTTTGTGAATGCAAATAACGAATTTGGGCATATTTTCAAGGCTACATTAGTATTATGTAAGACTATGTCCTGCGTTGTGGCAGCGAAATTTAAACGTATACTTAGTTTCTCCTTCTGGACAAACCCTGTTACTAGCTTCTGAATAAGCTAATATGTCCCATTCAGTTCCAAGCCTCCTTGTTTTCTTATGCATTTCTAAAAAAAAAATTATAGCAAAGTTGAATAGTTACAACAATAGGTACCTTTATGCTTGAATTCAAAATAAATAGGAAATATGTGAGAATTCTTTGCATACGGTATGCCGATTTAATTTTAGGTTTGTTTAAAAACATTTTAATTGGCCCAAATGGCTTTATAATCATAACAAAGTCAATCATAATCTTTTATAATACTTCCCTTTTAACTGAATTAACCATTTAAACCCAAGAGGGAGCAATATATTCCACTTGCTTTAAGAATCGTTAACGTTACGATCTCGACAGGTTTGTTGATTTTTTGTCTTTAAGCAAATGTTGAGATGGTTCCCAATTTCCATGTAGGCACTGCACGTTTCTCAGCAGCCCTCCCAATTTCAATTAATCCAATTTTTACCCCCTTGCTGAGTCTACTAAATTACTTAACCTTCCAAATTATAATTACATTTATGTTTCGCTAATCATAACTCCGTATTTACTCTTATTCTATCCTTATCAGAAGGACGAGTGTGCATTGCCTGGGAACCATCTGACAGTATGATGCTCTTTCTACCTCACATTTTCCTCCATTTGCTTCCTTTATAACTCTTCCGATTTATTGGGCTTTAAGGGATTATAGGCTTTTTGACGTAGAATATTATACCTGATACATAAAACTGTTACATTGTATTACAATTTTATCTCAAGTATACGACGAAGATAGCTTCTTTCCGTGTATTTTTTCAGCATTATGTTACCTGACATGTCTTAGCATATAAGTCAAAATGTAACATTTAAGATTCTCATTTATTTAGTATTATAGTTTCCACTTTCTTATTTTATACTTAAAAATAATCATATTTGTATTGAATGTACTACAGACCCTTCGTTGACTTTTCGTTCATAATTTTTCATAAACTAGATTTTTACAGACACCGATAAATACGAATATTCTGCCTATGAAAACAATGTCTGATGCTAAAATTCAGTTCATATTATTTATGTATACGTCTTCTTTGCATACATCCTCTATCTCTGTTGGCTTGAAGTTCTCGTCGTCACGGTTTTGAGGAATCCCCTTACTAAGGGGGGGTTAGAATTTTGTACTGCTATGCGCATAAGCATAAGCAGGATGATTAATGACGCTGAGACGACATATTTATGCAAATATGGTTATGTTACGCCTAATTTGAGCAGTCTTCCTCTTCCCAACTTATTCTTCATATCCCCTTCTATTCTTCTTTTCCTGTAGAGATTTTACCCAACCAAAGGCAAAACCTTGGGATATCCATATTAATGTGAACCATATTTTATCTTATTTAATTCATATGGAAATGATATTGAATTAGTCAAAACAGGAGACAGAACGGAGAGTCCGTTATCTCAGAGCAGAGAACGGAGTTGTGTGTTCATAAGTTCAAACGATGTTGCAAAGAACAGACATAACATTGTTAATTTTAATTTATGAGACAAAAGCCGACTGATTCAACTACAATTGATATTAAGTAAGCGAAATTTTTGAAGCAGAGTACTTATTGAGAATCTGATAGTAGCTCAGATTTAGAAATCGAAATGTTGATTACGGTGAACACAAGAATGCACCACAGTCCAGAATCGCATAAATGTAATTTATATATTTTTTAATATTATCCCCCGATCTACGACTTAGTGTAACGGGTCCATTTGAGTAGGAAGCTTTGTATTCTGATACCTGTTGACGAAGACACAGCTTACGAAACGTCTGTTTTGAAAAAAGACGAACAATGTCCAAAGAGTAATAACCTCTTATGGTCTTCTCGCACAGCTAGTTACCAAGTTTCTCACCCATATAAAACAACGGACATTCAAGATTCAAACTATTATTATTAACCTGTGTTTTGGTGTGTTATCAGTAATCAGATCAGCTGGTTCGATGTTTGTAACTGGTATTTACGTTATTTTAATCTATGCTGCCACATCTTCACTATTTTAAATTCCCTATAATTGAAAACACTAACATGGCATCTGTGCGCACTTCTACGTTCAGTGCATCTCAGTCTAGCAGTATTTAGTGAGGTTTAAGGTTCTAACGACGGCGAATATGAAGACCACTGTCTTCTACGAAGTTGCGCCATGTTGGCCCGTAGAAATTGGCGGACGTTTCGGCGATGTTTACTACCTCTGTCATAAAAGTTTTAACGGTGACAGGTTTTTAAGTAATATTCATCATTTGTCAAGGCGATATCAGTATAACTTAAGAAAAACATGGCAATTGTATTTATTTTATTACGTGATTGTGTCCATCTTTTAGTAGTTACAGTATAAAAAATCAATTTAGAGAATCATGCATTTTGTCTAAAATATTTACTTTCGTAACGAAATATAATCCCAAATTAAAAAGCTATGATTATGTTTGATTATGTTACAGCATTGAATGTTACAGATGTTTTCGTCATCGAATTTTGAAGGATGTATTCGTGGTCTGTTTGAAGGTCACGGGACTTTTCAGTCAGGATAAATTGTGTTTTAAGTTTTAAACTTTCAAACTGACTAGAAATGATCGAACCTTCTCCAAAAGTGTCCAACGTTTCTGATATTACACTGTATAGATCAAAATGGTCATGACCCCTTGTGATCGCCTAACATAAGTTATGATTGCTTTTAACGTGACCGGGATTCGAACAGGATCCCTCCTCCCCTCGAAAACGAGTCTTAAACTTTGCCACAACACAATTCCTCCCAGTTATACTGAAGTCAAGGGTCACGTATGATGAATCTTACGGTTACGGTGTCAAGAATGTGACTTGTTTCAGAGAGATTAATAATGGCATCATTCATGTATTCTCAAAGCGCATCTGGATGCATGCGACTTGAACCTCGCTCTGCCCCCGCACCCCATAAAACGAACCCCCTCACTTCCTTTCCGTACAACTAATTTGTTGATCGTCATAACCTCATTACGTTTCAACTGTGTTCCGGCTTTTTGTATGGCCGGAGTGAGTGGAGCAAAACGTCACACTTGGCCGATGTGCTGTTAGGGGGTGGCAGCAGAATAGTGTAGTTTAGTTCTGGTGTTATATTTGTAGGGGTTGAATAGAATCTTCTTCAAGAGTACATAACTACTATGACCATTACATATGTATTTTTAAATGCCTTTCTTTTTAACCAGCTGTTGTTTCTACCCCTTAAATCGCAATAGTAAACTACATGTCTCACCTTCTTCAACAATAAACAAATCTGCATTTTTGTTACGTATGATTCTTAGTGTAAAATATTATTATTTCTCTGCATACCGTTAGAAAACATCTTTGTAATGGTTAAGCGTGTTACGGATTTAATAATTGAATATTATTTAGGAGAACGTCGGCCTTAAAGGGTTAAAAGAATTGCCAGGGTGTCCTAACACTCAGATAATCACCGAGGGTGACCCCTAAGGACAATGACCCCACTCCAGCAGGATAATCATATTAATATAAACGGATAAACAATATGTTTTATCATGCAAGGTCACCATGCATAAATTGCCATTAATGTTTTACATTATATTTATAGAGAGTCCATTTTATATATATATAATAGTCCCATAAAGTGGTCTGCGGTGTCTCGTCGTTTTTCACAGTTCCTTAGTCAAAAGATTGAAATAGTAGTGTCCGTTCACCGCCACAGTGGTTTAGCGGTCAGAACGCTGGGGTTGTAATCCTGGGGTCCCGGGTTCATAACTTGTGTTGGGCACAGAGTTTTCCTCCGGGGCTTCCCCGGTTTCTCCGTGGCATCCCAACAATTACTCTATTTTCATCATCATTAGATACTAAGCACACAGAAGAAGGCAACGGCAAACCACTTATGGATCATTTGCCTAGGAAACATATGAACAGGTCCCTATCAGAGGGAACTTGTTCATAAAGTCACCAGGGGTCCTTTCAGACCCTTATATTCGTTAAATTATCATACTACCATAAGGACACTAGGTAACTACAGTATTTGCAAAAGAATGGTTAAACGGACCAACAATCTGCCAGTGAACATAGCCTGTAGGTCTATAAATATTCAATCATCCACGTATTTTGTATGATTGATTAGTATTTTGCAGTCTGAAGCTCAAATACTCCCCCGAAATTGTTTCATAACATTGTCATTAACAGGGTTTGTATATGCATATTATCCTTGAACCTTGCCTTACTTACTGGCAAGACTGAGAAAATAAAAGGAAATCCTGACAATCTAACCGGTTCTCAGGAAGGGATTCAAACCTGATACCTCCTCAATAAATATTATAATTTTATTAATTAGCCAGTTTTATCACTACATTTAGCTGGATAATAATGACTTATTTAAAACGCAATTAAGTATGTTCTTAATCATTATATGTCTCGTGAAGATGGAAAAATGATAAATTCATGAAAGTTTGAGAGTTACTGTGTGCCACACCGAAAGCACGTGATTTCATTACGGTGTGGTTTAGTGTAAGATGGGAATATGTGGCCATACGACATTAAAGAAATGCCTCGGGTTAAGAACAGGAAAATCTGTTTTTCAGTTATGAAACGCGCAATGTTCCAGAGTTTTCTGTACTTTAAATTCATTCCATCAATTTACAATGTTTAACATGCGTTCCTATTTGCGATTTAAATTCGAAACAGGAGTGATCAGGATGAAATAATTTAAACTGATCTTAAGGAAGTGGGATGTAAAGAATGTAGGCTGAATTCGCCCGGCTCAATGTCCAGTATTCGGCTCTTGGGAACACAGTTGATAAACTTCAGATTCTAAAAATGGTGTCGATTTTCTTGATCCGCTTAGAGACTAAGGAAGAGAACTCGACTCGGTGGAATTTTAATTTAAAATACTGCAAATATCCTAGTCGTAAATAAAACGCACTGTTATTTAATCCTTTAGAGAACAATAGAAAATATATATGTGTCACTTGCTTCAATAATCTATAACTCCTAGGAATCCATGTCCTCCGAAGTTATCCTGAGTCAGTCGAGGCCATTGAAGGTAGGGAAGTCTGATAACATATCGCTGAAATAATTTGGTTTGTAAGATTGTTAATGTGATCCTTGGACGTTAATAAAAAAAACAAAAATAAGCTAGTAGGAAAACAGCAAAGTACGATTTATATATATATATCGGCTTCGTGTGGTTCTCAATACAAACAGCGATTATTTTCTTAAACAGAATTAACAAGTTTACCTTCGTGATGGTGGCTAAAATTTTAAATATTTTATCTTGGCCTTATCTTTCGCTTCAAAGGGATAATTTGGTTATCTTACTTTTAGGTTTTATAACTTGATATGAAATATGTAATTTGTCGCGAAACTTGTTCTGTCATCTATTTGGAACGCAAAGCACGGTAATAGTTCTATAACGTTGGTAGGACTGCAGCATCCCTTCTCCTCTGGACCAAAAACTCCGCCCCTCATACAAATTCTCCCTACCCTCGTATCATCTCTCTCATTCCGCTAAAAACATCCTCTGTATTCCGGGTAACCTTTTCACTCGTTCCAGCCCCGGAAAACACATGCTAGCGTGAGCAGCGGTTTTATTCATGTCATTCCGTAGGAAGGGGCCCAGTGGGGGGGGGGGGGGGAGGATGTTGAGAGACTTCAACAATGGAAATGTCATCGGAATAATACCGATGACAAAATTACGGAACTGTCTTCGCATGTGCAGATACTGCCAACCTATCCTCATCACTGTTTGTATTTACAACTCTGGAGTTTGAACCAACAGAAAATCATTTTTGAGAATGTTGTAAACGCACAGCTAGTAAAATAATTCCCCGTTTTCTTTGAAAGTCTTAGCTTTATTGCCGTATCAACATAAGCCCGCCACTGGGCCTTATCATAAGCCAAATTAATCCAATCGACATCACTTTCTTTAATATCAATTTTATTACGAACATCTACGCATATTTTTTCAACATAATCTCTTTCCTCAAGGTCTCTCAGCTAAAACTTTGTACTCATTCTTACCTTTCTCACGCGTGCTACATACCCCACCCATTTCATTCTTCTCGATTTTATCAGCGTATTAAAAATAAATAATGTTTAAATCTTTACTGAAGCGAACAGTCTCTCTCTCTCTCTCTCTCTCTCTCTCTCTCTGACACACAGACACAAAGTTTTTTTGTTGTAATCCATATTTTGTTGTGAATTACAGTTTTTGAGATACATGTTTCAGTTCGCATTTAAATCAGTTCGCTTTCTTTTTCGTGATTAGATAAACAAAAACAGTTACATTGTATAAATTTCATGTAGAAAACGTGTGCAATTGATGTAATTCTCATTGTTTAGTTACGTCATGATAATCATTGTATAAATTAGATGTAAGTAGGAAAGATGTATTTTCGACATTAAAATCAATTTTACCAGTTAGAAGGTATTAATATTTTATCTTTAATATTCTTCCTTTGGTCTGACTTTATTGTATAATTTTATCTGTAGCTCTTTGTTGTAACTGAAAATTTGATATTATATCGAAAAGGCTTATGTGTTGTTGTGGTCAAGACTGGAAACCGTTCTTAAGACTTTTTTACAGGGGCTAAGGCTTAATTACGTAATAATGCTTGTATACTTACTGTTTTTGTATTGCGTAATGAACCTCTCTTCATCGAAGACCATAATAGATTTATATTACAACCCAAAAATAAAATAGAGCAAATATTTCAAACTCCATAAATTACATTCCGTTTCTGTAACTAGTTGAAGCCTGATTAGTGTGAGGGAAATGATTGCGTTTAAATATGGAAATCTGGAGAAATCTTACATGAAAATTGTGGTCGATGTTATGTTATTAATTATGGCAGTTGGAATAGGTGATTAAGGGAATAATGTTGGAATTTATCGAGAGACGCCAAAGAAACTTGAGATTTAAGGCGGTATTTCCAAATCCAAAGCCTCACTAATGGTTGCCCGAGAATCTCTTAAGCCAGTAGCTTGTATGATTGTCTGTCATCATATGAGAGCAGAAAGACCTTCCTCTCGTCCAATTTTACACATTTAGATGTCAGATATGACGTATAGGGAACCATGCTGCATCTGACGTCATCAATTTCGTATCTACGCTTCACAACCCCGTGGTTTATCTGTTCGCTGCTAAGCATTGGTCTGGTTACAGAAATGTTTTCTCCGACTGAGGCAGCCTAAAACGGATAATTAAAATTTATCGCTTCCTGGTGCTATCGGCTCCAAATGGGTGGGAGGGAAATATTATAAGGGTTTGGGGTAGTATGGAAAAGGCCAATTCACTTAATTGAAATCTCTGAGAAGCGTGCGAGTGTGCTGAGAGGGGAAGATGGTTTTATCTGCGTTGATACGTACCCCATCACTGTTGTCATAAAGGACGTTTCGACAGTGTTGCCACCACTAAGACGTTTTTCCTCAGATTCGTACTTGGACTAAACTCATATTGTAAAAATTTTGGTCTTATAAATGAGATATTCTACATCGGAAACATTCCAGTTTTATTTATAACTTACTGAGGTGAATTAACGTTTCCCACATAACTTATGTAATCTATGGAACAGACGCTGTTGGTGATACGCTGGAATTTATTTGCATAACATTTAAAGTAGTCGTGATTTTAATGCATTTGATTTCACTAAATTTACGAAACAGTCCAGTTCAAAATTTATTTTAAAATAAGAACCATATATTTGCTAAGCCAACTGTACCCCGTGAAAGAATCAGTGTAATGATGAAAATTCGGCAATAATTCTGATAACTATTAGCAAAGTGTATGACCCGTAAAATTTGATGGGAATTAAATATTTTTGTGCTGAACAGGAATACAATTTATTGCAGCTTTAGCTTCGCGAAACCTGGCTTTGTTTCCGTTTCGTGAGCGCCAGACTCCGTTGCTAGAAGAAATCAAAACAACCGCTCCTGGAAACAGACTCCTTCAGACCCCACCATAGACCCCACCACAACTTCGCGTACTTTTATCGATTCCAGTGTCAGAACTTAAATTCGACATGGTGCATTTGATTTAATTTTGGAGTTACGTGTTTTGGAACAAGTTTAAAGAACAGGTAGTGGTAAAGATAGGCTAATACAATCCGGCATGGAATAAGTATCCCACACAAAATATGTGTCGTTCTGTGTTTTCTTTCAATTTACTTAAACGCAAATTACGATACATAACAAAAAAAATTATTTTAGCTTTCTTAGTTTTGAAATATCCAGAAATTTATTTATGATGAAAGTCAAGTTTGGAAATCAGAAGTCATTAATTAATATCGAAGGCAAGAGTAGCTATTTTATATATCTGCAAACTCATATTTATGTTTGTTAAAAATACATATTTTAAGCATTTAATTTATCAGACACGATTATAATAAAGTTTATAAGTTGAATATCGAGCCGTTGATTCTTGTTTCTTACTCTAAGTTATAAACACAATTTAATAAATATTATTATCCTTTCACGTACCGTTAATTTTTCTTTTGGACGTTTTAAAATAAGAGAATATTTATCCTTGACTTATTTTATAATTTATTAATCGTGAGCATAGTTTAAAAGTAAATATATCATTACGACTCAGAAAATTTTAAATGGAAAATATTTTAACCTTTATAAGCTATACTTATGACAGAATTTAATCGAATATAAACAACTGGAATTTATATCATATCAGAGCGTAATGGTAACGACATATACCACCTGTTGTAGCAATCAATAATTCTGTGTTTGGTCCCCAAAAGCGTGTTTGTCGGCTTCATAAGATTCTCATTGTAAACAACGATTACTTCCCTAAAAGGCGTGAATTAATTGATATTTTAGTGGTTATGGATTGTACTTCTTCAAGGCACGGACTGAATATTTAAATATTATTAAGATAAGCTTCAGACTCCTAAGGGTTGATAACTTAAATATGTAAATTAGTGGTAGGCTACTTATTAATTTCTGCTTATGTTTTAGATATAATTTGAATGTTTGTTACGTTAAGTTTAATTTGCTCTAATTTAATATTAATGGACAAATTTATCTAATATCCACACAACTGAGTCACCTAACTTTCTTGTTGTGGCCATATTCGAAATATCAGAAGTGTGTCGGTAATAATTATCGATTTTCATCACTGGATTCGCAGATTAGCTTCATATTCGTTCCTTCATTATCAAATGTTTCTTTTCTAACTTATAATTTTTCAACACAACGAAAATCGCAACCGAGTGGTTAGCACTCCTTCAAACTTAGCAGTTCCTGGGCTCAAATTTTGACCCAGATAACGATTATTATGATTGAAGGTCGTGGTTTTCTCAGACATATTCCAAGATACTACCTGAAAATATGCAGTGGCCGATTTCCTTTAATATTTGTTTCAATTAATTATTTGTTAACCATCCGACATCAAACTTTATTAGTCTCAACTACTGAGAGCGTCTTCTGTTTTGTCCTGGATTTTATTTCGTGAATGGTAGACGTGGGAGTTAAACCCATAACCCTCTGTTGAAATACAACTCTGTGGCTACAGAACTATGTAGGGATAGAGAAAAAAGCCTTTATGTTGAAGTTTGATTACCTGAAGTTTTTAATGATGTCCTTAGCATCTGTGTAGAATTGCTAATTTACGATTTTCTGTCACAATGGAACGAAAACCAGGAAAAGGATAAATTAGAAAATATTTTGTATGAAACATTCTCTGTCTCTGTCTTTACAAATGTAACAATTATACAACTTATTAACGGCCATTCAACTACAAACAACAGAGGCATCCCATTGTTGTGAGAAGGGTTAGATTGTATTCTGCGCCACCTACAATTGATTATAATAAAACTTCCGAGTTGGTCTCAGTTGTTGTAGCGTATATATGGAGAACTCGTAACTTCCGGTTTCCATCCGCACACAGTAAGTCAAAACACGGGCTTTATTTACAGCTGGAACAGGAAAGGTTCGTCATTTATTTTGAACTTCCCTCAGTATCCAGCCAGTTAATTATGTGTACGTTGGCAGCCATGATTTTAAATTAAATATAACGGAAAACATGTCGGTATTTTATAATTCTATATGTATGTATGGAAGTTATACAATTGTTTCGTCAGTGCGGTGCCATATTGGAACATGACGTATGCAAAGTGATGATAATTTGATCAATTTATTAGACAACGCTATACGTTAGATAAATACGAAAGAAAAGCTTAATATATTTTTATTTATGTAGTTAAATATGGCGGTGGCATAGGTTATTAATTAAATGAAATCTAAATGTAATGGAATATTCCTAAGCATCATAAAACAGTTGATCTTTGTAATTGTCACGCGTTGTTCTCTTTTAGGTAAGAACTGAATTTTTAAATACTGTTTAGATTAATTTCTGGGTTCAAAGATTTAACTAATTGTGTAACGTAATCCATTTTTACGAAATTTTGAAATTATTTTATCTTTATTCTGCAACGTAATTTGTACTACATACCTAAAGCCTGTTTTTGTCAGTGGTGAAAACATTATAGAGCTTAAAAACTTCGAAGTGTAAATAATGATCCCTTAGAACCGGATGGTAAAGGACCAATAATTTATTATTGGTATATGATTCTGCCTTACATTGCAACGTTTTGAGGGATCAGAACATATTTTACTGGCCTCTAAGAAGCTGTGATTGACTTGTTGAAAATTTGATTTCTGGATACACATAAAATTTGTTTGCTGTCATACGTCAGATGTCAAGTAACATTACAGCTCCTGTTTGTGGCAGAATCTCGAGAAAAGCAAAAAGACGATAATGCAACGTTTCGCTTTATTAGAACAAAAACAGATATATCACAGAATAGCAACGTAGTGTCTGATATAAAGAGAATATATGAATAAAACATGGCGGAGGAAATAGAAAACATGAAAACAGACGCCACAAAAGAAAATGAATTCCATTTTAACTCATTATTATAATAAAGTCTGGTAAAAGGAATGGACATCTGACGGTTTTCTTGGATTGCAGTAATACATTTCGCTAGTCTTTGCACATATGTCGAGGGTTTCTACAGCTTCACTGAGATGGCAGCACAATCTGAATTGTAACAAGAAGGATATAAAAGAAAAATAAACATTTTGTCAGGAATAATGAATGATGTACAGTGTAGCTTTGTTTCATATTTAGAAAAAATGTTTCAGTTCACAGAAACAGGATAATACAACACAAAAATTAAAATTAGATGTTAAAGAATATTACTGGGTAATGATGGGATGGCGAACACGTGTGTTGGAAGTAGAAACAATATTGTTAATTATTTTAATAGAATGGATGTATATATCTAACAAGAACAAAACTTATGTATAAATTACAGTAATAAAATTGTTGTTTCTTTAGAGGAATGAAAATAATTAGTATCAGTATAATAAAGTATTATAATAATAAGGAATATTGTAATTTTTAAGACAATATGTAATAATGAGATTTCGGGTTTTCACGGCGGTTAATATGAGGTGACAGCCTTCTGGTATATTGCACCTTGTAGTCTCATTGAATTTTTCAGAGCGCTTCCTGCCTCCGTCATCAGAACTTATCGACCTCCGAAACGTCGGTTAACTTTTATGAGACTACAAGACCCAACATACCAGAAGTCTTGTAATCTTCAGTCGGGAATAGCATTTTATTTAAAATACACTTAAATTGTTTAGATAATAATTTAAAATATGGGTACCTGTTTATCCTCAAAATGGAGGCACTATATTATATTTAATTGTAAGATTTTTTTTCAAAATTACCTTTCTGAAACTCAAAATAATTTTTAATGTAAAATATAAGGAGTTTTAAATAATATCATTATCACCTCTACGTGATTTTATTCTGTTTCCACAAATAAGGCTCTGGCGACCGAGTCATGACATTATGATCGCTACATCTGCGCGCAGAATAACAGAGATTGTACAATCAGTTAAATAACTGTACGCGGGTTGGGCGTCCACTCTTCGATTTCCAGCAGTGACATCTTTCATAACCGCCTGTGACCACTTCAGCTTCTCGTCCAGTTTATACCACGGGCTTTATCAGCGGGCTAAACCGGCCGGAGCGTGAGTCTAACCTCTATAATTTAACCATAAAGCTGGTATCTTCCGATGTTCGCAACAGGATTGATATTCACTACAGATCGGAGATATTTAGTTGTATATTAAGCTCGAAAGATGTTTTTTGAGGAATCGATCCAGAAACAGATCAGTTTCCCACGATGTCTGAGTATCGATCATGAAATGTGTTGTGCAACACCCTGCAGGCGACGAGAGGGCTTTCTGTGGTCCAATCCGAGCATAAGGCTGGAAGCAACTGATTGAGGCGTCTCATGCCTTAGTCATGATTCGTGTTCGCCCAAGACTGATGCATAAAAGAAACGCCATTTCGAAAAATGAGGGGGAAGGGGGAAGAACTGAGGGGTCTGTGCTGGGTTGGACAAGTGGATAAGGAAGGGTGCATTAGGGTGGACGCATAAATAGAACTTATATCTCACCGAAAAGAAAGTCTGCAAAACTCATAAGAATATTAGGAACTTTAAAAAGGTATTGGAGCGTTGCTAAGTTCTAGTGTCTGAGTAAGGGTTTCTGGGGACTTCTTCTGGAAATGTTGAGGTCAAAACCATGATGTATTGAGGTTCAATACGACGACGTATGACCAGGAATTGAAATAGAATTATCTGCTGCCTGCTGCCTCTGCTTCTACCAATAATTTTAATCGGGCGTTTAATTATAATCTTCGTAATGCATTAATAGTTTAATAATGTTTTCTGTAGATGGCGTGCACCACGAAACCTTCAACAGAAACGGTAGAAGATGATTTGGAAACGCTGTTGTGAAATTACGTAAATTTTTCGTATTTGGAAGCAACCCTAATGGGAAATTTGTTAATGAGGTTCTGTTGTTGGTGAATTAGCTCCAAATTGTTTCTTCAGCTCTGAATATAATATAATAATTTTTATGGTTGTTTTAGAATTATGTATCTCTTATCTTCTTTTAGTTATTAGATTTCTTCTTCCTTGTAAAATAAAATAATTTGACATCAGTTTGAAATTCGATAATTAGTTCATTTCGATAACGTCTTAAAGGGGTATTAAAGGGATGCGTTTTGTTTGAACCTAGACGCTCTAATGAAACTTGTAGATAATGTTAAGACTGAATTTCAATATTTTTAATCGTGTTCCAATATTTAATGCTGCCTTTACTTATCAGATTTTGCTCTGTCTTTACACTTCGCTGGAGACAGGCTTTTAATTTCGATTCTTTCGATGTTAATACTATGTCAACTTCGATGAAAATGTGCGTGTGAATGTGTTTAAAGGCGCCTCATCTTCGATTGCTATTTGAGATAAATATTCTTAAAGGCAAATGAAACCAGTCGGCATCACAGAAACCTGTATGGTTGACTCGCATTCAGATCTGCACAAGTCAGGACACCAAACTACAAATCATCAATTCTACGTCACGTAGAACACCCATTACCACAGAAATATTTCCAAATAAAATGTTTTGCTTATATGAATTGTACTGATTCATCTATACCTCTTCCATTTTTTTCATATATAGTGGTTTAGACACTGTGTCCCCGTGACCCGTTCTGATTCAAAATCAATTTTCGAAAATGTGATTCCCTTTAGACATGTTGTGAAACCGGCAAGAGGTTCGGCCAATCGCAAACCCTCACGACACAACGCAGAAAATTTCAGATAATCCCTCAGGGGGGTTCGAACTCCTTATCCCAATATTCGAGATGTGTAAGACCATACTTTATTAGGTTTTTAAAATTAATAATCAGTTACTTAATTGCATTACCGTATTATTGTGCTCAAGACCACAAGCCCTAACCTATCATTGTGCAAAGTCAGGTAGAGTGTTGTACCATAACACAGAGAAAGTTCTTAAATACAGTGTAGCGCAAAATTATTGAATATTTAGAAACGATTTTACAGATGAACAGCTAAAATGATTTAAACGAAATTCATATGTGATACATAGAATATATCTGAGTTTGTATGAAAAATGGTTACTCATTTCGGAGTTTTTTTACATTCGCCGAGCCTTTCATATTTACTGTTGTCTTTACGTTTTTTTTGTTTGTTTTTTTTCCTCCAACTGGAATAATGAGCTGATAAATTAGTACCTTACGCTGATGATGGCTACTGTCAGAATACAGAAGCAATGAGCGGGCCTGATATATCATGGGCCTCGCTAAAGAATTTTCTTGTTTCTGATCAGTAATACAGCACCGGAGTTACAATTATGAGAGACATTATGAACAAAGACAATTCTAGAAAATGTTTACAGCAATATGATGATCTGTTTTTGCGTTATTTGAGTGGATTATTTTATCTTAATCCGTTGGATATTACTACACTTACATTTACTTCAGTATGGGTCTATAGTGCAGTTAAAAATAACTGTGAATTGATATTTATATAAATTTGTGATAAATTCATATGCATAATTTTTACTAATACAAATTTCTACTGTGCTAAATATATTGCATACAACCTCACAGTTTCACACTGTCGACGTTTCTGTGATTGGTAGCACGTGAAAGCAGCAGTGGCGTTCTACGCGGCTGCTATACGTTTGTATTATCGAGGGTATGAAATTAAAAGTTACGAAAATTGGATGTCATCTACTAGCAAAACGTTAAAAACGTGTTTCTTAAAAATGTCTCTTGGTTTAAAACTGATTAGGAAGGACAGAAAACGAATATTATCACAAGTATATCTCTCCAATTTCTTTTCTTCTTGTAGGGCGAATGGATGGATCATTTTTTACGAATGGGTAGCAAAGAAATATGTACAAAATTTGGGCTGGAATTTCTGAAGGCATCGAACCATTTAGAAGTTATAGGCGGGGGGGCGGGTTATTTTGTGAACATGTTATCACACTTTGGGATTTATTAAAGATAGAAATTTCTTGACTAGTTGAGCGAATATTAGCTTTTCAATGAGGAATCTCTTCCACGGAGTCAAGCTAAGACAATTTTTTTCTTTTTTGTATATGTTGCCTGTTATGTTAATTTTCAAAATTTTCCTACTTCCCACAGTAGTTTTACCTTTCTTTAAAGTTTATAGATGTATATTCTGTAACCAGTGGACCCTACATTTTATTTTTCACCCTGTTTGCAATAGTCAAACCAATCTTTGTCTGTTTAATTTCGAAACCGATTCAGTCTGTTCAAGCACATCAGTCCCAGTTTATTAAAATTGCGTGCTATTTCGTAGTTACTTTTGGCTTCTTTAGTTATTATTAAAGAACCATTTATGTATCATTTTATCTTGTCTATTAAACAATTTGTTTAAATATTGCAACATTCTCAATATAACTAATTTTCGTGGTGTCTGTTAAAATTTACGTCAAAATTATATGGAAAAATGCAAGTGAATGTTATTGTGAGAGTATTAAATATTACATCTAATGTTTAATATGATAAGCTTCAAACATTGTGTCTGTGTCGTTAAATAACATATGAATTAATCAATCCACAAAGAATACTTAAACTATTTTACATTATTTTTTGAATAACTTAATTTACGTTCAGTTATGATGAAGTTAATTCATTACTGTGTTCCCTAAGTTGACCCATATACAAAGTGGTCTTTGTTGAGTGTAGTTTGTATTTATGTAAATGAATCAATTAGTTACAGCTAGTTCGAATGTCAGAATAGGGGCTGACGTAGTCAGATAGCATATAGAAAGCAGCAGTGGGGTTGCAGAAAGATGGGGTTCTATTATTTAATTCTCGTACTGCTTTTGGATTAAATGTGATGTCCTTGTTAGGGGTAGCTGCCAAGTCTACTCTCACACAGTTCTGACAAAACTTTGCGTTCTGAAGAGGGGTGAAGTGGAAACCCCCCCCCCCCGCACTTTACTGCCACTGTTTTATTTATATACACCACATATATTCCTGCATTAGTTCCATGGTGTTTCAGAAAGACACAAGGTCATCACATACATGTATTTGTGTATGTCTGTGTGTCCATTGTTAAACCTTCCTATCTTCGGCTCACTTTAACGAAACATTATAGCAGCCGCCACCAAATTGCATGCTTTAAGGTCACAGTAAAACTGTAAAACGTAGCAACACAAACAATAAAGCACGGGCTAATGAAGAAAGCTCAGAATTCGGAGTGTAGCAAAGCTACCAGCGCTGTACTGGTGACTAAACCCGCGTGGTAAGGGGAATGAAGTCCTTTCATGGCCCTGAAGAATGCGATTTGGTAACGGGTACTTCAAATGTGGTCATTGGGTTACCACGGAAAATGTGTTTTGAGAAATTATTTTTTACAACGAAATTATTCTGAGTATGAAGTATAATTCTGAATTTATTTAGAGTTCTAAAGATCCCGATTGAATATAGTCTTTATTTAAAGTTCTTAGATTTTGGAAATCACGTTTTTGTGGTCGCTCAGATAGTATCTTAAAAATGCCAAATTTCTCTAATAATTTCTGGTAATAATTATTTATATCACCCTCGTGTTCACTGTGTACGTATATACATGTGTATGTAAATACCCCTCATGACCGATTGGTTAGCACTATGATTTCATATTCGGGAGGCTCAGGTTTCAAATTTCGGCACAGATACTGTATATCCTGACAGATTTTTGCTGTTTTCCTCAGTCCATCCAGACAAATGTCGGAATAAGAACTCAGAATTAAGCAGTATTTCGAATTTAGTTTTCATAAATTATCCCCTCATTTTATTCTATGTAAGTTAATGAGATCTAAATTTGTATACGTCAGGATAGAAAGAGTACTTTATGTGCGTATTTTGAATTAATTCTGTAAATCACATGTTTCCTACAGCTGATAACGTTTCCTGTTATCCTATATTTTTGATTACGTATAAACGAGGAACCTCATTTTATACAACCTTAAATCAATTTGAATTCTTCTGTTGTAGCTCTGAAGTCTTCATATAGCCTGAGCTAATAAGCCAAATAAGCCAAAAAAATAAGTTAATGAACACTATACACGATGTTGTTAACAAATCGTCGTTATGAAATAAAACTAGCCACAGAATCATGCTACTTGATATAGAACACTAATTCGTATTTAACGTTTACTTCATGATACTGGTCTGTAGTATCAGATTCATTTATCAGAAGACGTCGAAAAACATGAAATTATCAGTATTTATTACGAATTATTGCATTATTATACACACCGCATGAACAAAAACTAACATGTTGAACATATAAGCAACATTCTACTGTTAAACTTCTGTCAATTTATAACTGACTGCGGAGGGGAGCTACATCTCAACAACAGCCAGTAATTTGAAGATTTCTGTCTTCTGGGTTGTTGCCCTGATGACGGAGGCAGTATGACCTCTGAAACGTTGGTTAACATCGACCAGACTACACAGCGCAACAACTCAGAAGACGGAAATCTTCATACTCACCGCTGTGAAAACCTCAAATCTTACAGCCACTGATTTATTGGATTTTGCAACATCAGTATTGCAAGTGACTTGAATCATCATCTCAGACGAAGTTTGTGAATTGTGATGTTTCTGTATGTTCACATTTTAACGCTTTAGAATTGCATTGTGCCCTGGATGCGACCCACTATCAAGGTATCTTCCGTCTGGAACGAATTTAGTTGCACAAGCTTCGTTTGTCACGTGATGCGTAATGCGCACGCGCGCGATCAGTTCGTCACGACATGCATCGTTCCAGTGGAGCACGCTTGGCGTTTAGATACGGTGTACGCTATTTAAAACCACCACAATAGGTGGTCTCTGTACAGATTATCTTTTGTAATGCTTTATGTCATTATTATGGCACGCGTATGAGAAATATGTTGTGAAAGATGTTACGCTTATGTTGTATAATTTAGTTTTCATGTCTAGTTGACTTGTAATCCTATCAATTTATCTTAATACGAATTGGAACGGTGACAGCCTTCACTAATCGATTTCTCAATTCTTTTCTTACGTAGTCGATCATTCTTTTCCGTTACTCGCATTATATCTTAGACTACCCCACACCCAATTCTAAGAGAATGAATAGATTATGTTTTATGACAAGGATGCATGTGAAGTGAAATATCTATTATTCCGTCTAACACACATGCGATTTTGTTTAACGACGTTCTCTCAACTGTATATAAGTTATAGAATCCTCGCCAATTTTAAGGAATTTTCGGGTAAAACGAAGAGTTGAATTCTCTCCTTTTGTTTCTAAGCATCACACCATGGGGCGTACGGAGGAGTGGAGGTAAAGCTCCATGTATTGTTAGTTTCAGTATTAAGTAGAGGTAGTGAGTAGGTACACGCTCCGGCTGTCTTATGTCCAAAATGATATGGACGTGGTTGCGAAGAAAATAAATCTTGTCACTGACATAAATCGAATATAGTAATATAGGAATATTTACTGAAGGCTACAGATTTTAAAGCCCCAAAATGTACAATTTATCTGTTCTAAAACCCCTTATCTGTGTTCTTTTTCTTGGGGTAACAGAACAAGTTTCCTATCCATAGAAATAATAATTATAATAATTACAATAATAAACGACATTTTAAAATTACAAATACAGTTTGTACTTGGATAGAACCACTACTCACTGATGCATATATATCATGGATGAAAGAAAGGCACACTTAGAAAATTTATGTTTTAATGAATAATTTACGTCCATATGTGCTCTTTCAGGAATTAACTCAAAATAATACAAACAATATCAATCTGGATTATAGAGTCGTAAACTTCGGCATTAGTAGCTAGTGTGGCATATAAATGGTCAGGTCTGACATCATTGCTAATTTTGTGGTAACAGTTCACAAAACAAACTTAACCTTTAAGGCTTATTTTTATATATAAGAACGATATTATTTTTTTGCTGTATTCGGTACTTTCGCTGGACATGTAGCACGCGTGGGGGAAGCAAGGGGTGCATACAGGATTTCGGTAGGGAATCCCTCTGGAAAACGACCACTGAGCAGACCAAAAAGTAGATGAGAGGACAAGATGGATCTTAGGGAGTTGGGCTGTGAGGATGGAGTTGGCTCAGGATCGTGGTAGGTGGAGGGATTTGGTGTTGTCGGTGTTGAACCTGCGGGTTCTGCTACCAGGGAATTAGTTAGGTGGTCGGTATTTTCAGAATATGTAACATGAACATAAAAATACTTACAGTTGATTTATGTTTATAACAAAGAATGAGAATTGAAACAAACATCTTAGCGTCTTCAACTCACCGTCAATGTAAATACGCAGTATCTCCACGTATCACTAGAAAGCAACTGAGTGAGATGATTGAGATGTGGCGCACTCATGTGCAAAATACACAAGTTATCAGCATAATCGACATTGGGTTATATTTAATACAGGGTCTTAGTACCCGCTGGCACCCTAATGCTGAAACAACTGAGGAGCGATTATATATCTAAATAGAGGAAATTGACGCACGGTTTGACTGATGATTGAAAAAATCAGCCGTCGCCAAAATTTCATGCTCTAAGATCACAGTAACATCGAACAACGTTGCAATATAAACAGCAGAAGCCCAATGAGTAAAGACGGCTCAGAACGCGCACCGTAGCGAATCTAGCAACATTGTTCTGTTAATTTAGTGCCGCGCGGTCAGGGGGAGTGACCTTGAAACATTTCACTGTTTGTTGACTGCTACTAATAGTTACCACTTCGAAATGTCTTTGGTGATATATAAAATTATATTATATTTACTGTGATAACAAAAGAAAATGTAACATTTCTGATTCAGTGTGCGGTGTATTTTTTCTCACTGTGCACGTAACAGAATAGATGGTTGTAGATGTACAATGTGACCTCAAACTATCTATTAAAATATTTCCTTGTGTAGTTTCTCACCTTCAGTACGTCGTTAAAATTTCCAGCTACATACTGCACACAATTCTCGGTGGAAATTTCGTCGTAGCAGATCACAAACTGTTTGCTCATCTTGCACGGTATGAAGTCAGACACAACGCGCTGAATATCAACGAATATAGGCTATATGTACGTCGTGTTACGTCACTGACAATGTTAATTTCTCCTTGTTCCACTGGTCCCAGCATGAGAGGTCAAGAGAGAAAGGTTAAATTGGTGGCAAATGGTTCGACCTCTGTGGGAGACATTGGTAATTTCTTCGTTTTTCATTCTTAGAAATTGTGTCGTCTGGAATAAATTGAATAATCAGTATATTTATGTTTAAAAGTCATTCTCGTTGTGTATTTCTTCATGTTTGTATGCTTTAGCAGTGACCGATATTTTATGACAGCAGAACAGGTGTGACTAGAAGCTAAATTTATTCTAATTTATAGATAACACCGCATACTTTGTTCCCTTTAGTTCTAAAATGAGACTTACATAATATACTGTACAGAGAATGAGTCGACTTACCTCAGTCAATATAGAGGCTTGACGATTGGGGTTTGATCCTCGCCATAGGTGATTATTTTTCTTCTAACCTATGCGTCTGGGGCCCACACAGTCTAATACCGGGGTGTTTTTTCAGGGGTAAAGTCCGCCGGGGCGTGCTGCTGACCACTCACCCCATCTAGTATTGAGGTACAGAATGAGTAGGAGCCATATCTCCTCTCCCCCGGATCGCCTATATGGCGCATAGCTTTACATAAAAAGATAAATAATACATGCATGTCAATACAACACGTATAAAGTAATCTAAGAATATGCTTTGTTATATCAACTAATAATAGTGCCTTAAACATAGATTATCCGACACTTTGACGAGTTTTAAGACATAAATATAGATTTTCATAACTTCAAGTATTGGACAAGAATTAAGTTTTGGTCATTTCACTGGAATATTTGTTATATGCATTACAAATTTTAAGCAGTGGCAGTTTTTTTTAACATTAGTGTTCTTGGGATGTGTGAATAGTAGCTACAAATTACGATACACTTCATCTTGCAAGTATTCTCCATTCTCCTTTTACTTCACACTTCTTAATCTACAACTCTCTGTTTTTAAATATCGTCAATCTGTGTTTGTTATCTGCATGATACATGTTACATTTTACGCCCATATAAAATAACAGGCAGAATTTTAGTATTGCACATTTTAATATTTAGACAGGACACAAATTATTACTGGCGATGCGAACAGTAGGAATCATTTTCCGATTTTAGCTGATTTTATTTCTTATCATAACATTAATACAGACCTGGAACACTTCGATATGCATTTTAAAATAAATCAATAATTGGTGTGATATTCTTACTCAGTCATAATCTTCTACACCATTGGACCGGCCAATGTCCCTTATTGTCCGACGGGTTTCCTTATCTCAAACCAATTTAACGCCCTGATGATGGAGGCTTAAACCGCCTCCGAAAAACGTATGTAAACTTCTACTACACTTCACGGCCATACAACTTAGAAGGCAGCCATCATCATGTCATTAGTTTATCAATCTACCATTTTTCACGAATATCGAGATCACAATATATCGATACGTATTTGTAAATGGATATCAAAGTGAATGCTTGAGAACTCGAATCAAGTTTGAAAAGAGTGACAGCAGTAGTCTGATGGGGAGGGATTTAGAAGGCCGTGACTTTTGGCTGGGGAAATTGGTTCTAGAGGTGCAGCAGTGAAAGAAGACATCATCCCAGAATTTATGGCCATCTGGTTCATCACCCCCCCCCCCCCCCAACGTTCAGGATATTTCTCACATTAAAACCGATTAAGTTTTCGTCATTATTTGCTTCCTTTTCTCCACACTTCTTTTCTTTCATACTTCTCCTTCATTCCGTTTTATTAACCCAGTTTCATTACACTGACTATGAAATGCATTGCGAGACACGAATTGTTAGTAATTATGGTTTAATTTTAAGTTGTTTAGATTTTAGAATAATTCATTCCAGATGACATTTTTATGTTTTATTACTTGTTTGTGTTTTAAAGAGCGAAATAAATTGTCATTCCATCAGGTACGTTGTTGGTATTCGTGTACCAACAAGGCAAATAAGAGAATTTTCTAATTTCAGCGTCGTCAGTGCGTTTTTAAGGTTAGGAACGTCCTTGTTGCAAATGACGTATGTAGATTTTTGAACATTTCTTGGCAAAACATTGTTGTTGTTTTTTCAGGACATTTACTCGTACGAGGAGGTATTTAGATTAATTATGGCTTTTTATGTTTAGTTTTGTTTTTATTTTTCTTGTTCTTTGTGTAATTTTTATTTGTTTTATCTTTGTGTTTACTCTGAAATTGGCCCCTGTGGTTGTTGAGTTAGCACACTAAAGCAAAGAGTTGAATATAACTAAAAGTCGTCTTATGATATCACAGCTTACAGGAGAGTAGAATTTTTAATAATGTTAAGCATTCATATAATTTTAATTCTTTATATTGACATTGTTGCTGCTAGGTTGTTATGAATAATAAGGATCCGAAAGTTTTCTCCACACATTAGCGTGGTTACTTCAGGAGTAGTGTGGCAGTAACTTTTAAACTGTTTATTCTTATCGTTTCTCTTTCTGAATTCTTCTTGCTTCTCTGTCCACGCTGCCTCCTCCATTTTATAATACCAGTCAAATGCACAAGATAAAATGGCCGTCTGTTACAGTTCGCCATTTCGTTCCCCCCCCCCCCTCCCAACTCTCTCTCTCTTTTCTGACATTCTGCTCTTATCTGTTGGAAAACGCAGCCCATATTGGCCCCTAGAGCTTCTTTTACAACTTTTTTCTTTACATGAAGAAGGGGATTTCACATATTTCATTTCGAGTGTTGCTGCGTTCCTTTTCCTTCGCTCTGTGACATCAAGTCATCCAGAGGAATGATATTTATTAAAACAGAAGTTAGCTCTAATATTAACTACTATTAGTGATGAAGATTTCCGTCTTCTGGGTTGTTGCGCTGTGTAGTCTGGTAGATATTTACCAACGTTTCAGAGGTCATACTGCCTCCGTCAGCTTTAAATCATACATACTATTTGTGATGTTTATACTTTTGTTTTCGTGGTTAGTATCAATTTCTTACTTCTATTGAAGATAAAAAGATGAATAGATATGGTAATTTGTGATTTTCTTCTGTTGACCAACACTGATTTTCGCATTACGTAACATCGTCCTGATGATGGAAACAGAAAACACCTCCGAAACAACGTTAAATCTTGACTAAAATGCCGTAGTTAAAACTTCGTGTAATTTATGACGAATGCTTTGTTTGGTGGAACTAAAGGAATATGTAGCTATAGGATTAAATAATATTGAAATGTTATTGTAAAATAAAATATCCTGGACAGCAGATGAGGACGATGCGAAACATCATATACATTTATAACTGCCGCTAATAGTTATAGTAATTTGGGAAATATATTACATTAACAAAGTACAGAAAAATGATGGTACAGATTTATAAATAAAATTAAAATTACTACGAATATAATTCAGATATTGTTATGGGAAACATTACATACAAGGTATGTTAGGAAGGACACGCGCTTACGATCAAAGTATCGTGTATAATAACAATGAAACGGTAAAGTCTGACAGTTCAATTAAGGAACTAATTCGATGTTTAGAGTCCTTCTTCAGAACCTAAGAGCACGCTAAGTTACTCAAGAAATTCCTTAAATGTTTCGCTATCATGTTGTCAGGAGTCTGCTACCGGCCACTATCTTGATCCAAATGAATCTAATTTACACCCTCAAACCGTATTTCCTGAAGACACATTTTAATATTATCCTCATATTTATTCCTTTGTGCCCTGAGTGATGTCTTCTCTTCAGACTTCTGTACCAAAATTTTGCTTGCATCTCTACCATGCACGTTACATTCGCCATCAATATTTTTCAATAATCACGATATTCGAAAAATATAATTCGAGGAAAGTTAGATTTTATGTATGTAATATATTATATTTAAATATATGTGGAAACGAAAATAGGTGATAATGTAACTAACTGTAATATCAGTAACTTTGGAAATCCAACATTTCTTTTAACATTAATTTTCTCAACGGGTTTAACTACTATGTTATTATTTTATTTTATTTTTTTAAACGAAATGTTTGCACACAAATTTTCTTATTTTTCATATCAATATTTTATTCCCTGTACGTTTATTTTGGTCTCACCAGATTTTTATTATTACTCAAGAAACATGTAATTGGTTTAGTACAGTAAAAATAAAAAAATAAATATTTATTGGTGTCCAGAACTTGGTATTACAGTTCTTAACACTAAAGTAAAGATTCGTTTTGGAACATATTGTACGTGACCCAGAACTCTAAACTATGGAAATAATACGAAGAAGTGCACTGCTTAGTTTAACTGTCTGGCTCGGTGTGGTGTCGTCGTAGGCATTTTGCTAATTCCTTTGTTTTTACGAGTCATCAACTGGTTTACATATGGAAATGAACTTTTCTCCACTCTAGTGCTACAAATGTCACTTCGTTCCATTTCACATGGCCTCGTTACCATACAATCTGGGACTTAAATGGCATGTAATAAGTGATGAAGTAACCCAGAAATCTGCAAAGACCAACATTTATTCTACGTCAGAAGCGCCTGAAAATTTCAGTTACAAATATTGTCTTTCCTCACGCTCTCTTCCTGTATCATGAAGAGACAAATGACTTCTACTGACATTACGTCCCTTTTTTCTTATGCTAACCGACGGACGAGATCAGTTGATGTTTGGATTGTTTGTTTGTGTTTGTTTCTTTGTTTGTTGTATATCTATTATAACGTTTCAACCTGCAGAATGGTGCATGTAAATTGAATCGGTCATTTTGCACAACCACGCGGATCGAAGAATAATTTTAAATAACAGAAATCAAAACAGCAAAGACGCTAGCAAACACGTTATTATTTTAACTTTGATTTATTTTTCCCCAATACTAATAGGCACTAGTATTAAATCATATTTCACTAACATCTTTTTTTATGTAGAATTATAATTCAATGTCGTATATGGACTCATGTTGTCCTGAATCATTATATATATATAATGTTAGAACACGAAGAACTTCCAATAAATTTGTCTGTTTTGTATCATCCTTATTGAGACGCATATATACGTTCACGTGGTCAAGATACGTATTATCGTCTGTTATTCAGAGCGAATGTTCATTGCCATGTTCACAAGAGCTCGTAATATAATCTGAGTCCGAAATTGTTGTAATATTTTTAACATTATAGTATGGACATTAAATACTTAAGCCTATAATGTTTTCGGTGTGTAAAGTCATTGAAATGAAGGTGAGAAAAAAATGATAATACTAAAATTGTTTTATAGAACTCTAGGTTTATTGTTTATTGGCATTCACACTGTGTCATGGTAGCACAAAACACACGTTAATAGCGGAATTTTATTTTACGAATCCCAGCTTGATACAGTGGCTTATGTCCCCCCCACACCCCTCCGTTCACCTTGAGACATTGGATTAACTTTGACCTGACTTGCATTTTATCTCTAAATATGTACACAAGATTGTTGCACGTTTTAGGACATTTAGAAAGTATAATACAAGATGCGTTTTAATTCCCACTTTCAACGGAATCGAGCTAGAGTTAAACACTTTCGACCTGATATGGAAAATAATTGAGATTATACTGAGTAAGCTGTTGCGAACAACAGAAAAGCAGTGTTCCTCGATATTGTAATTTGTTACATAATTATTCAAAGGGCCTGAGACTTGGGCTGATACATTGGCTTAACCAAATTAATGTAAAATGAAATAATGGAACTATAGAAAATATGATATAACCAACACGTATACATTATTTTAGTGTGAAGACTTAAAGGGAAGAGACAGCTTGAGATACGTCTTAGGGCACCGAGGAATATATGGTATAATATTAAAATGAATATTAGGCAGGTAGTGTGTGAGGGTGTATTGGATTATTATGGTTCAGAATAGGGATCTATGGCTGATTCTTCTGAACACAGTAATCCAACCTCGATTTATATGAAGTTAAAACTGAATTTCGTAACCAGTAAAGCGATTGTCGGATTCTCAGAATGGTCTTTCTGTATGCATCTATTTATTGTAAAAGAACCTTTAAATGTTGTGTTTCATTAGGCTTTTACTTGTATAATTTAAAAGCAACAGTAAATATTAGATGAATTATCAACCTTTCTTTGAAACTTTATCAATGAGTAACACCCATACGTCGCATGTGAACTGTCAGGATGTAATAACAAATGGGGTAGTAACATAGCTGAGGCGGTGAAACATAGGCTTCTAAGAAATTATATTTAAGTTTATATAATTTTATACACCTGAAGATGGTTCTTTTAGAACTGAAACATGTCGTGTAAAAAAGTGATGATCTAATGTAAATCGAACATTTCGATAGAGAACATCATTTAATATATTTTAAATATTTAAATGTTAATTATGGTAATATTTTAATATTTAATAGGAATTTTATTGTGATTAGACTGACTAGATTTAAACAAATATAGGCTTCTAAGACTATGGCTGTCTTCTGGGTTGTTGCGCCGTGTAGTATGGTAGAAGTTTACCGGCGTTTCAGTTGTCCTTGCTTCCTCTACCACCAGAGTAATCGCCCTGATGATGGAGGCAGCGCGTCACACTATCTAACCGTAATTTGTCTTGACTAACCTTCGCTTGGAAGTTGGCGTGATTCAGAGAGTAAAACAGTAAAAACTTAGATTTCGCACAAATTTCATTTTTCAAGGTCACGGCAACATTGGTCAAAGTTGCAACACTAACAGCGGAGTTCAGAACTTGCAATGTATCGAAACGACGATGTTACTTAAGTGAAGTTTGACTGTGACCTTGAAGTTTTCAATTTTGTTACGGCTACAATAGAATTGTTTAGAATATAGGTTTGGGTTTGGAAATAGAATAACTCATGTATTCTACAAAGCCATTTACACCTCAATTCAGAGTAGAGAAATGTTTGCTTCTAGAAATCTCTTTCAAAGTCTGTGGGAAGACATGATGAAATTATATTCTGTAATAAAATATATTTAATACAGAAAGTTTTGTTAATGAAGAAACATGTCTTTAAGAGGCTTTGTCATTTGTTAAGGATGCCAAATTTAGTTGCGTTTCAGTATAATTCTGAAAGTGAAAACCTGGATGCACTTTTTATTCACATCTTATAACAGACATTTCAAGACACTATCAAAAACCTGTTCGTTGATCTTCAAGAAATTTTAAAATAATTCTGACTCAGTGGGCAGGTACAGGGTTCATTACATATTCTTTTTATTCAAAAATTGATAGGAGATCAATACCATGTAAGACTTGAGGTTCTCACAGCGGTGAATATGAAGATTTCTGTCTTCTGGGTTATTGCGCTGTGTAGTCTGGTCGATGTTAACCAACGTTTCAGAGGTCATACTGCCTCCGTCATCAGGGCGATGAATATGCCAAAAGGGTGTGAGGAGTTGGATTTTATAGGCAGGGACGTGAAAGGTGTAGCCTGCCCCGAGCCAATGGGAGCAGGTATGGGAGTGGACCAATGGTAGCACGTGGGCGAGGGTGGGAGAGGGAGAGAAAGTAGAGAGAGAAAGGTGAGTGTAGTTGTATGGATAAAGGCCCTGAAAGGGGCCGAGTTACTGGTCTGGTTGGTTCTGGCGGCGCACTCTTGCTCGTTCTCGGAGTCCTCGGAGTGTGTGGATCAGAGGCTTCCAGGACCGGCTCAGGTGAAGTCCATCTTCCTTGTTAAAGTTATCAGGATGAAGTTCGATCTCGATGGCTTCCCTGATTAACCGGTCCATGTAGCCGGTTTTTGAGGAGAGGATAGAAGTGTCCTCTAGCTGTATCTTGTGCTCCAAGTTGAAGCGGTGTTCAGCAACCGCAGATTTCTCGGGCTGCCCGAGCCGGATGTGGCGTTCGTGCTCCTTGATCCTGGCCTCAACGGAACGGCCTGTCTGGCCGATGTAGACTTTTCCGCACTCGCAGGGAACTCTGTATACGCCAGGCGTCTTCAGTCCTAGGTCGTCCTTTACCGGCCGGAGAAAACTGGGAATTTTCTTTGGCGGAAGACCAACAGACTTGATGTCGTGCCTGGCCAGCAACCTGCTTATGCGGTTGAAGGTCGTCCCGACGTAGGGCAGGAAGGCAACCGAGGCTGGTTTTTCAGTAGGCGGTGGCAGCCTCGCAGGCGGATTGAGAGCTTTCTGAATCTGACGGTTGCTGTACCCGTTTTTCCTGAAGGTGGTGGTGAGTGCCTCCAGTTCACTCTGTAGGCTGTCGTGGTCGCAAAGGGCTTTAGCCCTGTGTACCAGGGTCGAGAGCACGGCCTGTTTGTTGGACGGGTGGTGATGGGAATTGGAGTTGAGGTAAAGGTCGGTATGGGTTGGTTTCCGGTACACCTTGTGGCCTAATGAGCCGTCAGGTTTCCGGTGAATGTCTATGTCGAGGAATGGGAGATGGCCGTCCTTTTCAGTCTCCATGGTGAACTGGATGCTCTCGTGAATGCTGTTGAGGTGGCTGAGGAACTCCGCGAGCTTGTCAGGGCCGTGGGGCCAGATGACAAACGTGTCGTCTACGTAACGGAACCAGCAGAGGGGCTTGAAGGTCGCCCCGTCCACCGCCATTTCTTCAAAGTTCTCCATGTAGAAATTGGCGATGACAGGTGATAGTGGGGAACCCATAGCCACCCCGTCGGTCTGTTCGTAGAACCGGCCGCCGAACTTGAAATATGAAGAGGTGAGTACCAGGTGGAACAGCCTCAAGACGTCGCCATCGAAGTGCCGTTCCAGGAGACGTAGGGCATCACCAACGGGTACCATGGTGAAGAGGGACACGACATCGAAACTAACCATGATGTCCCCAGGACCCACGCGGAGCGACTTGATAGTATTGATGAATTCGGTGGAGTTCTTCACGTGACGTGGAGAGTGCCCCACCAATCCACCGAGTAGTCCCGCGAGATATTGGGCGAGCCGGTAGGTTGGAGCGCCGATGGTGCTTACGATGGGCCTGAGGGGAGCTCCTTCCTTATGGATCTTGGGTAGCCCATACAGTCTAGGGGGCCTCGAACCCTGGGGCCGTAGCTTTTGGATGACCTCCTCTGGAAATGAACACTTCTTGAGAAGGAGGTTGGTCTTCCTTTCAACGGCTTCCGTAGGGTCCTTAGACAGTAGCCTGTACGTAGGGGCTTCCAGAAGGGCTCGGATCTTCCCGTTGTAGTCGTCAGTGCTGAGGACAACCGTCGCGCTACCCTTGTCTGCCGGGAGGACCGTGAGGTCCGCGTTATTCCGCAGTGCTCGGAGAGCTCTCCTTTCAGCTCCGGACAGATTGTCTTTCGGCTTCTTGGAGGCTCTCAGGATCCGCACGGTTTCTTGCCGGACCTCCTCGGCTGCTTCCACAGGTAGGGAGCGAACAGCTCTCTCAACACCGCTCAGGAAATCCTCGATGGGCAGCACTGTAGGTGCTACCGCATAGTTCAAGCCCTTGCCCAGGGCAGCGTAGGCAGCATCCTCCAGTGGCCTTCCGCTCAGGTTAACCACAGTTTTCTTCGTGTCGGTCCGCGGGCCTGCATGCTGAGCTCCATGCAGTCGCTGGAACTTCTGGCACTGCCTGGCTTTGTCGTCAGCCGCAGTCCGTGAAGCCCTCTCGAACGTGATGCGGTCGATGAGGTCCCAGTCCGCGGTGGACAGCTCCGCAGCGAGGCGGAGGTGCATGCCCAACAGGTCCCGGGAGATCGCATCTAACTCGCGCCTCGTGTGGTGCACGCGCTCCCGTAATAGGCAGAAGCTCGTCCTTCGATAGATCCTCTTGGCGGCCTCGGAATGGATGTTGTGGTGGAACTGAAGGAAATGCGGGACCGTCCCTTGGTCCCTGCATCGGAGTAGGAAGGAAAGGGAGCAGAGACGTTTGGCTTTCTTGATCCGAAGAGCCTCGAACCTCCGGATGAAGCGATGAGTATCCTCCCCATAGAGGTTTACTATGTAAGACTTGAGGTTCTCACAGCGGTGAATATGAAGATTTCTGTCTTCTGGGTTATTGCGCTGTGTAGTCTGGTCGATGTTAACCAACGTTTCAGAGGTCATACTGCCTCCGTCATCAGGGCGATGAATATGCCAAAAGGGTGTGAGGAGTTGGATTTTATAGGCAGGGACGTGAAAGGTGTAGCCTGCCCCGAGCCAATGGGAGCAGGTATGGGAGTGGACCAATGGTAGCACGTGGGCGAGGGTGGGAGAGGGAGAGAAAGTAGAGAGAGAAAGGTGAGTGTAGTTGTATGGATAAAGGCCCTGAAAGGGGCCGAGTTACTGGTCTGGTTGGTTCTGGCGGCGCACTCTTGCTCGTTCTCGGAGTCCTCGGAGTGTGTGGATCAGAGGCTTCCAGGACCGGCTCAGGTGAAGTCCATCTTCCTTGTTAAAGTTATCAGGATGAAGTTCGATCTCGATGGCTTCCCTGATTAACCGGTCCATGTAGCCGGTTTTTGAGGAGAGGATAGAAGTGTCCTCTAGCTGTATCTTGTGCTCCAAGTTGAAGCGGTGTTCAGCAACCGCAGATTTCTCGGGCTGCCCGAGCCGGATGTGGCGTTCGTGCTCCTTGATCCTGGCCTCAACGGAACGGCCTGTCTGGCCGATGTAGACTTTTCCGCACTCGCAGGGAACTCTGTATACGCCAGGCGTCTTCAGTCCTAGGTCGTCCTTTACCGGCCGGAGAAAACTGGGAATTTTCTTTGGCGGAAGACCAACAGACTTGATGTCGTGCCTGGCCAGCAACCTGCTTATGCGGTTGAAGGTCGTCCCGACGTAGGGCAGGAAGGCAACCGAGGCTGGTTTTTCAGTAGGCGGTGGCAGCCTCGCAGGCGGATTGAGAGCTTTCTGAATCTGACGGTTGCTGTACCCGTTTTTCCTGAAGGTGGTGGTGAGTGCCTCCAGTTCACTCTGTAGGCTGTCGTGGTCGCAAAGGGCTTTAGCCCTGTGTACCAGGGTCGAGAGCACGGCCTGTTTGTTGGACGGGTGGTGATGGGAATTGGAGTTGAGGTAAAGGTCGGTATGGGTTGGTTTCCGGTACACCTTGTGGCCTAATGAGCCGTCAGGTTTCCGGTGAATGTCTATGTCGAGGAATGGGAGATGGCCGTCCTTTTCAGTCTCCATGGTGAACTGGATGCTCTCGTGAATGCTGTTGAGGTGGCTGAGGAACTCCGCGAGCTTGTCAGGGCCGTGGGGCCAGATGACAAACGTGTCGTCTACGTAACGGAACCAGCAGAGGGGCTTGAAGGTCGCCCCGTCCACCGCCATTTCTTCAAAGTTCTCCATGTAGAAATTGGCGATGACAGGTGATAGTGGGGAACCCATAGCCACCCCGTCGGTCTGTTCGTAGAACCGGCCGCCGAACTTGAAATATGAAGAGGTGAGTACCAGGTGGAACAGCCTCAAGACGTCGCCATCGAAGTGCCGTTCCAGGAGACGTAGGGCATCACCAACGGGTACCATGGTGAAGAGGGACACGACATCGAAACTAACCATGATGTCCCCAGGACCCACGCGGAGCGACTTGATAGTATTGATGAATTCGGTGGAGTTCTTCACGTGACGTGGAGAGTGCCCCACCAATCCACCGAGTAGTCCCGCGAGATATTGGGCGAGCCGGTAGGTTGGAGCGCCGATGGTGCTTACGATGGGCCTGAGGGGAGCTCCTTCCTTATGGATCTTGGGTAGCCCATACAGTCTAGGGGGCCTCGAACCCTGGGGCCGTAGCTTTTGGATGACCTCCTCTGGAAATGAACACTTCTTGAGAAGGAGGTTGGTCTTCCTTTCAACGGCTTCCGTAGGGTCCTTAGACAGTAGCCTGTACGTAGGGGCTTCCAGAAGGGCTCGGATCTTCCCGTTGTAGTCGTCAGTGCTGAGGACAACCGTCGCGCTACCCTTGTCTGCCGGGAGGACCGTGAGGTCCGCGTTATTCCGCAGTGCTCGGAGAGCTCTCCTTTCAGCTCCGGACAGATTGTCTTTCGGCTTCTTGGAGGCTCTCAGGATCCGCACGGTTTCTTGCCGGACCTCCTCGGCTGCTTCCACAGGTAGGGAGCGAACAGCTCTCTCAACACCGCTCAGGAAATCCTCGATGGGCAGCACTGTAGGTGCTACCGCATAGTTCAAGCCCTTGCCCAGGGCAGCGTAGGCAGCATCCTCCAGTGGCCTTCCGCTCAGGTTAACCACAGTTTTCTTCGTGTCGGTCCGCGGGCCTGCATGCTGAGCTCCATGCAGTCGCTGGAACTTCTGGCACTGCCTGGCTTTGTCGTCAGCCGCAGTCCGTGAAGCCCTCTCGAACGTGATGCGGTCGATGAGGTCCCAGTCCGCGGTGGACAGCTCCGCAGCGAGGCGGAGGTGCATGCCCAACAGGTCCCGGGAGATCGCATCTAACTCGCGCCTCGTGTGGTGCACGCGCTCCCGTAATAGGCAGAAGCTCGTCCTTCGATAGATCCTCTTGGCGGCCTCGGAATGGATGTTGTGGTGGAACTGAAGGAAATGCGGGACCGTCCCTTGGTCCCTGCATCGGAGTAGGAAGGAAAGGGAGCAGAGACGTTTGGCTTTCTTGATCCGAAGAGCCTCGAACCTCCGGATGAAGCGATGAGTATCCTCCCCATAGAGGTTTACTATGTAAGACTTGAGGTTCTCACAGCGGTGAATATGACACGTTTGTCATCTGGCCCCACGGCCCTGACAAGCTCGCGGAGTTCCTCAGCCACCTCAACAGCATTCACGAGAGCATCCAGTTCACCATGGAGACTGAAAAGGACGGCCATCTCCCATTCCTCGACATAGACATTCACCGGAAACCTGACGGCTCATTAGGCCACAAGGTGTACCGGAAACCAACCCATACCGACCTTTACCTCAACTCCAATTCCCATCACCACCCGTCCAACAAACAGGCCGTGCTCTCGACCCTGGTACACAGGGCTAAAGCCCTTTGCGACCACGACAGCCTACAGAGTGAACTGGAGGCACTCACCACCACCTTCAGGAAAAACGGGTACAGCAACCGTCAGATTCAGAAAGCTCTCAATCCGCCTGCGAGGCTGCCACCGCCTACTGAAAAACCAGCCTCGGTTGCCTTCCTGCCCTACGTCGGGACGACCTTCAACCGCATAAGCAGGTTGCTGGCCAGGCACGACATCAAGTCTGTTGGTCTTCCGCCAAAGAAAATTCCCAGTTTTCTCCGGCCGGTAAAGGACGACCTAGGACTGAAGACGCCTGGCGTATACAGAGTTCCCTGCGAGTGCGGAAAAGTCTACATCGGCCAGACAGGCCGTTCCGTTGAGGCCAGGATCAAGGAGCACGAACGCCACATCCGGCTCGGGCAGCCCGAGAAATCTGCGGTTGCTGAACACCGCTTCAACTTGGAGCACAAGATACAGCTAGAGGACACTTCTATCCTCTCCTCAAAAACCGGCTACATGGACCGGTTAATCAGGGAAGCCATCGAGATCGAACTTCATCCTGATAACTTTAACAAGGAAGATGGACTTCACCTGAGCCGGTCCTGGAAGCCTCTGATCCACACACTCCGAGGACTCCGAGAACGAGCAAGAGTGCGCCGCCAGAACCAACCAGACCAGTAACTCGGCCCCTTTCAGGGCCTTTATCCATACAACTACACTCACCTTTCTCTCTCTACTTTCTCTCCCTCTCCCACCCTCGCCCACGTGCTACCATTGGTCCACTCCCATACCTGCTCCCATTGGCTCGGGGCAGGCTACACCTTTCACGTCCCTGCCTATAAAATCCAACTCCTCACACCCTTTTGGCATATTCATCGCCCTGATGACGGAGGCAGTATGACCTCTGAAACGTTGGTTAACATCGACCAGACTACACAGCGCAATAACCCAGAAGACAGAAATCTTCAGATCAATACCATATTAAGTGTTTGTTAACAATGAGTTATATTTCCATGGTGCGGTTTATTTTAGCGCACACTTTATTAAAATAACAACGTTAATTTACATAAACTTTATTTTTACGGGATTTATAATTTAATTCGTACGGTATAACTATTTTAACAGTGTCAATGAACTCTAAATTTAAATATTCAGTTTTGCAAAAATCACTTTGTATGAATAATTTAATGATATCAGGTTCTATAATACATCTTACAATGCAGGTTGGCTTATCTTTTCCAGCATAACACAGGCACAACTTTATCGTAAAACATCGAAGAAAATTCAAGGAAAGCGAAATCAAGGATACTCCCTAAGGAATAGAATAATTAACAGATAATTATGACACTTATGTACATACAGACAATTTTCTACACATTTTACATTGGTATTACAACATAATTAATTCATACATTTAAATACATTTTCTTAATTTTCACACTTTCTGCATACAATTTTCTGCTTTCGACTGTACGTCTGATAATCGACCTATAACACAGTTAACTATACATCTGGGAACAATCGGGATTATTCGGGTGTTATCGCACCTTTTCGGTCCATTTAATTTAACAGTTTTCGAACACACAGATTAAATAAGGGTTTGTATGTGAGAATAGCTGTAGGGAGATTGGATATAAAGGGTTGATTGAAGCTAGGGTGGCGATGAAGGGTGAAAAGCGACGGAAGGATGTGGTTTGCAATGTTCTAATTACCACTTCGTCATTTTATTTATAAATTACTTATAACAACACAAAGTTCACGATATTGTTTGTGGGGTTATAGATGATAAAACATCTTCAAGGTGAAGATGGCGTATCCGAAATGTTGGCACTACAGCCAACATTTACACAGTATCAGAGTCTTATTCGTCGGCAGTAGAGCCAACATGAAGAATATTAGAAGCCATAAATATAATACGTATTAGCAGAGAACCGCCATGTTGGCCTGAAATCTTCGTTCTGTGTGTTGTCTGAGTGAATTTTATAACTTTAATTTTGAGCTTGTAAAATACCACTCTAGTTTCCTCTAGCGTTGTTTCCAGTAAGAAATTAGATGAAGGTGTTTGTTGGCCTCTTATAATTCTTTAAACCGTCGACCCAGCCTGGATAAAATCATTTGGATTTTACTTAGTATCCCTCAGTATTAAATTCAAACGGTAATTTCGCAATAAGACTTCGTCTCACTGGAAATTAATTTACTCGATTGATTACAGTAATTAACCCAATACGTTCATCAAAGGAAGGTGGGGTAAACGTGATAGATTAATTAGTCCTTTACAAGAATTAATTATTTCTATAATGAACGTGATTATATTTCTGGCATTGTATTTTGTACAGTCTGTCCTACTAATTTATTTCTATGAATATTGCTGAAGTTTGGACTGAAGTATATGTGACAAAATGGGAAATCATACGATCGTATTTTATATATTTAGTCACGACCGAATCCATACGTACTTTAAAACTGCAAATTGTTTAACAAATTTTACGCGATATTATACTCTCCAGTTGAAACAGCGTTGTTAAACAATCAAAGAGTATATTTAGTTTGTTAATCATTTACCTGATAGGTGTGGCTTGTAGTTCTTGCAACATTTGTATTGTCTCAGATCTGCGATTATCTAAAATCCGACTTTGACCTGGAAGTGATTTTTCTCAGATTCTGACCTCTGAACGATTTGGCCCTTTTAATTTTTCAGTTTGGAATTGCACTGACCTGATGAATTATATGAAAAGGAACATGGAAGTCCTGGGGGGCTGATAAAGGTTTACTTTTCCTAACAATTGTTTTTTTACTTAATTAAGAAACATTTTCAAGTACGTAAATAATTCCAAAACGCTGTTGATATGGTGGGCTAGGCTATTCTTTTTTACACGACTTAAAGTTTTGGAAGAGACAATGTACAAACCTGAAGGAAGGACCATAGATTGGATTATAATATTAAAAAAAATCAATTACAACATGAAGTTGTAAACTGTATTAATTTGGCTCAGCATTTATAAGTAATGAGTACCTTTGAGCACGGTAATGAACTTTAGGCTTCCACAAAAAGGTATTTTTGACATCTTTTGCCTGGTAGTCAGTTTAATTTCACTGATGATTTTGTTCGATAAAAGTATTACGAATATCATAAAGAAATGTCGAGTTTTAAAGTGTGAAAGTAGATTTGATGAATTCATGATTTTTGACATTGCAGTTCTACAATACCAATTTTAACTTCTATGAGGTTGAAATTCTATGGTAACAATTTTAAAGCAATTAAAGTTATGCATAAGCTTGGTTTAAGATGTTATCACTTTAACTTATTTGGGAAGTTTCCTTAAGATATTTTATTAGCGTAACATTTCGTCACTTGAAATGTAAACTAACCCCCTGACCTTCCATTTTCTGTCAGATTGCCATTCCATGAAGGATATGGACACAAATCGTCCAGGGCAATGGCGCTATCTTCAAAGTGTTTTTTGTCGGCAGTAGAGTGTGTTTATGAGTTGACTTTAAAGTAGAACAATCTACTGTCTGATTTTTCTTGTAGACTTATGAAACATCCGTTTATGTCATTTGGTATCAGGTTTTTAACGCAAATGTCTGTTCCAATTATTTTCATTTGTCACTGATTTTGTTGACGGTAATTCCCCAGTATATAATCCTGCTGATTCATAGACGTTCCGAACAATTTTCTCGTTTGTTGCTGATGACGTCTTATCAGTGGTCGCTGTCATTTAGCTGTCGCATTGTGACCTGCTACTATCAACGCAGATGTCATTCTTCGCCTTCCTGCAGGTTCCACTCCGGCGTCGCTCCTCTGAACATCCTCAGTCTCATCTATCATGTCTCCCTCCTTGTCCTGGTGCGCCGTCATGTGCCTCGTGAGATGATGCCTCTCTCTAAAACTCTCGCTGCATACTGGACACTTTAATTTATCCTGTTCCCGTCGTCTTCTCATCATGTCGTTGTTGATATGATCGCCTTTATGGTGCGACCTCATGTGATACACTAAGTCTGATGTCATACGGAAGCTAATATTGCACTTTGCGCATACGTTCTGCGCAGGTAGTGATAGAGCAGCGAATGATGGCGGTAGCAGTGATGCTGAAACAACTGCGGCTGCTGCCGCCGCTGCGGGGTTTGTCGCTGCTGTCAGAAGGCTTGGTGGAGGTGCGCGTGTGACTAGAAGTTCGGCTGCTGTCGAAGAGAAATTTGCAGCGAATGGATATGCAGCTGCGGCCAGAGTTGAGTAAGCTGCCACGGACTCTGGGTGGTGATAGAGCATGCCGGTGGGTCGTAACTTGGATCCGGTGTTGGGGAACCCAGACAATAGTTCCTTATCATTGGTACTGTAGAGATGATGATGGTTGGTAGCTGTTATCGATGCCTTCATAAGATAACTATCGATGTCGTTTCGGAAATTTCCATTGCTGGAACCCACAGCAACTCCACTGCTACACAGTCCGTTACTGGTTTTGATATGTTTCGTGCTGTTATTCTCTTGGAGTAGAAATGCTGCTGATGAGTACGATGTTAGTGTCTTTCCTCCTGAGGGAGATGAACCGGTGAGAGAGTTAGGTGAGAGGTGCTGATTGGGATTTAATAATGGCATAGTACTTTGAAATTGTTTGGGGGTTGGATGTATGAAGTGTGGAGGGAGAGGGGATGTTGGATCAGGCCCTAGTGTTGGAGGACTCATACTCCCTTGATACGTGACATGATCTGGTGAAAGGCCTTCGGATATGGGGGACACTGAAGAAGGAGACGTTGGTAATGGCATATTTAAAAGGTTACTAGGATCAAATTTTGAAGATGTAACTTTAGTAAACGCACTCCTGATCATTAACCCTGTCGACGTGTTACTTGCAGAATTTATATCTTGATTTCTATGGCTTTTACTGGGCGTTTCTAGAATATCGTCATGGTGGAAACTGGATCTTGTACTGCTCATGTTGATAAGGTTCAAGTCTTGATTTTTGCTCCCGCTAAAATGACTTTTATTAACTCTGTCAACGAGATCCTCATGATTATAAATCGTCTTTGGAACTAAGAGACCTGAATGCTCGAACAAACCAACCTTACTTTGGTGTGTACTTATCATAAGTCTCTGATTGTGTTGTCTTGGGATAACTTCAATTCCACCAGATATTTGACTGCTGTTTCTCACTGGGGAATCAGTTATGTCTCCTAACAGCGCATGCTCCGAATACGTTCTTGGTATTGTAGATTCTGTGATGCCACCTAGCAATGGATTGTGGCTGTTGAATACAATGTCATGTGGGGATACCGATGAACGCGGCGATGTCTTGTGCGTTACTATCGGTGACGTACGGTTCATCAGACTGCTTGTAGTCACTAGTCTGAGTTGCTTCTCCTGCTGTAACTGCTTTTTGGTCAAATTATCATCTGGAGCCATGAGAAATGCAACGTCAAAACTTCTCTTGGTAATTCGAGGGGGGATTGTGGTCGTTGTGGTGGGCAGGTTGGGAGAGTATGAGGGTGTGAAAGGTGGTGCTGGCGAGCGGTTATTGTCCGGAGACGCGGAACTTCTCGTCGTTGTGGTAGAACTGCTACTGCTGTTTATGGCCGTGCTGGGTTCAACACGTACGCACTGCTGCGTGTTAATATCCATAGTCATTCTGATGGGCACCGCAGTACTGAAAAATGAACGTCCGATGTTAATCAAACAAGTTACAGGAAATTGCGGGGGGGGGGGGGGGGTGTCACCGTCGTGAATATTTGATAATTTAGTCTCGCATCATACAAAGTCTTACAAGATCTTAATATTGAAGAAAGCTGTTGTTTTGTATTAATGTTTTCGGCTTAATGTCGTTATTATGTCTGTACATAGAACAAATAATTTAGCTTTTATTTATAGAAACACTGTAATTTTACTTGTTCTTTGTGCGGGAATAAAGTTTGTTTTGTCACGTGGAGAATTTATAATGATGTTATCTGAGTATGTGGCGATCAATTATTGAGAAATAGAAGTGGGCCAAATTTTATAATTTGTACTTTTTACAGATATCTCAGAAGATTTTCGTCCCACCTCAGAAATTCGAGCATCGGTCTCGCTGGCATTACGTCTGCGAGAAAGTAACAGTATGAATTTGTATTAAACTGAAATGTTCGAACTTCCATACCAAATTTAATAACGTCTATACCAAATTTGATAAATATCCGTTTAGCCGTTCTTCATTTATATGGTAGAACGAATAGTTCGTATGATTAGAGCGATTTATGCTAATGAAGGATGCGACAGACAGACTTACAGAACGTACCCATATAGTGTTCTTCGATTTCAATAAAGCGTAAAGAGCACTAAATAATGATGTATAAACAGCCACTTCTCTTACATGTTACTTTTTGAATATTAATTCTGATCTCCGATTTAGAAATGTAAAATTTCCTGAAATTTTGAATTGTGAGAAGAAACGGTGAAAAGTAAGCGTTTGATTTTCTGCAAAATATGATTCGTTTAAAAAATGCATAGTTTCGATACTAGATTGTTTTTGGATGTGGATAAAAATATGTTTCATAACATTCATTATCTGCATGACAGTTGCAGATTTGGAATCACACAGTGACAAATTATCTACTATCTTAATGGCCGACCGTTGCACAGAAACACCTTCCAAGAACTCGATTGAATGGAATCGCAAACTTGGGTGTAAATAGAATAAATGTAATATAAATAATTTTTGCCATTCTACTAACGTGAAAATAAATATAATCCTCAATCGTACTTATTTTATTTTTCAGTGATAAAATCAGCGGGTTTCTAACCTCTCGTCTTTTCTTGCCCTAAATGATTACGGGCCGTAGATATTAGAAGCCATGTCGAATATACTTTGATATTCTATGGAGCGAAAATTCATGAGATAACAATTAGGCCGATCTGCATTATAATTCTTCGTGTAACTCAAATCGACTGATGTTTATCGATACAGAATTCGCCTATACACTATTTAAATTTGAAAGAATTTCTAATAAATATATAAACATAATCATGAATTATATAGGCCCAGTACAATGAGATGGGCGAGGCATGTGGCAAGAATGGAATATATGAGAAATGCATACAAAATTCTAGATGAGAGTCATTAGGGCAAGTCAGCACTTGGAAGATCTAGAAGTACGAGGTGCGATCGGAAAGTTTCAAGACTGTGTCAATAGAGGGCGAACCGGGTGTAGTACGAGCTTCTAACGCTAGGGGGTGCGGCCTACATTCATAGTGAATCAGTGTGCCAGCCGGCATCATCGAATTAGCATTTGTTTCTTAGTTACGGGCGTTTTGGTAGTGCATTACACCGACCCTCCTGCGATTTCGGAATGGCGTGTGCATGAAATTTTGCCAAAGACTCGCCAAAACGGCTACGGAAACCTATGAAATGCTAAAGCAAGCATTTGGGGAGTCCGCAATGGGTCGTGCACAAACTTTTGTGTGGCATTCACGTTTTAAAAATGGCCGAACCTCTGTCGATGATGACGAGCGTTCTGGACGACCATCTTCGAGCACAACGCCCGAAAATGTTACGAAGATTCGGCAGGCCATTCACGAAGATCGACGTCGTACCATCAACGACTTGTGCGACATTGTTGGGATAGGCTATGGGACCTGTCAGCTGATTCTAAAGGAAGAACTCCACATGCGACGCATCGCAGCCAAGTTTGTGCCAAGGCTCCTGTCTGAGAACCAGAAGCAGAATCGACTTGACTTCTCGTTTGTCAGGAGCTCAAAGATCTTGCAAGAACCGACCCCAACTTCCTTTCTAAGCTCCGTGTGACTTCTTCCTCTTCCCAAAGATGAAAATTCAGCTAAAACAAAGGAGATTTGAGACGATAGAAGAGATTCAGGCAGAATCGCAGATGGTGCTTGACAGGCTGACAAAGAAAGATTTCCAGGGATGCTTCCAGGCTTGGCAGCGGCGCTGGGATCGTTGTGTTCACTCCCAGGGAAACTACTTCGAGGGTGATGGATGAATTTAATACCTGAGATAATGATAGGCGCAGTCTTGAAACTTTCCGATCGCACCTCATAGGTGGTAGGATGAAATTAAATGGATTTTAAATATGTACGATGGGAGAGTACAAAGTGGATTTAGGATCGTGACCAGTGGTGTAACCTTGTGGAGGATTCTGAAAAAAATAGAGAATTCTTGAATAGATGATGAACTATTAGCTTTTCAAGGACAGGGGTTCAGTCCGCGGCAAGGCCTTTGTCCACACAACAATAACAAAAAAAAATCGGAAATGAGCCCGTCCTTAGACTGGGATAAAAACCCACGACTCCCGTGTTCGAGGGACAAGACCCACGACACTGTGATCGACTAGGGACATAATTACAATTTTATTTATTTTAATTTAATAAGTTTCCTGAAATTAATTTTGGATATCTGCAGTTAAATTTACTTTATTATGACTCCAGATTCGCCTAATTGCCACTGTCGTGTGTTACTTGCATTTAATATGATTTATACTCATTTAGCATCAAAAAATGATATATTAGAATAATTAGTTCTGTTATTATTCAATTTTATACCGTAAATAAAACTCTTCTCTTCCTTTATTAGTCGAAACTTCTGTAGCAATTTTTATTTTTAGAACTGCCATTACAATTTTAAAAGTAACAGTATTCTAAACGTACCTCACTTCCTCTTAATTTAACTGAAATTTTTATTCCAGTCCGACGATCTGGAAGACATTAATGCTATCTCCCTTATCTGAGCTGTTGAAACAATCTTTGTAACCAAACCGGAAAATTTTAGTAATAAATTAAGTGAATCGTGGAACGCTGTAAGTGAAGTCTGAGTTTATAATTTTTTTACGTCAGTCACATCTTTTCTGTTACAGTAATACGTACGTACCGAATGGATACTTACATAAAGTATTAAATAGTTAGATCTCAAGTACGTATGTTATAAACAAACTGAACAGTACACATTTATAATTATTTTATCTTTCCTCTCTCTTGCTTCTTGCCTTTTTTCTGGTTTTATTTTATTTTATTTTTTGTTTCCAGTCCCCTGTTCCTTTCCCATTTGCGATGTTCTATTTCAGATAAATTTCCGGAAAACTCGGTATGAAACTGCATTATATGAAGTGAAATAAATAGTCCTACATAATAATTAAAGTCGTTGTGTTCAAGCAAATAGTTTCCTTTGCAATCTTCCATTCTCTTTTATTTTCTTCGTTAATCACCTTCTCTTATTACATGTAATTTATGTTATTCTAGAAGGTCAACCAAACAGCTTAGTTTAACCAAAAAACAAGAGGTTTTGGAATGATATGTGTAACTACGAAGAACGTGGACCAAACTGGCTCCACTTTGCGGCCTAGTATCGTCTTAGTTTCGTTAGTTTATTATTGCTTTATTCTAATTTATTTAACCAGGCTTTATCAAATGTAAGGGTTGGCTAGCTGCAGATAGCGGTCATGAAATATTTTAATACAGGCCTACTGTCGTATTATTTCTCGAAGATACTGAGGAAGGACATGAAGAAATCTGGTAGAATTCAAAATTTGGATCTAAAATCGAATTTGGGACCTCGCTGAATAGGGACCATACCTATTAATCATATAATCGTGATGTTTTATGTTCTTGTTTTGTTTTTACACTAACCTGCATAAACGACATACCTTACGTAGCGTTTAGTTACATGATATGAGAAATGTGATACGGACGATTGTTGAAGGACGAAGTTTTATAAAGTTTTAAGGGTTTGATATGCAATCTCAGGTCTAGACGATTCGTAAAATATTTTTTTCAGTGGTATTCATTATTATACTGTAATTAGGTACAAAGCACTCAAAAATTCTGCGTACTAGAATTAAATCTTTCGCCATGTAAGTTTCCTTCTGCCATCTCGTGAACAGTTGACTGATTTGCGCAAAATTTGGTATGGACATAGTGACAATGAAGATCGCCAGTACGTTTTTACTTGTAAATTTATTATAATCAGTAGCACCGACATGACGGATTCACGAAAATCTGAGGTGGGCGCAACACCAGCAACAGAATGGCTAAGATTTTGTTAAAAGATTTATATTTTTGTAGAATTTAAAACAGCGAAATGAATAAAGGACGGAATTTACTCATCACACTGATGATAGAGGCAGCAAGGACCTATGAAACTTTGGTAAACTTCTACCAGACTACACGGCGCTATAAACCAGAATACAGCCATCTCAGGATCGAAATGTTAATTTAACTTTGTTTTGTAGTAACTACTAAGTGATCATCGAGGGAAATATATGTAAAATATGAATATATATTGTAAATATTTCAAGCACCGAGACAATGCGATATTTCAGGTTATATATGAAAGAATTAAAGGAAACAAAGTCTTTACACCTAGTTATGAAGTAAGTTCCTCGCAATACGAAACCTATTTTTTATTTTAACGTGCTGACTCATCAGCTACAGGAACCAATGACGGAGTCAGCGGTAAGAAGATTAAATAAAAAAGAGAAGAGAAAAAAAGTTAAAAGAAAAATCGATCAATACTGGTACATATAATCAATCTAATCACTTTGTTGTATCGAGAAAGTGTGCTCAAAAAAGACAAAGTTTTGCCAAAAATGTCCACAAATCTGCATTTAATTTGGAGCAGTAACGTACGTAGCTGAAAATGTCTTAAGTCCCTCCTCACGCTGAAAGTAGACAATTCTCTAATTTCACTTTTAAGCACACGAATACTAACACTGACCATGATAAAATGTCAGTTTATTTTTAATTGAAGACATTAATAAGAAATAAATAGCTCAAAATAAAGTCATAATTTCGCGACATATTAAACTAAAATAAAATACTAATGACATTAAGCTGAAACTTGCAAACAACGAAAGTATCCCGACACGAGAACGATTCAATCTCATGACGATATACCTACGCTAAACCACGAGTGAATTAATATTTTATAGCTTGATTATAAACTTGAATTGACTGAATATATCTCAAACGATACAAGATTTGTTGGACTAGAAATTTGTGCGATAAGAAAGTCGGCTTTATTTATTCTTCCCATAACTTTTTGTTTTAGTTCGTTAAGTACCTGTTGTATCGATGGATTAATTTATGTTATCAGATGAAACCACACCACAAAGAAACACCCAAAAATCCTGTCACACGCTGGGTAAAATTTTTGTTTAGTATTAAACGTAAGGAAAATTAAGATGGCCTTATAATGTCTTCTCACCTTCAATCTGTGTTAATTATTTCGGGTGAGAGACGAAGTTTGAACCCATACAAAACAACGTGTACATACGAAGTTTTATAGACGTAAATTATTTATGTTTCTCTAATGGAGATTTTAAGATAAGAATTTTGAACTGAATGGTAGCAAGCTTCCCCCTAAATTAATCTTCTCTTAATTTCTTCGTGAATTTAAATTTTTGTCAATTTTCAAAACATGTTAAACGATGACGATTAGTTACATATTTTACCTGAGAAAATGTTCCAGTTTTAATTACATATTCTCATTCAAAAAATTGACACTCTAGGTAAATAAGAGAATTTAATGTATTGACTTCATACCGATAAACGTAGCTTGTAAAGTAAGATTTATTGCTTTTATAAAGGCATAAATATATGTTGTAGTCTTCTAGATTGTATCACTGTATTCTAGTGTGCATATTAGCCGACGTTTCTGAGGGTCATGCTGCCTCTATCTTCATTCATGAACGTATCAAAATAATTCAGAATATGATTTATTTTAACGTGTAATATTTAGATATATTGCCACTAAAACTATCATTTATTACATCTAATTATAGTTTCATAGATCCTAATACAAAATTTCCCAAAAATAATAATTTCATTGCAGTAAAAATTATGTGTGTTTTTGTATAAATCTCTAGCGTACCGGATAAGGATGATCGGTCTTTACGTCAAAACGACTAAAGGAGACCAAATTTGTGACGTGCGGCATAAATTTGACGAGAGTAAATTTAATGCTAAAGTGTTATAGGTCCTTCCCACCATTTTTGAAACTGTTAAACACAAATAGCCGTTAATGAATTTGTAACAGTTATGACTCCAGCACTTAACATATTTATAGTGTAAATTAACCGTCAAACTTTACGGTAACCAAACACTTAGAAATGTATTTTACAGCTTTTCTAGCTTATGCTGTAGGAATACCATTTCCCCATATCCAGGTATGCAATATCAAGGAAAATGTTTAATTATTATAAAAGTTAACATTTTAACTACAAATCAACTTGGTGGTTTCATGGTATTTTTATAAGCCGGAGGCTGGTTTTTTATAGACCCATTTCATATCCTAACCTATCAATTATTCTTCATCATCCTACATTATCATTTTCAGTTGAAACAGCCTCTTAAAGTGATCTAAGAACTAGTGTTTCTTTGACAGGCAAGGTAAAATACATGTGGGATTTAAATGAACCATTTGAAATTGAAGTTCTTCTATAAAGAATTCAGTCCGTACCTCATAGTAAACACAAACAGCATTACCAATTTTATTCCTGTAATGGTGAACTGTTAAGTTTATAATCTCTGTTTTTAGTGCCAATCATATGAAACCCATAAATTAAAAATTAAGTCTTATTGGTTTTTAAAGCAAGTGGGATATGTATTAATAGGTGACACTTAGTGTTTGACGTGTGACTGTGTTAGTTTACCTTAGATTTGTGTGGATGAACTCTGCCAGTACCAGGATTCTGACCCCGTTTCTTCTGTTTTGTGTACCTTGAACGTCATATGACTTCAGTCTGCTAGAAGTCAGCGCACTTCACACGAAGTCAGTCCAGTAGAGAACTTCGCACCTGACCAATTATCCTGTCCACTTCCTTTGCGACATAATTCACCTCACTACACTCGGTGCAGAGTTGGATGCCACGTGCAGACAACTTCGCTGTGCATCGCTGCAGGTCACTGCAACCCTCTTCTAGATCAAAGAAATGCATCAACTGTTCTCTTTTCTAAAGCTTATATCCAATATGATACACCATTCCATCTAAGCAGCTTGTATGAGGGCGGAGATTTTGGTCCATCGACCAATGGATGCTGTGATAATGGGAGGAGTTTGTAGATGAGGCGTCGACCAATGGGATGTAGGCATCGGGACGGCAGTGTTGTTTAACGGAGAATGTGGGGGGAGGCTGGATCACAAACCCAGACATCAGCGTCTTAAAGTTATTTTATATCGGTGGGTTGGACTTTCTTATACAACTTTCACTTGTGGATTCTTTGTACAGCTTCAAACATTTACGACGCCTGACGAAACCTGGTAACAGTTTTGAAATGTCCTACGTCCATTTAAATCGTCTGTCTTCGAGAAAATTCGAGGGAAATTGAGTTTACAGTTTATATTACAAGAAGAGTCTTTTGCTTTTACATTGAGTGTACCAGTCTTCACGGGAACTATGATAGCATCTTTAGTTCTAATTAAATGTTGATGTTATTTTTCTATGACTAGAAATAATAAATTGATATATTAACCCTTTGAAGCCGAAGATCGTCTGAATATTATTTATGAATTCAGTCCGTACCGCGATGAAAACACTACACCTCACCATTACGAAAATCAGCTGGTTAACCCTTTGAAGCCGAAGCTCGTCTTCATAATATTTACGAATCCAGACCGTACCGCGAAGAAAACAGTTCACTTAACCATTAGAAGTCGAATCAGGCGGTACCACATAAGATTTAACAAAAGAACATCCCGGTCAAAGCCTTAATTGACTAATTTATTATTGTAAAGTATTGATTAAATTAATGTTGGTGCATCATGTTGGGAGCTGAGCTTTCTGGTTTCCCTATAAGCTTACAGGGTGACGTTTCCAACCACAGGATTTGTCATGGTACTACTTATAAACTGATTTTTTAGAAAACTAGGCCTGAATTTAGTGTGACTGATTATTATCTCGGTGTTATTTACAGGGTCATTATCTTAACGAATACCGAACGTTACGGATCATATTTAATTGCTATAACAGTTGATATATATATAAATACCGTATGTATATTTTATCACATTAAGGCAGCTTATGTTACCTTTTTAATAAAATTAGCCTAGTCGTGTAACCTTTCATGTCCTGTGGATATTTTTACGAGATCTTACAAATCAACTTCCTTCCTGCACTATTTATTTTTCTACAGCAGATGCTTTTTAGTCGCCATCTCCAGTGTTAAAGAGATTATTCCACAATTGAGGTCGGAACGGGCCGAAAATTTTCCTAACTCCTTCGCTGCTAGGTTATGATATTGTCAACTCATAGGGATTAATCATAATAGTCAGCTTGCTCATGTGTACGTACAATCATTCCTGGAAAGCTGATAGTTACTCAGCTAGTTAAGGAAAATATCTGTTCATGCAACCCAAAGATTCATCACTGCGTTCACAGGGGCGTACCATTGGTCTCTGTCCTGATCCAAACGAATCCTTAGGCCTACACCCTGTTTCTTTAAGATCAATTTTAATATTATTCCACCTTCTACGTCTAGATTTCCGAGTGATCTTTTTCTTTAACTCCTTCAGATTATAATGTGGGAATTTTTGGTCTCCCTATGCGAGCTGTACGTACCGCCCATCTTTAATAGACTTTTATCGCTGTAATGATATTTGATGAAGGGCACAAATTATGAAAATGTTCAACACGTAATTTTATTTAACCCTGTTTCACTTCATCTTTCTGGAGTCGAAATATTGGCCTCAGCATCTGCTGTCAGGTGTCCTCAATATTTTATTAATTTCCGGTGAGAGGTCATGTTTCACAACCACATAAAGAAATGTAAGTTTATAATTGAGTATATTGTAATCTCAGAAAGAGATGAGAAGATGATATATCATGAACTGAGTGACAGTAAGAATTTTCTAAATATTATGTAGCTAATACTGGGTATGATTTAACTAGTGCACCAATGTTGACGAATTGGGATTTTGATAAAATTCTAGGATGTTTGATCATCTTAGTGTAATCTGATGACCTAGTGGGTAACATGTAGAGTTAAACAGGGCCTTTGTTTCAGTACAAGAATTCTCAACTTTAAGATGTTCGATGCTTTGCATACATATACTGTTTTTAATGTTGGACTTGATAAATGATACAACATATTGTTTCAGACTTGGAAAACCTCTGCCCCATCCAAGAGATGAGGAACTCAAATAATTTACTTTTAAAAGATCATTCTATCAGTGAAACTACATTTCAACATTAATCTTGTAAGCAATCCATAAAGAGAATGCAGTCTTACATGTAGAAAGCCTTAAGTATAAAAAAATATAAAAGTGTTAAGTGCATCTTTTCAGAAAGATTTCGAATAACGATTAATATAAATTATATATTAAAGTAGAAGAAAATATAACTTTAAAGTTGCGTTGTGTGGTGTTTTTTAAAAGCAAAGCATTTATTTTATTTTTCGTGTTTTGTTTTGTAAAGCTGGTTGATACGTCTACCCTTAATTCGTTGTCCTGATTGCTTGATACCCGCAAGGGAGCGATCACTGGGCCAGGAACGAATGGGGACGGAAGAAATGGCAAATTGATGAGGGGTGATGGATGACGGATGATTCTCAGGGGGGAAAGGGTCGGAACTGATTTTTGGTTGAATCTTGAGCTCTAAATATTCCCATGCAAAACAAGACGGATATTAAATAGTGATATATTACAGACAGGCGTGTTGCCTGTTTCGATTCGTTGTGTATAGTTTTTTAAGTGTGTAACCTTACGGTGAGCCTGTTAAAGTAGCTCAGTCAGTCAGTTTGTAGGTCTGTTTGCTCATACGTAACATAATTTTATAAAATTTCGCACATGCGATTACTAGGGAAAATGTTGTTGCGTTATTTCGATTTCAAATTACATTTGACAGTTTTAACTAAATCGTTGTTTTGTACCTGAACAGAATTACGTATGAAACTTTGTGTTTTTGTAGACGTTGCAACTTCATTTTTATTATAAATTCTATTTATCATGGTGTCAGACCACGACTATTTTACTGAACGTCCTAGTTTGTCCGTCCCGATTTATTATAATAGAGGGTCAAAAGTTTAGTTCCACGTTCTAGAAATCTATAGGCAATAACAGAGCTAGATTTGTTACAGTATTAATGCATTTCCTAACTTGTTGAGGTCAAGTATATCAGGCCGGGGAACGAGATATACTTTTGGACTATGAAATAGGAAAGAAAGTTATCTTCAGTGTTCACATTTCACGCCACCATTATTACCGCATACTGGGTTCAGTTACATAACGGAAAAATGAACGCATTTAGAATGTCACTTTTTCGATTTCAGCAACCTGTACTCTGATATAGGACCGACGTTTCGTTGTCTGCTTCGGACAACAAACACAGCGAATCTAGTTTCTTTCACATATAGGTACCCCGTTGTTCTTCTGGATTCATATAAGGGATAACATGTTAAATTTTATCTTATACATACAAACAAACACGTGTGCAGGTGTGAATTTTATTTCTGGTTTTGTATGGTGTAAGAGTGTGCCTTAATGCAGAGTATGCAGAAAATACTCATTGGCGTTACTTTACGTGTTACAACGCATTAACTCCCGCATAAAAATCAGTACGTTAACAATTTAGTGTTTTGTTTATATTCTCATTTCTTGCCAACGTCTGCAACACAGATTAAGGGTGTCTGAGAAGAATGTGTTTGAGAATATTTGGGCCCTAAAAACAGTAATAAAAATGAAGCTTAAAGATTTTACTGTGAGAAGTTTCATAATTTGTACAATTCACAGAATTGTTAGGGTCATCACATTAAACACGATGAGATGGCCTGGGAATGTAGCATGCATGGAGGAATGAGAAAAACATTCACAGTTTTAACCCAAAATCCTGAAGGAAGGAGATCACTTGGAACCCGATCATAAGAATATAATTTTAATAAAGTGGATCTTAAAAAAATCGGTTGGGGGAGTGTTCTTCGTTTAGTCTGATAAAATCTTAACGTTTCTTAGGTGCTTTCTACCTCCATATTTGGGTATTTACTCATCGCTCTTATGATGGAGGCTTTAAGGACCTAAGAATCGTCGGTAAACTTCTACCAGACTACACGGCGCTACAACCCAGAAAACAGCCATCTTCAGACTCACCGCCGTGAAAACCTCAAATGTCATTTGGTTTGAAATAGCTCATCTAGGCCAGCGACCGGTTTTTAACATATACGTAATTGGCCTTCACTTTTCGTAAAGACGGGAAATTTCTAGTCTACCACCTTCTCTATACAGCATGCTCTATGCAGTTAGTGCAATGAATTTTATTTCGTGTAAGTAACATCATATAAACAGAAATGTAAAGTGGTATTAATTTCAGATTACTGTAAAAGGTAAAAATGATATCAATACAAAACTAAATTACGTATTGCATGTTTGGGAAGTTTTATGATAGATTAATTAAATGATCTGATCAAAGAGCGAATTATATTATAATCAAACATTCTTAGCTCTGCGTTTTGACGTCACAAGAGATTACTGTTTACATTTATCAAAATATCACAACATCCTCTAACATGCACGAATAAACTAGTGAAAAACGATTTAGAACTATGTTCTATAACTGTCGGATCTGCACTGAACACGCCTTATTGCTCTTTAAGAAAATAATTTCACCCTGTAATGTTTTGACAATCCAGCTCTGTAAACGTTCTCTGGAATTGTTACAGACTGCTATGAACTCTCTTATATGTGCTTAGAAATAATAATATCTACAAAGACAAGAATATCTTAATTTGATTTGAAGAATACTTCGTGTTTTTGTAAACCCCGATCCTTTTATCGTGTATAAACATTTAATTTCGTTGTTTTATTTATATATCTATTGTTGTATTCTAGTTTGTATTTTTTGAATATAAGACGAGAAAACATTTAAGTCTGTAGTTGTAAAATTTGACAATAAATTTGATATTTGTTTCTATTTGAAAAAAATACGCTATCACTTAAAATAAAAGACTAGTATTTCACTAAGGCTTTTAAACACTTATTGTTAAATTCTTACTGGCAAACTGAGAATAAAATTTTGTTTACTAATAAAATAAAATATTTTGAAACTCTTAACTTATATGAATGTTGTATGATAATCCCGAGCCCACATTTGGTTCTTATAAATGTAAACATTTCATTATGTTATCTTCTATTGATATTTCTAATGAAAGTACGTGCTTCGATACTTTCAGTCTATCTTGTAAACATAAATCTTGATGACAAGTCAAAATAATTTAGTGTCTTAGCATTGGTATCTGTAAAATGAAGCGCATTTACATAACATGTAAAAATCCATTTCCGATCTCAAATAAAACACAACGCGTCTTCATTGAAAATATCTACTGATTTATAGTGTTTGTTGAAATAATCGTTTTAGCCAATGTCTATGCCCAGACCTCCCGATTACTAAGCAGGAATGTTAAATACTCGGCTCCAACATCGTTAATGTCATAGTTATAACTTAATCCAAATCTAACTGACATCTGCCATCTTGGATATTCTCTGATCAATGGCAAATAATGCACAAGACGAAAGACATCGCAGCAAATATTTCACTGTCTTTACATCACACTGAATCACCAGATCACTGGCCGCAGATGTGAAGGAAATTGAGTCTAATCTCTCTTGGGAATATCGATGTATCGTAGTTAGAACCACATCTCGATAGTAATTGATTGTTTAGTTTCCTACTTTTCATTTGTTTTCTCGCACTGCTGCCAAACCAATAGGGAATTCACAACAAATTGTACCAGCTGGATGGGATTTTGTGTAACAAAACCAAGTAGCTTAAGCTATGTGGCCTCCCATTTTACAGCGAACAAAAGGAATTGATTTTTTTATATATCAGTCAAGTGACTGTTTTGTGTTATTTTTCATGGACTTTAGTGATAAAACAGGATTCTTAAAAGGTACAGTTGTTAAAATTATTAGACGAAATATTTTAAATTATACAATGTCTGATTTAAATGTATCGGAACCACCAACTATCCAACAAGTCAATTACAAAATATAGAAAATAAGATTTATTTACATTTTGGTTGTATAAGGTTCAAAACCTGGCATGAAAACCGGCCCTTTTGAGGCACTTGTAGCTTTTAGCTTTCCGGTAGCCGAACCTAGGAAAAGTAAATCAACATAGGTCACGTTTGCTCTTATCCACCCCCTATCAGTCATCGCTGTATAACTTACTTAGTTAATAAAACGTTTTTATTTAAACCAAGAAGAGAAAATTTAAAATTGGCATCAATCTACCAATATCTAGACGTTTCATAATAATCACTGAAACGAATTCCATTGAGCAGTCTTACTACATTCACTTAACTGTTTGAAAACTGTCTAGTTTTTATGACACTCGATTGTTTATCATTGTGTTCACAAGAGACCGCCATTGGAACCTCTTCATAGTTGTTTCATTTCAACTGACATTATTAAACTATGTTTAAGGTATAGTTTTTAATATTATCCTCCTGTCAATATGTAGATATAACGCCTGTTCTTAACAGTTCAGTTTTTCTGACTGTAGTTTTATATCAACTTCCGGTCTTCCATACGTTCTGCACGTTAATTCTACTCTGTCATTTATTTGTTCGTGGTAATAATAATTGTTAAAGAAAAATTATGAAACTCCAAATTCTGGAATTTTCTCCAGTTTTTTATATCTCTTCATAGGTTCAAGTATTCTCTTCAGATTGTATCGTTGCCTCCATCATCAGGGCGATGATGGAGGCAGCAAGCACTTCTGAAACGTCGGTTAACTTCAACTAGGCTACACGACGGAACAACACATAAACCATCTTCATATTTGTCGCCGTGAGAACCTGAAATATCACATAGACATTTCTCATTTTCATAGAATCATTTTGAATATATTTCCTTTGAAACTTTTTCTCTTCAACAGTTCAAAATAAATTGGAAAGTTCAGAAAGAATAATGCACCATTACAATAGATAGTAATCGAAGAAGAATATAATACGGAGAACGTCATTCTTTTGTTACTTTACCAAGACATCTTGGATTCTTCAACCCTTACGATGTTACATGTTCTATGCCTTTATCAGTTTCCACTGACATTTCTTCAGTCATATCGGATCTCTGCGTATTCCACTAATGTGGATTCTCGCCATCCGGGTACGTCCCTGTTTGTATCAGAAATTGTTATTGCTGTTGGTGTTTTATGATCCCTCCCCCTCTACATATGAGAGTGAAGTGCCATAAAAATATATTGCTTATAGCTCTGCCCATAAGATGATTATCTCGTATCACCCTTCGCATTTTTGTCCACAAACAAGTATTGTATTATATTTCATTAGATAATTTTACTTTATCACTGTTAGTGTTCACTGAAGTGATAAATTTACATAAGTAAGGCTACTTAAGAAAATTGTATACAAAATACAAATTAAAGTTTGTCAGAAATGTAATAACGTTTTACTAATAATAATAGACTAAAGTTTAGATGAATATGGGTTGAGAAAGGCCTTCTCGCCCTGATGATGGAGGCAGTACACACCTCTGAAACGTCCGTCAACTTCTATGAGACTACATGGAGCAGTATCATATTTTTATAATCGCTTTGGTGATAACTTGAAATCTCACTAAGTATATGATATTCTTTGTGGGTCGTATGATAAGGGTAGTATTGTTAGAAGAGTGAAATTTGAAAATGGGTTAAAGTTTGAGAAACCAGGAATAAACGCATAGTGTAGATGGGGAAACCTATGGGTAAAGTTTTCTTGGGTGATGTAGAAGGAGGTTGCTGTTAAGATGGTTCTTGGACGTATGTCTTTCTGTTGTGAGGACTTAAGGTGGATGAAACACGTTAAGAATCTTGTCTAGCGAGTTATAGTTTCAGAGATGTTGAAATGTTACGTTCTGTATATCCAATTATCTAGTTTGGCAGTAAAAAACTAGTGGTAAGCAGTCGTCATTTCAAAACTGGGTGTGGCAGTTCTTATAGTAGGTAGATTCTTATTTCTCGCAGGATTATAAATTATTCGTGAAATAAAATATGAAAAGAGTTCACCTATTTTATGCACGACTGTACATTCAGTTTTCTCACGGAAAACATGAGAGTAAAGAATTCCTGGCCTTGATTTTTCTATTTTCTCTTTTTCAAACAAAAAAATTTCATTCTTTTCATTACACGTTATTTAGGAGGGACCTAACTGCCATCCAAGTACCAAATTATGCAAATTACCACGCATCTACCACCCAGCAATACAAAAATACGGATTCTCTCTACAACGTCTTTCCGGACACACATTCTTTTGTGTGCCTTTGCATTTTTTAAAACAAAAAAAGTAGTCAGCGTATTTTTCGAGCGCAGAGTAGCAAGGGAAGGAAGTCCAAAAAAGAATCTGTGGTTCTAAATTTGAATATGATTGCATAATATACCCCCACCCACCCCACCCTTCTCCTGGAACTGCCGGGCGCGAGCAGCTATAAAAGGCCTACCAGACGACACAATTCACTTTGTCTTGACTTCATACGGAAACTCTGATATATTCACTTTTTTAAATCCCTGTAATATAAAACAAAATTTGGAAGTCGAATATTTTACATTGAATACGAGAAAATTCAGTAACAGCATCAGGTTATGGGATTAAAAATGTCAACAGTAATGCTCAGTGTGTTGTTTATATACTACAATATGAACTTTGATTTATTTATCTCTTAAGCTACCTCAAACTTCACGAAATGAGACAGTTATAATAACTGCAAAATATATCTTAAAAGTCTGAGGTAATTACACAAACGAACTTTCATAATTTGTACATTTGTACATTTCACAACTTATTATCAGATTTTGGGAGATGGGATTGACAAGCCAAATAGTACGAATAGGGCGAAAAGACATCCCTATAGCATTTCAGACGGAAAATCTAAGGTAAATAGACCATTTGAAACACCTAGAAGCACGTAAAGGTAACATTAAGATGTATCTTAAAGAAATATTGTGACAAATTGAAAAAATATATATAAAAACTTTAACAAGCAGGCCACTTTTCATGGAAAGTGAATGTGATTTTAATAAAGATTCATGCAGGGAACGTAAATATTTTGAATTGGATTTCGCTTTGGAATGTATTTCAAGGGCCACTTTGCTGGCTCTGTTTCATTGCATGAAGCCTCCCACCACTCGAAGTCCTTAGCTCTAAACACGGTTCCCGTGTTAAAATGACACGCGTTTGGCCCCATGTGACTCCGTGTTGACACGCATGAGGATACATTTCCCGACACGCGCCGCGTCGCGTGCCATCTATTAGCGTCGCCACGCACCACATAACAATAACCCACCACATATAGGTTATGTAACACTTTGCGCGATACCCCCCCCCCCCTCACGTGTTGGTAGTGCGTCGTGAGAAATCTGGATTTAGTTTTCTCGCCTCGCTCTGAACAATAACAATTTTTTTTGTTTCTTTACTGACGAATCTTAACTATGAGGTGTTAAATAACAATAACTATCTTTATCCAGGAGAATCCATCTTCGGTAACTGATGGTCGCTTACCTAGTCAAGAAATTCTGTACCCTTTATGGAAACTACTATCAGATAGCCTGCTGAATCCAATCCACATTCATAAACCCAACTTTTTTAATAAATTTTAAAATTAATCTTCTGTGTGCTAACGCAAGAAGGCAGACACCTTCTTGAGAATTTCCATCATTTATCTGGACGGGAAATCACCGCCATTTTTGAACCAATGTTTAAATTATCATGTTCGCAACATCTTACCACTGAGATAATTTCCTGCGCCATTTGAATCCAATTCACACTCTGTAAAATAACACTGTGCCTTTAAAAATAAATAAATAAAAAATAATAATAGAACAAATCTGTTTATACGTGTTTTAACGTCATATTTATTTTTAAAAATATTTGAGACAAGCATGTAGGCTAGAGAGCTCATTCCATCGCCACAGCATAAAGGTAAATCGACCGAAGATCGATTCTCGAAAGAGGCTTGCTTATCACCACATCCATAGCAAACCGGTGGGAACCAGGGAGTTCTTTCTTTCTTTCGCTCTGGTAAATGCGGCCAGATCATGAACCTAGAAAAGCTGTATGAGATTTGCGGTGCTTGTGGCGATGAAAATGTAGATAACGGTCTTCTGGGTTATGACGCTATGCAATAGTGAAGGTTGTTACCGCGGTTTCTGAAAAACATGTCGCTTTTTTCTACCCTGAACATTGATATGTAACGTTCCTCAAATGTTCTGATGAACAGCTACGAAGCTACTTAGCGTAATAAATCTCGGAACTAGGATCCACGTGTTATGGATTGACATAAATTCGTTATGTAGCTAATTTTATAAGATAAAATATTAAGGCCACAGATATTGAAGTCATTTTTATATTAACTGTCCTCTTTTTATGTTTCGAAGCAACGAGAAACATTCATACAATAAGTTTTCAATTTTTAATGACCAAAAGCATGAAATGTTTTTTACCGTGAATTCTTTGAACACTAGGTGTACGCGAACCCCAAGTTGCGTTTCGTATCTCTGGTATGTTATGTCTTTTGGTCTGTCTCGTTTACAAAGCAGAAAGTCGCGGTCTGTAAGCCATATTTAAGTCCATATTGCCACCCCCTGACAGACCCTTTAGGCTACTCAGCCCCTGTGGAATACTTGGTGATTGGAGTCTCCCTGTGCCCCCCCCCCCCGGGCCTCCTGTTCACAATCCCTTGTTATACGTCCCATATTGTGCATTGTGGAGCGAACTGTCTCCAGCAACCAAAGTTTCGTGCAGTGATCATGAAACATATGGCCAAAGTCTGAGTTCGTAAGGTTTCAAAACCCCTATTGTGTTGCCAACTCATTGTCATTGACGACAGGTATAAACCCAATACAAAGTGGGAACAGGTCTGTGAGTGAATATATAACTTAAACCAAGAAGTCTGCTGTCACCGTATGAAAATGTTTACTTGTTTGGATCCAAATGAAAAGCTGCTAACATTCTTCTCATAAAAACCATTCCAGTGTGTGCACAAATGCATTAAAGATGCTTTTCACTATAATTTAGTTACATATTATTCTTATTATTATTGTTGATGTTGTGTTCCTATCTTGTGCTGTATCTGTAATTGGCCTTCTGCCTGCTGATACAGCACAATAATAATAATAAAGAATTTAATTGAAATTAATTATTATTATGATTATTATTAGCGATGTAGTTACAGTTTTACCAGCCAGTTATGTTCTGTATCGGTGGCTGTGTACAGTGTTATTCAGAATGTTCAGGCGACGAAAATAACATGTTTGCGTATAGATTTTGTAAATAGCGTGATTATAAACATCAACACAATGTTTTTTATCAGTTTTGAGTGGAAATGAGTTTTATAGTTTGGCAAATAGTGTTTTATTTATAGTTGTATTCCATATTATGTACCATACGTTTCAATCGACTAAAGTTCTGTATCTTTGATAAATATTTTTAATAAGGATTTTAAACTTTATATTACATTTCAAACGTACTGCGAAGAAAGGACACATTTTATAGTGTATTATAAACATTTTAAAGTGGTTTTCACAAAGTAATCTTTACTTCATAAGGTATACGAATATAATTCCATATATGGAACTTTCTTGGCAGATGATCCAGAAGTGGTTTGCCATTGCCATCTTCCGTGTGTGAATGGAGTAATTGTTGGGATGCCACGGAGAAACCGGGGAAGCCCCCGGAGGAAAACTCCGTGTTGCCTAGACCACGGCCTTACCCAACACAAGTTATAAATTCGGGCACCGCCGGGAATCGAACCCGAGATCCCAGGATTACAAGGCCAGCGTTCTAACCGCTAGACCACCGTGGCTATGCGTCCTGATATACGCAGGTTTTATCATGTATACCTGTTCTAGTGTCATGTAGGCAGGTAATTAGATGAAATGATAGTTTACGATGTCTTCTCTGACCGAAGTCCGTGAAACACAGTGACATTATTTGAAGCACAAGAGATATGCAATTGCTGACGAACACATGGTGATGTGGGGTGAAAACTACCCTCACATACGGTTTAGCTGGTGCACAACTGAACAGATGGACTCGGTTTTTGGGGAGTGGTTCAGAATGAGGGAGAATCGCTCTTCAGAACTCGCCTCATTCAAATCTCATGAGCTGTGTTGGGTGGGGGTCCCATCTTTTGCTTTGACCCGCTTCAACAACCCTCCTTTTCTATTTCCAATTAAAGTCCAATGTATTAACCATATGCGTGTTGTAACCACACAAACAGGTGTCTCAAATAGGCTGAAATGTACCATACTGAAAGCAAACAACGTCAGTGTATGTCAAACCTAGGAAAAACTATCCTCTGTTTGTCTTTGTTATTTTATTAACAAACTACATTGATCAGAATCTTCGTTGAAAAGTAGGAAGTCGCTAAGATACCTAAGAAATTCCACGGCTGTTGTGGCTGTAGTAAGATTTTAGATTATCACGGTGACGATAATGAAGATGTCTTCTGGGCTGTTGTGCCCTGTAGTCTGGTAGACGTTTACCGACGTCTTAGAGTCCTTGCTGCCTTCTTCGTTAGGACAACTACCATTTTCTTACCGCCGTGAGAACCACAAATCGTACTGAAGACGTCGATGAATGTCTTCTGAGGTGTTTGCGCCGTTTAATCTCGATTTTCAGACATCCCTGCTGCCGCTATAGCCATAGGAATGACTTATTATCCTAGATGAGTTTCGATTCCCATCAGAGTAGGATTTTTCTCTTTGCTACAATGTCCAAGCTGGCTCTGGGGCTCACACAGTTTCCTACCTAGTCTTTTCGTGGGGGTGAAGTGGCCGGGGAGTGAATTTAACCGTTCCAGTGTTCTGTGTTTAGTTGAGAACTGAAGACAACTCTGCCTTTTACCTTTACGATGTAAATGAATCGCAAATCGCAGCCAGGAAGTGGTCCTTCCGATGTAGTCTGAACATCACAACATTTGGAGCTCTGTAGATGGTCGTCGGGAGGTCAGGGTTGGGGTGGGGTGGGGGGTGCCCCGCTGTTAGTGATGCAGCTACCCTAATCCCATCTGGACCCGATCAGCTGGCGGATCATTCTGTATCCCTGAACATCAGGTTCATTCAGCAGGTCTTTTAAATAAGCGACTCGCCAATCCACACAACACATGGAAGCTGCCATATTGGATGACGTGGTGGAGTGCTTATCCGTAAGTAGCTTCTAGTACAGTTACCCCCAGGAAAAATATACTAAGCATTTCTATAAAAGAATACATGTATTTTAAATTTAAATTTTTAGTCAATGCTATACCTTGAGATAACAGCATACATCTCTCTGTTTCAGTTATATTTGTTTTATATGAACCCTGTTTATAGTCCTATTCCATTTATCCATCTTACTCTTGGTCTTCCCCTCTGTCTCCTTCCTGATACACACTCCAGCACGTGCTTGGGCCATCCGTTGTCTAGAATTTTTTGAATGCAAATGGTTACCACTGAATTACATTTTGAATTTGCGCCGTGGTGCAAAAACAGGTCTCATATCGAAATAAAGGTATACAGCCGAAATAAAAAAATATACAGTTTGTAAGTCATAAGTTATCTTCTTGGTTTACCTGATGATAAATATCCAAATTTAATAAAAGGCATTTCTTTATTTAAGCTGCATATTAACTAGTTAGTACAAACAACACAGCTCTACAAGTCCCCCTTCCCCGCCATCATGCATCTTACCCCATGGCTTCACCACAATGCTGGATGATGTACACAATTTGTCAAAAAAGGCTTCAGTGTTTACAGTAAAGTTTATGCGTCATGTATGTATTATTGAAACAGTTGATTTTTACGGTAATTAATCACTTAAAGCCCAGTGGTAACCATATGTACCACCTTCTTTAACAGTCAGCAATTTATAATTTTGTATTTATAGGTTTTTGTGATTATTACTGTAAAAAGGGACTCTTTCCTCAAATATTAACAAGTTTATTTATATAATGTTGCATTTTTTATCAGTACTCCTGATTTAAATTAGCCTAAATTGCCCTTTTAATATGGAGGCTACTAAATTACTCGTCTTTTCAAATAACTTCTTCTTCTTTAATTAAAAGGACAAGGTTTCATTTATTACTTGTCGCCCTAACGACTTCAGTCTCACTCTGTCCTTATCGAAGGACAAGCGGGTATTGCCTGGGAACCTTCTAGCAGTAAGATGCTTATCCCCTCCTAGCAATAATATGCCAATTCCTTCCACATTTTTGTCTTTGCTTCTACTCTTCTGATATCCTTCCAAATCCTGTCTCTTTGGCTTCAGAGTTAATTACGCACTTTATTAATTAAATCACCTGAAGTTTTTATTAATTTACCAATTATTAGGTGACATAACAGCGCTAAGCATGCTGTACCCAATACAGGAACCTTCTTTCTGTATCAAAATAGTCTAGTGACAGTTATGATTATTTAAGTACGATTTTTTTCAACGAAGCTGTTAGTAGAGGTCGCGCGAGTAGTCGTGGCACCTAAATGCGAGATATGTGAGTCGAGAGAGGGGAGTTCAGTAGTAGAGGGGTCCGCACAGCCTCAGCTAGAGGCACAAACCAACTGAAGCTGACACCCCTCTAGCGCGTGCTTCGGACGGGTCCATCTCATACGACCGATATCAGTCCTTTGCGCAAGGGCCAGCACTTCTCGCTCGGCCTCTAGTTTAAATTATATAACGTGAAATGAGGGAATAATTAGCGACTAATAATTTGGGGAAGAAATGTGAAAGGAAACGCTTGTTGACTAGTTTAAGGTATTTTCTTAGAATTTACCTGAAGGGTATAAGGGAAATCATGAAAAATCTCAGCCAGGATAACCGGTATCCTGGCCAGAGATTAAAATCCGAGAGATTGTGAATATGGAGTATCTTTAAATAGACCGTGAAAGAATAAATAAAGATAAGTTTTCGTCATGGGATATTTTAAAAAGATATTCGTCTGTTGAATAACGTTGCCAGATGTAGAGTAAGCAACCTGTGGGCAAAGTATACCAGCCCCTATTCATACCATTTGTGTAGTTCATTAATTCGATATTTCAAATGTTGAAAAAGAGGATAAGGAAACACATTGTGCAAATAATACAGGGTTAACACAAACACAATCCATTATAGTTTACAGGCAGTCAGTAAAAATTAAGATTTCCCCATTTTAAAATCTGTAACATTTTACGTTAATAAAGAATGAGATTTGTGCTAATTATGTTTTTTCAAGAATATGACAGGTTAAATACCCGTAAAATAATTTAATTAAAATATTCGTGTTTGGAAACATCCACTATTTCTGTGTACCTCGTTACAGCCATTCATTTTTATCTGACTGAGCGACAGATGGCCAGTTGTCATGGTACATGGGGGATGCTGACAATGGCGAAGTCCTCTTGGTGCTGAAGAACCCAGTACCACCCTCCCCAACATCCCTCTGGATTTAACTAGGGCACTGGCTGCGAACATTAGTGCAGTGTTGTCCAACACTTGCAGACATTTTCAGGCCTTTTAAGTCGCTCTATGAATTTTCATCTAGGTTCACAAGAATTCGCTACTGGAATCTGAGCCAGATGAATCCAATTCGCACAATTACACACTATTTCTTTAAGACCAGTTTTAATATTTCGCAGTCTTTTATGCTCTTAAATGGGTTGTGTCTCTATTAAATTACGTTAAATTAAGAAACAGGTTTAAGAATATGACCTGGTTTCTTCGGGATCAGGGTAGAGTGCATAACGATCCTTTGTGAGCACGGTAATGAAAATTCGTGTTTCATAAAGCTGAGTACAGACCAAGAGCTCACAATATTTATCAGATTATTCACGTTGAAATGGAATATGTTTTGCGAATATTTGTTGGTCAGTAACAGAAGGGTGATGTTAAAATCGATGTGTTTGCTTACTACATATTGTTACAAAAATGTAAAATAAATTTTATATATAACTAATAAGTAAAGATAATAATATCTTGTTAATTGTTTTACGTAGCTCTGATTTTCAGTTAAGAAATAGTTCTTCCGTTAAATATTTTAATTATCCTCGTATAGAAAATGGAGTAAGTCGTACAAAGAGCAGATATTTGTTATATTTGACACGACGATATGAGTTTACTGGAATATTTGTGGAATGTCGTGTTAAAATATTATAAGAAATCGAACCGTTTGAGTAACTAAATGGTTCTTAAAATAAGTTTTGGTCTGGCCATCGAATGTTCGTCAAGCATTGTTCGCAAATACTGTCCAGTAACTTCGTTCAGGAACATTGTTCGCTGACATTGTTTACCTTGGTATATTCCCGGTTAAAGCGATGCGCAAATTTCCTGACCAGCTGAGTTACTATCAGCTTCTGAAGAATAATTCTGCTCCTTGTAGTTTACTTATATATGATTTTTACTCTTTAATTCATTGACGACATGCGTAGAATTAACATCACATTCCTTTTAGCAATACTGGAGTCCATGTTGGTATTTAGCTCAGTGGACGAACTTCACAATAATTTTTAACCCGTGGATTTGCTTAACTAACCACTAAACAAGGAATTGTTAAGTGTGAAGAAAGAAACACGTAGCCCAAGTGCTCAACATTGAGTCAGTGAAGTGTGCATATTGGAGATATATACGACTGCGGGCTGCGGGGTGGAGTGCGGAAGCAGCAGGCAGCGCACCGCGGTAGCGAATGAGTGAACTAAAGTACAGTTATCGCCTATAAACCATTCAATTTTATTACTTACTTAACGGGTGATCAGTAACGTTAATACGGAATAAATTTCCGACGTTTCAGATTGTTTCTACCTCAAACATCGGGGACTTTTTCATTAGAGACTCCAGCTTATGATAAGTAGCTCTTGAGTGTTTGTTAAAGAAAACTGTGAAGTTTTAAACCATCCAGCGTACACACGTACATTCGTTCTGAACTATTAATAAATGATTACGTTAATTATTTTACTTAGACAACTTTAGTTTATAATTCAAATCACGTGAGTTTGAAGCTAGTAAATCGATAATAATATCATATGGCGCCTTAGGTCCGTGGTACCATACGCGGAGGTCCCGGGATAGAATTCTCGTTAAGACATAATTTTTTCTTCCTTCATGCAACCTCCATGTTGTTATTTTACGTTATAAAATGAATAATTTTAGTAAAGTTTTCTATTTTCCAAAAATCTATTACCATATGATTCTGTTGCAAGTGCTACCACCTCACAAGTTCGTTCGTCCACCATGTTGTTGTTATATATTGTATTCATGAAGATAACTAAATAATTGTTACAGTAACTGACTTTCTAGGAACACTCGAGAACATTTGTTTGCGTTATGGTTGCGTTTTAATGATTCAGACCTTTTGAAGTATAATGTTAATATTCTGTGGCGTGCTGTATGCCGATTTAGCTTGAAGTTCAACATATCTACATAAATTAGCACATCCTCTGTAGCTGTTCTCCTTGTTCGCCTGGTTATCTCACTATCACGAGTCCCACAAATCTTCTTAAATCACCAGAAGCAGCTCCTACCTCATATATTAGCGAAACGCTGTACAACGTGTCACGTGATCACTTCGCCACAGCAACTTGCTTCCTTCTTTCCACCAAAAGAAAGTGCGAAGGAGTTAAAACAATTTCATCAACCACGAAAAAGAATGACGTAACACAATTGTATCGATTTTCATTCTAAAGATATCGATTCTGACGTTCTGACGTACTAATTATTTTAATATTTAATCAACGTCACTTTAGCATAACGTATACAGGACAGGTACTGTTTCTTAAACTGTGATCTACATGTTTCGACTTGGAACTAGTCATCATCAGGTTGGTTATTTGTATCAGAGTAACTTGACATCAGATACAAGTAATTGTAATTGATGTTTAATGTTCAATATAATCGTTGAAATATATAATATAACTGTTGTAGTTAGTATATAAAATCTAAGGCAGTGTGTTTGGTTTCCTGGTGACGTATGGAGCTTTGAACTTTAAACATCAATTACTTATTTGTGTTAGCTTCACAGTGACTTGGGTACAAATAATAAAGAAGATGATAATATTTCCTTACTGAAATATGTGGTTCAGGAAAAGACATAGTGGACACTTGATAAAAAGTGTAAGAAGTGAGACAACCAATAAACGGTGTATGAAAGTTACGGATAAAAATACGTAAGTGATTTAGTTACTTACAGATGTGTAGACATAAATATGAGGATGATATTAAACATTCTGTTACAAATTCTGTAATTTTATTGTTAATAAATACACTTGAAATGTAAACTTATGGTTATTTGTAAGATTTTATTTTCTTGGCAGCGAATATGAAGATGGCTGTCTTCTGGGTTGTAGCTCCATGTAGTCTTGTAGAAATTTACCGACGTTTTAGAGGTGCTTGATGCCTCTATCACCAGTGCGATGGATGTCTAAAATGTCGGTGAACTTCTACCAGACTACACAGCGCTACAACCCAGAATACATCCCACCTTCTTCTGGTAGTTTCCTCTTGTTTTATTAAGCCTACTTATATGTGTTGTTGTATGAAGTCACCTTCTAGCACGTGACGTCAGACCACGCAGTATCCTATTAATGAAATGAGTGATTGTGCATTGCGATTATTAGTGGAAGCGATTGAGACGGGGGAGAAGCCCCCCTGGTACGTAGACCTACGTACTTTACTTCTCCAAATATCAGGGGTTTTAAAAGTATGGCACGGTATGTGATGATTTCAATATTTCGCCCTGTTTCAACCGAAGGTGTTCGTCCAGTGGTTAGCATTTATGATTCATATTCAGAGGGTTCTGTGTTCAAAACTGAACCTAGAGTATGGCTATGTGGATGACGTTTTCGTGCTTGTTTGAAGAGCCTTCATGAAATTTTAGGATAGTTCTAAACATTAGGGCACGAAGGTTTCTCTTAGTACAATTCTGAAATTGTTAACCTCTGCTTGTGACAGTATCTCCTTACATACTGTAAATTTCCAATTCATATTTTACTAATCAGTCTATCATTTGACGATATGTAACTTATACAGTCGTCATTAAATAAGTTATGAATAAAGTAAAGAAACAGCTGAACTGATCTACTGTAAGGTAATAAAATAATAATTTAGTTATTCAATTCAATTCAATTAGTATTTAAATAACAATTCCAATATGATATAAACACACATAAAATTTGGAATACGAAATTAAGACAAGAACAAATTAAGGGAGTGCATAAAAATGTTAATGACAAGCAGTTTACTTTTAAAATCAGTCTCATTTGCACTCAGGACTGAGGGAAACATTAAAGGTGATAACAGATCTCAGAAAGATACGAATAGTGGTACTTTTGTAACCTGGTGTTACTTATTGCAAAGAACTGTTAAGGTAAATTCGTATTTTGACATGGGGGTGGACATCGGAAGAAAGGCTGAGATGTTTCGACTTTCAAAAAGATGCTATTCTGAGCTTCCCTGCAAAACCACCTTAAATACGGAAAATATATTCGACACAGAGATTCGATGTAGGGAACTTCCTTAAAAGTGAAAATGACTTATTGGCGTAATAATATAATTCCTTTTCTAGGTTCCGTACTTTGACAAAAATAGTAACATTTTGCTACATTCTTTTAAAATGATATGCTTTATCTTTGAATTAACTCCATATTTATATACAGGTTTAAAATCACGAAGAAATTAAAAATGTATTAAATTTGGAAAACGCTACCATTTAGTTAAGAATATTTACCTTCCTTCTACCGAAAAATTATAATACATATCATGACCAGGTGGAAAGAGACCATTTGGAAAACCTAGACGTAGATGGGATGATTTTATTAAAGTACGGTGTAAAAGTTTGAGATGTGTTCAAATGGTTGAGGATAAAGCCCATTTGTAAGTTCTTCTAAAAATATTAATGCACCTTTGTGGAGTTTATTTATTAGCAAAGTGATTATCAGTTTCTCAAGATTGACTGTTGTCTGTATAGTTCGTTTATTACAAAGCTTATAAATGTCTCGTTTTATATTAGGAGGTTGGATTCAGTTGTTCTACTCAACGCTGTATGATTTTACAGCAGGATGAAAGACGTCATAACGAGATTTGACATTTTGGTAAATACGAAACTAGTCTAAGTTCTATGACACTGTAAGGAGCCTGGCTTTAGCTTTGCTATTTCTGACAACTCTTCTCAGTCTTACGCGGTTCACCATCATATCCTGCTTAAGTGAGCATAAGAAATGGAAAAGGAGTTTATAAATTTAAGGGACTGTATAAAAACCTTTTCCACTACATTTTACACATTTCATCTTCTTTTCTGCATTCTCGTTTAGAAAAAAAAACTTCCCACAGCGCAAGAACGTCTCCGTGCTAATATTTGTCATCGTCTTGTCTTCTTAATACTACGTAAATCTCGCCCAGTTTAATCTAATTTTGCTGATTATATTATTTTGATTAGGCGGTGTATCTGCTTGAACCATCTATAACTTTAAAGTATGTTCCAAGAAAAATGTAGGTAATGGTTGTATGTTGAGTGGAAAAGTGTCGTAGATCACTAATATTTGTTCTTCTCGTACACTGATGAAATACTTACGCTGAAATAATAGATCCAATTATATACGTGGTAGGATTTAAGGATTTGTTGGGAAAATATCACAAGACTTCTGATATTGCAAGCGATCATAAGAAAACAGAAAGAAGCCATGACAAGCAATCACACTCAGCGGAAAATTTAAACCGTGTGCGTCTAATTTGTATTTGCACAATTTTGTAATATTGCCCTTATCTTACTAAAGTACTCGAACTGATTATGAAATGAAATATATTGGCAAGATTCCATGTGACGAGGACAGGATCAAGAAATAATTGGAGGATGGAGAAAATTACATAGTTAGGAACTTTACAATTTTTAATCTTGTTAAACATTATTAGGATGATGAAATGAAGAACAGTATGATAAATGGGTTTTTAACACACATGGAAGAGATGAGATATCAATAAATAGTTCTAATCGTAATACCCGAAGATTAGAAACACGTAGAAAATCTAGACGGAAATGAGAAGATAATATTAAAATGAAAATATTAACTTTTTTGACTGGATCATGTGACTCAGAATATTTACCAATGATTGGCTGTTGTTAAAATGGTAATGATCCTCTGGGTTGAAGAAAAGGCAGGGAATTTCTTGACTGACTGAGTAAATAACAGTTTCTCAAGAAGGCTTCTTGTCTTTGGAATGAGTTAACAACTTTATGTAAGTTCCTGTCTTTCATATTTCTGTCGAATGTCTGAAAATTGGTTTAATGCAGTAAGGAGAAGTGTTTTAACTTGCGTCTCTCCTTCGCATTATCTTTGGCATTGTTCTCTGCCTCTGTTCATTCTGAATCAGCGTCTACATTAATACCACTTGGTCCAATAACTTCCTGTGCTCTCTTAATTAAGTTAATGAGCTTGAAACACAGATTGTGCTTCTGGCACCAAGCGATAGTAATCAGATTCAAGATATTTCAATTTAGCTCATAAATAATGAGAAACAGAGGCAGAAGGGACATATTTAGTACTAAGATGTAAGTTTTGCATTTAACCCTTTGGAGCCGAAGCTCGTCTATATAATATTTGAGAAATCAGTCCGTACCGCAAAGGAATCAAAAATTTACCACTAAAAGTTAAGTTAGCTGATCATGTTCTTTGAAATAATCTTTGTTTATTCTGAAAATCTCATGAACACAGTAAATATACTATGTAGATAAAATTAATTTATAGATTGTTAAATAAAGTGGTGCATATAATTACCAATGGAATTTAAGGGATTAACCACAGGAGTACTTTTATCGTATATGCAATGTAGTTAATTTTAAATAACGATAAGTTTGTGTATACTTTTCCGTTGATTCTTCAGTATGAATAATTAAATTTGTTTTCATATCTCATGACTTAAGTTATTTCATATATTCTTTCTCACGTACGATATTATGGCAATTTTAATTCACCACCATAGACTTGTGTCATATTATTTAGTGTATGATAGTCGAAATGTCTGTATTTCCTCTGATTTCTCGCATACATCTAGTATGGATTAAATTTAGGTGCATCTTATACCATATTGTTTAGACAGAAAGACGTTTCATCTTTCAGCAACTTTATTAATATTAAGAGAAGAATGTAAATATATAAGTTCTTATTTATGTAATATCCTTTATTTTGGCTTGTTTTATGTTTCTTATTATTATTCTGTTTTGATAAAGGTCTACTTGCAATTTGCCAGTAGCAGGGAAAAGTGGTATAAATCAAAAAATTACAACCGTGATAAAATTGCTGTTTTGGGATTATATTTATTTTACCTATATTTTAACGAAATTAAAATTTGTCTTAAGCTCGTATCTAAAAATTTGGAAATTTTCAAAGTATTCAGTTGATCTGATTCTTGAGAATTTCCAAAAAATTGTTTTACATTTTAATAACTTTTAGGACTTGATAGTCCTTTACTCTGGCATCGGCGAATTTATGTTACTCTTGTAGTTGATGAAGTGTTGTTAAATAGCGAATGACCGACCCCTTCTGTTTTGCGGGAATTTGATTTTAGGATGTTGAAAAGAATGACGGACAACCGAAACTTTCCCGAAATTATAACTGTCAGTGATGGAGCAGAGGATATAGCCTATATCAGAAGGGCTTGGGGCATATGGTACCGTTCCCATAGACACCATTATAAACTAAGCCATACTGTTTCACGCTGTATTTTGACACATATTAGCTTAATCTCTTATGCTTCTGTGATTTTAATGCAGCTTCACGATGAGACGAGAGACAGCAGGTGCAGATAGAATCAGTAATTTCCAATCCTACCCATTCAATCCGATATTTTAAAATAAAAACAAATATGTTCCGAAATCTGATGAACGTATAAATGGTATAAATTATGAACTCTATGCGATCTAAAATTGTGTTTTGGACGATGACAGATGTCACCATGGTGAAATATCGATTTATTATTGCGGTCAATGTCATTCATGTCATCTGTTACCTTGTCTTCACAATTGTTCTTTCCGATAGGGCCTTTTTATGCTTATTACTTATTTTTTTCACGGCGTGCTTGAGATGAACGCGAATAGGACTTTCTCGCTGCATCATTCAACTCTAGAACCGATGGACGAATTTGGATGAAATTTGGTTTAGACGTTATGCTATTGGAGCATCTCGTAAAACTTTACTTTGTAATTTCCTGCAATTGGAAGTACCGACATGGAGTACGAACAAATTTATGAGGTAGGATCGACACCAGCGCCACTTGCAATACGGTCATTTAATGATGTATGGTTAGTGTAGATTTTCGGAAACAAAATTAAGATACAGTAATCCTTTATAACGTAAAGCCATACAGTTACATGCCAATGTAGGCACTTAGATGAGAAGAGGCATAACTCCTACTCATTCTTGACCTCGGCACCAGATAGGGGTGAGTGGTCAGCGTCACACCCCGGCCGCGCTTTACCCCCGGGAAAGGACCCCGGTACCCATTGAATAGGAGGCTGGGTGGGCCCCAGAGCCGGTCTGGACGCAGAGGCTAGAGGAAAAGTCCTCTGCCCACGTCGGGGATCGAACTCCGATAGCCTAACCCGTAGCCAGTCACTATATTAATTCGCTTTATGACGTATTGGTATTCATTTACATTTCTTAAAGAAGATAAATAATACCACATATGTTTATTTTTATTTTTTTAGTGTTCTGTCTGATGACAGGTCCATATGAACAGGATCCTTCCATCCTTTTCTCGGACTGGGACCTGTTCATATACGTTCTTGGCAGATGATCCAGAAGTGGTTTGCCATTGCCTTCTTCTGTGTGCGAATGGAGTAATTGTTGGGATGCCACGGAGAAACCGGGGATGCCCCCGGAGGAAAACTCCGTGTTGCCTAGACCACGGCCTTGCCCAACACAAGTTATAAATTCGGGCACCGCCGGGAATCGAACCCGAGACCCCAGGATTACAAGGCCAGCGTTCTAACCGCTAGACCACCACATATGTATAGGAAACTAAATTAAACTAAGATAAACTGAAAGTTGTCCGAGTAAAATAACTAAGGCATTTGTTTGTTTTAAAAACTTATTGGTCAAAAGAAAATTCAGAATATCTCGTAGGCTGCATGCTACCTTTCTTCTGAAGTACATTGATACAAAGTTTCCTCTAGTCTCATTTTAAAGTGACTAGTTTTCATTGTAATGACAGTTATTGCATTGTTTTTTCTTAAGTATTTATATTATTTTATGTTATTCACTTTCGTAATTAAATTTAATTCTTTTCAATTCAACAGAAATATAAGTCAAATTCAGTTCAAATCCAATTCAACTAAATTTCAGTTTATTTTAATCTAAGGTCAGGGGCGTCAGTATTAACGATTCTAATCTGTAATTCAGAATGTCTTGAGTAATCATAACCGACAATTCTCATTTTATAATTTGAAAGAATTTGCTGATATAATAACAACCAGAGATCTGATGGCGTGTGTAGGGCAGACTTCTAGAACTTCGAATATGCTATTGGTAGAATAAATTAATCGTTCTGACAAATCTTCAGAGAACCAATTTGATTGTGTAATAACAATTTCCTGACTTTGGCAGTTGATACAGCGTTGTTAAAAATTAGGACATGATTTAATCATGCTTCCTCAACGATTTTTTACGTTAGTTGTCATTAAAATATTAATAGAAAATTGTTATTCCGTACAAAAATTGAAAGGGTTTTTAAAGCTGTACATATTTTATTCTCTAGTTTAACATGTGACGTAATTTAGTTATTTAATCTTTTCCTTCTTGTCTGTACTACATAATTCAAGCGTAATCTATGCTGTAGCGCTGTTGACTGACACTTCGGTCTTATCAGCTCTGCTAATATATAACATTGTACGTCAACTTCACCTGATAATCGTAAGCTTATGTGCTTTCTCTGCCATTAATAAGTCCCTCTTCCTTGTGGTAACGAACCGGTTATAATCAAGAGAACATGGCGTTGTCATCACTGGCTTCGTATAATAATTATTAATCGTCCTGCTGATAGCAATCTCCATCTGAATTCAAACCCCCTTTTCAACATGCGCAAATGTCCGGAGGAGAATCGCTAGCCTGAAATATGAGCAGCTTAACTTGGGACGCCACCACTTGAGGGCAACACTGAGCTTTGTTCACCGCTAAAGAGTTTGTTGTTTCTAATAAGATTCAAACAAGAAGAAATACGTTTTCTTGATTGTGCACACGATATTTAATATATATTCTCTTCCGTTTTAAGTATTTTATTCGTATATGCTAAAAAAGGACGTCTTGTGATAGTTCGTATCTGTCTCTGGACATGTAACTACCACATTCCATGATATTCTGTAGGCCGAGGGTAAAATTATGGATCAGCTGACTTGAATGAAGTTTATCCTGGTTTTTCTCATTTCCTCAGAGGAAAATTCTTGTAGGTGCATTAATTAAGTCTTCCCATTTTATAATTTTATTCAAATTTGGTCAGATATCAGGAAACATACGTGGCTGACATAGCATCGTTATTGAACTGATAAACAAATAAACTCGGCTGTCAGTAAGTCTGTAAGTCTGCGTTATAAAAATTCATGACTTGTCTGATGGAATTCGGTGAAATTTGGTATGGGCTTTCTTTGTTAAAATTATATTGTGAATTCTATTTCGTTTCTTATAACTCGCTTTAGATAATAAATCACAAACATTGAATTTAATTATTCTGTTTGAAATGACGTTTTTAATAATAAATATAAAATTACTTAGTTACATTTGTATCAATTCGGACAGGTCTTTATGTCTTTATAACTAACTACACGGAACAGATTCCTTCTTGAGTGAATCTAACAGTCGTTTAACTAGTCCAGACGTCCCTCGCCTTTGGGGAAATCCGTACTACATTACAACGTTCATACGGGCCACTGGATCTCATAGAGGGCCTGATCAATCAACATGAGTCCAAAAATTGCTTTAAATCTAGAGAATTATACCTGTATCATAAAATTAGATATTTGTCAGTTATTCTTGGAGGAAAATAAACCAAGCTTAAATTAAAGAGTGTTTGTTAGCATTTATTATTATTATTTTAGCCCTTCGATTAAATACAGTCCTTCTGCTAGATGTGCATTAGATATTAATGTTGTCTGCAGGGACTTGGACACATTCGAGATGAAAATTGTTACACTTCATCACATTTTATAACAGTCTACTTTCCTTAATTTATTTAAAGTATTATTACAAATAGATTAACATATTTAATAGCAATTTCCTTTATGTATTAGTGGCCTCCGTACTGATGTATTTTTATATTCTGTTTGTTTTTGCCTTTCTATATTTATTATTGTGTTCTTCTCTTGTGCTTTGCCTGTAATTGGCCTTCTGGCTGTTGATACAGCACAATAATTGAATTATTATTTTAGTTTTATTGAAAGTGAATTTTATCGGCGTATGGAGTTTTGCGTAAGGCTTATTCAATTGGATTCACTGGTAAAAGTATGAAAAAGGCAATCATGTGAGTGAGTAGCTAGGAAACACAGAGGACGCTGTATTGGTAGGGCCACGAGTTGAAAGTCTGAACCTATTGACGTGCATTGCTCCCCAACACTCGTCCTGTTATGAAGAATGTGTCTGGCTTTGTCGCATCCATCTTTTTTTTATCCTCCTTCTAGAAATTTTGACAAAACGTTATGTCGATGATCTGCAGGAGGCGTGTTTTAGTTCTTTTATAACATTAGTCAATATTGAAGTAATCAAAATATCATTTGTATCAACTGACAATATTGGATTTATAGTTAATTTTCTCGTATCAGCTCAGTTACATCCTGTGCTGTAATTTCATTATAATTATAATTATGACCTAGTGACGAGAAAAAACATGTATGAAAATAAAGTGTCAATTTGTTTTATTGCCTGGTTTTCACTTAATTAATTTAACAAAGATCTATTTATTAGACAGAAGTTATGTGAAGTGTTTTAAGGTTTTGCCTTGTAAGTTTAAGGGACGGAAACAACCAAATTTTTTCACTATTATCTGAAAATCGTCTTGCATTATAATAAAGACAGTCCTCATTTACCGCATTTAACATTACGTTACCGAATATTAAAGATTGCCAGTGTTTAAAGTTTAAATAGGTCTGTTTAATAAGTGCGATAAGACAGAACTTCTTATTGCACTTTTGCCCATAACTGATGCAAGTAATGCTCATTAATTATCATTGATTAAAATGACAATAGGAAAACTAAATTGAGAGTGTGTAACTACGATTGTACCACGTAATATTACACCATATAATAAAAAATACATTATTTATTTATCGGCCGCATTCTATTATACTACACAAGGAAATATTCAATACACAATATCAGTTCAGATTAATAATCCAAACATTAATTCCATAACATAAAATATAGTTATTTCATTTTACTTTATTGTATATCCTTATTTTACCCGTATTGTAGTGAATATTTTAAGCTATACATCTCAACTGTATTTTAAATAATTCTTAATTACGTGACACGAAACTCGGTGACACCGCAACATTAACATAATTAAAAACAGCGATATTTAATTAAAAAGAACATTGTTATTTTACTTCATTTAGAAATATTTTAATCTACAAAATTAAACTGTCTAGGTAATTTTAATTATAAAACACTATATATCTTATTTAAATCAAAACGTACTTTAGGTGTAATTTCTATAGACCTTGATGATGGATTTATATGATCGGAACTTGATCTTTGGAATATACTTATTGTTAATGAATCAAATAATTTATTTTGAGTTTTCTATAGGCATTTTGTAATCGTACTATTTTGTTGCTTTAGAATGTTGGACGTTGTCTCTTCACAGAGCTATCCCCGCCCAAATTACAACTTCACACCCCTGTCGTGACAAAATTTCGCATCTTGGGATGCAAGTGGAGTTCCGGCACTAAACCTGTTTAGTAATTCCAGCAGGGTTTCTCCTGGACAAGCAAGTGAACAGCGGACAATCTGAGCTGGAAATGTTGGTCCTTCTTAATACGGTTTCTTCCCTAGTCCTCGAGTCAATCACGTAATTGTCGAAGTGATTTCCACTCATTCAGCAATCCACCACATTGCACGTTGCCTGAATATGGTTTGCCTCTTCTACGTCTTCTTTTCGCACAAGTTTATTGCTCGTGTAATAATCTGATTTATTAAATGGGTGTTAATTATACACATAGTCAATTCCAAGTAAATTCTCCGAAAGATATTCACATTATAGGTCTAAAAGTTTATATAACTAATGTGCTTGTTTATCATAACCCCATTCGATTTAATTTTAAATTTTATATTAATTTTAATTGTAAGCTTGTAGATGACCAATGTCGAAAAATGTTGGCACTAGTAAACTGATTGCTTTAACATGTTAATCGTGATGTGATGAATGTAATATTGTTGTAATATGCAAATATTATATTTCTGTACTTTCTCTTATGTGGTGATAAACTCAAGGAAGGTGCGAGGAATTACATGTAGGAAGCATGGAAGATATTATAAATAAATTAATAATTTTAGTACAAAAATCGAAAGGCAGTAAATAGCGGGACAATTTTAAATATGTGTTAAAGAAAATACAGCGTTATGAAGATTTTGGTATAAGTTAATTGTGAATAATAAGCAAAAATGGGGGTGAAACTAAAATAGCTGTGGCCAGTTTTAAGGTATCCAGGAACTTTACTGAAGAAAAACGTGGCAGTGGTAGAAAGTTTTTCGTTAAGAATCGAACAGGAAACCTTTTGTAACATATTTCCACCAAGATAACTAGGTTGTTAAATGACGTTTTAGGCTAGAAGACAAGCATGATGTATTTCTTAAGAAATTCAACTAATCCATTATAGATTGTTGTAATCTCACTTCCGATTATATTGGATCTAAAGTTAGGGATTTTCATTTATTTTTCTGAGACATGTCAGTATGAAATAATGTATCTCCGAGAGTTTGTGATATATTTTTACTCTCTTCCTCTTCTTCTTTAGAGATAGAAGTGATCTATATGGATTTTCTCTCATACAGCAGACGTTGTTAAGTTGGAACCAGATCTGAGAGAAGTGTCTGGTCTGTATGGTCTGTACCACCTCCCCCCTCACACACAGCTTCTGCAAGATAACGCCATATTGACTCCAACACGAAAAGTCTGTGAGCCATATATTATAAGTAATAACCGCCTACGAAAGCGATGGATTAAATAAAAAAATAATAAAGTAGGTAATCAAAGAATGGTAAAAACAGATAAGGACGATCCAATTTTCTTTCTGTGGCTTCTTCCAACTACACGTATTTCCACGTTAGACTGAAACTTCGCTACTGACTTCAAGGATTCCGTTGGAATCGATCTCAGAAATCACCGGGCAGATTAGGTTTTATACGATCACATCTTAACTAGTTCACCCCGTGGTAAATATACCACCTTCTTCAACAATTAATAATTTTGTTTTTCGCCCACAGTGTGTATTTATTGGCTGTATATGATTCTTAGTGCAAACAGCGATCATTTCCTTAAGCACAGTTCATCAGTTGATCTTCATAATTGTGAAGTGTTGAGTTTTCGGTACGGACTTATTTCTTAAATAGTATTTAGATGACATTCGGATTCAAAGGGTTAATGAATAACTTTACTATAAAAACATTTATCCTGTCACTACATTGAAGTCGCTATGAAATTTGTGTCTGTAAAATAGACACAGTCATAGATGATAATATAATATTAAAATGAATCTTAAGAGACATAGGGTCTGAGGATGTAAACTGAATTTCTCTGTCTCAGGACAGAAACGAAGGGTGAGCTGTTTATCTATTCAGCCTTTTATTTGACTATTACAACTTTTTAAGATATATGACGCTGATGATAGGGTGATAATGAAGCAGTCGTGGTTTAATTGAAGGTACTATACCGGAATTTTCACGGAGGAACTGAGGAAACCCACAAGAACCTCTTTTAGGATAGCCTGTGTATGGAGTGAGGTTTAAACCCAGGATATAAAGCAGAAATGTTAATCACTCGACGGCAACTTTCCTTGGCGGTCTCTCGTGATCATTGCAATGTACATTCGGATTCCATAAGAGGCTTGTAAGTGGGTGGAAATTGCCTTAGTCTTCTTCTGCCAATGCGCCCTTCTTTAATGTCTGTTGTCAGTCTAACATGTAACAAGGTATAGTTTTATAACCATAACTCCGGGTCCCATAACACCCCCGACCCATATTCTCTAAAATGGTCGTCCTCCACCACTTCTTTATAGACTGCTATTCTGCGAAATTGCCCCTTCACCCCCTACTACCAACCTCTCGCAATAAAACTTGAAGACTAGAATCTGTGAGGAGGGTAGTGTGTGGGAAAGATTATTATTATGATTATTCTTCAGACGCCGCAATTTCATTCGCAAGTGTTTTTTTTTATTCTTTTGTAAGAAAAGATTTCTTTCCGTTATTACACCATTGGCGTGAGCAGCGACCATAGGGAAGTTTCTACAAATCATTTCAAAATTTCGCACATTGACTTCGGTATTTGCGTGTCTGTAATTGACAGGGGTGAATTGGTTGACGTCACTGACTTCTCTCGACTTATTCTCTCGAACAGAAACTCTTAATGTGATGCTGTATTCATTGTTGAATTCATATGGCCTATTAGAAATTTGAAATCATGTGGGGTGTGTAATTCAATTGTGTTCAATATACGATAATATTTTCATTAAATTGACTTTCTGTTGTAGGTATAGAAATTGATAAATTTTTGATTTTGAATATGTATGTAATATGTAAACCCTCTGTGGTAGCCGTCACCAAATTACTTATTTAAAGGCATTAGGAGGACTTCACCCCTCTTACTTCTCAGTCAGTGAGCTACCCTGCGAGATTTAAGCTGTCTTCACTCGCCTGGGTTCCCACTTTTTGCTGCAACATTGTACGATTTTTATGTGACCTTGAAACATGCAACTAGTTGACGGCCACTTTTGTAACTAAAATTGTTATAACAGGTTAAAAGTTAAAAACCGTTAAAATCATACGCCACTGTTGGAAATGATACTGAGCTAGTTACGTCACCTCTATCACCAAGATCCATCGTCCAGACCAAACTTTTTGTACGTATTCCTTGTATCCCACATCAGGTTTCAAGCAGTAAGGTTAATTTTTTAAGATTAAAAGTTTTAAATTATAATTTAACATCAGCCCTGGTGCTGCAACTTCTCTGCCACTGCTGTGTAGAGTCTAGCCTATACATAGAGTTGAAGGCGTTTCCTCCTGTCGTGTTAAACGTAAAAAAGATAGTGTATATTGTTCTTAGACTCGAATTATGGAATTCGAAATAAAGTATTCTAAAATGAATAGTAGAAAGCGTTTCTCGATTTTAAAATCTTGGAGAATATAATTTTGATTTCTTATCGTCGTTTCCAAACTTTGGAACTACTCTACGTTTTTAAACGGATTTATTAGATAATTTTATATAATATTCTCCTGTGTAATCTGGTTATGAGACCTAAAAATATTGTACGTCGTTTCATCTGTATTATAGATCCGGACCACCTGCATTATTAGCGTCTAATACTTTGGATTGCTCCTTGTGTTTGTGTCCTTAGGGTTAATGCAGATAAGAAGCCGATGTGTTCCATTCAAATCCAGCTTCCAGATTTCTTAGTTCTTTACTAATGGTGCCTTATAAAACAAAGTTAAAGCAATGACAGTAAATTATCTCCTTTCCGAATTATAGGCTTTCTAATTTATTTATTTATTTATTGTTTGTTTAATGACACTGGCAGTAGCTGAAACTAATTATACAATATTTACATACGCTTTCTTGAAATCTGTAAATTGTAGATGTACGATCCTAAGCGATATTAGGACTGATTGGATCATAAGGTTCCAACACATGATGATTATGAATACTGCCCCATTGTACCCTTTCTCTTATCCATCATCGTCATGTCTCAGTCCTATTGGTCCATCATGCTATTTTATATGGTCTCCCAAAAATTCCTTTGTTCAGTATGTGACATATACAGAATATCTGATCATCATTTGATCTGGTACATAGAAATCACACAGAAGATTTACACTAAATTTTTCCACATATTGAGTATACTTTCATAGAATAATGTTGCATAAAATTTGGTATGAAATCCATGTTACTGATAACCTACGAAAATGTCTACGGTTAGTTGTATTATATTTTTTATGATCAAGCAATCTGTACTTATTCCAAATAGAATATTAATTGATCTAAAAATAAATATTTTGCGTCCTAATTGGGCGAGATATGCTTGAATTTGGCAATACCTAGAGCTATAAACATAATTCGTTATTATTTCACGCAATATAAATTTCCTTCAGAATCAGCATTAGTTTAATTCTGTGTCTGAAACATTATTTTTATTTAATTTTCTTGCATATGACGTATCAAAATCGTTGCTATTTGGATTTCTTAATCGAAACAAAAGTTCTTCGATGGTATTAAAATTGGCCTACATGTTTGTTCTGAATAAACCTCACTTCAGACACCACGGCCACATTGATATACCTTCCTACTTTTATTTTATATAAAGCTTTTTACATCACAGTATTGAACCTTAAGATTCAATATTTTTTGTCACTCAGAAAGCCATCATGTTGAGTTCATTGGTGAAATAACGAGATCATCTGTCTGAGTGACCCTCCACATAGGGATGGCCGGTCACATGTCCGTCCGTCCGTCACACAGCCCCAACTTAATTTACTCCACTCGAACCCCTTGTAGAAAACATCGCGTCTTGGGACATGCATCAGCTCTGTTCTTCTGTCTGGATTTTCGACTGGCCGGCAGATAATACTTTTAATATGGGACATTCTATATGATTATGTTCAGTTCATGAGTCGTCAGATGTTTATGAACGTGACTCGTTTACTAAGACATGATTATGTTGGAAATATGAATGTGAAGTAATTAGTTAAAGAATGGTGAGAAGTTTATAACAGTGGGTAATTTATATTTTTGTCTCTTTCTGTGTTTTATTTAGCTCAGGCTTTATGACTTTTAATTATAGTATGATTAATTAATAATGATTTGTAATTGATGGCAAAGAAGTGATAGTAGCATAATTTAAGGCACTGTTCTAGCATTTGCCTAGTGATATTTCAGTAATCAAGGTATAGGTAAAGCCATCCCGCTGCGCGCCATGTAGGCGCTCAGGGGTGAGGAGGTATAACTCCTACTCATTCTTGACCTTGGCACTAGATGGGGTGAGTGACCAGCTTCACGCCCCGACCGCGTTTTACCCCCGGGAAAGGTTCACCGGTGTCCATTGGACAGGAGGCTGGGTGGATACCAGAGAAGGTCTCGACGCAGAAGATAATCCTCTGCCCTTTCGAGGATCGAACCCCGATCGTTCAGCCCGTAGGCAGTCACTTCGTGATCAAGACCTATTGTCAATGGAAAGTAAGCCCTATTGCTCTACTGAGCGTCTTATCCTTGCGGGAAACCTGTTGAAATCTTTCAGTCTGTTTCCAAGCATGGAGCAAGTCGAGAATGGCCGAACAGAAATTAATTATATTTAATTTCGTGGAGTTTTACTAAAATTTGTCGATATATTTCTGTTTTGATTAAATTCAGGGACATCGCAGGAGGCCGTACATGCGTTGTTGATCTCCCGAGTGACTGAGTTGGAAACTTCGCATCCAGGGAAATTTCCGCGTTGGACACCTCCAGCCAGAATTCACCGGTCATTCATAAATGTTAAATGTCAAATATGGACCAGATAGCCGAAATTGTGACATTCGTTCGTTTGTTAACCCTACCTTAAGGTTTATGAACTGATAATCTGACACCAGTCACTTTTTAATTTTTTACGTTAACTTTTCTACAAATTAATATATATATATATATATATTGTTATTATTTTATAGTTTGTTTCATGTTCATTTAACACCACATTCAAATATTGTTTATCGCAAATTCCTACTGTCCCTCTCCTCTGAACTGTCAAAGCTAAACATATGAAGTATATAGAGTAAGGAAGTTGGTGGGTATAAATAAAACACAGAGCATCACGCGAAATAAATTTTCTTTAGACATGATGAGAAATGGCTGCATCGCTTTTTTTTTGTAACATTTCCGGGGCCCTCAGGGGCAATGGTAACAACGTTAAGGCTGGGTTATCGAGACTGAAGACAGTTGACACTCGCTACACGACGAGCAGAGAGCTTTAGTAACTGCAGACAACATGTCTCATGTATCTGACTCTTCTCTTGGATTTCGTCCATCGTTCTAGGTTTTCTTTTAAAGTAAGACTGTTTAAGAAATTGGCTGTATTTCTTTCATCAGGCGAAGAATCATACTTTTCTGGCCCTCTTGGTAAAAATAATCGCCCATCCTGGACCTAAAGACACCAGGATTCAATTTCCGGTAATATCAAGGATTCAGTTCGACGTAAGGTCCTTCTTTGGGGTTCACCCAGTCTTAACCCCCGGGTCACGGCGGAGGGGAAGGAGGGCAAAAATTTCTTTGCTGACGGATAAAGCTGGATCGAGTAGCTGACCAGTCGTCTTAATCTAAAATCAGATTAAGATTTTGTGGTGCTGTATCTCCATTTCTTCTCGTGAGTATTTACTCAAAGTCCTTAATCGTAAGGATAGGTTTGTATTTTACGTTTGTTTTCCAAGTTTGACCATTATGATCAAGGTTTAATTTGAAAAAAATATTTTTAATGGAGTTAGTGGGTTATACTCCTGGTTCAACGATATGGTCCCCACAGCGGTACCACAGAATAATCTAAACCCCATTTTCCAAGCCCGTGGTTGTAGTGGTATGGGGTATTAGCCGGCAGAATTAATTCCCCGCAGGACCGCAGCTGTGTGTATGTTGTTATGTAAAGTGTAAACCTCGTGATATGCTCTACTGTGGCGTGTAATTGAAATTCAGTGACCTTTGACGCTTAACTGAAGGCAAGAGAGATTTCTAGACAGAATTCCTACATTGTAAGGAGCGCTTAAAAATCAAAGACGGGGTTGATATTTAGTAACAAACTTTATTCATAGGTACTACACTCTTACTTCTTTCCAACAGAAAATTTATTTTTGTATTTGTCACTTATGTTTATTTACTGTTCAATTATGGTCTATATTATATTTTATTGTTTATAAATACATAAATTGTATTCATAGCAGAATACTCCTTGGAATGTTGGAAGTCACTCAACGAATCAAGAAATTTCTCTTATATTGAACACGGGGGTTTGTTACTCTATTCATAGAATCCTCTCCTGAGCCACATTAACCCAGTTCATTACTTAACGCCATATTTTCCTAAGATACATTTTAATATTATCTTCCTTCTAAGCGTAAGTCTCCTAAATGTCCTCTTCCATTGAGATTCATTTACTGAATTTTTTTATATGTCTCTCTCCTCGGTGTGTGCCCTGCTTATATCATCATACTTCATTTGTTTACAGTAATTAGTATTTTTGTTTAGCTACATCGTGTTTTTGATTTATTTGCATCTTTATATTCTAATATGAAGGTATACTTAATATCACATTTGTACGCATATATAAATTAAAATATGAACAAGGTCTCGAAAAGTATTCCTTACGATAAGAAATTCGAAATTGCTTTCGATTTCGTGGAGTTTGATAAAAAAAAGTGAACGTGCATGAATCAAAAGTGACAATTTTTCAGTTGCCGCCCTGTTATGTGTTCATGTTTTAATCGTTCTTCCATAGCTAACGTTCACCATCAAATAAATACTTACAGTTGTAATATCGTCGTTAATAACAAAACAATAAAAATATATTTAACGAAAAATTAAAACGTTATTAATTTTAAGAAAACGTGCATGTGAAAATGTCGTCAGAAAGTGGACAAAGTTTTACTGAACACACCTGTTATAATTTAAAACTTTATAATATGTGAGTCATCGTATTAAGTTGGTTACTAATAACATTTAGTACTTTTTCCCCAGGTCCAAGCTTGGTAGATGAATCTGCTATTCTCACAAGCGATATTAAATACTGTTTTCATTTATAATTAAATTTTGTAAGTTCATTACATGGCTCACTACTTCTTTCGCAAGAAGGAAAACATGAGCTGAAATGTGGGGAAGTGGAAAATGAGAATAATGTGTGGTTAGGTGTTCATTTGTTACCTAGGTAGCATATCGATTTCATTTGTTTCCTACAGATGGCAGCTTTGTGTCTGTGATTTGTTATTGACTCAGATTCCTGTATTAAATCCGAAGTGAGGTTATGAATGACTTAAATAATGATTCAGTTTCATTATTGTTTCTGTTTGGCGTGTAAGGCAGTAAACTCCTCTTAAACGTCGGTCAATATCTATCAGAATACACGGCGCAACTTCAAAAAATACCATCATCTTCAGTTTTGCTTTTACTTTTAACAACACTAGATATTGATGCTTATATGTATAAATGTAACTCTGCCAATGGTGAAAGTACATTTTGTAGCGTGGGGTATTTGATGTGAGCCTGAGGTTCAACGCAGATCAGTTATCCCTCGCAAGGGACAAGTGGTATTGTTTACTTCATTCACGGCAAATACCATACAGTGTAATACCACGGTCCACTCGACCGCCATGCTAAGTCTACTTGACACAAAGCGGATTTGTGAGGAAAATAGAAGAAGCCTGTTGTGTTTTATATAAAAAAGAGACAGCAACTGTTTTACGTTGCTTTTTTTATTACATTACAGAATCTTACATATGAACACTGTACTGAACAGTATCTCTTGCCATGCGTAATAAATCCAAATCCGATGACGTTCTTAGTAGAACCGTCTCTTTTTATTATGGGGCCACTGTTATCTTTTTAAGTGTGAAATTAATGTATAATTGGACTAATATAATCGTCTTTAGTTCCTGAGCTTCAGTGTTCGCGTATTGTGTCATGAAATAGGCTATTTTTGTTCATTCTTCCTTTACGCTTTGTGGAATTATTATCGTTCATTCTTTTAAGAATCAGTTAAGCTGTAGGATTTCCGAAAAGGTGTGTCGATTACAGGCTAATGCTAGAAATTCAGAGACTAGCAATGTTTTTTTAAATACAGCATGTGTAATAATATATTTCACTACTAAAATATTTTTAGTCATGTATCTTACTATTAATCCTTTAAAGATCAGTGGTAAATATACGTAACACATGCTTTAAAAATCAGTTACTTGTGTGTATGAGTTTTGTATGCTTATAAGTGTAAACACGGATTAATTACTTAAACAGAATTAACAGGATTATCTTTGTAATGGTAAGGTGTTGTGTTTTCTTTGAGGTATGGACTGAATTGTGAAATATTATTTAGACGATCTTTGGCTTCAAACGGTTAAATAGAAGTGGTACTTGGGACTGGGAGACTGAAACATTTGAAGAACAGAACGAGGTAAATGGTAACTCAAGGTCTTTTTGTATAACGAGAGTTTTGAGAAAAGGGTGCGTGTTATAATATTTGAACTTAAGAGGGATAGATTAACTGCAGACCAAAGGAAAAGAGGAACTTCATAATTTGTATTATTCTGCATATATTTTTAGTATAATCAAATGAAGAAGGATGAAAATAGGCGGGACATATAGCAAGCACAGAAGATGAGAATTCCATACACAATATTAATTGGAAAACGTTTAGGAAAATTTTTTTAGAGACCTAAGCGTAGATGGGAGAATACTATTAAAATTAACCTTAGGGAAATGATGTAATAGTCGTGGTCTGGATTGTTCTCGTCACGATAATATCCAGTATTGGGCTTTTGTGATTAGGATTATGAACTTTCGAGTTACATAAAATTCAGGTCATTTCTTTATTTCATAAAAGACAATTTCTCGAGGACTCTACTCTAAGAGGTTATTATATAACCGGTAAATAAATAATAAATAATTGTGATTAAACATGTAAATGGAAAAAAAACATTGATTAAAGATGGCTGTCTTCTGGGTTGTAGCGCCGTGTAGTCTGGTAGAAGTTTACCAACGTTTCAAAGGTCCTTGCTGCCTCCATCATCAGGGCGATAAGTAAAAGGCTTCTAATCTCCGAAAGCAGCTAAGAATAACCTCCCTGTAGAGGTTTACTAAGTGAGATTTGTGGTTCTCATTGTGACGAGTATGAAGATGGTTGTCTTATTGGATATTGTGCCGTGTAGTCTGGTAGAATTTTACAGAAATTTCGGAGGCGCTTACTGTATCCATAATCAACTCGATAAAACATCGGTAAAATTCTACCAGACTACACGGCAAATTTTCCAATAAGACAACCATCTTCATATTCGTCGCCATGATAATCTGAAATCTCATATGTGGATAGATATCAATACACTACACACTATAGCTTGTTTAAAGAATGAGCGGTAGTGTATTGTTGCTGGAAGCCACATTGTTCTGCAGAGTCGGAGAAAAAAGATAGTACGTTTCCCATGTGCAAACAAACGAAGAAAAAAACTGAAACAAAAAGTATTGAATGTCGGAATGAAATTGATAAGTTATTCAGCTCGCCAGATAGACGCTGTGACAGGCTTCATAACTCTGGTTGCTGCATCAGGAGTTGGACGCTAGGCGTCGAGTGTCGCCTCCCGCTGTTTATGTCACAGGAGATATTCCACGCCATTGGGCACGAAACCGCAAAATTCACAGTCGATGGAATGTTAAAAGTAGAATCCGGCACGAGTGAATACCCTGGCAGAATGTTGAAAGTGTTCACAAGGATTCAAAAGGAAAGTTTCTGCTCTAGCCGAATTTGATTATCTCATTGGATGTAGGTCAGTTATTTGTATACGAAAAATGCACGTTGTCTTTTATAAATATATGTTTGTGTAAAACAGCGTTATATCCCAGGAACACAAATCATTCATTCGGTAACACAACATTGAATATAATTTTCAGATATATTAATGCAGAAATAAGTATAAAGCTTTATTTTTCTGGTAACTCTCATTTAAGAATACATATTTACCATATTGAAAACAAATATAAACTGTTATGCGAGTTTCTGTAAAAATTTTGCAATATTATTTTTTGCGATAATTTGTGAATGTTGTTCTGTGTCTGTGCAATTAAAAATGATTAAAATGGGATCAGAGATGCTGTAAAATTCACTTCAGTTTTCACTTTTTAATAATTGTAGGTCTACATTTTTACAAAGTTAATAGGGGGTCTGGTCATTAATTACAAAAATGGTGTATGTTAAAGTATAAACCTATAGTTCCTATGGATAAATTAAGGAACCTAGAACATTCGAGTAAAATTTGTCCTGAAAGAGAATCGAAGACCATCTCGTCAGATAACTGATATCTTCTTACGTCCAGTAACACGCGGCAGAAATAGTAATGATTTAACTTTGTACAATATCATCTTCTGATGACCATACCGTCTCATGCGTATTTTTATGTGGGTTTTAGGACTTAATATTACGTTCTGTTGAATGTCTAAACAATAATAATACATTTTGTATAAGAAATAAGAATTTTCCTTTGATATTCCGATGGAAATTGCCCTACTAACAATTTTATAAATAATGATAATAAATATTATATATTGTGTCACCGTTTTGCTTATATTATTACAAAACCATATAAATATAAAATTTAGTATTCCGTCACATACATCAATTCATTTGGTGATATTTGAGTTTTTTAAGGCGTCGAGTATGAAGATGGATGCCATCTGGGTTGTTGCGCCGTGTAGTCTGGTAGAAGTTTACCGACGTTTCAGAGGTGTTTACTACCGCCATCAACAGGCCGATGAGGAGATAATGAGACTACGAATAAAGTATTGAAACCAAAGTATCAATAATTATGTTCGCGCAAAATTCAGGTGACTCATGTCCAGGTCAGTCCATGTGGGATTTATTTTGGACAACGTGACACTAGGACAGGTTTACCTGTGAGTCCTTCGGTCTTCTCCTGTTATTATAAATCTACCGTTGGTCCTTATTCAATGATTTATCACCTGGGGGCTCGTTAGTAGCCCAATTACAAACAGACATCCCTTCTCAACAATAAAAATACATTCACTAATTTTGAATTAAATATGACACAGACTTGTGAAATGTATTTTTACGTGTGTAGGATTTGAGGTTTTCATGGCGGTGAGTCTGAAGATTACTGTCTTCTGGGTTGTTGCGCCGTGTAGTCTGGTAGATGTCCACCAACGTTTCAGAGGACCACTCGTATGGCTTATTCATCCCCCTGATGATGGAGGCAGCAAGGACCTCTGAAAAGTTGGTGGACATGTACAAACGTAACAACCCAGAAGACAACAATCTCCATTTTTACGTGTCTCTGTAGAGACCAGTAACAATGTTTATGGTATAAGGGAACAGTGATTTTAAATTTGCTCGTAATGCTTTGCTGTGTGCCAAGTTTTAGAGGATTTGAGTATACCACTTGCCTTGTGTAACAAGCTCCGCTGTGGCAGAGGGACGATACTTATCAGTCATTTAGACAAACCTCGCTCCTACCCTTCCCCGAACAGAAATATTCAATGTGCCCAGTTTTGAAACAATACGTCACTTCTAGCGCGTTACGCCAACTCTGTATCACCAGGACAGCGACCGACCTGCAACTCCCTCAGCTACAGGGCGCCAAGTAATTCATTAATCGATTCATTCATCAAAGATGAATGTCTTCTGGGTATTGCATCGTGTAGTCTGGTAGACGGTCGCCCTGATGATGGAGGCACTAAAAACCTATGAAGCGTCGGTAAACTTCTACCAGACTACACGATGCAATACCCAGAAGACAGTCATCTTAATACCCACTGCCTTGTAAACCTAAAATCTTACATATTTATTCATTATTTACCAAATGTTCAGTTATCTTCTTCGATAAATTAATCGTCTTCAAGGCATGAAGTTAGTTTTGATTGTATAAAATTACATAACAAGTAATTCCAGATTTGATCTTCTAGACTGTGACACCAGGCAGCTATAGATGTTTCTGAGGAGACTGCTGTTTCCATTTTTAGAGCATACTATTGTTTAACCGAAAGGTTATCAGTAAACTTTCAACGTTGCTTAAACTTCAAAGTTAAAAAAAATATTCATTTGTACGCCTACACATCTGCTTAAATCAGTCTAATTGGGTAACTAAATAAAATGGAGATTGGCCAGACACGTAGCATACAAATGCAACACGCAAATCTGTAAATTCTAATTAGATAATAAGGAGTCGTTAGTAAGTTACTATTTGTTTGGTATTATTGTGGATATTAAACAGTGATAACTGAGACGTTTTGGACATGTAGCACGTACTTGGAAACATATATATGGATGCCTGGGAGTGTTTCTTAAAATCAAACCTTGCTGGCACAGAACTTTCGTGTTCCGTAACAAGAGAAATTTCTTCAACACCGCAAAGCGCTGTGACACTTTATGAATGAAGGAAATAGAGTTTGTATTTTGCTACACTGCGAGTTCTGAGCTCTCGTCACTCGCCTGGGCTCCAATGTTTGTGTTGTAACATTCTACAATTTTTCTGCGACAGTTAAGAAATTTTGTGACGGCTACTGTAACTAAAATCATAATTCTTGTTATTTTTTAGATAATACAAAAAATAGGGTCACTTTTATCCACTGCGTTATTCAACTTCCTTATCGTAACTTACTTTTTCTGGGTCCATCACACACATCTTTCGTTCTTGTGTCCTAGTAATATATATTCTTCCTTTATACTTGACTTTTACTGTTATTAAATTGTCGATGATCGGTTCTGAAAGCTTGATTGGGTTTCTCTGAAGAAGAGAATAGGTTTCCGCGCCAAAGTAAGGTGTTGAGACGTGAAGCCGACCGGATGTAACATCATCATTCGATTTTCTCGTCTCCCCATCATTCAAGAGCCGAGCGTGGGTCTTCTAGCAGATACTTCCTTCAACTTATTGTGTCTCAATCATGCTATGAACTCAGCCTTTCAGAGTACCTCTTTGAAGTAACTACCGTCCATAATCGTTTGATCGAGAAAGAGGAAAAAAAGATAACGGTGGAAAAGAATAAGAAGGAAATGTGTATTTTAAAACGTTAGGAAATGTACGCGCACTTGTGATGCGTTCGTCAAAATTTCAACTTTGACATTTGGAAATATTACCAGTGACGTCAGATTTGTCTGGGGGCAAGGATCTTTGCATGGGTTTTCTGTCGTATGTCTAACCGAGTTCTGACGTAAATAAAGAGGATAAGCCACACGGTTGCACTGCGGATTGAATTTTCCAAGCGGGGAGTCCCCGGTAAACAAGGCAACATGGTGATTCTCCAGTCAAAACATTTCTCGCCCAGAAACAGTTGTCCGTCTTCATGCACAGCACTGTAGTTGTCCAATTTACAAAAAATATTGGAATATTAGTAAAAATTGTTAATACCACATTTCATGGAAATCCGTTTAAAACATTCTCAATCTTAATGTGGACAGACCGACAGGCAGGCGTATATGCAATTCCAATGGGCGAAATTTTTCAAATTTCAGTTGCCTACGTGTCTGAAAAAGAGATACGTCCTAAATACAGAGGTTTTTATGGAAACAGGTTATAAGTATTTTTTATTATCCCCCAAATATTATCTAGAGCTTACTTCCATTTAACCAGACTAAATTAATTCCAAGAGTTATTTAATGCGCAGCTTATATTTTCCATCTGAAAACAATAATTTTAATAATATTAATAATGTATGTCATTTATTCAGGTACTTTACGACTACCAGACAAGGTCGATTATACATTTATAATGGCATAAAAGATCAAGAAATTGCATTTACAATACAAAAGACGCAGGGTCCAAATGACAATTTAAAAGAAAGTAATTATATAAATTGTCCGTAATCTAAACATAATGCGTGTTAAAATTATGATATCCTAGCAAATAGCACTTAGTGAATGACCTTGAAATTTTGATTTGCAATAAATGTATTCTAGTCTGCAATTATCTAAATAAGTAAAATAACTATCTTACGGGTTAATCTGAACGATTATCAACAAGGCTGTTTTTCCTAGTAACAACAGATTCCATAACAATTTATTCATGAAGAGAGCATATATGTGCCGGTCTACAACTTACTTCTACCATTACCAACTCTTAGATAAGATTACTAACACCAGAAGCTAAAAGGATTCCTTCGACTATTCAGATAACGTGACACCCCCCGATTTTCCTAAAGAGGCTTACACCAGAACAGGTAATTATTTACAGTGAACCTTGTCTTTATTAATAATTTTGGGGGTATACAGGGGGCAGATATGAGCCGGGATAGCTCAGTCAGTATAGTGACTAGCTACGGGCTGGACGACAGGGGTTCGATCCCCGACGGGGGCATAGGATTTTTCCTCTGGCCTCTGCGTCCAGACCGGCTCTGGGGCCCACCCAGCCTCCTCTACAATGGGTACCGGGGTCCTTTCCCGGGGGTAAAGCCGGCCGGGGCGTGATGCTGACCACTCACCCCCATCTAGTGCCGAGGTCAAGGAAGGGAGGAGCTATACCTCCTCTCACCCCAAGCGCCTACATGGCGCATAGCGGGACAAACTTTACTTTTACTTTACAGGGGGCAGATAAGAAGTTCGTACAAAATTTTGATTGAGAAACCTGAAGAGAATAAACAACTCGGAGGACCAGAAAATAGATGGAAGAATAATATTCTGATATTCGGTTTTAGATTGAATTTACCTGACTCATGATGGGGTCTCGTAGTGGGCTGTTGTGAGCACGTTAATGAACTGTTTCAATTAAATATTGATAATTTCTTGACGTAATATTATTTTCTGAAGAAAGGTTTTTACGGCTGGTAAACGGGGTACTTTATTCTGGATAGCGACTAGGCTAAAGGACTTATCTTCACCAACATATATATATATCTGCTTCGGGGTCTATTTAGCCTCGTGTCTAAAAGGTACTGACTTCTTTCCCAAGGGGCAATGCGGCCGTGACGTCAAGCTCTGTACTCACCTTTGTGCCGAGTTTAAGATTACGTGGTTTTATACATCCACTCCTTCATACGTATTCATGATGAAGTGCTTAATTATTAACACAGTTGATTTTTATGTATCGTGTCAGTTTGACTTTTGTATTCCGATAAGTTCCTACACACAACCACACATACATACATAAAAATTTGTACTTTCGTATGAAACATCCAATATATTATATTTACAGTTTGAATCAGGAATTTATTCAAAATTATCAATTTTAGTCTCAAGTCGATAATTTCTCCAACATGCTGTTCTGCTTGTCATCTCATCGCCATCGTAAAGTTTCTTTGTTCCTTTTTCTCACAGTTCCCTCACCGCCTTCTATAAATGTTCCCTGTAGGTCGACCACTTGAGGGTAACATTATGGTAACATCATAGCAGTCAGCTCGCATCCCCACAGGTCGTCAGGGGGTTGATTTTCCACCAGGTTACGGAGAAAAAGAGGGCATCAGGAGTAAGAATAATTGATTACCTATCACTAGAACCGCATTTTACACAGTCAGTAAGTTCAAGTGGCTTCTTTTAGTCAAAGGAAAAGGACGAATTCGTTATGATAAAACCTTAAGGAAATGTACCAGAACATCACAGGGGTAGCTACCGGGTCACTGGAGGCTCAATTTACAATTCGTAGAGAAGACAAAAGGTCGATATCAACAGAAATAAAAACGCGATCAAACGATACGTATCGATAGTCTTTACCAAGTGCATAGTGATTTTGCATCCTTCATCTAGCCACATAAATCCACATTCAAGGAAGACATATATATTATCAGTACATTATAACAATAGGGAAATAGGAGAAATTACTTGTCTTCTGGGATGCTGCGCCGTGTAGTCTGGTTTCCGAAACGTCGGTTAATTTCTAAAAGATTACACCAAGCAAGAGCCCAAAATCTTACAAAATAATTTATTCTACAAATTCATAATGGTAAATCCTACCCAATTACTTCAGACGAATGTAATATAAGATATTGCGCTCACGTCTAAAGAGACATAAGTAAGTGACCGTATATTTGAAAATTCAGGAAATTTGGCATCGATCTGAGTCCTATGGAAATACGGGAAAAGGATAAATGTGTACTTTTACATAAGTGCATCTCAGATAATGCAAGGGGAATGTTGCACATCTTGTATTAGTTAAATGTTGCTTGAAAATATAGGGATAAGAGAAAATTAAATTTTGTAAATATTAAATTAGCGAACAAAATTTAAGATAAAATGTAAAAACAGACAATTTTAAGTTGTATGTACTTATGTTAAAACAACTGTTTATTTTTTTATCATCACATTCGTTTCAGATACCAGACTACAAATTCAGCGGCACTAAATATTATGGAAAGACTTAGTATTGATAAATGACAGTCAGTGAAACGTACCTGCAAGACATGATTAATACCAACATTTAATAAAAACAAAATTTAATACTAGTAGCCATATCTTGGAAGTACCATAGGCCTGTCTGAGCAATCATAATACCCACTGTATACATATTTGTGGGTACAAAAAGAAGAACAAACAATAAAATATGTAAAACATTCGTTCCCTCAGCTCGCGAAGCAGAACCGAAATGTATGAGATATGTCTGTGTGTGATTGCATGCGACTGTGTCAGTGGTATATCACTGGATCGTGTCCACCCTTCGTCTCCCTCGGCACCCTCACTAGATATCACTGTACGTATATGTGATGTCGGTATGGACCAATCCTCCCTCGGCCGCTACCAAACTGATTTCTCGAGTGACAAATCACCCAACACTGCTACATTATAAGGGTGCCATAATCTGTCACATAGAAACCTAGTAGCGCCTGTCATGGAACAGTTTTTATACAGAGTGTTCTGTAAATCCAACCCGATTGTATTTTTTTTAATTTATAACAAACCGTTCGGTGCAACAAAGTCGTATATATGTTGAGAATATTGTGATTCATTGGTTGGCAACCCTGGGAAGTCCTAATGTCCATCCTTGGCCCGGTTGTTCGCTATTTTCGTCCGAAGTTCCTCTAGTAAGAATTACTAGGTTTCAAACCCACGACTATTTACATACGCTTCCCGGCCCACATTGTTTTCCCACTGGACGCGGTATGAACTATTTCAAGATAAACAAAAATTGCAAAATACAGCCCATTTCAGGGTACGGAACTCACAATTGTTTGTGTTACGTAAATCATGAAAACGAATGTGTCATCTACTGGTATTGAGAATTATGCCTGCGGTAGTTTTAAAATATTTTAGATAGGTAACTTCGAAGTTGAAAAGTCAGACCAAGAATATGTTGTGGTGGCTGTGAGGTTACATTTTCGGACTTAATTGAATCGACGCGAACAGTTTGCTAAAAAGATTACTTGGATCTTAGAGGGATGAAATGACAGAAGGCTGTAGAAAAATGCAAAATGAGGAGCTTCATGTTTTATACTCTTCAGCTGGTAGTACTGTGTTAATGAAATCCAGAAAGATAAAATAAACGGAGAATTAAATATATGAAAAATACGTGTACAGATTTAGTCTGAAATGGTTAAGGGACGTTACCACTTCAGATAATCAACGTGGAAGGTAGGATAATATCAATTTGGTTCTTAAATGAATAGGCTATGAGAATGCGGATTGGATTTGTCTGGCTCAGGACAGGAAAAAGTTACGAGTCGTTATAAACACTGTAATGAACCTTGGCAGGATATTTCATGAATGGCTGGGCGACTGTCAAATTCAGAAGAATTATTCTTCTCCATGGAGGTAGAGAGGTTAAGATTTGATAAAAACTAACTCCATGGAGCATAGCCGTTCTTGAGACGATGATAGTACGCTGAATCAGTCAAGAAATTTTTCGATTTTTATAGAACACGAATGTTCATTACCCTTTCCGCAAAATCCCGGCAAGAGGCCTTATCTTGATTCACATAAATGTAATGCACACCCTCTAACACTATTTCTCTTAGATTCATTTTAATATTATCCTCCCAACTACGCCTAGATATTTCGAGTTGTCTCTTCATTTCAGGCTTTCCAATCAAATTTTTTGTATGCGTTTTATCTCCCCGCATGCGCGCTACCTGCCCCACCAATCTCATACTCTTGAGCATCGTAATATGTTGTGATATATTAACCTTATTTTTGTGCATTTTTTGAAGCCTCTTGTCTCAGTACCCTGTTCTCAAACTCCCTTAATCTGTGTTATTCCCTGAACGTAATAAACTAGGTTTTACAGCCATACAAAACATGTAAAATTATATTTTTGTATATTTAAATATATATGGTTTTATATAACAGACCGGAAGACAAAATATTCTGAACTGCGTGGTAGAAAACATTCCCTGAATTTAGTTTAATCTTAATTTTAATAACTGTGTCAATAATATTAAACGTTCCTGTACTTCACATGACACAATATTCCAACCAATAAAGACGTTATGAATCTTACATGAGGCAATGGCCGCGTAGCTCCACCCGATTACTGAATATCTTAGTGATAAGTATCGAAAGCATGTCGAGAATTTTGGCAGCCTCGAGTTGTGTTACCAGGAACACTAGCTTCACTCCGCATGTGAACCCACGTCACGTATCAGAACAGCGAATTTAAAGGGTTTATGTGGAGATGTATGTGAGGGTCCCCAAAAAAGAAGTGATTCGGTAGAATTCCGTAAGTTTTACTCGCCCCCGTGTCTACGAAGTCCCAAAGTGATGGTTTATCGGCGCAGCTCGGCATTAGGGCTACGGGTAAGTGTGCTGGAAAGGGCAAGATTATTCCTGAAGCGAAAACAAAGTCTCGAGAGCTTTAGTTGGCTGACTTGATTAAATCTTCAGATTCAGAGTACAGAAGTTCTTTGCGTTCCGCGTCATAGAGTCTCCCTCTACAAGTACAGATTCACGCTGTGTTAACGTCGCCGTATACAGAAGCGAACTTATACATCCGAAAGGGTTTTCCTAGCAAACAGATTAGTGTCCTACAAACAACACACCTCTGACGTACTCCTGATTCTCTGGGTAATGTCCCTTGCATTTAAAATAACTCCACAGAGGAGACGCATACTTTAAAAGCTATAGTAGCTCAGTTTTACAAAAAATCCCCGTTATTTATCAACCCGTTTCTATCATCAACTAAATTAATTCAATCCATAGCCTTATAGCACATTTACTTTTGATTCATTTTAATATTATCCTTCCATTTATGCCTAGGTTTTCCGAATGGTTTATTCCCTTCAGGTTTTCCAACCAAAATGTTTATACATTTATCATTTTTGTCATGTGTGCTACATGCCTAGCCCATCTCATCGTTTCGCCTAATACTTTTTAGTTAGTGTGTTTCATTTAGAAGATGCTTGTACTCCAGACTCTCAAAATAAAGCACCGTGTAAACACAGTAATAGGAGAAGCTTGATCCAAAATTATTTTTTTCGCAGTAACCCGGAATATTGTTGTTCCAAATGACAATGGCTGCACATAACGGTATGGTAAACCCGGACCCTTAATTTGTAACAAATACGTTTAATATTTCACCTTCCTTTACATAAGAAGGCAAATAATTAATAATAAGAATCACAAGTTCTTAAGAATTAAGTATTCAATTTCATCTCTTAAGGAAATAAGAAGATGCTGTTTCATGTCAATGTTACCTCACGTGGTGAACTCGTCTTTAGAAACGAGGCTCTGGAAAGTTGCGTGTTGTGTGACAGAAATAAACTATCAAACTAATTCCAGTTTAACCGAATCATTAACGCCACTAAAATTGTCTGAACCTTTTGTGGATTACCGGTAATTGTATGTATCACTTACTTTAACTTTCAGTATTTCGACATTTCGCCCACACTTGTCTTTTATGGGGTTCATTTGTTCCTAAAAATAGCAATATCCTTTCTAAAAATCATTAAATTACTGCAGTTTGTTAACGGTTATGGGATGTGATTTTGGAGGTAGCTTAATATTGTATTTACGGGTTTATATGATTCTCAGTGTAAAGAGGGTTTATTTAATTAAACACCATTAACCAGTTTATCTTTGTAGTGGTAAGTGTTATGTTTTCTTTGAGGTACGCATTGAATTAAATATTAATTAAAAGTAAAGCTGTCCCACTATACGTCATGCTTGGGGGTTGAGGTACTAATGTAAGCTTCAAAGGATTTATTTTGATTTGTTTAATACATTGACAGTCTCCAATTATCAGTGTATTATTTTGCTCTCTCTCATTTCGTCCAGAACCTAGATTACAACACAAATAAGCCAACTTATCACAAAGTCTTATTTATTCGTTGCATTTCCCATATCCTGTCCACCATTCTCAGCGACCTGATACGATGAAACGCATCTGGACAAAGAGCAATTCTTGTCAGTTATATAAATTTTGACATTGTAGTTTCAAAATGGAGTGTATTTGCACTCCAATTTTTCTCCCCATATGGGAGACTGCCCATTTGTATTGGAACTAATTCGTAAAAGTGCTTTGTCTTGTACGTGTTTTTTCCCCAGTATACCACGAAGTGTGCTTTCAGCTTCTGCCTCGAAATATGGAGAGATTTTTCTCAGCTCTGTTTCATACAGCAATGTAATGAATTGACGCGACGGATTTCTATTTGGTCATATTGTCACTAATAGCAACTAAATTTATGCCTTTAATGTCGAGTATTAGACTACGAGGTGCGATCGAAAAGTTTCAAGACTGCGCCTATAAAAACCCGTACACTTATCTCAGGTATTAAATTCATCCATCACCCTCGAAGTAGTTCCCCTGGGAGTGAACACAACGATCCCAGCGCCGCTGCCAAGCCTGGAAGCATCCCTGGAAATCTTTCTTTTTCAGCCTGTCAAGCACCATCTGCGATTCTGCCTGAATCTCTTCTATCGTCTCAAATCTCCTTCCCTTTAGCTGAATTTTCATCTTTGGGAAGAGGAAGAAGTCACACGGAGCTAAGGAGGGTGCGGGATGACGGCCATGGTGTTTGAGGCCAAAAACTGCCGAACTTTGAGGGCGGTGTGCGCTGGCGCGTTGTCATGATGCGTCGCATGTGGATTTCTTCCTTTAGAATCAGCTGACAGGTCCCATAGCCTATCCCAACAATGTCGCACAAGTCGTTGATGGTACGACGTCGATCTTCGTGAATGGCCTGCCGAATCTTCGTAACATTTTCGGGCGTTGTGCTCGAAGATGGTCGTCCAGAACGCTCGTCATCATCGACGGAGGTTCGGCCATTTTTAAAACGTGAATGCCACACAAAAGTTTGTGCACGACCCATTGCGGACTCCCCAAATGCTTGCCTTAGCATTTCATAGGTTTCCGTAGCCGTTTTGGCGAGTCTTTGGCAAAATTTGATTTGTTCATGAAAATCCGCCATTCCGAAATCGCAGGAGGGTCGGTGTAATGCACTACCAAAACGCCCGTAACTAAGAAACAAATGCTAATTCGATGATGCCGGCTGGCACACCGATTCACTATGAATGTAGGCCGCACCCCCTAGCGGCAGAAGCTCGTACTACATCCGGTTCGCCCTCTATTGACACAAGTCTCTAAACTTTCCGATCGAACCTCGTATATCAAGAGATATCAGTAAATATCAACAATATATCGATACGAAATTATCGATTTTTGTGTTTACAATCGTATCTTCCTCCCCCTTGCACGAAATGTAAGAAGTACAAATCTCACATTACATGAAGATGACTGTCTTTTGGGATGTAGCGTAGTCTGTCACCACCTCGACCTTCTGTAACCGTGGCAAACTATTGCCAGATTAACTACACGGATCAACAAGCCAGAAGACAGCCAAATACGGACTCACCGCCCTCCGAACTTCAAATCTCGCATGACTGATGAAGATTGGATTGTTTCATAGAATTGCGTGAATACTCAAGAAGGATTTTCCTATGCCAGTAACATTTACAACAATAAAGGTTACATATAAGTTGAGTTTTATGGCTGTGTTCATGAAATAATAACACATGCTTGTTTATTCAACTTAATGTCTGATATTCATATTCACGTTATGTTACCACCTATTCATAAGTCTCTTTCATAATATCATGTCTGGCAGTGAATTTCTTATTACCTACTATTATTAAAATTACAAGCTCGGAAAGTTTATTCAGTATTGGAATACACATAACATCCTCATACGTTTTTTACTAAATGCATTTAGAGGTATTACATCAGCCTCGTTTGATATTTTTCACTTCGGCCACCAGATCGCAGCATCTCATTGTCTGCCTCACGAATTTCCTCATCCGTCATTTTGTTAACAGCTGTAGTAGGCAATTCAAAATAAGTTTCTGAGGTCGCGCAGAATAGCACAACCTCGACATTAACTTTCATCCAAATCCGTCCAGTGGTTCTCGAGCTGAATCGACTGGGCACCCGGACGGACAGACAAGACCAGACCAATACCTCCTCGCCATACACTTCATGCAAAGAACGAATAAAAAATATGAATTGGGAACTGGCAATTTGTCCTCAGAGCTGGTGGGACAGAGACAGACCTAATCATTGCATGGAGATCTCTAGTTACTTGACTTTGACGCCAAACTTAATTGAAATCCAGTCCTTAAAATCAAATATCATATATCGGTACTTTAGACGTGTGCATGATAAAGAATTACAGAACAATTTTACCAGGAACGTAGCAGTCAAGTAAGGAAAAGATAGAATTTTGTCAGATTTTTTTTCCTATAATTTCTACGGTCTCCATTCTTGGCCAGTGTTGTTGCTTCTTACCTGATTACATTATTTTAAATCTCACGTAAGTGTGAATCAGATAGTTTGTCCTTGAACGGTTGGCAGGTGTTAAGGGCAGATGCTGCTATTTCCAAAACTTGCCACCCTAGGGAAGTTTGTAGTAAAAGTAACAAAAAGATTTGTAAAAATTAAAGCATTTTAACTGGACGCTGGTGTCTGAGGACAGCTACAATATTTTTAGCTTGGAGACAGAAAAGTCCTGATAACTCATTGGGGTCAAGGTCACAGATTCAGATTTGTGCCATTACTATAAATGATACTTGACTAGAGTAGTTAGAAACAAATCATATAACAATCACGAATTCATTCCAGTACATAAGTGCAATCTCTCAGTGAATGTTTATGCAATTTAATATCTTATTTTTTAACTGGCCATTAAATTCAATGTCTTCAATTTACAAAGCTTGAAACAGAAAATTGTGTTACTAGCATGGGAACTTTAAAAATTTTGGTACTACAAATTCTACCTAGGGATTACGCTGATGCTGAAAATAAGAACATCAGGAAGACGTGCAGTGCACAAAAGACAAAAAAATCCGTCGAAACCCAATTTTAGGAACAGGATATTGGAAATGGACAGAAATCCATGAGTCAGTTCATGTTCCTAGACAAAACAACAGCTTTCAAACACATTGTAGTTGATATAATGCAATTACATACTTTGCTAACAAAATATTGATTTACTTAAAATGATTTTGTCTTAAAAAAAATACAATTAACTTTTAATCTAAATATGTAAGCTCATATAAATAAATCTACACAATCAAAGCAAAAAATTAACACACTTTATTTATAAGTATCAAAGAAAAGAATTTAGAAATGAATAAAAAGGACACATTTTAAAAAAATCCATTCTAAAACAAAAATTACTGTCATCTCATAAAAGGGAGAAATGACATGGACACGAGCAGATATTTAATTAGTTTCATACAAATTATAAACCATTTCACCAACGCTTACTTCATCTTTACAAACCACGCAGATCTTCCATTCAGCGTGCGTTTGTTACACAGAATCTGCCGATTCCATCTCAGCGATACGCGGGAAAAATAAAATGAAAAATACTATACAATATTATAGAAATGTACTGTAAAGCTATTGTAACAATGTATGTAAAACATTGTTTTTTTAATATAAGGTACACTCAACCAATAAATTCATAAACAGTAGGATTTCCACTTTTGAGCAATCTGTTAGGCAAATCACAAAACACTAATTTTAAATTCTGACGCAAATGCTGTTGGTAACAGCCATCAGCAACCAATGATTCAGAGGGACAAAAAAAAGTACATGGAGATATACGATCAATAGCTTTCCTGGCGACTAAATTCAGTGAAGTCTTCACAGAAAATCAGGTGGTCATAAAAAACATATTTTGAGAGCCATCTCTATCACTGCACGTAAAGACTTCGTTGAAGTACGTGGAGAAACGGCAAACAACACCAGTACTGCGGTCTGCAAAGTGCATTATTCTTCTAAAACACAAACTACGAATGAATGTAAATATAACCTTTCAAAAATATATTTCTTTTTTGCAACACTCATTTGTCATTAAAAACAAATAATGATCTGTACATTACACAGTAAAATGTAATGTCTGTTACAATTGAAGATGGTGCACAGTATACTGTCCATATTCTTACAATAACAATGAAAAATGTATCTGAAAACATTTTATAGTTTCTGCAGGGACCCAGCAACATCTAAATTTAGTGCAGTTTTCGTCTTGCATTTTAGGATTATGACTCCAAAACGAAGTTGATATTCAATAAACTCTTCTCAGGCAACTGGTTAAAAGAATAAATTGACATTTTAGGAACCATCTCTGTCCCCATCATCAGGGTTCTGTTATCAGAAATGGTCCCTGATACATCTGTTTCTTCCTTTAACCGATTGACGCGGCTGATAACCCGAGAAGTTTTTATTGAGTTATGTCGCCACGAAAGCCTCAAACCATATAAAAGTTGATAGTCATTAAAACATCCTTCATCCAGTATTACAGCTTCTTAATAACAAACAGTGATGATATAATACAAATATCTGACATTACACATGACTGGCTAAATATGAACCATTAAAGTGCAATTTGAGCCTTTGCTTGAGTTACATTTTAAAGCCACTGCCACATGTACAACAATTAGAATTCATTTTAGGATTGTAGCTAATAGTCAAATATACACATTATCATGATTAAACATAGTTTACATGAAATTCATTATTATCTAGTCATAAGTTCATATTCTAACGCAATTTTATTGAAAAATTTAAAAGCAACGAAGTTTAAATCAGATACTTTTTAGCACCTTTTCGCATAATGTAGAACAGAAACCCCACATTCCCTGAAACATTAACAGTCTGTTCATTTAAATATATGATTCCACTGGGAGAGAGGGAAAAAAAACAGCTCCACATAGTTTACTTAAGAAATGAAAAGTGATCATCAGCGCAAATGTGCAGTCAGAGGTCTTCCAACTCCTATTCTCACATGCCGTTTATAATAATTTATCACCTTATGTCCAGTTATCAGTCAACTATAATCCGGTTAAAAATAATTCAGATGCTATATGACGGCTTGGTCAGATATGACAAAAAAGTGATATATCAGCAGACAAGAATAACATTTTAATTAGCACCAGAACCAATCAATACTATAAGCATACTCTTATCATGTACTTGGAGCACTAGGTACCATAGAACCTTCTATCATAACATGCAAGAGAAATTAAACCATAGTACACAATGCTTTTAAAGGCTGTTTTGGTAGTAAACACAATATGTTGACTTCACATGCTGTAATACGGTAAACATTTATAATTTCTATAACAAAAACAAATATTTTGCTTCTTACTTTCATATGCTACAAATGAAATGAGTTTACAAAGTGAGCCACATTATCGTGCCTTGCTGCCACCTTGAAATGATTTATTAGTCACATCTCATCTTTCTAGTTTGGTTTCTGCTTCTTTATGCCCCCCCCCCCCCCCCCATAAGTGGCTTCACTCTGGTTCAAACTCTCCTACTGTCAATGTGATGTGCTCTTGTGGAGTTACGTTTATGCTGTAGCATCTTAAATTCCCTTCATTTAATCTTTTAGTGGCTCGCCTTTATTTGTGTGTCTATTTTTATTTTTGGAACAGCCAAGATTTGAAGAGATGTGAAAATTTACGTCCTTACCTCAGGCATATAAGTCTGAAACTGTGTAACTCCAAAGATGCACTGTAATTATTTTATGCTTTATGTTACTACTGAGTACTTAGTTGAAACACTCTGTGATGGTTGATTAATGACTCAATAATGAAGATGTAAATAATAATATTGTGTAAGTGTCAAAAAGTTTAAAAGCCACTGAAGTAATATATATTTTTTTGTTGCTGTTTTAACTGTTATGAGCAAGTATTCCACAAAGTGAAAAACAGCAGACAAATTATTATACTTCGAGTACAGAGATGTTAATTTTGTATTAATAAACAAAATTAATAAGATACTTCATAATACAGACAGAAAGCTCAATTAAGAAAGGATACATACACCATAATATACAAAGAATGTTCCTTTGCATGCAAATGATGTATGCAAAGTAACAAATTTTATTAACCAGAACTAGTCTTCACCACAACCCTTTGTTTCAATGTAATAACCGATCTATGAAAGTCATGTACACATCGATGAATGATTATGACATTCAGTATACCATTTCAAATGCTTAAAAAATGTCATTCTGAAGTTACATAACTTCGTACATACTTGGTAAATACACAGAATGTCCCCAAAAAGATGTATACACAGATATATATTCCATATTATAATGTGTATAAATCTGTTTGTGACACCTGTAGTTACAATGAACTGTACCTATACATATACATTTGAGGCTTTTTAGATCTCAGACTTGTGGTTGTGTTAAAAAAGGATATCACATTAAAATATAAATGAAATTTAAGTTTTCATTGATCATGTTATCTGTATTAAATTTTAATATTTTTTTATCATCAGTTATTACATTTTTGACACGCAAAATATCATTTTAATGTCCTTGGACAAGGTGATCATGCGTATCACCACAAGAGGCTTTGATCTGTAGGTACAAAAAACAGGCAATACCAAAAACAACCAAAATAAACACCAGAATAGGCCAGATGCACATGGGAAGATGCATTTGCCCAAGAAGATGGCAGTAACACGGTGGTTGCGCATAGCACTTGTTCTGGAAAATGTTTCCACTGCAAATGAAAAACACAAAATTAACGATGCTCATAATCCTTACTGCCTAGGGACTGGGATACTGGGAACGACCCGTTCTTCAAGTGCCTGAGCAATGCGGGTCCCAACTTTTCGTTGGCTCGATCTGTAGACATTCGATAGGACTCCTTGGACGAGGGATCGGCCCGTCGCAAGGCCTCTACCTGTACACAGGACAGAACAACACAGAAAAACACGGACAAATATCCATGGCTTAAGTGGGATTCGACCCCACAGTCCCAGCGACCAAGCGGCACAAGGCCCACGCCTCAGACCGCGCGGCCACTGCAGACCCCCTACTGCCTAGGTAACATACAAAATATCATATAACCGTAATAAAGAAATTAAGTGAATAATTACCACTCTTATTCTTCCCCGGTAGCTTCCTCTTCAGTCTTTGATTCTTCTACTACCACTTCCTTCTCTTTCTCAGCTGAATTCTGTTACAATGGTTAATTTACATTTAGTTAAATACAGAACTACATACATTTAAGTAACTCAAAATAAATAATTTAAAAGAAGCAAGATTACCAACACTCACCTCCCTACTGGAAGAAATTCCGTTTAATTCTCCATTTTCAACAGGGGCCTTACTATCTGCTGTTGTTCCCAATGTTATTTCAGCTGTTGAAACACTTGCTGAGAGTTTCAGGAATTTATCCAGTTCATCAATTTCATTTGCTAAATCAAATTCTTCATAATCCTGTTCGACCAATTAAAATAATTGTAATCGTATAAATGTTGAGGATACAGTCATTTATATCAAGGCTGCCAAAACAATATTTTTAACAATTAACCACTAATCCACAGATTATTTAATGAATCAATCATATAACAAAAACATTACTTTTCGAGGAAAACAGTAATTTTTCAAAACATGAATAATTTGTAAACTACATCAAATAGTATTAAGGTTATTATGAGATGGGTGGTAGATGTAGCATATACTGGAGACAAAAAATGCATATAAAATTTCAGTTGGAATTCTGAAGGAAATATAACGCTTCAAAGACTTTATTTTGAAAGGAAAGATATTAAAATGGATATGTGAGAAACAGGGTGTGAAGGTATGACTGGTTTCATCTGGTTCAAGATAGGGACTACTGAACATAGTTATGAACTTCAACGTTCCATAAAAAATTGCAAATTTTTCAACAATCTGAATGAGTCTTGTTGTCACAATTCTAAATTTTTAAGCTGGAATATCTGTACCGTGAAGACATAGGTGATATATTCCTCTGAAATGTTGGTAATCACCTTCGAAACTACATGGCATCATAATCCAGAAGCCATTATTTACCGCTGTGAGAATGTGAAACCTCAGAAACACAATTTTTGACCACTTATAATAAACAAACAGCCTGGATAGCTGTCAGTATAGTGACTAGCAACGGGCTGAACGGCCGGGGTTCGATCCCGAACAGGGGCAGAGGATTTTTCCTCTAGCCTCTGCATCCAGACCGGCTCTGGGGCCCACCCAGCCTCCTCTACAATCTAGAGCCGAGGTCAAGAAAGAGAGGAGTTATACCTCACCCAAGCGCCTGTATGGTACGTAGCGGGACAAACTTTACTTTACTTTACTTTATAATAAACAAAGAAACAGATCCATTAACAATGAGACAATATAGTTTAACCATCACACCTGAGCAGTGGTATAAAGAAATAGAAGTAAATATATTGATATAAATAAATAAATGTGCACAATAAAATTTTCTCAGGTGATCAGCCCCATTATCAGGGTTCTGAACCATTTAACTAAAGAAATGCTGTGTATACGAATGTTAAACGTACCCCACAGTATTCCTCTCCATTAAATATCTGTGGTGGCAAAGGATGTTTTGCTTCCTTCGCATTGCTATTTTGCTGCATAAATTCTTTCTCATTTTCTTTGCCAGGTTCTGTAATGTCAACTGCAACATATTCAATGTTCTTGCTGTCTAATATCATGAGTACTCTCTGCTGGTGTTTCTTCACCTGTGGAAAAATTAAGATAAATCCTAAATGCCATCACACATATAAAAATAGTAATGTTAATGATTTTAAACATTCTAAATTTTTTAGTTATTTAAGAATACTGCAACAACTGCAGAGGTTATGTTGAACACATTCATTCAGAATGACAGATTCCTATTTCATGTAACTGTCCATTTTGCAACTATTTGAAATGTGTGAAAATGACAATACTTTCTCTTATTGTATGTATGGTGCCGTGGTGTAACAATACAAGTCCACATTTTGTTTAAGGTGAGTCTGTATAATAAAAGTTATTACTTCCCATGCTGTTCTGCATTGTAAGCACTGCAAGTAAACAATGAAAGTAAAAGTGACTTTCACTGTAATTAGTTACAGATCTGAACAATAAGAACCTGGAAGTGCAGACAGAATGATCTTAACGAACCTTTTTCTAAATTACTAACTTCATCCACTTACATCAGGTCTCAAGAAATAGACCTGTAATCTCCTATACACATAAAATTTCTGTTGCCTATAACTTTTCAATCTGCTCTGATGAATATATAAGTTTAAGACTAAAATCTAAAAATATCATCCTATTTTCACATGTCTCCCAAGTGGTTTCTTCTCTTTAGGTTTTCTGATTCAAATTTTGTGTGTATTTCTAATCAGTTCCATGCATGCGTTTTGTCTTACCCATTACACCCTTCTTGATTTGATCATCTTAATAACACATAGTGAAGAGAACAGGTTTTCTAGTGCAAATGAAATCTATATACAGTAGTCATATTTGACAATTATTTAATGCATAACTTAATTAATATTGAACACCACTGTGATAATTAACACTGGCAAACAAGAAAATAGATATATAACTGTCATAACAATGTAATTTATATTTGTATTAGAAACAAGTATTGTATTTGTGCTATGACATTTCTACAACCTTGGCTTGGGCCCATGAAGGATCTATGGAATGTAAATAAATTCTATTCTATTCATAATAAATAGGCTGGTTCATAATTTATGAACATTTTAAGAAAAAATGTGGAAGATGGGTAGGTGCTTTTGGTAGTCATAAAAAAGGAAATGTTCCTTATGTGTCCCATGATCAACAAACTATTTCATACAATTACAGCACTCTACACAGTTATGAAACTAGCTGTACTCCACACAGAAACAAAATCTATTCGTAAATTTGTGACTCAGCTGTTGCCCTACCCATCACACATTTTCATGTTAATGACAACTGATTTTGCGATGCATGTTACATTTATCAATAATTCATACAAGTGTATATTATAGTTCTCACCTCCTTATTTCCAGAAATGCCTGAAATATATATTTTGACAACCATGGTGTATACCTGTGTGTTGCCTATAAAGTATATGGATCAGTAACTCGGTACTACTTCTTCTATAACTAACTGACCGAACCCGACTAACGTAGCTGAGATAGCTATACTTTTTTATCTTTAGTCTTGTTTCTTTCCCCCTTTTTTTAGTTATATCAGTTCCACTTTCTCCTGGTGCGTTCAGATGTTTCACGTAGCGATTTTAACCGCTATGCTAGCCGCTTGGCAGAGAAGACCTTTTATATGGCGTCACAAGCCATCAGACCAGCATCAAAATGTGTTTTTTTAAACCGTTACCCTATTCATTAAACTATAAACTTTTTCTATACTTCCATAAATTTTGAATGAATTTGTACATCGTGTATTTAATAAATTGTGAAAATTGTTGAGTACTGGGCTCACAAATGATGCCAACAATTGAAAAATAAAATACCTTTACTTTTGTGCCTTGCACATGGCTGTTTTTCGCGCGAAAGTGTTGAAGTTGGTGTTCGGTCATAAAATAAAATTGAGAAATCTTGCAAAGCACGAGGTGTTCAGTGATGGTGACTTATTTAGGAACATTATATCCGTAAAAGTATATTATAACTACATTAACCGGTTATCTTACAGAAATTTCACTACATTTTTTTACTGTGATAAAATATCTTTCACGTACACAGATTCATTTACAAGAGGTTTGTGGTACATAATGCCACCGAAAGGGAAACGAAATGGTGGTGCTACGAAGGTAATGCATTGGCTTGGAAATTAAAGGAGTGATAACTGCTCCCTCTAGAAGTTATAATTCGATGTGTAACTGTAAATTGAGTATTTTATCCGTAGACGCGATCTAATTCGTGTACACATGCATCTTCCAAGCTAAATCAGTTTCGCATTGAATAATAATGGAGACTTGTAATTGCACCTTCTTCTGTTTCAGGCATCCTCAGGGGATGGTAAAAGAAAAAACAAAGGTGTACCTGTAAGAAATGAAGGCAAAAGTTCTGATGAAAATGAAACTGAAGAATTAAAAGCTCCAAGCCGTCAAAGTAAGAGAAATATAAATAAAGTTGTAACTTACAAAGATGAAGATCTGTCAGATGATGATGTACGTCCAGAAGGAGGAGTAAAGCTTAGTAAGAAAGAAAAGCACGATGAAGATTCAGACATATCAGATGATAACGAAGTCACATCTGGAGGTGAATTCGTAGCAAAAGTAAAGAATCCGTCTGGTAGCAAGAAATGGTCCAGCAACCAAGACAGTGAAGATATACATGATACTGATGAAAGTATTTCAGAAGATGAATCAGAATCAAAAACGAAGAAAGATAAACCACCTCCAGCTAAGAAACCTAGGGTTTACAAACCACTTTTAAATAAGACACACAGTGATTATGAATCTCTTGACTTTTCTAATGATAAGACAACTTCTGATGGTGAACGTTGGAACTTGAAGATTTCTTCTTGGAATGTTGGTGGTCTAAAAGCATGGGTTAAGGTGAGAGTTTTAAATAAGTTTTCAGTAGGAATAACATTAATTCTTGTAAGGTAGACATATCATAGTAGAAAAGAATCAAAAAATAGTAGAGGTCTTAAGGATCCAACAAAATTGAAAAACTATAATTTATTGGGTAGATCGATAGTATATTTTTACTTTATTTATAATGGAAAAGGAATACTTTATGTTATGGAGTGTGTCATGTATTAAAAGAGCCATGAAATTCCTACATTTGAGTTGAAGATGACTGTCTTCTGGGTTGTTGGGCAGTGTTGTCTGGTAGAAGTTTACTGACATTTCAGAGGTGCTTGGTGCCCCCATCATCATCATCATCATCAACAACATCCCAGAAGACAGCCTTCTTCATACTTGCCAGTTTGAGTACCTGACATTTCACTTTGTGTTATTTATTTACCAGGTTACCTTATCACAGTTTTCTTTGATTTAACCAAAAATGATGTGTTATACTAGATAAATAATGAAAGGCTATTTAGCAGTAGCATGTTTCTGCTGCAATAACTGTAAATACATGGTAAGAGTTGATTTTTATCATTGTTGTGCGATATCTGAGGCCTGCAGCATATTAAGTGGGTAGTCTGCATATTCATCCTTTTCCACGCCTTGGACATCAATTTAATTTTATTACTGTACTTACATGTTCATTTAAAAAAGCCTATTTGTTCTTAGAGTAACAGTGTGTTTTATTTCTAAAATTTTAAAGTAACTTTGATGCTTTTATAGCGTCACTGATTAACACTACAAGCATAACACTGAGTGTGTAACTGTTTATTTACATTGGAATTTATAATTTACTGTGAGTCACTGTATTATTTGAATCCTAATTTTGACTTCTCATTAACAGATACCAGCTCTGCTTCATGATTTTATTTCTGGTTTGCTTGCTTACTACAACTATTAGGTACATTTCATCTGTTTCCTGCCACCAACAGCCAAGTTATGTCCCTTGCTTACACATAGCTAATTGACAACTGATACTCATAACATAATTTCAAACCTACATGGTAAAATTGCCAACACTGAACTGATTTCCAGAAAAGAAATGTATATAAAATATTAGCATCTCGTTTGGTGTTGAAAAGTGTTTGATGCGTTGATTTCTTAGCCCTCGTTTCTATGGCTTGGTCTAGTTTTCTTTTCCATCTTCTGAAATGTTTCCATATTCAATAGGTGAGTGTAAGATTTGAGGTTTTCACAGTGGTGAGTCTGAAGATTGCTGTCTTCTGGGTTGTTGCACCAGTAAACTTCTACCAGATTACACGGCGCTACAACACAGAACATGGCGATCTTTAGGTGAGTGTAAGTTGTCCAAATGTTAAGTGGGGAAATTAGACAATCATTGAGAGGGGTCACTTGTGTTTTGAAAGACTGTTGAGAGGAATACTCTTTTTTTGACGTAAATACGTCTATAAGGAAGGGTCATTCGGCAAAAAAGTGTAACAATGGTTACCTAGGCAACTAACTAACTTTACATTACATTACATTCATCTACCACAGACCCATCTTAAGCGTAACTAATTCAAGTTAAGCATTCAAGCATTTTGTTACCTAGGAAACGTCATCTGTTTACTCGGTATTGTTGTTACCTATAAAACATTACATTACTTTACTTTATATTACATTCAGCTACCACAGACCCATCTTAAGCATAACTAATTCAAGTTAAATAACCAATGTCTTAATCAAACTTATCTCGGTTGTAAAGCATGTATAAAGGAAATATTTAGAATAAAGCCAATATATAAACTTCCTTTCTGTATAGACGTATTTACATCAAATTCTCCGGAACCATGGTTCCACTGACAACTTTTTGTGGTTGGAAACCTGCAACATTTTAATAATATCTTTATAGTTATAATCGTTTTAATGGATTTTTAAGAAATGGATATTCAATTTAATTAGGCAACTGTTTTTCAGTGTTAAACACTTTTATGAAAATAATTTTTCTAGTCTCTACTCAGTGGCTTGGTGTCCAGACTGTGCCCACAGTTTCATAAACATAGTGTAAGATTCTTTGGTGACATGGAATTTATAGAACTTCTAATAGGTGACTACATAAGCAATACCAGTATCAGTAATTTCATGTAGAAAGGCCAGTAGAACTACAAAAAGATCAATACCTGGCCCTAGTATCCAGTCAAGGACCTTTTAAATGAACATAATGTACATTATTATGGATTTAATTTTTTTATTGTTTTTATTTTAAATTGCTTGTGTATTGCAGTCAGTCATATATTATACGCTTTTTTCCCCACCAGAAAAATGGTATTGATTTCTTAAAACATGAAAATCCAGATGTATTTTGCCTGCAAGAAACTAAATGTTCAGAGAGCAAACTCCCTCCAGAAGTGAAGGTGGGCGGCTATCACACATATTGGCTTTCAGGTAAAGTTTTAATCCTTTACAGTGCTGAACAGCTTCAGTATAATATAGTGTAAGAGAGAGAGGTTTGATAACACAGTCTTAGTTTGTTATGTTCAAACCCAGTTTTACTATATTGGTATGTATGTGTTACCATCATAATTTTCGTTTATAAATTTATCATAACTAACTAGATGGCTTACCGAACCCGAAGGTTCATCACCGAATTAACCAAAGCCCTCCACCCGACCCTGTCCTGGGCCAACAAAATCCAGTCTACTTCAACTATCTCCCATAGATCCTGCCTGACATTATCCTCTCATCTATGTCGAGGTCTCCCCAGCAGTGTCTTCCCCTCAGGCTTCCCAACCAATACCTGGTGCACACCTCTTGTCCCATCCATGCGCGCTACATGCCCCACCCGTCTCATTCTTCTCGACAATGCTGGGGGAGGAGTACAGATTTTGAAGCTCATCGTGCAGTTTTCTCCATGTCCCATCGTCTTCTCTCCTAGGCCAAAATATCCTCCCCAACACCCTATTCTCAAAAACCTGCAATCTGTGTTCCTCCCTCTGAGTGAGAGACCATGTTTTGCACCCATACAAAACAACAGGCAAAATTATTGTTTTGTATACTTTAATTTTCAGGTTCTTAGAAATCAGACGGGAAGACAAAATATTAATCACTGTATCATTTGTAACTTTTTAAATTCTCTCTCCTGCAAGTCTTAGTGATGGGATATGACAATCTTTACCATTAATGATTATGGTTGTATTATGGCGGCTTTTATTTTTTGGCCACAAGGTTTGTTGAAGAGGAATTGGAACAGTGAAATGAGCAAATTATACTTAATTTTTGTGTTACAGCATATTAAAGTAAATAAGTTAGTATCAGTAAATATGTTTTACTTGGGTTAAATGTGCATTCCCAAAGTGAGGTTAAAGTGATGATACATGGAGTAACATTTATGAGGAACTTAAGCAGCATGAATAATTGAACATTGTTGCAAAGTGGTTAGCACTCCTGTTTCATATTCAGGAGGTCCTGGGTTCAAATCTTAGCCTGGAGACTGGCTGTCTTGAATAAGATTGTTGTTTTCCTCAATCCCTGCAGGCAGATGTCAATACAGCACATTTGTATAAAAGTTATAGGAAGATTAAACTCAGATTCAGTTTAGAATTTTTTTTTATCTTGTGTTATCTGAATGTTCTGTGAGAGTAGTGTATTATTATTATATTTTATTTGGGCATTATTTAGTGTCTCATGAAATTACCATGTATGTAAACAATTTAAAACTTCTAAAATGTAACGTGTTTCTGAAACTGGTTCTGTCTTCATCTTCACATGAGAAAATTACTTACTTTGTGGAGCCTCTTGGGTAGAACTAATCTTGATCAGTGGTCAAGTGAGACAGAGAGTCTCCAAAACCATACATTTTAGTTCAAATTTGTTTATATTTTTAATTTAAAATAACAGGAAATAAATGATATACAAATATAATATAATAATATCTCTCTAGTATTTAAAGGCATTTAGTTTAAATTATAAATTTTACCTGTTGTTTTGTATGCATATGAAACTTGTTTCCTTATTGTAGAGGAAGAACATGAATTGAAGGTATCTGAGGAGAATATTTGGACCTAAGACACTGAAAGCAACATGAGGTTGGGAAGCATACATTATAAGCAGCTCTGCATCACTAATTTGTACTCTTCACCTAATATTTAGGTGATGGAATAAAAGAACATGAGCTGAAATGGACATGTAGCATGCATGGAAGCAATGAGAAGTGCTTATGGATTTAATATGAAAATCTGGATAGAAGATACCATTTTAGAGACCTAGATGTAGATGTGAGGACAATATTATGATTAATTTTAAAGAAATAGGGTTTTGGAATGTGGACTAAATACAGTTGATTGGGGACGGTTAATGGTTGGCTCTTTTATAATTGGTAATGAACCTTTCGATTCAGTAAAGGGTAATAAATTTATTGACGGGCTGTCAGGATGGACTGCTCAGTGAAGTCAGTCATTTGTGTAGTACAGCCTTTTCTCCTGGAAAACACCATGTTATGGAAAAATCTTGTTAAAGAAACTGCTGGTTCGTTTGGAATTAAGGGGTAAGGGATAAAGTTCAGATTGTAATTTTTCTATATTTGTTAGTCATGTTATTAATTTGAATGCATTACTTTTGCATAGTGTGTTTATGATAATTTTAATTGTAAAACAATGAAAAATTAGTCGTTTACCTTTCTGAATTTGCTTTATTTCTATCGTTTTATTTACATGTACCTGCATTACAGAAACTGGTTTCTCTTATAAATTAGTTGCGTTATAGTCAATTCGCATTGTGAAAACATGTTATAGGTGAAATGACTATTGTAAATAATGTATATTTTAATGTATGTTTATACCAATAGAATTTAACATCAATAGAGTTTTTGTTGTGAAACTGATTTACAAGTTATTAAAAATATGTATGTTTACACACTGTAGGAGAAAAGGATGGTTATGCTGGTGTGGGTCTTTACACCAAGAAAGAACCAATCAAAGTAACCTATGGTCTGGGGAAAAAAGAATTTGACACTGAGGGCCGTGTCATTACCGCAGAGTATGAAAACTTCTATTTGGTTGCTGCATGTGAGTATGTATTTGTTATTTTATGTACTTTTTTTGACAAGTACACGTAAAGATGGCTCTGCATTAGAAATACTTGATGACAGGACAGTGTATGTAAAGGTACGTGTTTTTGTCTTGGCAACAGTGATGATATCTCATTGAAGTTTATGTTGAGGCAGCCAAACATGGGTTTGATCTTGGCTGTTTGATTTTTAGACATTGCATCCAGTATAAGTACAGGGAGTATTTATGCTTTTTTTGTTATGTCAAACCCAAAATCAGATTTTGGAGGCTTGATTGGTGAATTTCAATGTTTGGGCAATGCCCCTTGTTGGTAATGGGGTTCGAATTTTGTCATAAGTCACATCCAAGTTGCAAAAGTGGAGATTTAGTTCTTTATCCTACTTTCTAGATACATAATGGAGAATTTTACAAAAGTCAATTGGTGAAATCACCCCTTGTCTCTCTTGATGATGAAATAGGTTAAACACGTGGGTTGACTGTGACCCAGATGTTAATTTGATAATACTAGATTCTAAAGAAATTGCTGCAATTTGTACAACAATTTAAGGTAAAAGTAGAAGTTGATCCTTAGCTACGCAAGTGATGCTGTTGTATCTAGGAATAGAAGAACAGCTCCGTGCATTTATAATCTTGGTACTAGGTGGAGGTGAGCAATTCACTTCATGACCTGACCACTCTGAGGAGGGAAAACTGATACCAATTGGCTAGGAGGCTGGGTGTTCCCTAGAGTAGATGTTGTGGCATACAGAAAAGTCCTGCCCTATCAAGGATGAAACAAGAATTTAAATTCCAGAAAATAATTGGCAAGAAACTCAAATGAATTAATTTATTATTAACATGTTTAATAGTTTCCTGCATTTAGTGTAAATTGTGCATTAAGACATAATCCTTCATCTAGGTGCATTATTGCTGCAAATGACTTGCAGATTTGTGGCAAAAACATTGTCTCCTTTGAGGACACTTTCTCCATATATGAAAATGTTTAGATTAATTATATGTGCAAGTATTTAGTTAAGTTTGTTTTCACTTGTTTTAGATTCGTTTTCTGTTTTTTGTATTTATTTTGTATTCTTGTGTTGACTCTGTAATTTGTTTCCATAGCTGTTGGGTTAGCACATTAAAATTAAAAAATTAAATTTTTATAAGAATATGCATGTAGAGGGTGATATTGTGTGACAATCACAGCAGTAATTATAGTGTATGATTTTGCTCTGCAGATGTTCCTAATGCTGGCCGAGGACTTGTAACCTTACCCAAAAGAATGAAATGGGATCCAGATCTTCGTACGTATGTTAAAGAGTTGGATGCGAAGAAACCTGTAATTTTGTGTGGGGATATGAATGTTTCACACCACCCTATTGGTACGTAAAGTTCCCTTAATTTTCGCCCTTTCCTGGTGACATGCCATAATTGTTTTTGTTCTTTCAGTTCAGTCTGCAATAATTTATTTGCTTTTACTATCAGTGTTGTTTTGGAAAATTAAATTTGCAGATGCAAGTGACAAAGTTTGTTCTAGCTTGCAAATTTTATGCAGTATGTATGTGATATTTATGAGAATTGTTTTACTTATAAAGTATTTTTTGCATACTTAAGTGTATAACAATTAAAATAGAATTTTAATATCCAGAATGTTGTGTTCAGATCTTGCAAATCCAAAAACAAATACAAAAAATGCGGGCTTCACTCAAGAGGAACGAGATGGATTGACAGCATTGCTTGAAGAAGGTTTTGTTGATTCGTTCAGGCACTTGTACCCAGAGAAGACAGGAGCGTACACTTACTGGACATACATGGGTAATGCTCGTTCTAGAAATACAGGATGGTAAGTTTCAGGTGGAATATTTGTGTGGCTTCCTCATACAAATTAATTATAGTAATTTTGTCATTGAGAAAACCAGTTGAATTTTAATGTAATGATAAATGGTAATACTAGTGGTGATAGTGCTATCAAAAATGCTTCAAAGATGGCTTTTCTTGGTTGACCAAGGTTTCATTGAATGGTATGAAGATGGTGTATGGTGGGTGATTCTTATATGTGTAAGAAATGACTACAGAAACATTTTCCAGAGTAAGTTATAGTGTTTGCCATTTCAAACCATTTTCTTGTGAATTTTGTACAGTAGGCAAATTGTGTATTTAAGTATAGTTTGTGCATTATTTTGTACATTTTAGTGCAGATTTTCATAAATATATAAATATTTTTGCAATAGATTTTTATCTTAAGGTTGTATGAAGTTAAAGTATCAAAGTATGATACCATTCTTGTTGAGAGGAATAAAAAAAGTAAAGCTGTCCCACTATGCGCCATGTAGGCGCTTGGGGGGGGGGGGGGGGGAGGTATAACTCCTACTCATTCTTGACCTCGGCGTTAGATGAGGGTGAGTGGTCCAGTTCATAGCCAGTCACTATATTGACTGAGTTACGCCGGCTCATCTTGTTGAGAGGAATTCAGTTATCAGAAAAGAGTGGCATATACTTCTGTATGTTTTTATATAGTGTGACTGCAGCAGTTCTAAAGTATCGGTGCAGATATTAAAATACCACCGCAAGTAATGCAGTATGAATCAACAACTTCGGTGCTGCAGGAAACAGACAAATGTGCAGGATTATAAATGATTTGTGAATAAAATGGTCCCATAATTGTCCATTCTTATCACTGTGATTTCAAGTGGTTCTTAAGTTTAAGGTCATTTTAGATTTAAATAAATGTAACTGTTAGGTGAGTATTGGCTTGTTGTTCGTACTAATGTTTGTCACTTGAAGTGATGTGCTACTACTGACTGACCACTTCTGTTGCTGTTACTGTGTTGTTTGTTTGAGTTACACACCTTTTTTTAAATTGTCAAATTGCTTGTACTGACAGTGGTTTTATTTTCAGGCGGTTGGATTACTTCATCTTGTCACAGAAATTAATACCAAATTTATGTGACAATGTAATTCGAAGTGAAGTTTATGGAAGTGACCATTGTCCCATCACACTCCTTATCAACATATAAAGTTATCTGTTTGCAGAATCATGTGCATTCCTCTCAAACTTCTTTTATGTCTTTTTTCATTTATGTGTAAATCTTATTGAGGAAGCAACCAGTAATTCAAAAGAGGTGCAGGTTTTAATAAACTGTAATACAGGGAGATACTGAAGAGAGAAAGTCATCAGAAATTAGACAAGTATGAATTGTTTTGTGGGTTAGATCCTGGTGGCAAAATGCTATCACATTTTTTCATCCAAGATCCTCCCAGTACTGTATATTGCATTGGAAACTTTTTAATCAAACAGTAAATAAGGGCAGTCTTAATTCTTTGAAGGGAACTTTTTTAACCCTTCATGCCGGTTGCCCAAGAGCAGCTAGAATGCTCCTTACCAGCAGTATCCCGAGTACGTACTTGCCGTTTGCTTTGCTAGGTTGACATCCAGTCCTTGTCTAAAGTTTATCTCTGTTAGAAAGACAATGAAATGTGGTACTTTGTGGTGGGAATATTAATTATTCTGAAGTACATAACCAACAACTAATTCTGTTTTGTTAATAAGTGTGGTGGCAACAAAATGCCTCTATGACTCTGTAAGAGGGGCTTACTCTTTATTTTCATACTGCCTCAATTCTGTTTCATGATTGCTCAAGAAGATGACTATCTGTGGGATATTGAACAATGTAGTCTCATAAAGGTTTACTGATGCTTCAGAGGTAGCTTATTGCTTGTTATTTGGGTGATGAGTCATGGTGGATGGAGTAAGCACTTCTGAAATGTTGGTCAGTTTTTGCCTGACTGGATGGTGCAATATTCCAGAAGACAGTCATCTTCATATTCACCGCCATGAGCACCAGAAATCTCGCACGTGATTGTTAAAGAATGAAAATGTTTATTTGGGCATACAGCCACTTAAGTTGCCTCATTTTGTTGTAATTGTTCCCATTAAAATTACGTGCACAAACGTAAACTGTGCATGAATATGCAGGCATTCATATGATGACAGGAGCAGCATTCTGTATCATACCAGTATTTACAATTGTAAGCAGTAAATAAGAAAACATGACCCAAATAGGATTTGATCATATAACATCTGCAAACAAACAGAAAACGCTAACTCTTAAGTTAAACTTCATTGGTAAGTTATAAACTTACTTTGTAAGTACGACACTAACACAAGATTTGTATGATTAGAAATCTGTGCTATACGAAAGTAGGCTGTATGAGATCTACTTGGAATTCCTTTATCCATTGGTACATTCTTGGACGGTTGCTTTCAATTACAAATTTGATGTCTTTTGGGAGGAAAACTGCTGTAAGAGGAACAAGGATTTTTTTTCAGTTGAGTACTCGTTTCATACACTAATTTGTATTGAATAAGAGGGTAAAGTGAATATCTGTTGAATAACTTCTGTAGAAAAGTGTGTTGTAGTACACAAATAATTGACTTTTTAATGGTATGGTATCAACTGTTGATAATAGCATCAGTTAATGGATGCGGTGAGAAACGTTATGATATCAAAGTTAAGAAATTGTAGTCTGAAGAATTGATCACGGAGAAGAAATTTACAAGATGCTTGTCATGGTATCCCAGTCCTTGTCTGAATTTCTTTGATGTGTGTGGCATAAATGGGAACTTAATCAAGTTCATGTTTAGAACCCTTACCTACACTTTCCAGCACGGAGTATAGTATTCTATATCTTGAACTGTGTAGTCTTGAAGGTGATTTCTTCAAAATGCAAGACCACATGGCAACACAATTCACATTTTCAGTGCCACAAAAATCTCACATCTTATATACATTTTATTATTTTGTATTGGTTTTTTTAATGACACTTTCAGTAGCGAGGAATATATAGTATCACCGTACATGTTAAATGACTGGCTACCAACAGAACTTGGCTGTAAAGTTAATTACAGTTTGTAATTATATTAAAGCATTCAAACAGTGTATTGTATTGTAGCTGTTAGTATAATAAATCTACTGTTCTTTCATTTTTATAATTGTGTACTAGACTGTTACCACAACATAAGTCATGCAAAAAATATCTCTTACATCTTTTCCCACTTGAGCCTAAGTTAAAAAGTTCCAAGGAAAATGTTTAGTAATTATGAAAGTATGGTACCACTTGGTAATAGAATTGGGGGAAATTATACAAGAAAATAACTTATTCCTTCATCTAATGTTGTTAAGGTGGTTAAATCAAGAAGGGCCAGGCAAGAGAGTTAGCATGTGTAAGAGAAACTGAGAAATTTGTTCAGTTTTGATAGGAAAATCTGCTGGGAAACAAAATTAGGAGGTTTATAATTTTTACTTTTCACTGGTGTGATTAATTCAAGAAAGTAGATTGGATGAAACAAGAACTGCAGACAATGCTTTTTAAAAGAATGTCTTAAGGGAAGAGATCTTGTGGGAGATATAAGTATGTGGTATGTTGAGTGGTGATATTAAAATGAACACCAAAGGACTAGGTTTTGAAGATCTGAGCTGACAGGATAGGGATGGACCAATGGTACCTTGCTTCACAGTTCAGGAAGCAAGTTTTGCTTGTCTTAGGAGCAGCCTCCATAGATACAGAGGATGAAAATGAAGTGTTGCAGCTTAAATAGTACTGCTGTGGCATTCACTTAAAAGGAACTTAAAAAATTGACAGATTCTATATTTGGATTTTATGTAAATGTTTTACTTTATTACAGTAAAGTCACAAAAACAAAAGCAAATTTTGTGCGCATGAATGCTGGTGGCATCTTTCTAAATATATTTTATATGAAATAATCTTGTCAAAATTTCCAATATGGCAAGCTTCCAGTTTATATTTTGTAACAGTTAAAATTAAGCATCAGATTGTGTTTTAGTGACAAAACGGGCTGAGAATGACTTGCAAGTTCCTAACAGCTGTATATTACAGAACTACAGTGTATTGAATATGTGCCAGTCCTGAATGGTGAGATGTTCCAGTATTAAGAGGAAGGCAGTTATGGTCCATTTGATGGTACCATCTCAAAGTTTGACTAGGGAAATAAAGAAAGCAACTCACTCCTGAATAGCCATTAGCATTGAGATAAGTATAGATAACCATGAACTGAATATAAAAATTTAATTTTACTGCCTTTGCATTGGTATGGGAGGATTAAGTAAAGCTATTCATGTTCACATAATATGAATATAATATATATGTTTTTTTAATACAATACAGTGAATAATACAATAATTAAATGGAATGCAATGTTTTGGTTTAGTCTTCTCCAGCTGGAATAGCATCCTCCAATCTTTTGATGAATTTTATTCGTAGTTCTGTTACATTGTCCCCCTTAAGCTGATCCTGTACAAACCACGATGTTACTTCCATTTGAACCTGGAAATACCAAGATGATGAAACATTATATACTAGATGCATTCAGCCTCAGATTTAACTTTTATTTCAACAAGTTTTGTGATGAGAAGAAGAAAAATTATAAAAGGATGCATAATTGAAGTATAGTAAATGGCCAATCTGTCAGCTGAAATTATATTGGATGTATCAGTATAGAAACAGAATGGGGGTTTTAAGATTTCTTTCTTTGTGCAACATTACTATGGCCATCTTCCTTTGAAGTGAATGTACATGAATCACTGCTGCTTGGACTGACAAGTAACTCTGAGCTTTCCTGTCACTTAGTTTAGTAGACAAAATCAGCCACGACTGCTATATTTACACATAGATTAAAATTTTATTTTATATATATGTACTTCAGTACCATCTCACATGCTCCTCTTATGACTCCTGTTAAGACATTCGCATATTTCAGGTTTAGGCAATGGTCAGGAAGTTCAACAAACTCTGTTAAGGGGTTCGTCTCAAAATGAAGAGAAAATTCATCACCAGCAGGACTCCAATTTGTTATTGAAGGAGTCACACCAAGAAATAATCGGAAACCCATCTGGAACAAAAGAAGTTTTTTATGTGTGACTGTATTCTGGTCCTGGAACAGTTCTGCCGGCAATTTTTCAAGGTCACAAAAATAATACTTCCTCTTAGACTGTTAAATTATTTAGTATCAAATAAGATAAAAGAATGACTATGTTCAATGAGGTTGTTGTTTATTTCAGGCAATAATCTAGCATTCGCCTGGAAGGACTGAAGAAAAACAAAATATCCCAATCAGGATAGCCAATACTCCACATAACAACTGAGTACCTTAGTACTGAAAAATTTGAGTTGGTTATTTAATAATGGTAATGTATCGGAGATTATGTGGTGACGAAATAAAGTACATTCAACATCATATAGGAATAGGGGATTTAAATCCTTTATTATGGTGCTGAAGGCATTAAGTCTGGTCTTAATGGTATGTTAATGCAATGCAAATTATCTTATTTTACCTGGATTTTATCAGCAGTATCTCTGAAATCATAACATCGCCCAGAACTGGTTCGTGCTAAGAAGTCCTCTATTAATCTTATGCCAATATTGTATCCCATTCTTTCAAGTTGTTTGTTAACATCATCCACATTTTCATAGTCTTTCAAAAGTTGTGAAACTAGAGCACCATACGTAAGAGTGAATAACTCTGAATTCTGGAAAAAAAATTAGCATGAAGAATTAATTATAAAGTATTGGTTGACTTCACACAGTTTGCATTTTGTGTTATCACTGAGGACTTTATGGTGACTTTGAATGTGACTAGTCACCTGGCAGTGCAATACTAGTTATATCATTTAAATTTCAGATGAGACTGCTGAAATGATACTACTTCAAAAACTGACATGACGTGTATTTATTTCTTCTTGAAATATTTACTTACATACCTTTTTTTAAGGTTGAACTGCAGAATACAGCTCAGAGCCCAGCAACTAACCTCATAACAAAAAAGGGGGGCACTGTGGGAACTGAAATTGTGGCCATTAAACCGAAATGTAAGGAACACTGGGAGATCTTGGTGTCGATTGAAGGATAATATTTATGTGTATCAGAAATACGGTGTGAGGATGTGGACTGGATTCAAATTACTCTATGTACGGTCTAGTGGCAAGTTTTTTTAAGCACGGTAACAAACCTTAGGAATACATAAGGTACGATGCGAATGTTTTTATTAGCTATAGACTTCTCAAGGATGGTAGTGATACCTGTACTTAATCAGACCCCTAACAACTATAAATTAACGTACATACCTAACCTAAACATATTGAAAACAATGACTTGTAACGTCATACTATTAGCGATGCTTTACGATGTTTTACCTATTGATGACGCTGACAGTAATTCATAAATAAAGAATACAATTATACTTACAACTTTTTTCGAATCCAATCGTGTCCCTTGCCTAGACATTTTACATATGCTGTTTGTCAAGGATTACCAATATCTATACACCAATACCTGTCAATAGCTCAGATAGTTTAACAGTTAATTGGTTGAAGGAATGTTTTGTCTTCTGACGTGCATTTTCTAAATAAACCTGTACGGAGTAACGGGTTGTTGAGAAACAGATAATACTGAGAATGGTTTTAATCTATTTTGTATTCTATTGTTGGCAGCATTAGTAGATAGATTTCGAGGTTGATGTTGCGTTGTAGTTGGTGTTTGTTTTAGTTATAAAAAAAGTCGGGAGCCAGATTTATGACGGAAAATTATTTTCATGTTGCTCCTTTAATCTCCTTGGATACAGAAGTGTCTAATAAAGATTCCAGCGCTGATAGAAGCATCATACGTAATACTGTTTTTAATATGATGTTGGAATCTTAGAAACTTCTGTATAGGGATCCGCGGTGTAGTTGCTTGTATCAATTTGACCGCATCTGCTTGCATTTAAGGTAAGATTGTGGTTGGTACTTGTATTTGGTAGGCCCTGGTTCACAATGGAAACCGCCGAGTCGCTCTTGGAGGAGATAGTGGATTTAAAGAAGAAATTAACACAGAAGGAAGCTATGTTGAGGAAGCATCTGAATCAGAAGTATGAAGAAACTGAAAGTGGACCTGAAAAATTAACAAATATAGAAATTGACAAATACAGTAGGCAGATCATCATGCCAGAAATTGGAATGAAAGGTCAGCAGACCTTAAAAAAATCATCAGTGTTGATTGTTGGAGCTGGGGGACTGGGTTGTCCATCTGCCTTATACTTGACAGGAGCAGGAATAGGTCGTATTGGAATAGTTGACTATGATAAGGTAAAACTGAACAACTTGCATCGCCAGTTGCTTCATCCTGAAACAAGTGCAGGCCAACCCAAGGTATTTTCTGCAGTTGAATCTCTAAATAGACTGAACAGTTTTGTACAGATTATACCATATGACATGAAAATGGATAGGTCCAATGCATTGAACACAGTAAGAAAATATGATGTAGTGATAGATGCAACAGATAATGTGGCAACTAGGTACCTACTCAATGATGCATGTGTTCTGACTAGTCGCCCTCTTGTATCTGGAAGTGCTCTTAAGCTGGAAGGCCAACTCTCAGTGTACAATTACAGTAATGGACCATGCTATCGTTGCTTATTTCCTGTTCCTCCACCACCTGAAACTGTCACAAATTGTGGGGATGGAGGAGTATTAGGAGCTGTTCCAGGTGTTATAGGAGTACTGCAGGCTCTTGAGACTGTGAAGATATTGTTGGGTCACAAAGGAGTTCTATCTAAGAGACTGTTGTTATTTGATGGTTCTGATTGCTCATTTCGAAATGTTTGTCTCCGTGACAGGATTCCATCCTGTTGTGTCTGTGGTAATCAGCCCTCTGTTACAGCCCTGGTGGATTATGAGCACTTCTGTGGCGCCATGGCTAATGACAAACACACTAAAATTCATCTTCTTGATGATACAGACAGGATTCAAGCAGAGGTGTATCATGGTCTATGCACTCAACCACACATTCTGATTGATGTACGATCACCTTTGGAGTTTGAAATTTGCCACCTACCAAAGTCACTGAATGTGCCATTGAAAGACTTGGTATTAGAACAAGTTATACAGCAGTTGAAAGAATCCATTGCAGAGAAGTGCTCTAGTGATAATGACTTCCCAGTATTTGTAGTCTGTCGTCGTGGCAATGACTCCCAGAAGGGGGTTTTGGCACTCCGTAAAGCATTGCATGGTCTTCGTGTTTCTGTGAGAGATATTATTGGTGGTCTTCACAGCTGGGCTAAGGATGTAGACCCTTCCTTTCCTGTTTACTGACATGTATTTTATGTTTGACTGATGGGTGTTGCCTTGAATTAATTTAGAAAATTTATTGTAAAAGTTGGGCCGATCCCACATCCAAGGAGTTCTACCGAATGTCTATAGATCAGAGCCAACGAAAAGTCGGGACCCGCAGTTCTCAGCCACTTGAAGAACAGGTCGTCAAAGTATCAAAATAAAGTATTGCAAAAGTTAGAATGTTTAAAAAGAAAGGAATAAATATAACAGTGAGTATTTAATGTACTAACTTAAATTAATTGTTGCTAAAACCCAAAGCTTACAATAATAGGATGTTATCACTATCCATTGGAATCCATTTTTAAAAATAGTTGATGTGTACTGTATTAAATTTAGTATAAAATCCTTTCTGTTAGTAGTAAATCTTTAAAAAGTGCAAGTAGTTTATGGCTGTGAATAAACTTATGTATTTGATGCATTTGCATGTTTTTCTTTCATTTTTGTGGATTATCTGGAATTTTGATTATTCTGGAAAATATATTTTCCAACCAACCTGGATAATCAGGAGTCTGCTGTATGTTGAATGTCAGTCATTCCATCCAATAGTAGAGTGGAGTAAGGATGTCTTAATAGAATATTTTACCTTGATAATGGTTGCAAGACTTTCCTGATGTTTGCTTAAATTCAGTGAAATGTTTCAAGTTTGTTTTGGAAGTAGCATTCTCATGTATGGCCATGTAATTCACCACCTAGTTCATATCATTAGTTAATACATTCCTTTAATATTGTATGCTGTTCAGTATTATACGTTGCACAATGTACTGTTTTAGTATATAGTTTTCAGTATGTTTGCTTTCTTTGTGTGCATTTAACTTAAAATGTTAATTTATGTTTTGTGATGGGACACCATACAAGTGAGATGTACTATAAATCCTTCCAGTTACTGATAGACATAAGTGCATCATTAATTCCATGCACTGGTTTGCCCATTCATGTATATCAGACAAGATTTTGATACTCAAGTTTGCACAAACTTGTAACCAAGTCATGCCACAGGTAATGTAGTTACATATGAATTCTTTGTATGGGGTCACATTTGAATGAAAGTATTTGTTGGCTTTGTTTTTCTGAGTGGCACAATAAACACCATTCTTTGAAATAAGTGAAAGATATATACTTTATTGTCCATGTCATTTTACTTGGTGACTGTACTTCATAGTAGTGATTCTGGTCAAAAGTATCCTGTTGGTGGCTCATTGTTACACATGCACACTGTTCATATTGTGCATACAAAGGAGAAATGGTATTTTGGATAGTACTGCTAAACATGTGGTAGTTCATACAAACTTGTAGAAGTATGGTGGGAGGGTCTGGACTGTATTTATCTGGCTCAGAATAGGGAATGGTAGTTCTACTTTACCAGGAGTGTGATCGTTGCGCCTCCTTACAACAGTAAGCAACATTTTTCGCCCCACAAATGAGCCACTTCATGCTACTCCTGTAAGTAACCTACTTACAGAGCTCGTCATATGATTGATTACCCGGGCAAACTCATTGAGGAGGCCGTGGACCGGAGAGCCATAGAAGAAACTCATCGAGAGCATGAAATATTTTATCCTTGCATCTTTAAATGATTCTGGTGTACCTTCTTTTGGGCGAGAGAAAAGCACAGTAGCAAATTTTTAGCAAAGAAGAACTGAGGCGAACCTGGATTGCTGTCTGTGCATGAGCAATACATTTTCTAAAGAAAACGTTAGGCCCAATTTGTGAGCTTCTGTGGTTGTTTATAAGTAGATAAATAGGATATCTGTGGTGTGCGTTGTAATCTGTGGTCAAGGATGGAATTCAGGGTTTTGAATTTTTACGTAGATGAGTCCGTTTAGTGTGGTTTATTCACTCTGTAAACTTTCCGCATCATTTCCCCTTTGTAAGTACTCCCTGTTTGCAAATATTAGAAATGTGTTTTTTGTGTAGTATATTAAGTTACGAATGCATAGTTCGCAAGTTTTGGGGATTAGAATTGGAGAACAAGATATTGTAACAGGCATGTAAGATCCATAGATAACTTTGTACCAATGTATAAATATGCTAGTTAATTCGGTTATTTTGTATTTAACGACGGCAATCTTTAATGTGTAGTTATCAAAAGTATTTTCAAAAGCAGGTAGTAGTAAGTGGTGCCTCAGATTTAACGTTAGGAAAGTCTCTTTGTTTACATGTGTTCCTTGTCTCATTAGCATGGTGTATATGGTTATAGAGGTTTGACATTCCCACAGGAGTGCAGATGTTGATTGTGCCATTCTAAGTTTTGATGCCATGTAGTCGTATAGGTGACTATCAGCGTTTCGGAGGAACATTAATTACCGAGAAGACTACATGGAGTCACAACCTAGAGTAGAAAGTAGATTAATTTAGTGTGATTTTGTGTTGTAGACATATGTGGAGACAGGTTTTATCTTATTGCTTGCAACAAAAATAATTTCATCTCACTTAATAAATAGCATAATGTTATAATGACTGTACTTTTATAGAATGCAGTTGTAATTTTTTTTGAGTTAATTAACATTTTTACCTTACTTGGATCATTGTTAATCATAGTCAGTGCTGTGCTTTAACAAAAATTATGCTTACACTGCTATTTTCTTGATTTTGACCTTGTCCTGTACTAAAGAACAGTTGATGGTGTTGAGAATTTTTGTAGTTGCGTGCATATCCCATTTTATCTGACTGAAAGTTGTCATTGTTCATCAGGAAGTTTTACATTTATTTTTAAACTTTTCTGTTCCTTTGTCTCCAGTTTGAAATTGCTATCAAGATGGAGATAAAAGATGAATTTACAGATGAAGAAAGGGGTGGAATTTGGCAATTTCTTTCCTGTTTGATCCAGGATGTCAGTTGTTTTAAAGAAGAAGTAGCAGACGAAATTACTGTTAAAGAGGATGGAGTGTATCCAGAAGTTGATGAAGAAAGCAATGCACATAACCCTTATGAGGCATTTCATTTTGTGAATGCCACAGTTGGTGTCTGGCCTGTTAAACTGGATATGACAGAGGACTTAGTGTGGCAACACATATGTTAAAAAATTGGGACAGATCAGGTAAGTTTATGCATCATCTTTTATTTGGAATATTATTTGGGATGATTGGTTCTACAGGTTCAAGATTATAAACAAGTTTGTAAAGTATACAGTATATAAAAAATAAATGTACATGCATAAAATGTACATGTCAAATCCTAATGTATGAAGCAAATTTTAATACAGTATTTACAAGGAAAATTTATGTAATTGTTTTTTTTTTTTTAAAAAAAAAACATGCTGAAGTTGAATTAAATCTACCATCACAGTTCCTTTAATTTTATTGGTCATTGTGGTGGCCAAAATACTTTGTTAGGTTAAGTAATTCATCTTGAGTGATCATTGGTATGTGAATTATTACATTTTTATGGTATCCATGTTTATGCAGATGTAAAACTTTGCCTCTCATAGCAAGGGAAAAAATTGCTTAATGAGGAGATCCATAATTGTACTGTTGTTGCAGTTATCAGATTAAGATTGGGGCAGGATGTTGGGCATATAACATAAATCTGGTATTTAAGAAAAGTATACAGAATTTTAGTTTGAGTACCTAAAAGGAAGTGGTCTAGGCATAGATGGGATGATAATATTAAAATGGATCTAAAATAAATGGTATATGGTAAGTAATTTATTATAAGATGCAAAACTATCATGGCAGCTGGATGTAATGAAGTCTTCTTGTGCAAGGAGTTACTTAGTAATATTATCGGAGACAGTCTCTGCCTCCATTAGCAGGCGTTGATGTAATACTGGACAAGGTGGTTGTGCCATATTTGAATGCAAATCAAATGCTACACCCCTTTGTTCATCTCTGTGAACTGTAGATGATATCTACATACCACATACATACCATACATATCAGCTTCGGTGATACCACAATACTGGCTTGAATGGTAGTTTATGTGGATCATAAAGTGATAGGGGCCATGTTGGTCCAGTTGCATATTTGCAACTTCAACAGAGACACAGGATTCACTCTGAGTCGGTCCTGGAACTTAGCTGTGAATGTATTTTAGTGATACAGGGGAATCAAGAAATAACCATTAATTGAAAGCACATTTGATGGTAAATAGCTGTAACCCCTCATCAATCCCTGTACTGGTGTATGCTAATTCTATACTTTTAGGAAACCCAAATTTATGTGCTAGGTCATATGGGTTTTTGTATTAGCCACTTATTGTCCTGCTTTCTCTTTTGTTAGTTTATGATTCCTTTGTATTTCCTTTATATTCAGAACTATTGTAAGCTTGGGATCCACTGTGGACAGCCAATGCTAAGTGATGTAGCCATACTTCAAGTACCTGGAACACAGAGGTTTTAGGAATTTCCAGACTTGGAAATTCCCTGGTACACAAATTACCTGCTCTTAGCCTAGTTAATGACTAGAATACTGACTAAAAGACTAGAAAAGAAGATAGAGGAAGTGATGGGAAACGACCAATTTGGATTCAGGAGAGGAAGAGGAACCAGAGATGCCATCGGAGTTATGAGAATAATTTCAGAGAGAGTGCTCGATGTCAAGGAAGAAGTATGTGCCTGCTTCATCGACTGGAAGAAGGCTTTCGATCGAGTAAAATGGAAGAAATTAATGAGGATCCTACAGAGAATTGGAATTGATTGGAGAGATAGAAGACTAATCAAAAACCTGTACATGCAGCAAAAAGTCAAAGTGAGACTGGACTCAGGAGACACCAACAGCGTTGAGATAGGTAGAGGTGTAAGACAGGGATGCTGCTTATCACCAATTCTTTTTAACCTGTACGGGGAATGGCTTGCCAAGGAAGCTCTGGAGGGAACAGGAGACTTCAAAATTGGAGGAAGAGTAATAAAGACTGTAAAGTATGCAGACGACTTAGTAGTATTGGCGAAGGAAGAGGAGGAATTACAGAACATGATGGACAAGTTAGTGGAAACAGGTAGAGAGTATGGAATGGAAATCAACATTGAAAAATCAAAGGTAATGAGGATAGCACCGAGAGCAGAACCATTGAACGTTGTAATTGGAAACCAACAGCTGGAGAATGTGGAGCATTTCAAGTACTTGGGAAGCATAGTCACGACGGACGCCCTATGCACCAAGGAAGTAAAAGCAAGGATAGCCATGGCCAAGGCAGCTTTCGTCAAGAAGAGGATACTTCTCACTAGCAAGTTGGGCTTGGAGATGAAGAAGAAACTAGTGAAGTGTTACGTATGGAGTGTCGCGCTGTATGGAGCAGAGACTTGGACACTCAGGAAGAAGGAACAGAAATACCTGGAGAGTTTTGAAATGTGGTGTTGGAGAAGAATAGAGAAGATCAGGTGGACGGATCGAGTGACCAACGAAGAAGTATTGAGGAGAGTCAACGAGCAAAGAAACATTCTGCAGGCGATTACACGAAGGAAAGCTAACTGGCTGGGACATATTATGAGAAGGAATGGGTTACTGAGTGATATCATTGAAGGCCAGGTTGAAGGAAAGAGAGGACTAGGAAGAAGACTGATACAGCTAACTGACGACCTTAAACAAGGAAAGAAGATGACGTTCCAGGAATTAAAGCAAGAAGCCGAGAATAGGGACAACTGGAGAGCTCTTTTTGGGCAGAGCAATGGACCTGTCGTAAGACAGAACACTTAATAATAATAATAAGCCTAGTTAGTGAGGCCCTTTTGGAAGTAAAAGTGTGAGAGGAGCTCCCTGAAGATTGGTGGGAAAAGGGAGGTCCTTCAAACAGAACCTGCACCCGCACCAATGGGACTTGATGTTACATTTCCTTTTGGGCAAAGCTGGGAATTTTGGTTGCTTGCTAAGGGTGCTTATGGTATAAAAAGGGGTTATTTCGCTGGCAGAGAGTCATTCAGGAGAATCATTCAAGAGAGAGTCCTTCAGCATTCAAGATTATTTAGTCATTCAAGATCATTCAGCATTCAAGATTGTTCATACATTAAAAGTTACAGTATTAAGAAAGGAGGTAATTGTGAAGTCAGTGTGTGGTTGTGAGTTGTGAGGATTGTAAAATCTACAAAGTGTAAAACATCAAGGATCATGCAGGTGATTAATAAATAGTGTGTTACTTCCAAACAATCCGTGTTTTCAATCTGGTTGTTACGAACTGGCCGTGACACCGAATGAGAGTGAGTCGATGCATACCGACTAGCTGAGCTGAGCAACGAACCCTGAGAGATCCCAACAATCCCAACCAACATCATCATAGTAGAGCTCCTTGCGATCAGCAAGGAAGGAAGAGAGCGGTTACATAGCGTCTCAGATGAGCTCTTGACTCCATCCTCTGTGAAGGAGTACTGTCACATCACTGGGCACAATTGTGAGAGGTAACAGTGAACAGTTATGTCACTCATCCAATCAATCCCTGAAGATGGAAGTAGAAAAAAATACTGAAAACAGAAGCTTATTCCATGATTATACAGCTGATTGATAAGACTTCATTGTGATTTTGTTTATATATTTTTAATAGTGACAGCAAAATAAAAATGGTCTACCATTGGTCTGCATTAACTTGCTCATTGTGTACAGAGCATGTGAGTATTTAAGTAGAATAAGAGATGACTGCATGTAGACCGTTGCTTGAAGTAGCTTTCTCAGTTGGCTGGCACTGATCAAATTTATATTTCTTTAGGGCCTCTGGTGCAAAATCCGCCAAATACTTTTGGAGTTGAAAGATATGACAGACATATGTGCAAATAAGGTGTTCATGTTGTGTGCTCAACAAATGCCCAAGAATGAATTTAAAAACATAGCATGACATTCTATATTTTTCAGTTTGAGGTCATGTGTTCAGCATAAAAGAAAACTGACTTCAGAAATGTGTGAAAAACCTGTAGATCATCAGAAGAGAGAGTTGAATCAAAATAATATTACTGGTAGTTGTCGTCATATAGATGTGCGTGAAGAGGTGCCCGCTTGTGTCAGGAAGGGTGTAAAAGTGGTAAAAGTACATAGATGTGAGTTGTGTAAAAGAACATTTACATATCCATCTGATCTATATGCGCATACCAGAATTTTTCATAGTAAACGCAAGTTCTTACATTCTGAAGTAAAGGCAAAGTATGTGAGTCAATCAGGAAAAGTATATGAGTGTAAGTTGTGCAACACGCAGATTTACAGATACAAGAATTTCAGGCAACATGATTTGCCTTCGTTTGATACTGAATGGAAGGATTTTTACTTTTTATGATTCAATTCCTAATTTTGTGTGTGCAAACATGTGCTACCAATGGAGACTGTAGTTGAGTTAATGATATTTTGATTTATTTGCTAACTTTAATTTTAGTTCGTATATTTTACTTCTGTGTGATATTGGATAGAAGTTGGTGCGAGACAACGTATATTATGTGTAACTACTGTATGCAACATAATTTATCCTTTTAATACTGTAAAGAACTCAGTATAAATTTGAAATTTCAGGGAGTCCGGTATAGTATAATGTCTCAGATTACAAATTTCTTGTGTTTTGTGTGGGAGAATATGCATGTACAATTCTAACGACGTGAAGTTTGTAGATGGACAGCTTCAGTCTGTGGTACAAAGGCCCAGGAGTTCTGGTTGATTAGAAGCTAAAATTATGTTATAAAATTGGAAATGTTTTTGATTATTCAAAATATAAAATATAACCAAGTTTTCAGATATTCCTTCCTCAGTAGTTGATTGCTTCATATTAAACCAAAAATTTTACAAATGTTTTTATTATTTTTGAGAGGTAATTTTGCAAATTTATTGTAGTTGACTTCTCACAGTTTTTTCACATTATGCAAGTGTACATTGCTCATTTGTTGTTTAATGATGGTCAAAGCCACTGGTGTGTTGTCATATTAGGATTTAAAGTTGATCGTGGAAGTGTGGCATGGCTGTTCAATCCATGAATATGTCAACCTTCTGCGATATTGCCCCACATTTTTATTGAAATCTTATAAACTTTTCATGTTGTATTAACAAAATTCAGATTCTGGCATTTCAAACTGTTTACTTCCTAATTCTCTCCCTTATTTTCTCTCAGTACGACTCAAACATTTTAAACCCATTGTTTTTTTACCAATAATTTTTCATGAGATGAATATATGTATGTGATGCGTTATATAAAATTCTATATATTTCTGATTTGTTGCTACCCAAAATGGGATATAAATATGGTCATGATACAAAGACTAACTAAATATTGCTGCTTCTTGCTTAGGATGTGCTAGGTTCAAATCTCAGCCCAGGGGTTGGCTGATGTAACTAAAATTTATGATGGTTTTCCTGAATTCCTTCAGGAAAATGCTGGTATAATATTGTAAAATAGGCCACAACGCTTTACCTTATTCTTTCGCATTCATCCTATCATTTGACACTTATAATCTGAGCTACTAAAGCATTGTTAAATAAACCACAAATAATATACAAGATGTTCTAAGGCTTCATTATCACTTACTAATATTACATGTTGTTTACATATATGTGTGCTCACTTTATGGGTAAACGTGGAGCTAAGTTCATCATACTCGCCCATTGTCCTGTGCAGAGATCATCAAACACCATGTCTTCAATGCGCTGTCCACCAAGATCTCCTGGCCCATGGCATGTAGGGGTTGAGTCCCAGACTTTATGTTTGTTTTCACGTAACCACCTGAAAAGAAGTGTAGAATTTTGGTGTTACTTTCCTGTTTTACCATCAAAAGGTCTTCTAAACAGGTCCGTAACGTAGCCTAACCGTATTCTGGAGATTCTGTGCTCAGCATGATGTGTGCTTCTAGAAAATGAGTGAGAGAAATTTGCAGCTATTTACTGTTATGCATTTCATTGTTTGCTACTTCTGTAAGCAGCACATTCAGCCTCTTTTACCCTAAATTTCTTCAGAGGGTATGTGGGTTACTCATGTCATGTATTATTTTTCTCCTGTCTTCTATCAGGAAAGCCTTTTGAGGGTAAATTTTACATGGATGCATATTTTGACTTCCAAAACGTTACAAATGTGTTGTTTTTTGGGGGGTGGGTATTACCAGACTTATTTTATAATTTATTTTCTCAATGGCTTCTCTGCCTGCAAACAGTAATGTATGGAAAGAGATGCAAAACACATTTTGATAGCAAAACTTGATGGGAGGATAATATTAAAATGGTTCTTAAAGAAATCGGGTCAGGGTGTGAACTGGATTCATCAGGCTCAAGATAGGGACCATTGACAGGCTCTTGTGAATACTTTCAATGGACCCTTTGTTTTCATAAAAGGCATTAAGTTTCTTGACCAGCTGAGCAACTGTTAGGTTTTCAAGAAGGTCTCAGTTCCTTGAAAATGTGTATGTACGTAATTTTATGTATTCTGTTTCCACGTTAGTTTTCCACAGGTTCTTCTTCAGTCATCTTCTAGGAAACTAGAGGCTTTACGTTACCGTGGTAAATAATCTATGAGTAATGTGATATAAATACACCTACATTGAAAGGTAGAGGGCAGAGCAGTCACAGTTCCATGGATTTTTTCCTAGTTTCATTGTCCTGAGTTTGGGAATAAAATCCAATGATCCAGCTGGAATAAACTGCAGTTTGTTGCTGTCGATATGCCTAAAAGCAAAACACATTAACTATCAGTAAATGATTGTTGTCATAGGTCAATAGATTATGCTACTAAGATTCTTCAGTAGACCTATTGAAAGAATTTTCTGTGTGTTTGTCATTTTAATATAAATTATTTGACTATCTATGAAAGTTCTGTTATGTCACTTTATTGTGTGTGTAACCTCCAGTGGCATTAATAACTTTGAACGTCATGAGTTTTTTATATTATATAATTCCTTTGGCCTCAATCTTAGAAACACTTGTGGCTCATGCTTATCATTTTATGTGAAAATTTTCCCACAGTTAAAGATTCTTTCACCTGAAGGATATGAGATGATGCATTGCAGGCGATTTTCATTATAGGTGCTTTTCTTGTAAGCACTTGGACCTAAACTTCACCATTTGACGTGAATTGTGCATTTAGGCTCTGCTCCAGTGGGTAGACTTATAGATGTAATTAACTGAAATTCTAATGTGGTTTAAGTGAAACTTACAATTTTATGAGATCTGGCACATGAGAAAAGATGAAGGCTCCAATACGTTTTAGTAAATTGTTGTTGATCAGGAGTGAGGAAAGGTTGCTCAAACCTTCCAGTGTTTTTGAGTTCAGTCTTTCTAAATTATTGTTGAAGAGGAATAGTTTTTTAAGCATTTTCATGTGAAGGAACATCCCATCTGGTAGTTTCTCCAGGTAGTTTTGACCGAGATGCAACTCTTCCAGTTCACCGAGGTTCGAGAATTCTTGCCCGCCAAGCTGTAGATGGGAGAAGTTGTTATAATAAATAACTTTAATTTGAAACATATACTTGTGATAGCAAATAATCTCTGCACTTGTTACATCAGATCTAACTAGCACCCAAACTTACCTACTTGCAAAACTTAATAGTTTTCAATTTTCAAAATGTTATATAAAATCACATTTACTCTTAAGTCTATTTACTGTATTCACAAGAGCCCTCCACTACTCCATACCCTGAGCCAAGTTTAGTCTACACCCTCACAGCGTTTTTCTCTCAGATCCATTTTAATATTTTAAGTGAGCAGTTCTCTTCAGACTCTCAACCAAAATTTTGTACGCATTTCTTATCCCCCCCCCCATGCATGTTAAGAACATGCCTTGCAGACATAAAGGGACTTGGAAGGTTATGGTGGAGGTGGAGAATGTTAAACTGAATTTCTAGTTGAATATGTTGTGATGATGAATACTGGATTAAAGTCACTGAGGACAGGATGCAATGGCAGGTTTTTATGATAATGCACATTGACTTAATGGGTTTCTTCGTAATGTATATTGATTTCACTGGCTTGATTTTGAAAGGATGTTGCTGTAACCCAATTTTATGATATGGTCCCTCTTGAATATGATATATTGGTGTTTCAATTTTATCACGAATAGTTATTATGGACTTTGTGCATGTTTGCAGAGTGACGACTTACTTTAAAAATATATCTGTATATTCACAGTCCATACAATATCAGCAGTACTTAAGTAACTATGACATTATCATCATAATCTGTCATTTTTATTTGACACTAGACTCCATTTGGTAATTTTATTTCAAGTACTTTCAGTTTGTCTAATATCTCTTTTCCTGGCCTGTGAATCTGGACATTCACATTCCCTCTAGTGTTCAGGTGGGAAAAAAATTGTCACCGTTGTGGTAAGTTATACTGGTCATCATCTGCAAGATTTCTTAGTGATATGAAGTGGTCCAGCTATCCTAGAACTATTAATTTAGATGATGAGAACGTATACCAAAGATATCCAATTGTTTGTTAGGTCCAAGTGCTTGAGATGTTTTAGATTGCTGAAGAGATTTGGGGGAATCGAAGAAAGGTGATTCTTTTGTAAGGACAGCTGCTCCAAAGCCTCGAGATCACTCAGCACTTCTTCAGGCAGCTGCTGTATTAAATTGTTGTGCATCTGCAAGCGTCTCAGTGAATTCAGACCTGTAACGGAATTATTTAATCTCATTGCAAGTTCATTATTCATCATCCTCTCATTTTATGCTATTTAGTCTGAGCCACTGACAAAATCATTAAGTGAACTCTTAATAAGTAATGTGCCACCTGAGTTTAACAGCATGTTTAAGAACTTACTTTGTGATTAAAAAATAATGTAGTAACACGTTAAATTACTTTAATCATTATCGTCATCAAACAGTCATGGAGTTGGGTCATATTAACCCATTCTGGCCTCATAGTTTAAAAGTCTCTTCTGGGGTAAATTACTTTAATGTAGCTATAAATGCATCTTTAACGGTGATGTGTGGTTCCAAGTTTTCCAAAGAGATGCGTACATGGAACTTAAAGGTCGCGCAAGTAGTGGTGGCACCTAAATGCACGATGTGTAAGTTGAGAGAGGGGAGTTCAGTAGTAGTCCGGGTCGCACAGCCTCAGCTGCGGTGACGCACCGATCTAAACACAGCAAGAGCTACAAACCAACTGAAGCAGACACCCCTCTAGCGCGTGCTTCAGACGGGTCCATCTCATATGACCAAAATCAGTCCCTTGCGCAAGTGCCAGCACTTTTTGTGCTACCTACACTATTAATAATGAATCTATATACTCTCAAGAACATAAATAAGCAGCATATGAATAACATTCCTGAAAAACAAATCATCTGTGCATATACTTATTTTGTAGTAATACACCATAAATAAAACAATTTATAAGGATATAACTGCTTGAAAATATTGCGTTGCAATTATGCTACTTTTGTGTTACGGTTATTTTGTGATGCTTTATAAGAGGATTTGTAGTGTCAACTGAGATACACTAGGATAGTAATGAATTGTGATTGGGAGGAAGACTTAGCATATTTTAAGACGTTCTTCTAGAGGGCCTGAGGAAAATGTCATCAAGGACAGTCAGAGTATAGCTGGGATTTAAATTATCTATGTCATAAATGCATTTTGCACATACTGCTGTGTAGCTAATCTACATGTCAACGTATTTGAGAAGTCTTAGCATTTTCCGACATGCTAGATATTTTCAGTAGAAGAATGCATTATGGGTGATAAGTAGGCCTACCTTTAAACGTCTCAGGTTGAATATCGGTTAGTATGTTGCTGGAGAGATCTAGTTCCTCCAAGTGAACTAAATCTTGAAATATTTGCCCTGGTAGATCATTGAGGGAATTGCTTGATAGATGGATCACAGTCAGCTTCCTGTTGCCTTGAAACAGTTCCTGAGGCATATGTCGTACAGAGTTCATTGACAGGTCACTGAGATAGAAAAGTTTTATTAACAACAAGAATGATGACAAAGACAGCTGTGATGATAATAATATTAATATAGAATAAAATAGTAAAAGAACAAGAGATCTTTTTTATACTTCTGCATAAGGTTTTAAGTCATGAGCTTGTTAATTGTCAGGAAATTCTGTTGCAGTAACTATGAGATGTCTCAGTGGCTGTGCAGGTTTACAACATGTTGTAGATTGGCTGTTATGAATCAAAAACAGTTTACATAATGAAATAGTAGGATCTGTTTTTAATGTTCAGGAAGTTTCAATAAGATACTTCGTTCTTAAATCAATAACTAATTTTACTGGTGGTTTAGTTGAAAATACACTTGACTTATGAAATAAAGACTGATTTGGCCAAAATTAGTCTTGGTTTTGGGAAAAGAACTGTTTGGTTTATATACTTCAATATTATAATTGAGACTTTATAATATCTCTGAATCCCTCTCATGTGAACTGGCAGAGATTTGATGTGTGTACTGGCATAGACTCCTTGCTACCTGCAGTTAGTAATTATTTAAAAGTGTCCAGTCCGTTGGATCAGATCTTTGACCTTGTTTCAAATATACAGTCTGTTTTATTCAGTCCAACATGAATTCTCATATATAACATTGATTTATAATGTACCTAACCACTTTGTTCATGTTTGCATTTATCTTCTTTGATGACAACAGTGAACTGTTGTAGTTTGGCATTTGAAATTTAGAATACTAGTTCTCATAATTTTATTGGAAAAAAATAAGATTTTCAAAACGTGTACTTACAGAGTTTCCAAGTTGATCAACTTCAGAAATAATTTTTGAGGAATCTCAACCAAACGATTTCTTTGTAGTCGCCTGCAAACAGCATAACAAACCTCTTTTGTGACTGTGTTTTATTTTGTTTCTGTTTCTTTTAAAGTTAGTAGAAAATTTTGTGTTACTGAATATGTTGATTGATTCCTATTGGTGATGGTCATTACAAATTGTAATGGTATATTCAATCAAAATAGTGAAATTTTAGTTTTAGACTTGATTCTTCCAGTGAAAATAAATTACGAAAATGTACAATAAATCCGAAATTTGGATTTTGATGTACAGTCACCCTTTCATGTTTTGAGTTCTGAGCTATACATAACCAAGAATTTGCTTGGAAGGTTTCCCATAGTGCAATTCTACAGATGAGCTACATGGCCGAAAATTATTAATTTTTAATTCTTGCCAGCCTCTATAAATTTATATTACAGTATTTTCAGTATTATTTCATTTTAGTATCATGAATTTCTTAGTTATAGGCGTATGAAATATGATACAGTAATAACATTTGAAAATGCCTAACACGCTTTGTATGGGCTATTAAATAAAAATGGCAAAATATTTACTGTTGTCACAGAAGCAATTAGATTTATGTTGGGTCTGAACTAGATTGTAGATATTCAGTTACCCAGACTGAAATACTTTTGCCACATTATAAATAATTGGTTTAGAGTCTAGTAAACAATAATGTTGTCACTCACAAGTGCAGAAGACTGTCCAAAGAATTAAAAAGTGATTCAGGTAAGTAATCGATTTGGTTGTCAAACAGGTCTCTGGAACAGACAAATACAAGTAAGAATATTTAATTCATCTGTGATTTGTATTGCTGTAGGGTTTTTTTTCCTTTTCAAAATATGAACATGCCCTTTTTGTGGGGTGAAGCTATTTAACCCTCTGGTAGCAAAACTTGAAGATTCGGTGCTGCTAACATCATGGTCTACAGTTGAGGGTGGTCCTGAGGTTGTTTGAGCAACCTCATGTGCTCATGACCTATGTCCTCTTTCTCTTAACTTTTAATCAGTCGCACATTGCAGTTTCCCTGCAGTCCAGCTGGCCGTGCGTTGAAAACAAGTTTGTTGCCATTAAATTTGAGAGTTAAAGTACAGTCAGCAGTTCCCCTATTCCTGTATGATAACAGGTAAAATTGTTTATTTCGTTAATTGATTGTTTTCATGTCATTTCAAGGTCACTTGTAATTATGTATTCTAAGTAAATCCCCATGTTGATACAGCTTAGCCATTTCTATTTCCAAACAAAAAACCTTGTTAACAAATTGGCAATGCATCCCAGTGGGTCTTTGACAGATTTTTGTTAACAGGAAACAAAATTCATTGAGTTAACATTTATTATTTCAAAACCTAATTTAATGTTTTCCATGTTAGGTAATGCTCAGTATCAACATTGGAAAAAAATTTGCACCAGAAGTAATAATATTCTTGTGAATTTATGGCAGACTTATTACTTACAGTTCAGAAAGTAACGTAAGACCTTGAAATGTGTTCTTGTGAAGAGTGGTTAAGAAATTAATCCCCAGGTCTCTGTAATGAAATAACAAAGCAATAAAAATTAGAATATGGAAATGGTATTGTAGCCTATATATATATATATATAGTTACGTAGCTAGTCACTTTCCGTGAAGGTCCATTACCTGTTCATGAGAGCGTACCTTGACCCCCTATTCTTGCCAAATGATTCCAGTCACTTTCTCGCAACCTATATTCTTGAGATGCATTTCTGCTCTCACATTCTTTCCTGGGTCTCTTTTCTTCAGGTTTTCTAACAAATTCTGTATGTATTTCTTAACTCTTACATGCGCTGCATGCCCTTCCCACAATATTATTCTTCACAAGGTTGGACTGAATCTTCAAGAAAGCATTATGAATGCATGGATGTGTGATCCATATGGACACCTTTTTGTTTTTAAGAAACTAGGAATTCAAAACTATTTATTTATTTAAATTAAAATTCTCCTTATTTAGTGTACGGTATATTTTCTACCATGTACTGTTATTCAATTTACATTTATTTGAAATATAAATAAGTGTATTGTGTCTGCCAACATGGTGAGAGAATATCGTACGTGGTTATGGGATGACATATTTCTTAGCAAAATACACCTTCATTTCCCTCCTACATTCAGATGTCAGAAATGGCCATATCAAGCCTGAAAATAGTAATGATTTATCATGAATTTATATGAGTTAGCCATCAGAAAGTAAGATTATTAGAGAACAAAATGAGCCGTAAATAAATGCAGATGCTGCAACTTTTACAGCAATCATGATTGAAGTGTGTTAACAGATAAAATAAGTTTGAAATATAGTGTGTTAATAAGTACTCCCAAGGGACTGCTAGAGATCTCCCAAATTACTCACATAACTTGGACATCATTTGGCACCACTTGATCAGTTGGAAGTTCTCCTAGCTCATGGCGCCAACAACTTAAGGTCATGGTCTCTGGGAGACAATGGCAATTACCCTCACAGCAGTGGATCCACCGCTCGTCTGTATCCATAATAGGCCAAACTGCAACATGAAATCCATTAAACAGCATACTGCGTTAATTATAGTCCATTTTAAGAATGACAACTGTAAACTTAAGCTTTGTCTTGTAGTTTGTATTGTGTAACATCAACTTTATTATAATTATTGCTGATGCAAAACAAGTAAATAATGCCATGTTTCGGTCTGTATAGGTCATCTTCATGTATCATGGAACTCAAATTATTATAACATGTTATGTTTGTATGGTATGATAGTCAGTGTTGAGAGGTGCTGTAGTAGATGCTATATTAAAGTAGAAAAGAATAAAGACATTCGAGGGCCACTCTAAAAGTAATGCCCTCATTTTTTAAAAAATTGTTTTTATTACACAGGGCTTCTTTTTTCATAGTTTATAGATTTTGTCTTCCCGCTTCTGTTCCTGCTTAGTTCATCCACTTCCCGCTAGTGGCGTTGGTATATCATACGTTAAAAATGGCGGCAGCACTTGAAATCCGTCAGAAGCAACGTGCTATAAATGAATTCTTCGTGTGTGAGAACGAGACTGTGGGAAACATCCTCAAGCGATCGCGGAAAAGTGAACATGCCGATATACACGACTTACCGCGCAGTGCCGGGGGAAAGCAGGTCTCTGAGTTTTACAAGGTGAAAAAAATCAGTTGAGAGTGGAGGTGATTATGTGGAAAAATAGGTTTTCCTCCTAAGGGATGAACCTAAAAAATGAATTAATAGTAATGCTATAGATTTCTTAAAAAAATGGGCATTACTTTTGGTGTGACCCAGGTATTAGAACAAATTAAAATACACTAGGCACAAAATATACAATGTAAAGTTGTAAAACAGCTATAAGCATAATTTGAGATATGAATGTACTTTATGCCCGTGCTTTTTCTAATTTTGTACTATTCGGAAGCATTTATACATAGTTTAATAACAGTGCTTATACCCATGCTACCATTATTGCTGTTAGCAGCTGCATTTGCACAGAGACAGTCTGTCCCCATCTCAACGAAAATAATAACTCCATTTGACAAATCACTTTATAGAAATTTTGGTTGTTGATTCACTTGTATTTTTGAAAAAGTGACAATTTTTTATATATTGGCTATGGCATTGCTTAGTGTGTGTATTTCATGGGTGCTTGTAACTTCTGCACAGTGTGTCCCACCTAATTCTGTGACATCAAATATCTCATTTTAACGTATAGAAAAGATTTTCAAATGAAATGCATACAGTGTATAACGTTAATCGATATACAATATTAATTATGGAAATATCGTTATGAATTTATCAAGGTTGCTTTCTATTTTTAAATGGAACTCTATATTATAAACTGTAATTAAAGCCAGATCTGAGACGAGTTCATACAACAAATTAATTGTTGATGAACCGTTACAGAGATGTCACCACTCAAGAGTATGAGAGAGAAATGAATCAATATTGTACGTTTATATACGCCCATGTGACTGTTTATCAACACAGAGGACACCGTAGATCAAGTACACTCTTTCCTTTAATTGATTAAAATACTATTGACGCAGGGTTTCAGCTCCGTCCCTTCTTATCGCTGTATTTATTTTAAATTACATTCGGCTTTCTTCTTCGTTGGCAGTAAATAATAGCAGTTCGTACTTTCACCGTATAGAAAATGTCATCTGTAATCTAACCATATTTTTCGGATGGGTTTATGTCTCACAAAATACAGCGTAATAGATTTTTAAAACGTGTGGAATATATAGTTACCACTGGGCTTTAAAGAGTTAAATTCAAAGATTTCTTACCACTATGATGTTCGAATTTTTATCATTTTGTCTTCTTGGTTTTATGTTCCTGTCTATGTAGGCCCTTCGCCCGGCGTGGGAGCCTAAACGAAGAAACGTTGAGGGTGACGATGGAAAGAATTTGACGCAGGTCTAACAGGTGAAGCAGAGGACAGAGACAATTGTATAATAAGGTACTACATCATTTGTATACTCTACAAAATATTATTAAGAAGATTAATTCAAAGAGAATATAATGGATAGGATGTGTAGCATGAATAGGAGAGTTAAAAATGAAAATGAAAATGTTTAGCATGAAAGCGTGAAGGGCAAAGAACACTTGGGGAACTTAGATCTAGATGGGAGAATAATATTAAAATGTATTTTATAGCAGTAGGATGGGATCCAAATACGAGATGCGATCGGAAAGTTTCCAGACTGCGCCTATAAAAACCCGTACACTTATCTCAGGTATTAAATTCATCCATCACCCTCGACGTAGTTCCCCTGGGAGTGAACACGACGATCCCAGCGCCGCTGCCAAGCCTGGAAGCATCCCTGGAAATCTTTCTTTGTCAGCCTGTCAAGCACCATCTGCGATTCTGCCTGAATCTCTTCTATCGTCTCAAATCTCCTTCCCTTTAGCTGAATTTTCATCTTTGGGAAGAGGAAGAAGTCACACGGAGCTAAGGAGGGTGCGGGATGACGGCCATGGTGTTTGAGGCCAAAAACTGCCGAACTTTGAGGGCGGTGTGCGCTGGCGCGTTGTCATGATGTGTCGCATGTGGAGTTCTTCCTTTAGAATCAGCTGACAGGTCCCATAGCCTATCCCAACAATGTCGCACAAGTCGTTGATGGTACGACGTCGATCTTCGTGAATGGCCTGCCGAATCTTCGTAACATTTTCGGGCGTTGTGCTCGAAGATGGACGTCCAGAACGCTCGTCATCATCGACAGAGGTTCGGCCATTTTTAAAACGTGAATACCACACAAAAGTTTGTGACGACCCATTGCGGACTCCCCAAATGCTTGCTTTAGAATTTCATAGGTTTCCGTAGCCGTTTTGGCGAGTCTTTGGCAAAATTTGATGCACACTCTTTGTTCATGAAAATCCGCCATTCCGAAATCGCAGGAGGGTCGGTGTAATGCACTACCAAAACGCCCGTAACTAAGAAACAAATGCTAATTCGATGATGCCGGCTGGCAAACTGATTCACTATGAATGTAGGCCGCACCCCTTAGCGGCAGAAGCTCGTACTACATCCGGTTCGCCCTCTATTGACACAGTCTTGAAACTTTCCGATCGCACCTCGTAGGATCTAGTGTCGGATTCTCTGAGCACGACAATGGACCTTAGGGTTTATAAAATGCAGGAAGAGTCTTTCACATGTGACCGGACACTAACTTCTTAAGAACGTATCAGATTCGCAGTGATTATCGAACGATCGTCTGATTAAAAAGCTGACGAAGCCAATAAGAATATATTTTCTTGTTTGGGAAACAAGACGGAAGTAATATTTGTCAACCACGAAAATGTATCTGTAGAAGTCTGTGTGGGTTTCCATAGACGAGAAACTGGTCATTGTATCTTTTGTGGAGAAAATGTCACTACGGAGATACGGTTTAAATTAGTTTCAAATTTAATTTAAGCTTTCATATGAATCGTTTGATGTTTTGACAGTTACGAATAAGCAATACAGTTGAATCGACCATAAAACCCGCAAGCAATCACTGAAACAATATTTGCATTGAAACCAAAAGTAACGTTGAGTTATGCGGTGTGCCGCACTAGCAGGCTGTTGTCATTACATTCAGGCCTACCAACTTACCAGGACAACTGTCAGATCTGACAAACAAATAACGGGGCAAAAACTGGAAACACTGATTTGTTGGTGTTTGTTGTTAGGATTCAGTTTTAATTTTTGTTGAAGTGTGTTTTATTAGTGTTTGTTGTGATAAGTAAAAAAGTAAAGCTGTCCCACTGTACGCCATATAGGCGCTTGGGGGGAGAGGTAGTATAGCTCCTACTCATTATTGACGTGGGCAGGAGGAAGTAAACATTGAAGCCTCCAATTGAAAAGTTGAGATGGCATTGTGAAGTCACGTGAAAAGGCTGAAGGTTTCGAGAAACTACGAAAGCAGCTCTCGCCCTCCCCAGTGGCGCAATTGGTTAGCGCACGGTACTTATACGACAGTGTCCGAGCTATGCCGGGGTTGTGAGTTCGAGCCTCACCTGGGGAATAATTTTTTGTGAATTTCTTGCTACTTTTAGATATCTTGATATTAAAATTACAAATGTATTCGGGTCTTAAACTTATCGTTTAATGTTTTATTTAAAAAAATTTAAAGATTTTACTAAATAGTGTGGCTATGAAATCGAGTAGGCATGAAGTGTGCTTAGGGAAAATGAGATAGTGTACAACCAAGGAGTACATAAGAAGATAATATTAAAATGCATTTTAAAGAAATTTACTTGAATCATTTAACACGCGGCTGGACACGACATGACAGGACTCTAATGAACGCTAATATATCTTCGGATTCCATAAAGGACGTGGATTTTTTGAGTAAGTTAACGACTGTTGGTTTCTCAAGAAGTACTTTCTTCTCTGGAGTTATATAGTTATGTTTGATACAAAATAATATTATTGCTATTGTCCAAATTATATATTTGCTTCGGTTTGATGACGATTAAGGCACCTGGATGTATGAAATGTAGGTTGGTGAGGGCATATTACAGCCTTTACAAATTGTACATGACAGCTATATTTGGGCACATATTTAGACTAATTCCAAATACATTTATGCGTACATTTAATGCAGCTAGCTCAATTAGGTAGTGAATTAGTAGCTTGGGATGTATATTACCGTTTGCTGAATGAGTTTGCTCAATTCCCGGCGTTATGATGGTGTCATCTTACGTGCAGTCAGGAACTTGATAACACTGGATAAGGTAAATGGACGTAGTGTATCCATATGGCTTCTGAAGTAGGTAGTAAAAAATGTACTTTTATTAGCCTGCTTTCCTTATCAGCGTTTTTTGCATAAAATGAATGCATGCTGGGGTCTCTTGCTGTCCGACCGCGTCAGAATCGATGGACGATTTTGATTAAATTTTTATATTGATGTAATTCCTTTATAGATTAATCACACTCATAATTTTCTACCATCGGCAATAATCGATCCACGAACTTGTGAGGTGAGAGCGATTCCAGCGACACTTATTAAAATGCCCTGAATTATTTTACTGTAGCACGTCTTCGAAGAATGTGCACGTTTTGGTGAAATAATTAATTTAATTGCACGTGAAACAAGATGGTGACAGTACGAATCTATACTTTGGTTTCGGTTCCACAACAGTCAGAGTTTAACCAACTAGCTTTTACTACAATTTTTCAGTAAAACATAACTTGTATACTAGACAAACGCGTTTTGACCTTAAATAGATCATAATCAGCGTCCTATTCTAATGCACATGTCATAACAGTGTAAAATATATAACTGGTCAATCTTTTTCCTTTATAATGTTTGCCATGATTAATAAAAGTTACAGTTGTTAAAATATGTAAAGAAATAGAATATTTTGATATTTATAAATTTGTAGTAATTTCATGTTCGGGACTTTTATTAAAATTAGTCGACACATAGACACTTTATAAGAAGACCTACATGAGTTTCTATGATGGGGAATCCCACAGTGAGTCCCCAGCAACATAGGCACCCACGCTTAGTATAACCGTTCTGGAGATTTCGTCAGCATTTGACCTCTGCAAATGGCGGCAGTGACGTCACAATCGGGAATTACAAGTTATTACTTGGAATGACTGTATGTTTAGTTGATGGTATTATACTGGTATTTGCCTGGAGGGCCTGAGGTAAACCGCAATAGGCCTCAAGGTGGCCAGTCTCTGGGATCATATTTGAAACCTGGACCTCCCGAATACAAATCAGAAATGCTAACCATTCGACCGCGACGTTTAATAAACAATTTTTCTTTACGTGGAATGTGACAAATGGTCTTTCGCCATGTTCTGTTCTGCTCATTCAGAGAGCAGGGTTTTGTTCGTATAGAAACGAACATACGTGAGGTCTGAAACAATACGTAACTCGTTTTGAACTTGTATGAAATCAAAGCCCGGCCTTGCTAATTAACGACCACACTTCAAAAGAACACATAAGCGTATACCAGTGTATAAATTCTATAAATGCTTTGTGCAAACTGAACAGTGAATTCGGAAGAGGCAAATAGGCTTCGTTTACTGTTTTAGAAACATAAATAGCACTAAAATAGCACATGCTTTGCTTTAAATTAGAATACTCGGTCGTCATAACGCAATATAATTGGACAATGTACCGAAGGCCGGGAATTAACTGAAATTCGTGTGTAAATGAGTACAAACACAAAATGGCCGTTTTAACAATGTATTATTATTGTTCGTTTGTAATACATTTCTACGTTTTACGACTGTCTTTAGCTTATTAGTGGATTAAACTGCATTTTAATTATACTTTGCCTTCCGTGTAGTTTAAGACGGAGGAAATATTTTTTTGGAAAGAATTGCACAGAGAGGTTAGGACTCTTCGATACATGTTATTACGGTGATCAAACAGAGGAAGGTTAGATGGACGGGGCATGTAGCACGCATGCAGGAGACAGGAAATGTGTACAGAATTTTAGTGTGGATATATGAAAGGAAGAGAGTATTTGATAGACTTAAGAGTAGATGGAATGCTAATAAGATTGTTTGTAGAGAAATTGAATGTGGTGGTGTGGGCTGGATTAATCTGGCTCAGAATGGGGACCAGTGACGAACTCTTGTGAACAATAGGGTTCCAGGTTCCATAAAAGGTGGGGAAATTCTTGACTAGCTGAGTCACTGTTAGCTTTTTAAGAAGGACTTTGTTACATGGAGTTTATTTTAGAATTGTTAGTTAAGAATGGGAAATTTAAAACGCATTTTTTATACCTCTTGGAAAGCAGTATCTTGTTAAGTTGATGACTAGTTCATGGTTTATTTAACGACGCTGTATTAATTAAAGTAGTTATGATGGATGTAACGAGATGACTGTGTACAGTGAAGTAGAAAATGTCGTAATGGAAATGTCCCTGATATTGTTTGAAGACGACTTATCATACAATTGTTTAGGATCGCGGTACCATAATTTACTTTAACAGATTACAAAAGTCCCTGAAAACGTGAGTTAGGGTATTTCTGCTCTTTGACCAAGGTTCGAATCCAGTACTTCCTGAATCAAAGTCAGGCTTGTTCGTAGTCGAAGTTAGGTAAGAAGGTTTTCTGAAAACGGATGTTATGGGAACAAATTGTGATGGATTTAAGTGGGCTAAATTGACTTAGGATTGGGGAAAGTTGCATTGAACATCTCAATTTTATAACCAAATAGTTAAAATTTCAAACTGTGCTCGGAAGGACAATGAACCGTCACTTGGTTTTTCTAAATTTCAAAATATTAACAAACAAACAACAGATACGAACAATTTTGCAACATACCTGGCTGTTCGACGGATCTCACACGCCGTTCCAGTTTGGCAAATCGAATTTCCAATGATTCATCCTGGTTTGCTGCTTCATTAGCACTGGAATGCTTCGCAATGTCGTTCTTCATCTCTTGAAGGGCGTCACAAGCGCTCATGTGGCAGATTCCGGAACAAGGAAAACATTGTACGACAAGGATTAGGAACGCAACAGCGTAATGCATACTCCTGGACATTGTAGATTCGCTTGTCTTGTGTTGCTGACTGTTGCTAACTCTGCTTAAATTCCTTTCCATACTCATTTTTGTTCTGAAATCTGAGGGAATGGACCATTTATAACTAAAGTAGCTCTTGGAGCACAGTCCTGGTTGAGAACCTCAGATGGTTACAAGACTTTTTCATGGAAATAAAATGTGCAACCTTTCCTTGGTCCCTGTCTGATCCAAATCGATGCAATCCACAACAACAGTTAAGATTATAGTATTGTAAATTTTAATCTTCGCATTTTTAGATAGCAGACAGGAAGTCGAAAGATTCTGAAGCGCATGGCAGCAAGAATTCTTAGAACTTTAATATGCTGTTAATTTTGTCGTGAATGCGAATTTGATTTGTCGCCGCAGTTCCAAATATTTGATCTCTGCCACATTTGAGACAGATTTATTACCTAGCGTTATAGCAAAATGTTATCCTGTGTTTTGGCCATGTATCTCGGTGTCTTGGTTTAAGACTGGTACGTGGAATCTGACACGGATGAAGAAAGTATTTGAGAAATGAAAATGTTCTCTGTGTAGCGAGGATGAAGATGCTGTAGTTATATTATTAAAATATTACGAAACGAAGAAGTTGAGAGAGAAATTTTTTAACATAAAACGACTCATGCTTAAGGAAGGGATATTTTACAAGATAATAGAACACTTATTTTTCAGTGTTCTGTCTTACGACAGGTCCATTGCTCTGCCCAAAAAGAGCTCTCCAGTTTTCCCTATTAATAGAACACTATTACGATATAATATAAATACGAAATATAGAACTTTACTTATATAAAATCAAACACAAATGGGAGAATAAAATCAGGAATTTATCAATGATGATTGGAGGTTTTCATGGCGGTGAGGCACTCGTCGCCCTGATGATGAGACATCAAGGATTTTTTAAACGTCGGTAAATTTGTACCGGGCTACAAGGCACTATCCCCAGAAGACAGCCATCTTCAGGAATTTATCATCTAATTTTTGGGAGGGGGCAGTAGAACTGTAATGATAATACAGAAAATATACGACAGGAAATAGGACTATCAGATATATTTATATTGGAGCTGTAAACCGCAGACACCTGGTGTAAGCGGGTGCAGACTCTACAATACATATTTTAATATTTTAAAATAATATGACACAGCATTAATATTTTTGAAGAAACAGGCTTTTACATCACACCAGAGAGTCCATTGAACAGAACGCGTGCAGTGGTACATCCGATCGTATTTACTGCCTTATATTCCTTGTGACCATCTTGAACTGTCAGTTCGCCTTCTTCCAGTAGACTTGCCTAGCGTAATCCGAAGCATGGCTCTGCCGATGCCATCTTGCGCTGACTCTCTGGTATCAGTCAAAGAATGTCTGTCGTACCCTGGCCGTCGAGAGGAGTAAGCAACTAGCAACTTTCGCTCTCTAATTTAAATTTTTTAACACTACTTTCAGGAAGAACGTGAGAAAAAATCTTAGTTTAACAATCAAACGTAAATAAATCTTAGGAATTTTGTGGGTTGTCACGCCATTAAATTATTTCTTTTTCTATTATCTATCCTTACACTTAGATAATGAAAGAAGTGTTCCTCAGCGGCAAAAAAATCTCACCTTTGTTGCTGGGGTCGTAATGTGCCGATCCCTGCTTTAGACAAAACAGACCTGCTGTTTCGGACATGGACTAAAATACGTCAATTTTGATGTCAGGTAGATTTAAACACATTTTGACTAATTGCAATCTATGTGTGTTTCATATCATATGTCAGCCCGTTAATTAATTTTATTGATTTTGATAGGGCATTAAGTCTGCGAGGTTGGGCTTTTACGAGGCCCGGGAAAATGTACGGTGTTTTGTATTTTAGTAAATGAAAATTTGAATACAGTTCAGTTCAATTCTTATAGCTATCACAAATAAGTACAATGCGTTCACAGATAAAAGTCAAATGCAACTGTCACTTCCTGGCTTACAGTTGGAACTACATGACTCACCGCCAAGAGCTACAAGGTTTTCCCGTTCGAGTCAAGTGTCGCTCCATAAAAACTTTGAAATCAACTAAACCTTTCTGAGAAGTTCGGCCTAAAGTTGTAATTAATGTAATGGAGGAAGGCCTTCTTCAGGACCGTTAGTCACTGAGGTCAATAAATTTCCAGCCATCTGCGAAACCCCAATGTTCATTACCTTGTTCACATCTGTTCTGTATTCAGTGAGACGAGTTTAGTTATCCTGTAACGTTTCTTACTACCGCGATGTTTTATGTCATGGAATGTTTAACCACTTGCACAAATCCAAAGCTCGAGAACCACCCCTTTTCGGCTGGCCGTTATTGATTATTCAGTGTCTTTAGGCTGCACACGTTTTATTAATTTATACATTCAGTTTTGTTTTGCAGGATTTATTGTTTAATGAAGGATAAGAAGAAAGAGAATGGCCTATTGTCCATTGTTGATTTATTCATAATAATACTATGGAAAATTACAAGTAATATACTTAGTTTTTTAAAAGGGCTGATGATTCAACAGGCTCTGAGCTGCTTCTCACTAAAGCGTTGTTTACATTTCGAAGTCAGACGAAGTTCCATTACGATATTACGTCGTATAATTTATAATGGATTCTTTCGTAAACTGCGGGTCTGTGCTCTTGTCCTTATGTTTTCGCGGCTTTTACTTCAATTTTCAGGGGTGAGCCTTGTCAAATGTTGAATATTATCCGACGTTTTGATAAACATTGCATTTGCCATCTTTATTGTAAATGTGTAGCGATTGGGACATCTACTTCATGCCCAATATAAGACTTACAAAATTCGGTCAACCACTACACATTTACCCTGTTTACAATTTGCCCGGATAGACCGAAAAGTGTTACGTGTCTCCGAAACGTCTGTGATCACCAAAGAACCACAATCAGTATTTCTACGGACTTGAAAGGTTCAGGCATAATTTAGACAACTTTTATTCGATTTAAGAACTGAAGTCGGCCGGAGGCGTCCTTCGTGATTAAAAATTTCAGTCCCTGTTTGTTCGAAAAAAACAGGCCTGTGGTTCCAAGTCTATTGATTGCAAAGTTAGTCCACAAATACATTAAACTGAAATTCAATACACGTGTTTGCAGAAATAAATAAAATTTATGAACAGGAGTTTGGAGACAATTAAGAGCGAACGTTGAAGTGTATAAACAAGTGACAATCTCAAAGTTTAACAGTGTAATCTAAGTTAACCAGAGTAATAAATTGCCTAAGTTGAACAGAATAAACCCAATGCTTAAATGGAACAGTGTAGTAAATTGTCTAAGTTAAACAGTTTTCTGAGTTGGGAGTCATAAATCGACGACTCGCCGGGCTGTTGCAACCCTTTAGCTCATTATCCCATTCCCAAAATTTATTTAACAATATTTTTTTGCAAATAAAACGTTGACCACCACTATTTGAATTTCAATAACCGATGTGAGATGAAAATCCCAAAAGATTTTTTTTGATTTTATTTAACGAATACTCAGCTTCCGTCTTCGCTTTGCTGAGAGCTTAGTTCAATCCCAGGACAGTAGATGCGTAAATTACAACAGGACAATTTTCAGAGGGGAGAAACAGTCATATTCATACTCGTCGCTATGAGAACCTCAAATCTTACAATTAATTATTGCTCTTTTCTCATTGTGAGGTGTGCGTTAGGCGTGACCTGCCAGCATAATTTTTGTCCTCATTTAAAGTTCCTACTTTCCCCAACACTTGCCTTTTGGTTTTAATGAATTGAACATCAACAGACAAAAACTAGTGCTGCTCGTAATTAAAGATGTTTAGCACGAATACTGTGGAATATTTTAAGGGATTATTTATTGACCTCAAGTGAGATTCATGATGGACAGTTTTCTCCTCGCTAGTTATCATTACGCCATTGCTCCATAATAATCTATCACCGCCCCACTAGATGTGCGATATACCTGACCAAGCAGCACATTATCATACCTCGGTCCTGCGTTAGGGGCTTCGTTTCTGACCTGACCCTTGGCTGGTCACAGACAAAAGGTACTTGTCTAAAATTCTCCTATAAATCCATTTATCTTACGAATTGACTAACCGACTGAGTAACCAACCAAGAATAAAACAACTAATTAACACTGTGTTAGCAGAAACCGATGTTTAACACTACTAACAAAATCGAACTCACTAAAAACAATTTTAATGTTGCCCTCAAATCTCCTCAGTTTTGAAATTGTACGTTTTCCAAGAGGTTTCCCAACCAAAATTCTGAGTTAATTTCTGATCCTTATAATCACCTGCATGACGCATAGTGATCTTCCAGAATTTAGCATCTGTTCCGAAAATAATGCTAATATAGTGATATAAGGTGAGATTTCAGGTTCTGACGGCGACGAGTTTGAGGATGGCGGTCTACTAGGAGGCTTTGCCGCGTAGTCTGGTACATATTTACCGACACTACAGGGGTCCTTACTGCCTCCATTGTCAAGGCGAAAAGTACTTCTAAAACATCGGCCAATATCTAACAAACTACACGGCGAAGCCTCTTAGTAGACAGTCATCTTCCAGGTCTGTAACTTTGGTCTATTCTAAAAGCGGTTTACGATAAAAGTCTATTTGGTGTTATTCAAAACTCGGTATTGTGATAATTATATTCACATTGGCAAGAAAGTAACTGTAAAGAGCATACTGTCCGTTGGAATTCGAAAGTGGTAGTCGAGTCTCCTGGCAAAAAATCAATCGAACTGTAAGGATCCTCACAAGCGCTGGACATACGTCCAATAAATATTCATTTGCAATAGCGACAGCTCTCTCTGCCTTAAAATTTTCATGAATTCAAATTTTATATCGTAGTAATCTCTAGTTAATTTAAATAATCCTCGTTTATTGTGTTCATTGTAGCAGGGACACGTGTGTAAAAAGGGCTACTCAATAATTCGGAAACTAATTTTATTTAAATCCTTTAATGCATTGAAGCTTACACGCTGCTTAGAAGATATCGTAAATCTTTATACATCAGTCTTCTGGGTTGTTGCGCCGTGTAGAGGCAGAAGTTTACCGACGTTTCAGAGGTCCTTACTGCCTTAATCATTCCTTGATTATGGAGATAAGTACCTCTGAAACGTCGGTGATGTAGCAGACTGCACGGCGCAACAACCCTGAAGACAGTCATCTTCATAATTGCTGCCGTAAGAACATGAAATATCACCCAATATTGGCCTACTGTAAGGTTTTATCTTGAATAACTGAGGATATTCACGAATATTTTAAAGTTGTATTGAAAATGGGTAATTTCCAAGTACAAGTCAGGGGCTGGTAAACCTTTTTTTTTTTTGACTTGACAATTTTAATCTCGCAACATCGGTACTTGGTAACCTGGGTAAAGTTTAATAGCAGGGACTGTAACATTTTTATGCTGTTAATGATTTATGAAACCTTACAGCTAAACATTTTTTTTACTCGTTTAAACATAGAAAGCGTAGTAAAAATTCTTAAGCTATTTTCAGACGTATTTACTTACTACTTTATTTATTGATCGCGCACCACAATATCGCCATCTGAAAGCAGACGCTGAAATCTGTGTAGATTTATCCGAGCCTGTGTCTGAAGAAGGTTTAAAATTCACTCAAGTGTTTGCAAGGAACTGTTCACACTGGTATAACTTCTGCACCATGAAACACACAAAACTTCAGCGTCCTACAAATATATAAGCTTGTAAACAGGACTTATCGAAAATGTGACTGTAAATTCTGACCTAAACTGCAACCTCATCTCCACGAAGAATAAGAAGAGGGAGGCAGGTTGTGATTAACGGCTTCCTCATTAACTGTTATGATGCAATGTATGTACAGGATGTGTACTGCCCACCGCGAATTATACTTCGTATTACTTAGCGGGTTACCGGTCGGTTATTCGCGATTTGAACACTCTCTATATTATCAATAGTGATAATTATGGAGATGTATGATTTGAGGTTTTCACAGTGATGAGTATGAAGATTTCTGTCTTCTGGGTTGTTGCGCTGTGTAATCTGGTCGATGTTTACCAACGTTTCAGAGGTGATACTGCCTCCGTCATCAGGGCGATTCTTAGTATGAATATTTCTGACTTCTGGGTTGTTGCGCTGTGTAGTCTGGTCGATATTAACCAACGTTTCAGAGGTCATGCTGCCTCCATCATCAGGGCGATAACTATGAAGATTTCTGTCTTCTGGGTTGTTGCGCTGTGTAGTCTGGTCGATGTTTACCAACGTTTCAGAGGTCATACTGCCTCCGTCATCAGGGCGACGGAGGCAGTATGACCTCTGAAACGTTGGTAAACATCGACCAGGCTACACAGCGCAACAACCCAAAAGACAGAAATCTTTAATTATGGAGATGTTGCTATGTTGACATTACAGTGAAAAATTAATGTTTTTCCAGAGTTCTATGTAGTGCCTGTCCAAAGCAAAATGTAGATCACACTCCACACCCTGAAACCTGATTTCCTAAAGGTCATTTTTAATATTGTCCTCCCATCTTCGCCTAGGTTTAATAGAATGGTATCTTCCCTTCAGGCTGAAGATCGCCCTGATGACGGAGGCAGTATGACCTCTGAAACGTTGGTTAACATCGACCAGACTACACAGCGCAACAACCCATAAGACAGAAATCTTCATACTCACTGCTGTGAAAACCTCAAATCTTCCCTTGAAGCTCTTTATCAAAATTTTATATGTATTTGTAATCTTCCAACTGCGTGTTACGTGCCCCACAAATCTCATATTTTTTGAAGATTGGTGTCTTCTGGGTTGTTGCGCCGTGTAGTCTGGTAGATGTCCACTGACGTTTCAGAGGTCACGCTGCCTCCATCATCGCCTTGATGAACACAAACTTTTCTGAAGTACACAGTAGCAGTTATTTTATAAACTTGTGTCCGTGGTGAAGAAGTGTAACATGTAACTTAATAATAAAGAATTATGGAACATCCTGTGAAGAAGTATTCGCATGAGCGAACTAACGAACTTGAAGATGAAGTAGCGGGACTCGTCTTTGAGAGTCCACTGAAGTGTGCTCTGCTTTGAAAACGAAGCCGGATATTCTATGCAAATTCTAATTCTATAATAGTCAGGTTTAACGGAGTATCAGTGTTGATTTTGTTGTTTCTAGTCATTATAAAACGTGAAAAGTTTGTGGGCTAGCTACTTAGATTCAATTAAGAACAAGCTATAAGATAAGATTCCCGGAATGTGCCGATGGGATGTTCCATAACGTAGCTTGTATATCTGTAGGTCCGATGTTGATACAATTCTGTTCATTATATGTTAGCGTTTAAAATAAATAAGAAAGTAAACATCAGGTTGATTCTTACGTCTTACATTCTGTATTTCGTTTCTTTTGATAACTTAAATCGGAATAGAAACAACGAAAAATGTAAGATTTATTGTTTGAAGTTGCTAAATATAGAATTTTATAAAAGTAATTTCTTCTGGAACAGTCGTGGTTCCATGGAACGGACAGACCTGAGTTTCGCATAAGGCGTTCATAAGATGACTTGCCGTAACTTTTTTTTTTAGTGTTCTGTCTGACGACAGGTCCATATGAACAGGATCCTTCCATCCTTTTCTCGGACTGGGACCCTTTCATATACGTTCTTGGCAGATGATCCAGCAGTGTTTTGCCATTGCCTTCTTCTGTGTGTGAATGGAGTAATTGTTGGGATGCCACGGAGGAACCGGGGAAGCCCCCGGAGGAAAACTCCGTGTTGCCTAGACCACGGCCTTGCCCAACACAAGTTATAAATTCAGGCACCGCCGGGAATCGAACCCGAGACCCCAGGATTACAAGGCCAGCGTAACATACCGTAACATAATAGAGGTCAAGTAATAACTAACTCCGTGGCGCCGAATCCATCCTACGCTTGTCTATGCAAGAAATTTACCGCATTTTATAAGGATATATTATCGTGTTCACAAGAATTTGTCATAAGCCAGACAAGTCCACCTTAAGGTTTTAAGATTAATTTTAACATTATCCTCCAACATACGTTTTGGTATTCCAAGTGGTATCTGTCCTCAAGATTCTATATGCATTTAACATCTTCCATACGCGTTAGATGTCTGAAATATCTCATCTCTTTGATTTAATAATCCAATGATATGTAGTTAAGGGTAAAATAATGAAGTTTCTAATTATGTAATTTTCTATAAACCTTGATATTGCTGACAGCTTTTTAAGTCCAAATATTCACCTCAATGCTTTATTTTTAAAAAAAATCTCATAGAAATTCAAATGTAACGTATAACACACGGATATACGATTTATACATCAGAATCTGAAAATGTTACATCAGAGTGTCATGCCAGTTCTGACAACTTATTCGTTCATATTTCCCGCTAAGTTTTCATCTGGTACTCCTACTCCATACACATTAGGATCAAGAATTTCTTAACAATAATGTAGTCTACGCGTATAAAAATTGTCAGAGAAGTTTTCTACAGTAATAGCAATATTAAAAACTCTCAGACTTCACTGAATGATAAAGGCAAAAAATTTATAAAGGTGGTATAAAGAATTTATTGTAAAATGTGTTTATGATAAATGAAACTTCCCCTCATGTCAGGAATTTTAGTATAAAACACGAGAGAAACGAACAGAAAATAAATATAAGTAATAGTAAATACATTTTGGCTATTGGTAATTTTTTCCATTTTGGTCACCAGATTCTATCCAAACAAATGTAAGCTGTACCTCTTCAGAACAAGTTCCTTTTTTTATTCATTTGGGTAAGGTTGTATTTCCATCACCTGCGCAACTATTTAAGTACAAACAGCTAACAGTTCTCTGACGTAAGTTAACACTGAAATGTTTTGCTGTCATAAATAGAAATATGTCCATACTATGATTTATCTGTAGTCTGTGGCTCTTATTGAAATATAACCGACTACAAAATAGCAGGCACACCTTCATTAAAATTATATTGTCTCGCGTTAAACGGAATCAGAACGCAGTGTTATTATGGCAGATATTTATTTGCAAGTGTTTAAGCATTGTGTTTTCTCAGTCAACATTTTTAAAGTACTCTGTATTATTTTTATCATTCGTTTTATGACAGAAATTATGTGGCCCTGCGATTTCATTAGCCCTACTACCACTGCTTCTGCCAGAGTCACTTATCGGCTGGCGGTTTGAATTACCATAATTTCAGCTACGACACACACTTGGACGTTTCGGTATTATTTCAAATGTGAATGTGATTATTCATGTAACAGTAGCGTCTTATGATGGATCATTTAAAACATGTAAACTTGAAGTCTTTTTGTTTACCAACCCTTCAAAGGGCAAATAATATCGAAGAAATAGCAATAATTAGGTTCCTGCTAAAAACGCATTCCTTTTAAAAAGTTGTCTTTTAATAATGCTTATAGTAAGTTTTACTGCGTATTGTAAGATCTCAACTAAACCTATGAAACGCCAGTGTTACAGACGTTTAAAGCAGGCGGTACACATAATTACCACTGCCCTTATAAAGGGGTAAACAGTGGTATTATGCGAGAAAGAATTTTTAATGAACCGTTAAAGAATTTACATTTCTTGTGAAGATTCTGTCTCATCAAAAATGTCATTGTATATTTATTATTTAACTCTCCTCATTCTGATTGCTTGCAGTATTTAATAGGAATTGTGTGTGAAAGTGTTGGCCTGTATATAACAAACCATGCGAGATTCAACATCTGTCTATTATCGTACAAATGAAAGGCGATGAAAAAGTAATGAAAGACATCCAGCTTCAATTGTATAAAATAGGGGTAGCTACTGGTAGGTATAAGGAAATAAAAGAGAAACATACAAAGAGGGAGAACGTGATTTCTAGAAGGAATCGCTGGAAATATTTTAACTGATGGAAAGAGCTAGAAGCGTAAGATATAAACTCAAGACTGGTACGTACAACATTTTAATATAGAAAGGATGCTAAAGAACATTTTAAAACTGGAACGAAGACAATTGTCACTGAAATATTTTAAATGAAGCGATGTCGCCAGACTAGGAGATGTGACGATCGGGCCTGATTAAAGTGAAGATAGAAGGTCCAACCCTTGAGGCGTCAAGTTGAAGACTAAAGTTCTGAAAGTTCATGGCAGACTTTGTCTCAGAACTAAGAAACTTTTCTTGATGTCGTGGCAATGGTTCGTCCTCCAATGCTGACCTTCCTTTGGGAAGGAAACCACCATTAATGTTAAAATAAAAAATGTAATAACAATTTTGTTAGTGTGATAACAATTCACCGAAGATGGTAGCAATAAAACTCCCGAAACGTCGTGTATTATAAATTCCTCGCGTGTTGGACAATGCTACTAACCTAACCTTACACGGGATACTGTTTATGTTTAAGAGACTGTGTTATGCATGGCTGACCATGTTCACAGTAATGACGCTAGATGGCATAATGCACAAATGCTGCTACCATTATACAGCTTTTGGACGTACTTAAAATATTGATGACGAGAAATTGAAATTTCCGTATTGGTGATTTTTTTAGTTCTGATTTAAAAAGGGAGGGAAAGGTATGTGATGATATTCACAAACTACCTTGTACTGTGTCTGAAGATTGTACACCAGACACAACTCAGAATCCCTGGAAACAAAGTTAGAGGTATTCATACATAGTGAAACCTAAGAGTAGTAAATACTGAAAATATTTCCATTTTGCTCTGATGATGAAGGCAGCAAGGACCTCTGAAACGTCATTAAACTTTACCAGACTACACGGCGGAACAAGCCAGAAGACAGCCATCTTCAAACACCCCGCCGTGAAAACCTCAAATCCTACTTGTTGTTTCTAGTTTAATTTATTGCCAATAATGAAGTAAGAAATAATTTTTTTTAATTAATTTAACAACAAAAATACATTTACATTACAAAAGATTTATGTCTGGTGTGAAACATAGAAATTCACGTAGAAGCCTGTATAGGATATTATAGATATTCGCTCTTCCATGTGGATACATGTTCTTATTAATTAACTTTACTGAGTCAAAAATATTTTCAAACTAATTCAGCTATATGCAGTGTCAACAGACGAAATAAAAATCAGCTTCAAAGACCAAATTGCCAGCCTCTTATTTTTTTTTTCAAAATAGTGCATATTGTCCTAACAGAATATTCAACAGTCTATCATTAAGTAATATGGGTAAAAGGGCACAATTTAAAGTAACAGTAAAGGGTAAGAAGGGCTTATGTAAAACGTAATTCCTATTGACTTAACACATTACTGAACGCTAAAAATAACGTTGATTTACGAAGATAAAATTCAGTAGCATCACTTACATTTATACGATGTAGAACGCTGAAGATGGCTGAATTTTAAGTTGTTGCGCCGTGCAGTTTTGTAAAAGTTTACCGACGTTTCAGAGGTGCTTGCTGCTTCCGACTCATCGCCCTAATGATGGAAACAACTAAACCGCCATTAGCTTAAACTGAACTACGATGAATCCAATGACAAATTACCGAAGTTCTAAACTTTGTCCACAGGCTGGAAAGACATGTATGTGCAACTTTGTGGGGATGACTGTACAAAATTTATTTGTTTAAATACGTCGATAATGGTCGAATTTGGTATTTTGTTCTCATATCAGGGATCGGTTTTGCTCTCTAGGTATTAATATCTAATGTAAGTGCTTGAAACTTTAAGGAAAAAGTTCTAATGCCGCAGAAACTTTTAGGTGCCATGCCATCGTGATTTTACTCTGTAATTCATCTAATATTTGCTGGCATTATAATATGGCTGGAAGACGTGAAGGTTTCTTTGCGAAGAATATAAACTTCAAAGTCGGTATGTTAGGACGCGACGCTATAAATTCACACTTGACATAGTTTTAGACAGCTGGATTCTACACGAAAAGAAAGTTGGTCTAAAGGAACACGTCACCAAAGTACAGCAGCAACTTTGAGAATCGGATCATAACACAATTCACGTATTTATGTCACGTAGTTTGAAGACAGAGGCATCGTACAGTCTGCAGAAATGAAGTGTTTGGAACATGTAGTTCGAGTGTAATAATAATGTTCAAAGAAGCGCGCTAAAGTCTCTGAGACTTATCAGTACATCAGTTCTTACTTATTTTCTGGAGATACCGGATTCAAATCTCGCGCTGGGTCCCTCGTCTTCTGACGAAGGGATTTCGTGGTGTTCTTTATCATATTCATGGGCATGGCAAACTCTTTCCGAATACTTCCCCCCACTCAATTTGTCCTATCTTTACATCTTATTCGACGTTAATTTATCAGCCCCTGTAATTTAATTAAGGCCTGAATTGATTAATCGACCTAAATATATATTTTCATAAAGAAAGTCTCTTAAAGTGATATACTCAAACCATAATAGTTCCTTTATGTGTTCAGTGTTTAAATACATTCATTTAAATCTGCGCTGTGACCACAGAATGCGCCTACTTTTTAGAAATATTCTTAGAATAAACAGGGATTATTTTCTAAACAGCGTTAGTCAACTCGTCTTTACAGTGGAGACGCGTCGTATTCTCTTTGATGCAGATACAGAATTTTAAACATTATATAGGTACAGTTCATACTTCATACTTAAAATACTGCTTTTACTTTTAACTCTCAAGATGCAGGCAGTATGTTCCTGCGAAACGTTGATATGTATCCACAAGTCTACACGGCGTTATAGCTTAGAAGACCAACAAAGATATCTTAACTGCAGTTAAAACATTTATCTCGCATAGCTTTGATGTTATTTTAGATTCATACAAAAGTTTAATATGTTAGATCTGAGGTTTTTACAGCGGTGAGTATGAAGATTTCAGATTCATCGCCCTGATGATGGAGGCAGTATGACCCCTGAAACGTTGGTAAACATCGACCAGACTACACGGCACAACAACCCAGAAGATAGAAATCTAAAAAACTTTAATAATTACAGGTTGTGTAGGAAAGAAACAAAGACAGTTAATTACGTATGGCGTTTACAAGAAGCCGCTATTCAACAAACGACATCGAATACAAATATCTGGGGCCCATAATCGGCTGAAACATTTTTGACCCTCTATACCATTACCAGTTTCTGAAAAAATAATCTGCTTCATCAGATAAGTGTACTGATGAATGTTGTTGACAATAATTATTTCTTGCCTCGCGGTGCGTAAGATTGAAAATTCGTTTAAAAGCAGAAGTCTTAATCAGCAACCACGGCCTGTTTCTGCTGTTCGTTACTTAATTTGCTTTAAAAATCTTGAAGTATTAGTTGCAGTTTTTATTTTCGTTCTGTACGTAATATTTCGCCTTCTATGTCATCTCTTCGTTCAGAATTTTTTCTTCGAGTACCTATAAATAACATTCTTACTTGTTTTTCTTCGACCATCCGCTGAATTCTCTTGACTAAATTTTTGTTTTATCCGTTTTGTAGTTCTGTGTTGTGCCTAAGTAAATAATTCTTTCTTTGCATTTCTATTTCCTAAAGTTTCTTGGTCGGCAAGTAGCAGCTTTCATTTCCGCAAAATAATATTGTTTTATTGAACTTTTTCCTGTAATTAATATTTTAACATATTGAACATGATTTTACCAAATTTCAATTATTTCCTTCTTATTGAAATACTTGTGTAAATTTTGTGTTTGAAAGACTCTAAAATGTATGATCGAGGTTTTATGTTACTTTTGATGTGTTACACATTACACAAACGTTTTTAATATTAATTTATGTTAAATAATTAGTGTTATTTAAATATGTATAATTCTTGTACGTTATATATATACAGCACTGCTACATATACCAGTCTGTTAATAATACGGTGAAAGTTTCTCTTTGTTCTGAAAGCCAAATTAAATCCTAAAATACACTCTGCGTATGAAAATTACATTGTATCGCATTAAAATGATAAAGCACTCTGTTTATCTGCTGTTAATGCTACCTCGTAAATTGGTTAAACACCAAGCCATGAAAAAGTATGGGGGTAATGGTGGCATTGCTCCTAGAATTCTTAGGTTTGATATTAGATGGAGGCGAGTGGTCAGCTTCAAATTTCCTCCGCCTTAACCAGCAGTCTTTTCTGGGATTAGAACTATGGTCGACTAGCCTATAGCCAGTCATTATAGGCCACTTGGTGAGGTATTTTGGTTTATCGAATTTGTCGTGGATGGTTACCTCGGTAGAAATTTAGTATAAATTGTCTGTTAGAAATCCGTGCCTCTCGTTTTGTTATAAACGAACGAGATTCAAAATGGATTTGTAATAAATGCAACCCATATTATTTCTCTTTGAGATATGGCAACCATGTGGAAGAAACAGTTTATTTTGAAACAAGTCTGTGTTCCCTTTTTTTAACGCTGTTAAAGAAAGTTTTATATTCTTTTTTCGTTTTGAATAATACATCAGCTGAAGAAAATTAATGTTGAATTTGTAGAGCATAGAACGTGTTACTAGAAACTTGGGTAGAGAAACAAGATATGCTCACTTTCATGTATTCTGAATTATGGATTCCATTATCCTCATAAATAAATTAAACTAAAACGAGTTTATTTGAGCTCATGCTTGATAAAAACATGTATAACGAAAACCTGAGTCAATAAGGAATATTATGTGAAATATCTTTCGCTTCATTTGTCAGATTTACATTGAAATGTTTAATTTACAGCAAAGTTCATCTCATGTTATCTACCTCGGTCTCCGATGAAAAATAGGGTTGTCCAGAATAGAGTCGTTACCCATTGAAGTAATTTCAATGTAAACATTTTGTGAGACTTAGGATTCTTCTCAGTTTTGGATTTCCGCTAAATAAACTTAGAGTAACAATCTAATGTGTGTAGTTTATAATGTGCTGGTAGTCCCCGATCTAACAAACATTTGCGTTCCTGGAGACAGTTCATAAAGCGAGTCGCAATTTTCCATAAGCGCAATGTTACAATTTGGTGTTACGTTCCAGAATGACCGAGAAATGACCAAAAACTTATAAATCAGTATTTTTATTGCCTAAAACAAAACGTACAAGCAACGGAAACAGATAATGCACGCGTTATAAAAATACAGAAAAATAATGTCAAATTGGCCAACTGACTTGTGTACATTTCACGGTTTAACTGACTGACTAGGCTTCCTTTGTTTACGTTTTCTTTATCAGTGTTCGGTTTAGTTCGGAAGATTTCGGGTAAACGAGTTCGCTTTCGGATGGCGAACCAAGCAGACGGTACCCGCTTCATTATAATACGTCTGTGAGGGAATTTTCATAACGCGGATCTTCGTAAAGCGAGGACTGAACTTATCCACGAATAACAACGGAAAATGCAGTGAAATTTTTATTGTACTACCACAGATTTTTCTCACAGGATCCGGGGAAAAGTATTAGAAACATTTAGGCTGTGTAGGGCCAGCGGAATTTCTAATTTGCTACTTCCCGAATGCAAGAGCATCGGGCTGGTGTTGTACCAAGTGTACACAGCGGATGAAAAATGAGGTATGTCTCAGCAGAGACGCACTGGGTTCAATGTCAAAGCCCCCCATGAAATGAAATGGAGAAGTTCATTGTCTATTGACGAATTTGAGTTTAGAAGTGAAAGTCCTGCGATTGAAAGAACATATTTATGCTACCTTCTTGACTAACTCCGTGGAGAATCGATAATCGTTCATGTGGCCAAGAAATCTATCGTCCAAAACGTCGTTTTTAAAGAATTTATAATGCCAAAAAAGAAATGTTTTATTTGTTTCCTTGAAACTTACACTCTATTTTGAGTAAAATATAATGCATACGTACTTATTTTTGGAACGCTTCCTGGAAAACGACAGCTTGGAAGACGAAGAATAAGATGGTAGAACAACACTAAGATAGAAGAAAGAGAGGCAACTGGATGGAACTGCTTCAGGATAATTTCCAACGGGGGACTTAGGTATTCGTTGTGTTGAATCGTACGTTACTTTGGATATATATTAATTATTTACCAACAAGACTGCTGTTTGCAAACAATGACGTCATAAATCATTAACTCTGCGTCAGTGACCTATTAAATACAGCCGCAAATATTATATGAGTAAGACCGATTATTGTTTTGGTGGTCAAATCAAGGAGGATTAGATGGACTGGGCATGTAGTACGCATTGGAGCGAACAGAAATGCTTGCAAAAATTCAACCACAGTACATAAAGGGAATAAACCACTTTGAAGATGAAGTGTACAATACATGGGAGGTTAATATTAAAGTTGATATTAAATAGTTAAATTCTCAAAAAAAAGTCTGTGTTACGTTGAGTCTTACCTATTTGTATATGCGAATTTAAATCGTATTGCGGTGTTGCCTGCGAGGGCAGGGGCAATTCCGTCGACAGCGTTTGTATTGGACAGTGAAACTTGTTGAACCGAGTGTGCAAAAAGGTTTGTCGAGGGGAAAGGAGGGGTAGTGTCGCGTAGACGCACGGAGTGTATTCCGTCCGTCCGTCCCTTCGAACGGGGGTGTCCCTTCAGTCGAATGGATCCTCTTGAAGGCAATAGTTGGTCGAATGACGCGATCTCCTTTTCAGGAAGGAAGATTTCGGACGCATTAACCTGCCGAGTTTTAATCACACTAGTACCTTTTTATATTTAATTTAATTCATGTTTGAGTAACGAAAATAATTATTTAAACGTAATAAAATGTTAGACTAATTTAGTTGTAAGTTGAACATATCGTAGATTAAATTTATTTTTGGTGTTTGCATTACACGGTAATTTTAAATGCATAATAACCTGTGTTATTAATATTTGTAGGTGTATTTGATTTCGTATTTACTTTAGGAAGAGTTTAAGATAACTTTAACACTTAGGGAATGTTTAAAAATGTGACATTTTCTATAATCTGTGCATTTTGTGATTCAGATACGTTGCACTTGAGTTATTTAGTTAAAAAGTTTCAATATCACTGAGAATATGCATAATTATACGTCGATAATTTAATGAACTTGGTTCGTACACCTTATATGTGTTTATGATTCACTGAAATGTGAAGTGGGTATCAGAATCTAGTGACTTCTACAGGCAACATGGATACTTCAAACGAGTAAGTACTTTTTATGGTTGTGAATCATCTTCGTGACTTGATGTATTTAAGCTGTAAAATTCATGTTTTCAAGCATATTGGCTGTTCTGTATGATGTTGGTCAGTGTTTAATCGCTGTGTCAGAGGGTCATATCAAATCGGTCAAAACAATTCAGTCCATTTATTGTAAACAGTCACTGCTGGTGTGAAAATAATAAAAAAGAAACTATAAATTTTGATCGGATGTGGGATAAGGTAAACGTTTGTTTAAATTTCGTTTTCGTTTTAGTTCATTAAACCTCTTATTCGTAAATTAATATAAATATGGTTTTTCTTAATCCCGTTATTAAAAATATTTCAACTCTAGTCACGAACCTTATTGATACACTACGTTATGTAATTTGTGACCTGCATGTGTTTTTATATCGAGCTGTAACAAAACTTGATAAAGTTCTATTAGCGTTTATAGGAAATCAACACACACGTTTGGTGAATTTTCCCAATACGATTTTGGTATATGAACTGAAAACATAATGGGGAGGTCGTATTTAAGTGTTAGTCCGGATCTAGTATTTGATTTTCCAGGCTACTTGCGAACTTATATATTTAGTATAAAACATCGAATAACTAACGAAATTCATGGAGAAGACTCTATTCAAGATATCCCAAGTTTTTTTTATGGAATTTGAAGATTGATTGCTATGCCTATCCGGAGCTAGATGAACCTAGTCCACACTCTCAAAACCACGATTTATTATTCATTTTAATATTATTCTCTCATGTACCTATACATCTTGCAGCTCTCCGACGTGACTAAGTCGTCTGACTAAAATTTTGTATATATTTCGCATTTTCCTTTCGTATGACATTACACAAAACGCAGTTTTTACGGTGAGGAATTAACCCCCTCCACGACCCTGAAGCTGGAGTGCCTGCCCTTAGCTTTCCGTGATGTTTATGTAATATGTTTTTAAGGTCTGCAACGAGTCATTGTTTTATGCTGCCGCGTTAGGACCCCTTGTCGTATGTCCTAAGTGTGTAAATGAATTTTTAGAAATTGTGCTTTTAGTCAAAAGTATTTTAAATTGAAGCTACTGTAATTAATAAGATGCATATTGACATTTACACTGGTTGTAATTTAGACACGTTACAGCCCAGAATAAATGGATTTCAGCTAAACTTTGTACGCGGCACGTGTTCATAATTTTGGCCAAATTTTAACGCGCTATTAGAGGTGCGACCCTAGAAACCGAATATCAGCCGGTTTGCTCGTTACACTGTGTACATTATTTTCTCATTTCTGTCAACACAATTCAGGATCAGACATTTAAAGAAGCCACAATCTCGGTCTGTATATCTACTAGCCTGATAATTTTCTAGGTTTTCCTCAGTCCCTCTAGGCAGAAGTCGGGATAGTGTCTTAAATTAGGCCAACAATTACTTCAACATTGTTTTTAATTCATTATTCTTCTTATCATTCGACGCTATGACAGACTGGCCAACTAAACCACAAATAAATAAATAAAATTCTCTGCTCCGCCGAGTTACTTACCGATTTAACGTCCGGTAGACTTCATTCGGTGGGCAATCAACCCATCAAAAGGACTTTACGTACAAAGGACAACATAAGAGAAGAATATTACGTATGCCAAAAAGGAAATATATAGATAAATAGAAGTTGTTAGCGAGATTAGATCGAGAACTTGTCCGGTTGGTGCTAGACTACAAAGACGCTTTGTAGGCCAGAAGGAACTTGCAGTTATTGGTCAAATAGGAATTAGACGATGCTTCGTAAAATGGACTTCTTTCAACCTCACTTATATACCAAATACTGAAGAGGTTGGTAGTCAGAATTTAATTGGTTTGCATCTTGCCCGCGGCACAGACTTATGATTTTACTCAGTCATTTCAGGTAATTGAGGACTGCTTCCTCTCGAATCCTTCCAGATTCACTGTCATTCATTCCCATCACATTCGTGATTAGCGTCTTATGTAACCAGAGCACCAACAATTGTGGACGAATTGTTTAAGTCCAGTTTAGGATCTCCAGACTGATTCTATTTGTAATTAATCCTCAAATATTTCTTATGAATCTGATGGGACTCCTTGGATGGCCAATCTCAATGTCTCTACCCATGTCCATACCGCCCACTGGGCTCGAACTCATGATCCCTGGGTGCTTGGAGTCCCAGGCCGTATGCTTTTCCGCGGTAATCTCATTTGAACATAACTTTCATACAAAAACTACACTGAAATACGACGTTTAATCCACTGAGAACGATGTAGTTGTGTGGCGGAGAGTTGAAAGAGGTATGAAGTGCTTTACACTTTATTAAAGTCAGCTTTGCCTCCAATTAAACATAACTGATGCAGAAACCCATTGCGTATACTGCCACTTTTATTCATACATTTTTCTCTTTAATCTCAAAAGGATGCTTTCAGTCATGTGAATTACAGCTTTTTAAACATTTTTTCGAAGCACTCATTAATTAGACTCGCTTTGTACGTATCTACGAATAAAATATCTTAATAACGAATTCTCACAAAATTTAGTATGGACGTTATAACATTTGATGTTACTTATTTTCTACATTTCTTAATATTATTATGCGATTTGGTATGGACCTTATGCTGTCTTGAGGTGGGAAGTGACGCTCAGAGATCATGATTTTAACTTCTTATGACGCCAAATGTCAAATGATGACTGTCATTGGATGACTTACGTATATTTAATTTATTAATGTTTTTTATTATTCCCGGCATTTTGAAACAGTTTTGATCTTGTTGAATCTTCACAGTAAAATTTATTTACTCTGGTATCAGTGAGATGCATTTAAATCCATTTAAATAAATCGCACACTACATTTAAAGTTCTATAATAAGATTTTAAAAATATAATTAATATAATATAAATTAAACAGCGCAATATATTCAGAAAAGTTGTATTATGTTCGAATGTATCCAATTGAAGAAGGTGATATATTTCTCATCTTTTGAATGGAATTGAACTATTACAGACCAACCCGCTCTTTTAAATCTAAATAATGTGTATCTGAGATCTGCCATTTTATTGTCTCCTTCAATCACTGCTTCCCCTCCCCCCCCTATTCGTCGTTCACAGAAATAACCCAATCTGTTAAATGCATTGTTACCCTGGCAACCCTTATAATTCCAATGACAGTTATCGACTGAAGGCAAATCAGTCAGTATCTAGTTGAATATTCATGAATTCATATGAAATATTGAACATTCATGTACAGTAGACATTTTGTAATTTGGACCTTTAATTGCCTGACAGACTCCATTCTCTGCACTGTTTAGCAATGATTTTAGTAAAAGATGCGAATGTTATCACCTGAAAATAAATCATATTTTTACGGAGACGAACAATTCAATTTTGAATATGCTGGATCATTGTCCCCGGACACGTAATTCCGTGGAGAACAGCCCTTTTGCGAAGCTATTAGTCGCTCAGCTGGTTAAGAAATTCTCCGCGTTTTTATGGGACTCGGGTGTTTTATCACTGGTCCCTATTTTTTTTAGCTAGGTGAATCCGTCTAATTGAACTTGATTTTGCAACTGTTTATAGTCGGGGGACATGATGATTAGTGATCTGAGCGAACACCAAAAAGCCTTCAATACCAGATGGCAAATAACTTTTAAAACAAATCCTTCGGAACACTTAAAGCCATATGTCATATTCGTCATGTATTTAAACGAAATCATTACGCATCAGGTTTTATACCGTTGTAACCGACGGCACGATATTTTTTTCACATTTTCCGAATATTGATTGCACAAAGCAACTATTCATGTTTAGGAAGAGACAAAATGGAATTTGGTCCCGTTTTCCTCTTAGGTTAAGAGTTTCTGTACCTTCATTGAGAGATCGAAAAGAGGTTCAACAAATATTTGCCTGTAAATACAATCTCATAAAATGTTCTTTCACATAATTTTTATAAAAGGCAAGTACAAGGTGATTCAGAAGTCCCTGCGCGCACATACGCCCTTGACGTACACACGTAGATTCAGAAAACTTCTATTTCGCTATTTCTGTGTATTTACCTGCATAATAAACACGTGTTCCACCAAGAACAGTTGTGCCTCAAGTGACAGCCATTTTCAAAACACCTGCGACCGTCCAAAGAGCTCACACTGAACAGCAAAGATGTTTCAAGAAAAACAGTCGTTAAGGTCTTTGAGTCAAGTGACGCGCAGGTCATTTGCGTCATATAGGGCGTGTGTAAGCACAGTGGCTTATGAATCTCTTCTCACTTCAAGCGTCTGTTGTTACAGGTGCACAGGATTTTTGAATCACTCTGTAGAAGGAATATTGTGTTTGAAATATTACGAAATAACAGTTTAATCGTAAGTTTTATGCAAATATATGTCACGTAATCTGCCCCTGCAGCCACATAATTTATATTTCTTTCTTCCTTCGCTCTTTGTGTGTTCATTTTGTTTTATTTGTTCCTTTTTCTTTGTAAAGTGATTTCATTTGAACTCGAGTCTAAGGAAAACTTTAAAGAATGGTGGATCCTTAGGTACAACATTGAGTTCCTGATTTAAGAGTCTTCACCACCAATGAGGATATCTAATTTTTGCGCTTGCAAAGAAAATTTTCTTAAATACTCCTATTGGCTTCCCCGTCCGTCTGTCCGCACGTGATTAGAGAACCACTCATCGCATGTCATGAAATTTTGATAGATTTAAATTTTTGATGAAATCCGGAAACAGTAACGGGCATTTTACACGAAGACCTAAATTGGTTTCTGATCTCATCTCGAGCGTATCGATAATTATTTATCGGAGGGAAAGAATTTCCAGCAACAGTGTTGATAAAAATTTAACATTTTACTTACAATAAATCTTTTTAGCTGGGAAGCGGGAAACAAGAACTTCACATAATTTTGTTGAGGAAATTTCTTGGAAAACGCCGATGTCAGACAACGAGGACAGGGAAGACAACTTAAGTTCTACATAATTAGGATGTGAGGTTGGATGTATTTAAGAAGTCCAATCGTAGGTTTTGACATTGGCGGCTTTCAACTTAACACAATATTGGAGGCGTACTTCAGTTGCCATTGGCATACGAATACAACGCTACAATTTTGTCGTGTCGTTCCAAATGACATCTGCAGTACAACATTTTCAACCGCGTCTTCGGATCTTTACTGAGCCTTTGCGGGTTGTATTTGGTTGTGACAGGGGATCGGATTTTTGACGATAATTGTTGTGTGCATAAACGGTTCAGTAAACAAACGAAATCGGACAGCAAGAACCAGCAACAAAAATAGATTTTTTTATATTAGTTACAAAATTCGAAACTGTAAATGACATGTTGTCTAGTTACGATCGTAGAAAAAGGATGTGTGTATGTTAGCGTGTGTGTTCGTTCGTATGTGAAGCAAAAGAAATATAAAATGCTGACAACTTATCTGTTAGTCTCTGTTCAGACGATCGCACATTCGGACACGATCCGTTATGATGTCTGCCTTCGCCCTGATGATGGAGGCATTAAGCACTTCTGAAATGTTGACTAATTACTATAAGACTGCGCTGTACATTATTTCAAAAGACTCATTTTTATTTACACTGTTGTATAAAATGGTTTTTTCACAAAACTTGGCCAACTTAATCAAAATGTGAAAGATATTCATAGACGATGTAATGTTCACTTCAGAGTGTGTTATTTAATCTCAACCGAAATCAGAGACGCGATTGAGTCTTTACGCCGGCCAGACCACGTGCTCTAATCCATAGCATGAAATTCTTCTCTCCTGTTGCAAAATTTTATTTTTCCTTCTTTCTACTCCCTGTGGTCTTTTGGCGCTGGGAAATACAAGACCACGAAAAAATAAGATAGAGGTAAATATATGATGTAAGGAAAGAAGAAAGATAAAATAATGATAACTATATTAAATGGAGAAAGAAATAAACGGGAGAGGATAATGAATAGGAGTAAGATGGGAAGACAGGAATACCTCGTAGATATTGCGGGTTCGGTTCCAGACCACCGCAATAAAGCGAGTCACATTTTTTGGTTTCCTAGTGCATATAAAATTTATGTTTACACTATATTGTAGTCTATTAAATGTGCGATAGCATTATGTCTAAAAGAACAATGCGAGAATTACCAAAATGTGACACAGAGACACGACGTGAGCACGTGCTGTTGGAAAAATGGCGCCGATAGACTTGCTTGACGCAGGGTTGCCACAAACCTTCAGTTTGTAAAAAACGCAATATCTGCGAAGCGCAATAAAACGAGGTATTCCTATATATAAAATAGAAAGACTAGAGGAAATTGAAGGCAGTATAAAGGAAGAAAGAGAAAGAAGAAGCAACCGAATCGTAAGTTAAGACATCAAGAAATACAGATACAGGTGTGTTTATTAACCAAGGCACTCGTTGTCATTACCTGATTAATTAGACGTCTGAATAACTTTATTTTGTCAAAACTTCTGGTAAAGGAAATGAGTTTATGTAATTAAGAATGACGGGAGGAATTGTGCAATTTGATACCTGTAATATTCAGTAACCCGGGGGGGGGGGGGGCAGTGTCGGCGTCTCTGAACAGACGAGCTCGGCTTCTTGCAGCCTCCAGTTTGTAGGCTGATAGGAAAATGCTATTACAGGGCTTCATTCTGTACGGTCTTAGCGTTATTGAGTACTGTAATTTGTATTTGTATGAATTAGGGCGGTCCTCAGAATTCATCGTTTGGTTAACTCACGCAGCTTTAAGCACGCAATATTTAATTATCGTTGGAAAACATTAGGGACCTTTGGCATCGATTTAATCTAATTAATACGCTATTTAAAAAGACCTTTCTTATTTTAAGTAAAACAAATCTGATCTTTGTGACAAAGATCTGTTTTCAGTAGTGTTTAAAGAAATAATGCCTTGATGATGGAGGCATTACGTGCCTCTGAAACGTCGATAAATTTCTCCCGGATTACACGGGGCATAACTCATAACACAGCCCCCTAATAATCGTTGAGCTAATCAAAATATTACTTTCCTTTTATTGTACCCAGAAGGTTTATTATGATGTTCACAAGAGCCCGCCGCTGACCCCTGTCTTATCCCTATCCCTTGCCACATGAGTCTAGATTCATTTTAATATTATCCCACCACGTCTGAATCTCACAAGTTATCTCTTGTCTTAATTTTTCTTGGAATATTATGTGCATTTCTTCCGTGCGTGCTACATGTAGTGACCACCCTAATCTCAGATCATACATCTGTCTCCTTTGTTTAATTATCCTGACAATATTTGTTGGAGGAAACAAATTATTAATTTTTTATTGTGCGGTTATTTCTTCTGGACTCCTCTGTGTGCTTAAAATGTTGTTCTCTGCATTATAAATTATTTGGGACAACAATTTAATAATTCCGCCACTGGCAACGGAAACCGAATTAGCTAGTAGAAAATTTAATCCATTAATAAGCGTCCGTTTTTCAAATCACAGTACCAAACCCGAGGCCGCTTTTATATAGGACAATATCGTGTTGGATTTCTAGAGCGTCTGCTATGTCCCTGCTTTGAATACGTATCACAGTTAACGGAGTGTCAAGTCGGAAGCGCTACCCGTCACTGGCAGTTACTGTCCGTCCAGCTGCCATTCCTCCTGCAAATCTTCCATCGACTGTAATTAGCTGCAGCCAGCCAGGCACTAAATTACAGTCGGCTGTTCACAGACAGGGGCAAGTATAACTGTTGTCTGCACATTCTCTGGTATACGAAATTCCCGTTGATATCAACGGTGAGTATAAAATACGAGACGTATTACAGACACCTGATGTATCCGTTAAGAAATGTTCCAATCTCATGATTACTTTAATAATTTAATAATTTACGTTCAAACAGATGGCTTAGAATTGTCAGAATAGTAACATTGAGTGGCCACGATATGTTAAAGATTGGAAAAAGAAGAAATGCATTCCGAGTTTTTTAGGGGAAGTTTTTGAAACGTCCATTTATAAAACTTAGGATATGGAACTGTAACGTAAATGTGGAACTTGTTAAGATAATTTTGTGAAGATTGAAGCGTAGCTCAGGACACTATTTGACGCTACTAGGGCGTTCATAGAACGCATGAGTGTACGCCATTTCGCTGGACGATACTCATCTGTCTGTACTTTCGTACGGAATGATTCCCTTGTGGATTATTGGATATTAATTAAATATGGTATTTGGAGTGTTTACTGAACTACATCCATAACATTCAATTATATAATACAAATGAGGCAACGTGGACTATACATTGCTTCACAAGATAAGCTAAATGATTTTCAACGATACTTAAAAAATACTTAGCATGGTTTATAGTTGTGATCTGTTATACCGCTTGGTAATCTTGTAAGTGGTTATGAACGTTTTTGAGGAATTTATCGCCCCAAGTTTCAGGGTACTTGTTTCTACCGTGGATATGAAGGTAATAAGTTTCTCTGAAGCCGTCTACCATCTACAAGACCACACGGCGTCATAACCCAGAAGACAACAATGCAAGTGTTCACCGCTGTAAAAAACCCTCAAATATCATATATAGCCGTTTACGAGGTACGCGTTTTATGTCCTGTTGTGTCTTGTTCTTGTAGTGCTATGTACGAGGGTCGCTCATTAAGTAATGCCCCACATTTTTTTCCTCAGAACATATTTATTCAAGATGGCTCAAATTTAGTGACAATATAAATCAATGTTTCCTTTACACATACTATTTTTTCACATAGTCCCCATCAACTTGTACGGTTTTACGCCAGCGTGGAACAAGTGCATGCATGCCTTGCCGGTACCAGCTCTTGTCCTGTGCACGTAGCCATGTCCTCACTGCTTGAATCACGCTCTCGTCATCTTCAAATCTTGTTCCGCGGATAGCATCTTTAAGTGGCCCAAAGAGATGGAAGTCGGAGGGTGCCAGATCTGGACTGTAGGGTGGATGGGGTAGCACCGTCCAACCCAATTTGGTGATTTCTTCCCGGGTTCTCAGACTTGTGTGAGGGCGTGCATTGTCGTGCAGGAGCAAAATTTCTGCTGGATGCTTGTGAGGCCGAACTCGTCGAAAACGCTTCTTGAGGGTTTTCAGGGTCCTGATGTACGCGTCTGAATTGATGGTCGCACCTCTTGGCATCACATCCACAAGAATGACCCCATCACTGTCCCAAAAGACAGTCATCATGACTTTTCCGGCGGAGGGAGTTGTCTTGAATTTCTTCTTTCTCGGTGATTGAGGATGATGCCACTCCATTGACTGCCTTTTTGTCTCTGGCTCAAAGTGGTGTATCCAGGTTTCGTCACCTGTAATGATCCGGGACAGAAAGACCTCTCCCTCAGCATCAAAACGCTCCAACAATTCAGAAGAAATCGTTTTCCTTTGAATCCTGTGGTCTGCTGTGAGACTTCGTGGAACCCATCTTGCGCACACCTTCGAATATGCGAGAGCCTGGATAATTGCAATCACACTTCCATTGCTAACTGAAAGCTGTTGGGCCAATTGTCGAGTTGTGATGCGCCGATCCTCACGAATAATGGCATCCGCGCGGTTCAACATGTCTGGAGTGGTGGCTGTGGCAGGACGCCCAGAGCGCGGCAGATCACGGAGCTCGGTTTCTTCACTTCCTGAAGCTTTAACTCTCTTAGCCCAGCGACCAACGGTGCTCCTATCGACTGCACAGCTTCCATACACAGCACACAAACGTTTATGAATGTTCACCACCGTTTCTTTTTCAGCAACAAGGAATTCAATTACAGCTCGTTGCTTGTAACGAGAGTCGTTCACAGACGCCATTTTAACAGTTCACTACAGCTCCGCTATCGGTTGGAATCATTTGAAACTCCGTACACGAACGCGGGAAACATCAAATCTCAAGCATGTAAAAGTACACTTTTCTATCTTCATTATTGGCTGAGAAAAAAAATGTGGGGCATTACTTAATGAGCGACCCTCGTACTTCAGCAAACTTGATGACTAAGCATTCCAGACAGTAATCCATTGCCTTCAATTATTTTCGCTGTGGCAGTGATGTAATGCATAATTATGTATCGGTCTTAATGTAATTAAAATATAACGAACGATGTGTTTCTACGTGATGTTACAAATACTTGGGGGCTCATTTTCGTGAGATGTTTATGAACATGGTAATTAATTTTCAGATATATTGCTGAATGATCTAAAATACGTAGCGTTGCTGTAGTGTAGATTAAAATCGGCGTCCATCGAGGGATGTCCTAAAGTTATTGAAAAAAACAAAGGCCTGTATCACCAAGACGAAGATTTATACAGAGTGGTGGATGAGTCACATAGTACATATTGAAGTATTTATTGATGGTTGCAATTAAATGCAATTCGAGTGGATTGATAAACACACAATATCGCTCTGACTATACAAAGCCCTCGCAGGTCACGTGATGTTTTAACCTGCTACAGCCAGTCCGTCAGTTGTCTTTCAGCAGTCGAAGTGCGAGGATGTCTTTTTGACAGGTGCAACGAGTGCCCATTGTCGAACACTGACTAGCATCGCGTTCTTACTTGCAGAATAAATTTGGACATTTTCCGATTCTGTTGTGCCAAACATTGGAAGAATTTCAACAAAATACTGAGTTGTGCAATTTAAACATCACAGCAGAAATTCTTCCCCGGCTTGCACCAGACACGAGGAAAATATTAAATGCATGCATCGCTGAACAAGGTTCACACTTAAACACTTAATATAACATTCTTTTTTGCTTTCTGATTTCACTGTAATTAATTTTTTGTTTAAAAACAGAATATGTCGCGTGTGGGTTGCGTGACTTTTCTATCACTCTGTATATACAAATGGTTTCTCCTTCACGCTCGAAGTAACTGAATACTTTATATACAAACTGTCTGAAGCTGACTGACTGACGAGAACATGTGATAGTGGATGCGCAGAAGCGTCTGAAACTCAGACGTCGTCGTCCGTTTCGCTCATTTTAATACAGTTTAACCCCATGGTGACCTTTTGAGGTTTGTCTGAAGCGCCCTGAAGGTAAAAAACGTTTAGTTTGTTGATAGAGATTTGAGAAAATTAATTAGAAAGACATTTTCTGGTCGGACATTATATCAGTAGCAAACGATAAAATTATGCGTTATAAAGTAAATGTAAACAAATGATATAGTAATTTAGGGAGATCTCGACATCTGGGAGATCTCGACACTTTTAACAAATTTCACTCTAGCGACAGCTGCACTGTAGTGGCAAAGACTGTAATTGTACAGAAGATAGCCTACCATACTGCGATCAACGTGCAACTTCAAAGGAGTCTGTTTTTGCAAGTCTCAACCTCGTACGGAACCCTCAAAGACGACCAGGTGAGTTTTACATACCCTAAATAGCACATGCTATAATAATTACATTCCAGATAATGATAATTACACTGGATGCACATGGCATTTATGGATTAATAGTTATTGTGGTGACAACTCGCACTTTCTAAAGGACAGCCATGCTATGTGAACTGACAAAAACTTCAACTGTGACCAGTGGTGACATGTGTATTGTAATCGTGTAAGTCAGGGAGGTTTCGACACAGTGTACTGGGGAGAACTCGACATGTTGAGTTCTCCCTAATATATCTTTTTCTGGTTATGAACCTTATGATACGGTGTTCACTTGGCATGGGATAAGTCAGCAACAGTTGGTAATTTGACTAGTGGGGTTCGAAAATGTGGAATCTACCCATACAACCCTGGCGTACTGGCAGATGATGTCTTCGAGTATGAGCTTGTGCCAGCTCTGAATGGTGGAGATCCTGTTCGTCTTGACTCTCCTGCACCCTCATCAACGTCTACGTCCTTTGAAGAATTGTCACCAGTTCCAGTGGTAAAATCCCGAAGTGACTCCTCTATTCGCAAAGGAAGGAGGAAACAGGAATCGGCTGTTGTAACATCAGCAGCCTTCAGGGCAAAACTGAGAGAGAGCAGACAGAAAAGTGAAAAGCCAAACAGGCGTATTGAAATGAAGACAATTATTAGCCGCCATTCAAAGCGACGGCTCGGGACGGATGTTCCCAGCTCCTCAGGTAACATCAACCGTGTTGAAAATTACTGTGGTGTGTGCAGTGCCTACTATTACGATGACAAAGCTGGCGAACAATGGGTTAAATGTCTCGGCGACTGTGGAAGATGGTTTCATGAAACTTGCGTGGAAAATGGAGCAGATAATCAGTTCACATGTAACGCCTGTTTTTAATTTTGCATATTTACTGTTTATTGACATTATTTTATGAATTCAAGTTGTTTCTGTTCAGTAGTTACAGTCTCCTAATATTTCCCATGCACATGTCGAAATCTCCCCAAACACAGGGAGAAGTCGACATTTTGCTTCCATTTCTTTTTTTGTTAATTGCACTGTTTCCCTTAAACTTACCTGCTTTATTATTGTAGTACAAATAAAACATACCTCCTTGGATAATATACGAAAATTTCTGTTTTTAATTTTCAAAAAATATTCCTGAAACCTAGAGTTCTTTCTTAAGGTGTCGAGATATCCCTAAATTACGCAGGATGAAGGTTCATAATATAAAATAAAAACGTGAAATATAATCGTGTTCGTGTAGAAACATATACGACGAAGCTTAAAGATTATGCAACACTGATAATGCTTGAAAATCAGCAAGGATAGGATGTATAAAAATAAGTATTCCTTGACGTGCCATGTAGGAAATAACAAACGATGCAAAAATAACAGATGAAAAACATGAAGAAAAGTAATTGAAATTAGAAGATTTCCGTCTTCTGGTTTGTTGCGCTGTGTAGTATGATCGATGTTTATCAACGTTTCAGAGGTCATACTGCCTCCGTCATCAGGGCGATGAATATGCCAATTGGGTGGATAGGGCTAGGTTTATAGGAGCCGGACCGTGAATGGAGTAACCTGCCCCGAGCCAATGGGAGCAGGTGTCAAATCAGGCGTGGATGTGGAATTGAAATTACGAAATGAATGGGAAACTTAAAAAGAATTATCGAAACCTTTGTACCATAACTACAAGTATTATGACTAAATTCGTTACCGTCGTACGTTCTACATGTCCCATGCATCTTATCCTTATATTTTCTGCCGTAATGACACTAGCGAAGTGTCTTCAGTAATCAGTAATCGCCCAGCTGTTCAAACCATTTCTTACCTTCTTTTTTGTGAACAAATTCTCATTAACTTTTTTAATTAAGCACACCAATGGTCCGTATCCTTAGCCAGATGAATCGAGTTCACACCTTCCAATACTATTCTTTACGATCCATTTTAATATTATTCTTCAGTCTACATCTGTCCCTCGAAATTGATATCTTCTCTTCATGTTTTTCTACTAAGATATTGTAAGCTGCATCTAATCTATTCCATGCGTGCTACATGTCTCGCCCATTTAATCCTCTTTGTTTTTCTGCTGTAAATAATAAATCATAGGAAATTAAGGGTCAGATAGATCTCCTCTTTACCACCGCGGCTGGGGCGTGAACCGAAGTGATATATTTCTTGTGCCAGCGGCTTACATCTGAATCATCTAGGATACCATAAAATGGCTTTATTGAGTGCAATACACAGTTCTTATGACATATTCTCTCATTGACTCAAAATTCATAAACTGTTTGAGGCCCCAGTCTTCACACCAAATTTTCTATTCACCCGGTCAGTACATGAATCAAAACATTCAGACCATCCAGACCATCCCAAATTCCTGTCTCTTTTTTTAAACCACTGCCATGTTTTATTATCCTTAATTTAAATGTCATTCCTGTGATATCCATTAACTACAGTCGTATTTAATTTGGAACGGTTTTTATAAGTTGGCAAACCTGTCACATGCAGCATAATGCACTGTGATTATAAAGTTTAAAGGTAAAATAACTTAGACAGTAACTTTTGTGGCATCTGATTCATAAATTATTAGTCACTTCCACTTAGTTGCAGCTGCTAGTCGCATTTAGATTTTCTTTTAAAATGGAGACGTTCATATTCCATACTGAAACGCAATTCATCAAAGGGAGATTCAGGTTTAAACAAGTAGTGACAGAAAGAACTTCGTTATATAATTTAGTAGAATCGTACGCAATGAAAATGAATCTCCTTTACTAAGACGAAACGACACTGCTAATGCTTCAAATGAACCGAATATCCCGATCAATTACTTTTCACTTAGGAGCCAAGACTGAAGAAATCGCTGTCAGACTTCTCTAACAAAATGAATTCTGATTAATTGTATTTTATATTTTAAAGTCGGAAATATACAGTGGGAAGAAGGACCCTCGAAGTACAAATAGGTCAGTCTTGATGACACTTATAACTCGTACTGAAAGGTTTTAGAACTTGTAAGATTTGAGGTTTCAACAGATGTGAGTATGAAGCTTTCTCTTATTCTGGGTCGTTACGCTGTGTAGTCTGGTCGATGTTAACCAACGTTTCAGAGGTCATACTGCCTCCATCACCAGGCAGTATGACCTCTGAAACGTTAGTAACCATCGGCCAGACTACACAGCGCAACAACCCAGAAGACAGAAATCTTCATACTCATCGCCCTGATGACGGAGGCAGTATGACCTCTGAAACGTTGGTAACCATCGACCAGACTACACAGCGCAACAACCCAGAAGACAGAACGCTTCGTTTTAGAACTTAACGAGGACTTTTTTTTCTGCTGAACTATTGTTATTAATGATCGTGTCACATACTGTGTTAAAATCCTTGCAGATATTTACAAACATGGAATTCTGGATATTAAAATGGCTGTCTTCTGGGTTGTGACGTGTGGTCTGGTAGAAGTTTACCAACGTTTCAGACGTAACTGCTGCCCCCATCAAATACCTCTGAAACGTCGGTAAACTTTCAGACCGCACGGTACAACAACCCAAAATACATTTCCGTACCTGGCGCCTTGAGAAATTGAAATCTTACAAATTGTTTGTGTATTACCAAAGATTGTACAAGATAAAGCATTTAAAAACATTGGAAATTGTGGGTAAAATAGTGTAATACGTTAAATAAAGAATACTTGAATTCAACAAAAATGTATGTGAATAATGGATATATATGTGGGTTATAGGTAATGTTATTAAATACTTCATTAAACAAAATTAGACTGTAAAAATACACAGTACGCTTTTTAAGCGCGCTCGACAAAAGGAATTATAAATGATGTACTAATATCAATGCGCTTCATATTACTTGAATACTTGATGTTATAGTTTTTGTTGCACAAACAGAACCATACTTTACTACACTTGATCATTTTTAAAATCAGTAGAAGTAAAGCTGTTTCCTAAACTGAATAATTATAGCCACGCCAAAAACTTCGGTAATATGAAACGGCCAGTAACGTCATAAACAACTATTAACTGTTTTTGCAATACTTATTCATATTGGTGAAAAATGTTTACTACTACAGATTTATCCGTCATTTTTGACAGGGAATTACTTGTAATACGAGTACGTATATTATATGGGTTGGCGTTCTATTTAGTGGCGTGAGAAGCTGAAGAATTGCCCGCCCTCTGTAGACTCGAAGGCTTAATATTGCGTTCACAAGAGTCGAACACTGTACCCTGATCTGGGCCATTTCGCGTTCTCGCAACATATTGCCTTTTGTGACTACACAAAACATTAAATTATTAATGGCCGCCATATTAGAAGTTCGCTGTCCACCGGATGACGAACTCCTTTATTTACACTAACAACTACATACAATATTTCAAGAACGAACTTGCGAGAATGTGCCTTTGTTTCTTGTGCGTCCTTTGTGCTATGAAGCTATTTCGAAGAAGCAAAATTTTCACACAAGATCACAAAGCGTTTGTCATAGACGACATGCTTGTCTTGTTAATGTGTCATTACTCTTTGCAGCAAAATACTCTCACAAGCACTGTTATGAAACTATTGTAGTTATCCAACTTTGACGTCACTTTATTTTGTTTAATTATTAAGCATAGTTTTTAGGCAAAATTCTTGTTTAAAAACGTGAAGGTAGAGACTAATGGTGGGTCTTGTGAACGCGGAAATTAATCAACGGGCTTTTCTAAAATTATATGAATGTCTTTTACTAACAGGTTCTTGAAGAAAAATCTTCTTTATAGAATTAGACGCTGCAAATCGTTCTTCAGACTTCTAATTTGTGTAGCTTTGCAGTGTTTTATATTTTACGGTACTGGACTAAAATCTTAGTTTAGAAGGTTTCAGTCCACCTTCAAATCGACGTGAACCTAACCCAAAATTACCCCAAATATTTTTCCCCTCCGAATAATTTTGTCATTTTGAGTGGACTCGACTGAATATCTGGTCTTCACACCTTTGCATGAGATGTGACGTAATTTTCATACTATCAAAGACGAGGTTATTTGGTATTAGCATAACATTTAAGCAATCAAAATACCTAAATTTTAACTGATCTGTCGAAATTTGAGCCTAGGTCTAACGTCACTAACTTAATGATTATCCCCTGAGTACAGAAAGTTGGCTGTTTTAGACATTTTCTTTCTAGTGTGGAAAAACTATTACATTGTAGAATTACTAATACAAATTATGTACTTAATTTGTTTACTCACTGGAGCATAATCGCCTTGATTAACTGACAGTCGCTCAAGGAATTTCGCTTTTTTTATGGAACCCTAAAGTTAATTGCCGTGTTCACAAGAGCCCGCCACTTGTCTGTATCCTGTAGAAGATGAACAAATCCACACCCTCCAAAAATATTTTCCTAAGAACCATTTTAATATTATCCTCTGATCTACGCATTTATTTTCGATGTGGTTCCTTTCCTTCAGGCTTTACGTCATAAGCTTTGTATAAATGTCTCATTTTATCATCTCTACTGCAGTTTAAGCCGCGTCTTTAATTTGATCACGTTAATAGCATATGATGAAGAGTACACATTTTGAAACATCTCATTATGAAGTTTCTCCAGCCTCTTGTCACTTTGCCCCTCTTAGAAACTAATGAATTAATTAATCCACTCATTTGGTTAAAATACCGGGTGTCCGTGTAGCGCTACTTTGGCCACGGAACTGATTACTTGAGTCTGATGGTTAAAAGATAGGTACAGTAGAATCCCGATTATCTTACCCTTGTTATCTAACGTTCCGTTTTATCCGACGCGCCGTTAGTCATAGTGATGGATGAATTTGCTTACGTTGAACGAGCAAAAATGGGAGGTGACCGCTACAGACTATTTAGGCACTGGCGTGACCTTGACGCAAAGAAGAGGAAGGAGGCTCAAATTCAAATACCCATTATTAATTTATTTACATATTTATAAATATTTATTGTTATAAATTCTTTGTTTGTGAGATATTTTATTTGGTGTCGTATTTTCTTCGTAATTTAATATCGTAAATTGAGTTGTAAATTTATTTGATTTTACCCCCGTATTTCTCATTGGTCTTCCGCTTTATCCGACCGTCTTTCGGTCCCGTGTAACCTGTCCGGTCACTTCAGTTGTAGCACCCAAATACCTTTTCATGTCATTGGGTTTTTGCGGCTGGAGGTCGGTGTGTAACGTCGGCTTTCAGGTGTAAACCGCGCTAAATATTGAGTATTAACAGACGTTTCCGCAAACATCACTACACATTTACTTTGAACATTGGTTAATACTCAAAATTTGACTCGGCTCAAACTCGAAAGCCGAAGTTACTCATGTGCTTTTATGGGTATCGTGTAAAACTCAAAACCAATACATTTATTGTTATATACGAGACAGGCGGAAAGTTTATAAGGAATTTTCATTATTTATCGATGCCTTCTTTAGCTGTGAGACATTACAAAAGTAATTTTATCCAGCTCGGGTGGAACAAGGGTGAATATGTAGAGGGATTGTTTCTTGAGAAGACTGCTTAATATGAAATGTAGAACGAGTTTTCAAAACTACTTATCAAGTTTAAACCGTTGATGCAGTATAAAAATGTCTCGCTTTTTCATCCTTCTTAACATAAAATATTTTCCTCTTCATTTTGATTTTAATACACTTTTGTTTCTCCCTAAAATTTGAAAACATTCGGGATATTTCTTGTCAGGTGGCTACTTTCCGTTAGATCCACGCTGTTGTTTAAAATTTTCGGACAGCAAGACATTTGCTACCTCGACGCCTCTGTGGTATTAGCTTTTATTTTGGTTGCTGTTACTCTGTGATGGAGGTTTCCCAATTTGATATCACTGAATAGTGAATGTTGACGACTCTCGGATTTTATAATAATTCTTGTGTCGGTTCAGGACCCAGATGCAATGTTCCTCATGCTTCTTAAAATAATATTGAATCTACACTTCTGTGAGCGTCCACAGTTTCCACAGGGCAGGACGAAATGTTTGTGTACTATCTATATATAAAGGAAACACTTCCATTCATTGTAAAATAAGTAGTTTGCTATAATTTTTTTTTTGAACGAAGTAGAAAGTAACCTCTAGGTGAAGCGTGGCAGGGCACTACAGCGAGTTCTATTTTACAAGCTCGGACGCTTGTACAGTCAAACAGGGCCGACCCGCAACACAGTTTGCTTCACGTTTGCGCTGTCTAAAAAACTCAACATAGGACAAAGCTATAAATACTGGCAAGGTACTAGCACACATATGTAAACTTAACCTTAAGTTTAAATTCTTTCACCATGGAGTAGATATCTTCTTGAGAAACTGGTAGTTTCTCAACAATTTGAGAAATTTTCCGCCAAATATGAATTCCGAAGTTTAATTTCCGTGTTCACGAGATACCACCATTAGTCACTATTCTGACTCAGATGAACTCATTTTACACTATAAAGCCCTAGGAATACCCATTTTAATATTTCCCTTCCATCTACGTCTTGGTGTACAAAGTGGTAACCTCTCTTTATTTTGTTACCTGTTATGTCCTTGTCACATTCCTACCATCCTTAATTCTTAAATTAGGTCCTTTTAATTTTATGAAACCGAAATTAGTTCGCCACTCATACGACGGTGAATATCAACCAAGGAATTTAGTTCCATTGTATGTCGCATCTGAATTCGAGAGATAAATCATTTGTTTAGATGGACCAAAGTTACCTTGTACAATAGCCATGTAACCCACAAGTCACAATTTAAGATTTTTTAAACAATACGTACAAATAAAATTGCCATTACGTTGCTGTTCGACGAACAACTATATTATTTTTAAAGAGGATGTGTTATCAGACCGACTATAGGGAAAATATTTGGTGATTAGACCGCGGCACGGCCTTTCCGCTATGCGCAAACTCTGCATTAGTTGCCGAATTTTTTAATCGGTCAGCTGCGGTGGTAGAACGTAGAATTAGCGTAAAGTGAACTTTACATACCTGCGTTACAGGAGATGCTACAAATGTTTTCCATTATCTCGGGTACATGAATGTACAAGACGTTTATTATCTGCTCAGGTAGATACTCCTTTGTGTTCACGTGGCTATTTATTTAAAACCAAGACGAATGAAATATAAATAACATTTTTTTCAATGTTTCAAATTAACGTTGCGTGTTTTTTTCCCATTTTTATATGTCAATTTTTTGAGCACGAGAACTCATGACATCGTTATCATGCTGAAAGAAATTTTGAACTCATGTAGGGCGATGAAATTCTGCATTCACCATGGGAGATTCGCGATTAGTTTGTAGAATCGAGTGAATTTATACGAGCTCTGTGGTCGATCTCTACAGGCGACTGTAACATAATCGGTTCCAGCAGGTTGAACTACTTTTAAATGTTTGTACCGTGTAATTAACCTTCTCCCAGCATCGACAATGAAATTGCATAAGCCTCCTAATATGGACATGAATAAGCTCAATGTAATTACCAATTTGTTGCTACGAGGTCAGGTTTCAAGATAATTTCAAAAAGAAAAACTGTTATATGCCAGTGTATGTTGCGTCTCTTATTAATGACTTACCAAATGGGCCTCTTTGAAGTTTATTCCGTTTATTTCAGTACAGTATAATCAAATTAATAATTTACGGAGAACTTTTGAAATTTTAATTTGGGAGAAACACATAGCAAACAATCATATTGCTTATAAGAAGGGAAGGTACATTATATTTTTCGTCAGACTACAGGACAAAGCCATTGTATGAAAGTAGCTAATATATCCTTTCAAAATATGGCAAAGTAAAAATATCTGTGAATAACGTTAACAAACCAGAATTGAATGCAAGAGGGAGTTAAGAGCAGACTATATCTTGCTACAACGAAGTTCAGAAATTCGTGTTACTTATATATACTCTTAAAGATAAAAACATTTAAAAACTATAAATTTACGTAATGTTTTTTGTGGGTGTGAAATCTGGTCTGTCACTTTGAAGGAAGAAAAGAGATTCAGGGAGTTTCAGAAGAGGTTGCGTAGGAAACTTTTTGGGCCTAAGAGGGTTGACGTAACAGCAGGATGGATAAAATCGAAAATGAGCTTCATACTTTGTAATCTTCATTAAATATTAGGAAGAGCGATTCAAGGAGTAAGAGATGGGCTGAACATGTCGCGTGCGTGAGGGAGATAGAAAATACATACAAAATTTTAATTTGAAATTCTTTAGGTATGAGCACTCAGAATATATAGACGTAAATGATGGATAATATTAAAATGGTTACTAGGGATATAGGATTCAGTGGATTGGATTCATCTGGCTTAGGATAGATTCTTGTGGCGTCTGTAGTGAACACGGTAATGGACCTTCGGGTTTCATAAAAGGTGATGAATTTATTGACTAGTTGAATGTCTATCTGGTTCTCAATTACTATGATCCACGGAGTTTGGTTAGAAGACAAGAAACCACGTTGAAATCCTGTACCTAGGTGCGAGCTAAATATGAAAATCGATCTTAAGTAATGTAAGAACTTGGTCTATGTCGTTCAGAATGGAGTTTATTAGTGACTTTTTATTATATTACTCAACGTAAGGCTATTAATTGTTGAGATCAAACAAATAATATTTTCCTTTTAACTTACAAAATTATAATTTGAGGTTATCTTTGAAATAGGCAAATAGTATGAAGATGAATGTCTATTAGAATGCTGTACCAGTAGTAGTCTGGTAGATATTGACCGAAGTGTCAGATTTGCTTACCGCCTTTGCCGCTAGCCGAATAGTTTCCACAAGACGATAATAAATAGTAACCTTAGATTATTTCATGAAACGAATTAGTTACTGCATTGCTAAGCTCTGAAGGTGTTTAAAAGTGGGACAACATTTGAAGCGTGTAACTTTAAATACGTTTCTTATAAGGTAAAATACTAAAACTATGTTATTTGACGGTAAATATAGATAACTAATCCATTCCAAAACGCTTTGTTGTTACCAGGAAATATACAGAAATGCCAAGTGTAAATTGTCTTATTTAAATTATATTTAAAGTAATCTCATGGAAATATATGCCCTGTATTGCCCTGTGTCTAGAGGCCTTATTTCATCCTGTAATTTCTTCTGCCTCATATTCAGCCTAAGAAGTGACCTGAGAACCAGTTCCCCCAATACCACTGCAGACGATAGACGATAGAACGTGTTCTACACTGTTTATCTCCATCGCAGTCGATTGCTTACCGTGAACTAAGTCAATTTGTTGCGCTCTACACTTGGTTCGATTGCAGGAGGGAAGCCATCAGAGTGGTGCATTGCCGGTCTAATTAATTGTGTTGGCCATTTGATTATCAGAACGTACCTTCACCGTTGATACGTTCATAAAGACAAATGAAACCCTTGCAGTTGCTTAGTATCACCAAACGAAATGAACAGGTAAACGGGTCGTGAAACATTGTAACCCACAATACGAACAATTAATTGTAAAGTTCCTTATGAAATTGGAGTGTGTTGGGAACTATTGCATTAATTTATTACTTAATTAATGTACTATATGAGATTTGATATTCTCAAGATCAAGACATCATTGTTGGTCTTCTGTGTTATTACGCCGCGTAGAATAGTAGTGCTGAAGATAGAGACAGCATGTTCCTCCGAAGTGAATCCAGAAGGCGTTAAATCCATAAGATCAACATCGACGTTTTGACTGCCTTAAATATATCAAATATCATATAACGCACTAAGTAATCAAATGTATGTAACAGTCTCTTTTCGAAGCTGATAGTTGCTCATCTAGTCAAGAATCTCCCACTTTTTATGAAATCTGAATATTTAATATCGTCTTTACAAGAGCCCACCGCCAGTTTGTGCTCAGTCAGAAGATTCCGTTTATATACAGAGTATACACAAAAGAATGGTGCGGTTTCAAAAGTTAATAAACAATTTATTTCTCACCTTACACGGGCACAACATACACCGTCAGCGGCGTCAACTGTCCAAGTTTCTCATGCGTTAATTACAATCCTTCAATGTGTGCACCCTGGATCACACGACACACATCCACACGGTAATCAAACTCATCCCAGACTCGGTGTAGCATGTCAGCTGTAATGGCCTGCAGTGCATGCGTTATCCGATCACGAAGTTCATGGATGGACGTGGGCAATGGTGGTACATAAACGCTGTCTTTAACGAACCCCCAAAGAAAGAAATCGCACGGTGTAAGATCTGGCGAACGGGGTGGCCAAGGGAGAAGGTTGTCGTCTCCATTTGCAGCAGCACGTCCGATCCAGCGCTGTGGAAAAACACTCGTACAGTCCTGTGAAAATTGGGGGGGGGGGGAGCTCCGTCCAGTTGTAGAATGTAATCGTCATAATTGGTATTCAGTTGGGGTAACAACCAGCTTTCCAACTTTTGAAACCGCACCTTTCTTTTGTGTATACTCTGTATGTTAATATATTGTTCTTCATCGTTGTCACATGACGTCACAACCTACAAGGACGTCCAGGTGTTTACCAATCTTTATTAGAGGCACACTGCTGAATTGGATAATAAAATATAATATAATGTATAATAATAATAATAATGCGAACATCAGGAAACCTCAGAAAACTGCCATTTTAGGATTTTCATACATCATTCGAAAGACGCTGTCGTAAAATATATATTCATCCCTCACAATGAAACTATTTAATGCATGTAACACATTATAAACAAAATGTATTTCGGAAATAGCTGCTGCACTATGTACCTCAGGGGTAAGGTTTGTCTCGGGTACATGAAAGTAAATATCCTGTAAAATGGTGAATATATGGAATAATAATGATTATTATCCTTTTACACAGCTTGCTTATTCCAGTATCTTGTTTACCACTTTTCCACTGCATGTTTCATAGACCATCTTCAGGTGGTATACAAGGGCTTGTGTAAATTGTATTTAAATGTATCAAACAAGTACTTACTGGAAATTATATTTTTAACTATAGACTAATGTTAGCACAATAACACCTTGTATTATTCTTATTGTGTTTCTTATTATTGATTTATTTCTTCTAATTCTATTGTCTTCCTTCATTTATAAATTTCCTCTTTGTATTTTTACATTTCTTTCGATTTTTTTATGTTTTCTTCTTTATTTCCTTTCTTCTTGTTACGTACTGATTCTGCTTCAGACACTTCACGTCTGTTAGATGAAATCTTACGTTAATTTTGTCGGATTTCAACTTCTCACGGTGGTGAATCCGAAGACGGCTGTGTTGAGTTACAACTCCGTGTAGTCTGGTAGACGTTTAACGACGTTTCAGAGGTCCTTGTTGCCTCCATCATCACTTTAGGCCTGTGTTTTATATTTCCATGATGACATGCCTATTTAATTACGATTTCATTCGACTTCGCTGATCTCTTTGTCACAGATGCCATCCCAACAGAAGCTTCTGCGATTGGTGGCCGAATATGACGTCAGCAGAGGTCTACAACGTCAGTCGTATTGGCCCCACAACAGTGACCTACGTCGTGTATAAGTTCCGTCACCCTCTATCGGTCACTGTTTTCTTCTGTGTCGCCTACGCCCTGGTGTTTGCTGTCGGCGTTGTTGGAAACTGCTTCGTCGTAGGAGTCGTGTATCGCAGTCCCAGGATGAGGTCGCCGACGAACCTGTTCATCGCAAATCTCGCCTGCGCTGATCTTCTGGTCAATGTGCTGTGTTTGCCGTTTACCCTGGTGGGGAACATCATGTCAGGTGAGTGGTTTATTCTTGTTGATTGAAATATACTTGTTAGTGTTATTTTATTAAAGCTTGACCTCTATTTACGAACGTAAAAATTCGATGAAAACTGTTCGATCGCCCTGATAATGGAGGCAGCACGGACCTCTGAAACATCGGTAAACGTCTACCAGACTACACGGCGCAACAACCCAGAAGACAGAAATCTTCAGACTCACCGTCGTGAAAATCTCAAATATACATTCTCAGGATTGTATTAATTCGGGTCTTCATTGTTACTTAAAAAAAGTAAAATAAGGAAAACATTCGGGGAACAGGGGAACCGTATCCACTTTCAGACCAAGGTGAAAGAGACGGGGAGCGTGGTGATATCTGGCGCATATGTCGATCTCACCGAGGCATCCGTCCCGCAGCACAAGGTACGTTTTTGTGGCTGACTGATGGGCCAAGATCATCTTTGATGATGGTTGTTCTGCTTGTGAGAAATTTCGTTGCTGCTGGTCTTTTGTCACGTTCGTTCAATCGATCGCTTGAAATGCTGTGAGAAATGAGGTTTATTTGGGCCTAATTTTAAGGAATTCCTCACAGAATCTGCGTAACTATCTGTGTGTCTGTGTGTGTGTGGTATGACCTCACAAATTGGTAGCACAGACCGTTTCTCTGCAGGGAAGGCTTTGCTACATTTGTGTCTCATTCAATAATGACCTCCCTTTGCTTCTCCGTGCACTTGAAGTAAAACTCATCTCTCTAACGATGATCCTCTCAGTCTCTGAAGTAAATCTTCTCAAATTATCGCCCGGCTAGAGTTTGTTACTTACCGTTAGAACATTAACATCTTCTGGAACTAGTGTAAAACACTATCGAAATCAAATTCTGTTACTGTTATGTAAGACTTACCATTCCCCTGATTAACCGCGATTCTGTAGGACAAGAAACTAAACATCGTATAGTTTATACTTACGTTCTGACTTAAGAGTGTCTCAAGAAGAGCATTATGAACACACTTAGAAACATATTCCTTGTTCAGTTGTCCAACCAGTCAAGAAATTCCCCATTTTCTTCATTGAATAATATTTTTATTTTTATTGTAGGCGTATGATAGATAATCTACTAGCTATATTCTATAAATCTAAATATCTTACCGATCTTTATTTAATATAATTACAAGCATTGCTTAGTAACGAGCCATTAGCAACACACTGTTTGTTATTAGTTTAATTTTCTTAAAATGATAATATATTTCAGAATAATGTCTTACGACTTTAATAAAATAATTATAATTTTTATAAATATTTTATCTAAAGGCTTTTCTTTTAATATCTGGGCGAGTTATTAACAGCCGGAAAATTATGGTCCCCTATATTTAATTTAGTCAAAGGCTAATAAATCCTCGCACCAAGGAATTTTTCATGTTACGAAATGTTTCAAACATGGACGTATTCTTACGCATGTTCTGAATAATGTAAAATAATAGACTGGACATGTAGAATGCACGATGAGCTGATACATAATTTATTCTTGTCATATTTTACTTGTATGTCATAGTACATCATTTGCTAACGTTGTGAAACATTAACATTTTTTATAAAATCTTTAAACCGTAATGACGAATTTGTTCAATCCGATATTCGTATTAAGTTGTCCTAGGCAAGACTTATTAGCTTCCGTTACTTAGAAAACTATATAAGTCATGCATATCATTGGTCGAATTATTTACCATTGAGAATGAATAATATTAAGATAAGTCTTAAAGATAAAATTGGGTTGAAACGCGATGTCTCTTCTATTAACTTCTCAATTTGCTAACTTTAAAGAAAGACGCAAGTAAATTAAGTAACTGGCACAGCGGAAACGAGGAAATAACGATCCGCCATTAACAGTAATAAGCAAGCTTAAAGTGGTAACTCATCACCATACAAATTGCCAGAATGAATATTAATACAGTAACCAAAGATCTTGAAGATGCAAACACTAGGACTTAAAGATAAAACGTTTTGACGGCTTCAGATTCATGTTTGGGTGTATAAGATTGGATTCAGTATCGGAACACTAGCTCTCAGACATCATATTTAGATACAAATTAACGTAAATCATCTGTAATTCGGTGCCTTACTGGTGTTTGTGCCACAGACGTAATGATTATGCTACTGAACTCGGTTTAAGAGCCTCGTTTGTGAAACTAGGGATGCAGAAAATAAAAGTGAGGTCGGAACTTAGCAGAAAGTTATTTATATTTGTATGTACGAGGCGCGTCCCAAAAGTAAGTTTCCCTGGGGCCGTTTACAGAAACAAAACACAATTTCATGGAAATATTTATTGCAACAGATACAGCAAGTGTCCAGCTATTTTTCAACATATTCGCCACCGGAATTGAGACATTTGTCATACCGTGGGACCAACTTTTGAATACCTGTGTCGTAGAAGTCTGCCGCCTGGGATTGGAACCACTGTGTGACAACCATCTCCGCCTCTCTGTAATTCTCAAAACGCTGACGCTGACCGGACAGGAATTTCTTGAGGTGTAGGAAAAGATGGAAATCACTGGGAGCGAGGTCCGGGCTGTAGGGTGAATGATTAAACACCTCCCAGCTGAACTCCTGCAGGAGACTCGCTGTCCGTCGAGCCGTGTGCGGCCTAGCGTTATCACTGACCGCACTTCACAGTCGGCGGGAGCTGGAATAAGAACCTCCATCTTCAACAGCTGCAACGATGCTACTGTGAGAACGCGGGAAGTACCGTTAGTGCATGCGCCATGCTACGTCATTGCTCTATCACGTACGCACAGTCGCTTCGCGCAATATAAGGTTTGCTAGCTGTGGGACGAGTGGGAAACTTACTTTTGGGACGCGCCTCGTATTGCGGTCATACTGATTAAATCTCAAGTATTTGAAAGTAAATAGTACTTTTCAACTCAGAGCCTTCTATTTTTAAAGATTTCATAAAAATACAAAGTATGTAATAAAATAAAGGTGTACTTTTACCTGTGCAATTTCGGCGTTCGGGGATGAACCGCGTTGAATAATTGATAACGTTTCGGCAAACGTTGCAATTGCCATCTTCAGGGGAGTATGTAATAGTAGGGAATTTTTGGGAGTCTTATATAGGTCAGGCAGTAGGTGGCGTGTTTTATTTGATGGTGTTGATTGGTGGAACAGATAGACGGGCTTGAAATTCAGTTTCTGAGGAGAATGTGTTAATTTCAATTTTAATAGAAATGAACGATTTAAAGAGAGAACAGAAAAACTTTATGTAGATGGGGTGGAAATATTAAAATTAATATGAAAGAAATAGGATGTGAGACTATGGGCTGGATTTTTTCGTCTCTGGATTTGGACAAGTGGTAAGCTGTAATAACGTATTGAGATTTGAAGTTTTCACGGCGGTGAGTCTGAAGATGGCTGACTTCTGGGTTGTTCCACTGTGTAGTCTGGTATAAATTTAACGATGACTTCGATGTACTTGCTGTCTTCAACATCAGGGTAATGAGTGGAGGCAGCAAACACCTCTGAAACGTCGTTAACCTTATACCAGACTACACAGTGAAACAACCCAGAAGTCAGCAATCTTCATGGTAATGTATCTTGTAGTTCCATAGAATGCTGTTAATTTCTAGACTTTCTAAGAGACTGCTAACTTCTCAAGATGGATTCTGCTCCATGTAGTCAGTCACAATGGTAGCTGAGGAGTATGAAATCACGTGTAGTTCATTTATTCATCCGCGCAGATCTCCGTCTCTTCGTGTCTGCATAACGGAGCAGCTAGTGACTCTCGTTCTGTCTGGTAGGGCGTTAAAAAAATTCAACTGGGCATTGAGACATGAAATGTAAATTTGAAACGTATCATGCGATCGTATTTTCTCTCCAGTGAGGTATTATATCAAATATCTTAAAACCTTGCCTACCGTGCAATGTTGAATATTTATATAAAATATATAAAATCATGCATACAATCAAAATTGTTAACACTTTGAAAAAACACTTAGTGCCAAACGCGTTTCGACCTCAAGAGGTCATCATCAGTGGCAATAACATTAATCCATTAGTCTGTCTATTGAATCATACAATTTTAATGCATACGAACTTATGTTCACCTATGTGCCAGTCCGGGTCCGTGGTTCAATTCCCGAACGGACTGAAACTTGAGATGAGGGGTAAACCAGGCTTTGGCATATTAATCTGGTTTATACAACGAAGGAGTTGTGATTATATGATACTTGGTACACCTCACTTCATCAAAATTTAAGTGATTTTATTAATTTTTGGCTTTGTCCAATGTATCACATTGGGAAAGAGAGTGGCGTGTGAAAGTCTCTTCCCCCGACATTCGGTTTAGTGACCGTTGGTTTGGGGCGCCCTAGTATGTGTGGAGTGACGATTGCCAGATGACCGCTGCTCCACTACGACTCGGACCAATGGAATTTGAATGTGGCTGTTCGGCACGTTTCCGACGTCATAAGTGACTTTTTGGGGGGCGAATCGGATTGTCGTATTCAATTCAAAATTCAAGAACAGTTACGTTGTGGGAATATAAAAAGCGAGATTGCGTTGGTACTCGCTCTCTGAAAGTTCGGTTCTTCAAGGCAAGCAGACAGTTTCTGCTCGTTTCATCAAAATTTCAAGTACAAACTACAACAGTTTGTTTCTTCAAGGCAAACAGACAGTTTCTGCTTGATTCTTACAATCAATGTTGTATTTATATACAACAGCCGAATTATCGCGCTGCCCTACAATCAGAATAACGTATTGTACTACAGTGTCTCGAAAGGAAATAAAAGGTGAAACATCTCCAAGGTGACTTCGGTGTGGTCTGCAGTTGATCATCCCCACAGATTTCATGTCCTTGGCGCACGGCCGCTCCAACTATCACAGTCCTTGTATATTCCCTGAGAGTCGGAGAATCGTGCTTTCCGACAGATTCCTACATCAATTATCCCTTGTATCCTTCCGCATTATCCGAAGTTATATCAAGCTGTAACCGCGAGAAAACCGGGCACGCTACTGGGCTTGATCCCGTGGAAACCAGAGTGAGAAGAAAACAGTCTGCGGAAGGGCGGTTGCACCTAGGATACATAAATGTTCGTAAATGGTATAATATTAAAATGGTTGTTACAGGTATTAGGCGTGAAAGATGTTTCCTAATAACAAGGAGAAAGAATAAAAATAAATATTAGTATTATTTTTTTAACTTATGTTTTTCCGCTTTATTTGAGATACAGGTGTCTAAATTGTCGTGCTATTTGAACCCCGGGTAATTATTGAAACTCGTTAAAAAATCTTGCGTACTACAAAACGGTCGCACAATATTCAGTATTTTTTTTCATCCATAAGTTTGTTTGTGTGTTATAAATAAATAGTTAACACGACTTTCAGGTCGTCTTATAATTTATGAACACCCGTCATTATTTGATTTTAATTCTCCTTTCTTCCATTCTTAGTCTTTTTATTCCTTCATTCTCTACATATTCTTTTTATTTAACACTTTCCTCCTCACCAGTTATTATTAAAACAATTTTCTAAACGTATGTAATTTCGTTTAACAGTCTTCTAAGGCTTTTGCCCGTAACCACCAATAACATTGGCTTCCGGTGAAAGTTTGTCCAGTAAGCAATCAATAGGCAGTGTCCAAACGTCTTTTGCACTCTGCTGGTACCCGATAAGGCTTCAAGGTTTCTGCTACTTTTATCCTTAGGTTTACAGGAAATCGATTTGATGATATGAAATATGTTGGTTTCTGCAACCGAAGTCGACTGCTTTTCTTGTCGATGGTCGATTCGTATAAAATAATTACTAGATAAATATTTGTTCCTATTCATATTAACACGTAGGAAGTTATAAACGTTGTCGAAAATGCGTTCAGTTTCCGTCGTATGACTAGTATCCTGTCGTAAGTAGCGATTAATCTATTACAATATAATTTCTGTGCAACATTTGGTTAAATGAATTAAAAATGATTTATCCCTGCCACATTGAGTCACGCAGTTAGCGTGATTATCCAAGATCAATTTAATTGAACTCCCAGCTACAAATCGTATTCCGAGAGGTTTCACACTGGAATATACAAGATTTTTAACAACATTTGATTGAGACGATTCTGTGTCAATTCTAGGGGTATTATGCAACAGGTGTAATTAACATACTTACTCCACCGAGCAAGTAGTTCTTTGGAAGCTTATAGCCACTCAGCTCGTCACAAAATTTACCTATATTTTATAGAAATTAATGTTTAATTACCGTGTATTTATCAGAGACCGCCACTGAACGCTATCATTCGCCAGATCAATTCACTCCACACTTTCACACCCTATTTCTTAAAGATCCATTTTAATATTATCTGGAGAAGTAATGCAGTTTCTGACGAGCAAAATTATTTAGTTAAGGTCATAAATGAACAATGCTTTTGCTGACTTCAATAAGCAGACAAATTTGTAAGAAGCTGGTAGTTACACTGTCGAGTTTCGCAACCCTTTAAATCAGTGGTATTCAACCTTTTTTGGTTCGCGTACCCCCAGATATAATTTCTCTTCATCTTTGTACCCCTAAAGATGTTGGTGTATAATTCAAGTTATACATAATATATAATCTACATCTAAAATAAATTAAATTAACTACAATACTGATTAATCATAAAAAATATATTTTTTTTTAAATTTCACGTACCCTCCTAAGATATCTTCGCGTACCCCTGGTTGAAACCACTTCTTTATATAATTGGAGTCGTCATTGGACAACTGAATTTAGTCCAAAGTATCCCACTTTATATCTCTAAGATCCATTTTAATATTGTATCCCCATAATAAATTTCGTATTAAGTATTGCCATTACAAGTTTATATGGTAATTACATTTTGGTATTTATGGACCCAGTGTGACCACTTCATACGGAACGTTGTCATTTGTTATCAAGTTGGTCAAACTGTATGATCTGAAGTATTTGAAACAAAGTGTCAAATATTTTGAGAAAAACAGTACACCGATATCAGATTGTTAGAACTCGATAGATATCGTATTCAGAAGGCCCCAATTACAAATATTGGTCTGGAAATCAGCTGTTCTGGTCAGGATGTTTACCGCTTTCTTTAAACTTTGCTGCCAGTCCCATATTTTCTTTTGTTACCTATAAGCAATTTTATGTTGGGAAATGTAAAGAGTTTCCTGGAAAATTATAAAGAATATAGATTGAACTGTATATAAATTAAATTTCCTTTGAAAAATGTCATCTGCTTAGCAGTAAAGACAAAGAAAGGGGATTTTTTTGAAGAAAATGAAAATTAGTTTTAAAATATAATCTTCTGTTGTTATCAAATTGTGGAATGAAGTTTTAAACAAATTCCCTTTAATAAAAGAGAGTCTAAATGTATAGTTCACATTGCTATACATGTATTTCTAATTTTTTTCCCAAGATGGCAGTCTTCTGGGTTGTAGCGCCGTGTTATCTAGTAGAAACCCAGAAGACAGCCATCTTGGAACTTACCGCCGTGAAAACATCAAATCTTACCCTTTTTTTCGATTTCACATCATTGGCCTTTAATTTTATCTGAAACAGATGATAACAGAAGAAGTAACATTTTATTCTTTTCTAATTGTTTCATGTGTTGTGTGATTGGTTTAAATCTTACATAATTTCCCTGAAACAAATTTAACTCCTTTATTACATTTAACTCCACTGTTTACATTTTAGTTTCTATTGATCCTCCTCAGGTGTTCTTCGACGTAATATTTAGATCTAGAATTAATATTATACAGCGTGTTCCATAAGTCCAGACGTATGAGAAATCTGTTATTTTGGAATAATATAGAAAAATGTAAAACGTGAAAAGTTGTCGCAAATCACGTGTTTCTGATTTCAAATGTTGAATTTGTTTTACCAAGAACGAGCCATTACGGCACTAAATTTTTTCCACAATCAATTATAAAAAGTTATGGAAATTTTGTCACCCTGACATGACATATCGATAGTGTTTATGTTTTGTAACACTATCATGTAACTGAAAATCGGTGATTCTTGAACGGAACTTAATAACGTTCTGTTTCAGACATGACAAAGCCTGTTCACAAGCCAAATAAACTTGCCAAATGTCATGATTACGTAATGTAACTTAGCGAACCGAGATGCTGATAAAGAATCATAAAAGATAATTAAATGTTCTGGTTGAAAGTACTAATTTGAGTTATACTGCTGTTTAGTAAATTGTAGTTCCCATTTTTCTGGAGAATTACTAACAAATTTCCAAAAAAGTTTCGAGATCACGTTTTTTGGCGGAAACACTGAAGACGAGTGTCAACACTAAACACGACAATTCTGCTGGAAAACTGATAAGAGAACTCTCCCTTTCTAAAGTGGGTGGTGCATGTAGAATAAATTAATCTCTATTTACATTTATACATTTCTTTTGAGATGACTGCTGTTTAACTAAAACATTTAGGGGTATTATTTATCTATTTTAGTGACTTGTTGACACCACAGTCCTACCAACTCACTGCTCAATAGTCAAATTTAACTAAACCACAAAATTAAAACACATACCGTGATACGAAATTGTAGGTCCAGGAGCTTTAACCCTAATTATCCTTACCTTATGAAGAGCCCTTATAGGTTAATCACCTGTTGTAAACGGTGCGAAAAGTGAGCATCGTGTTAGAAACTTGACATGTTTCCATTGAGTGAGCCACTGCTCTATGCATTTTCAGCTGTCAACCCCAAGAAGTTAGCTCTTCGTTCTTGTAATTCATCTCCCGTCACCATTTCCAGTTTCTTGTCTTCCTCTGGCACCGTAACATTACAGTAATCGGCGGAGATGTTTCAAGTAAGGCCTCTGCATCTTCAGTTACTCATCACTGGTAATTAAATTTAAGTATAAAAGCCCTTAGCACTTGCCACTTACTGGTGACATGTATCCTCATTGAATGCCGACGGCTGTAGCAGGCTTTTAGTGTAAGCACTAAGTTAAGGATAAGTCAGATGTAGTTTCAACAAGCATATCGATTATCTCGAAAGATGTGCGCTTTCTATTGATATTACGTGCTGGAAGCTGGCAACTTTAATATTACGATTGATTCTTGCAGTTTCGAAAGTGATTTTACGACAGACACTGGTAGCAAAACCCAAAATTTTCCATTTTAATATTATCCTCTGTCTCCTTGCCTTATGTGGTCGTTATTGTTTATGATTAAAACTAGCAGAGTTACCATAATGTTACTTTGGGGATATTCGACAAAGTATTATATTTCTTGCCGATCTTTATCGCTCGAAACCTTATCTTAGATCTGATAATTCGCCCGCCACTGAACCGTAGTACAAGGAAAGAATACATCTGTGGCTTGATGGTAAAAGGGGCAAATACCATTTTGCAATGTAAGGTTTCAACAGCGAAAACATTGCTTAAAATACAGTCCAGTTTTATGTTTCAAAAAGTCTGCTAACTCATGACTGGCTTGACTAATGTTATGAAATCAACGCCATGATATTTTTTTTAGAATCGTAGGAGAAATGTAATTACCTAAGAAATATAATTTTATATTAGCCCTTATAGCACCACGTCACATAATAATGACAAATTTATAATTGCGCGTTAAACTTCTTACAGTTGTAACAAATCTCATCTTGTTTCTACACGAAATCTTCGCCTAAACAGTGTTAAATTTGCATTAAAATTTAATCTAGTATTTCCTGCAATTTCAACGAAGAGCTTAGCTCAGCGGTGATCTGTCTTATGACTTCGAATGTGTCCACCTCGTAAGCTCCTTTGTGATTACTCCAATTGCCCGCTACTAGCTCCTTCAGCTGAATTATGACAGAATCCCCCACATCACTCGTTCGCGTTCCAACGTAATAAATGCTTTTTATGTCAGTTACGAATCGCACATAAACGCGAATGAAAACTATGACAGTTGTTTCTTTGTCTTTGTTCGTCTTTTATGTCTGCAACTGCAATTTATGGCGGACAGGTTAACACGACATCCCAGTTATAAAGGGCAAAATGACAACAAAGTATAAAATTGATGTCTTTTATATACAGAATTCATTCGTACTGCAGAAATAGCGAATTTCATGTTTTATTTTATCCGCCACATGACACTGTAATACAAAAATAAGATTTTTATGCATTCTGTGTCGTGAAGGATCGAATGTTGTTTGATAACAATTATAAAATGTACACGTATCTCATAATATAATGTAGTAAAGCTTATGGTGATGTAGATCAGTGGTTATCATCCTGGGGTACGCGTACCCCCGGGGGTACGCGAAGACATCTTAGGGGATACGTGAAATTTAAAAAAAAAATGTTATTTTATGATAAATACTGAATAATCAGTAATGTAATTTATTTAATTTATTTTAGATGTAGATTATATCCTATGTAATATAACTTGAATTATACACCAACAACTTTGGGGGTACAAAGTTGAAGAGAAATTATATCTGGGGGTACGCGAACAAAAAAGGTTGAATACCACTGATATATAGATTATTGAGTTCAAATTTATATTTGTATCTAGTTTTCATACGAAAACCATTGGTAGCTTAACTTTTATATTTAAACGTCTGCACTAACATGTTTTACTAAGGTTGTGAGTATTAATAGTTTTATCCGTTTAAGGTACACAGTTTTATAACAATATGAAGTGTTTAACTTTTTTATTTTGCCAAATAAAAGACACTGCTTTGTTGTACGGTATCAAGAATCACACAGTTTCTATAATCTTGCTGTGTAAGCTCTGAAAACGGTATAAGCCTGCCTAAGCTGATCTTCGTAACCTCGTCTCTCGCGTGTCGGATTATGTCGCATTTTCAGGTCCCGGCCCGCTGAAAAGTTCAGTTCTGGGAAACTGAATGAGAGAAAGAAACCCTTACAGAGAGGATTAAAATGGCTGATGATAGCTTTGATGATGAAGAGTACGAAGTGTTAAGAATTCTTACAACAGGCCGCCCGTAATTCTAAACCAAAATTTTATTTCTCTCTTACTTATTAACTGAAAACTATCCATTGCGTGAGAGTAGCTAATAAATCCTTTAAAATTGTGAGATGTATAATAGTATTAAATAGTTAATTTATATTATTACAGAATTTAATGGTAAAAAAAAGTAAAGTTTGTCCCACTATACGCTATGTAGGCGTTTGGGGGGAGTGGAGGTATAGCTTCTCTCTTCCTTGACCTCGGCACTAGATGGGGGTGAGTGGTCAGCATCACGCCCCGGCCGGCTTTACCCCCGGGAAAGAACCCTGGTACCCATTGTAGAGGAGGCTGGGTGGGCCCCAGAGCCGATCTGGACGCAGAGGCTAGAGGAAAAATCCTCTGCCCCCGTCGGGGATCGAACCCCGGTCGTCCAGCCCGTAGCTAGTCACTATACTGACTGAGCTATCCCGGTTCATTTTACAGAGTAGTGGTCATACACACGGGCTTTGGTAAGGATTTTTTATTTACATCATAGAAAATAATAAAACTGCCATGGTGCAGACGTTTGTACTAACCCAAGTTGCCTCGCGTTGCATCCACACATATAAATATTATGTCCTTCTGGGTTTTTGTTGCAGTTTAGAGAAACATGCCGTCTTCATCTTCAGGGCTGAAGTGACAATGCTGAGAAATGGAGGGAGTTATATGGGGTTGGAGGAAGGGAGGTCAGGGACACAATAAACATTAGGTTTAATTTTAAGTTTTGGATTTATCCTGAGCGGGTAATACTTGCGTGGGTGGGGAGTATGGTGTCTATCTGATTGGTTGCTAATGTCAAGCAGATGACGTCATTATAGCGTTGCCGTTATAGCCGGGAATCATGGGTAATGTCATCACAGACGGCCATCTCTCCACCTCGAAATTTCGAGTATCTATCAAATTGGTATTAACGATTAAAGAAATTAAGACGTAAAAAGCTTGTAGTTACCTCCAGTGGCATGACGTCCACACCAAAATTTATGAAAATCTTTTCAGTTATTTTGGAATCATGAGTAAAGTTTCCTTTCTCGTCTTTATAAGTCTTCATTAAGAGTTCATCCTACTATTTGACACTACATAATTTATTGAGCTGGATAAGCTTAGTAAAATAAACGGAGACTCGGTCAAATATTTAGTTTGCTCACAGTCATTAAAATGGACGGCATCGTAACCCAGGTGTTGAGCCGTCGCTCCGTGTTCAAATAGCGGAGATTTGCTTGTTAACTGCTCCATAGGAATTAAGAGCGCGTTGTGTTAGTACATTTAGTTGCGTTCTTGAAAGTAGGCTGCTTTTATGAGCTTTAAACCGTCACCAGTTCATGTTGTTTAAAATACTGTAGATGCATGTTCCAACGTTATTATCTTATTTTCAAGCTGTGCAGAAACACGTCTAATACGTTACCTAATTTTGTAGATTTACACTGTAACATAGGAGTAGGTTTAAATAGTAATGTGAATCCATATGTAAATGCAAAGTCTGTTTCGCATTAGGATATCCGTAGATTAGGGACGTGTTTGGGGGCTCAGTTCGAGTCAAAAGATGTAATAAACATGTTTCTGAAAGTCAGTCGTTAGAGGTTGTGGACATTTTAGAAAGATCGCTGACAGATATTCCTCTACACGAAAGGCGAGAACTGTGACTGCAAGATGGCGTAATCCTTTATTTGGTAGGCGCATAACCGCGTTTCTTAGTCAACATTTTTAAAAAAACGTTGTGTATTTGCTGCAAAATCCATTTACTTCGACACTTTTTTAAACTGCTGTATTTGGGTATATATGAAGTACCTGGTAAATGTAGTGAAGTCGAGCCCTATTATCAAATTCCATTTCTTTAAGATATTCTTTAATATTACCCTCCATTTATTCCTGTCTTTCGAGTGGTTTCTTGCTTCAGGGTTTCCAATCAATATATTGTAGATATTTCTCATCTTTCTTGCACGCTACATGTTTTACCCATCTCATCAAGATGCACTAAAATAGAAACTTGTTACTGGTTTTATTCTTAGAAAAAGCTTTATATGTGGGTGTGTAGGACCTTGCTAGTGAGTGGGTTTATACGTTACACGCTTCGCTTGCTAATGATTCCATGTTGGATGAAAGCATTAAAATTTCATCACGTATGATTCATGGCTAATTTACATAAATGAAATGCACCAGGTTTAAATCCCTGATTTGCATAACCACAGTTCAGAACGAAATACCGCTACACTGTGACAGAGTCTTAGATTTCTGCAAGATACATCGGATTTGGAATCAGCGTCTGTGACTGGTGATAGCGGTGTCAAAGTTCACGTTGAACCCCGACAGCGCCCTCCCCCCGCACCCCTCTCAACCCCTAAATGACTGCTAGTGCTGCCGTCTGTTTGATGTGAACTGTAACTGCGGTTTGAACACAGAGTACAGCAAGCAATTGCATATGTTAAACCTGAGCTGACACAAAGGAACATTGTAATTTGGCTCTCTGTCCAAACAAGAACAAGCTGTCCATGGTAACAAGGTGCTGGTTACATTCACGCCGAATTTAATTTGAGTACATTCTTGTCACAATAGCAATATTTAACTATGCAGACATTTAGATTGGAATTCATCTAATCAGTAGACGTTCAGTGTTAGTTTCGCGTGAGTACTGAAGTTAACCTTCAAATGCAATAATAGGCAGAGAAAACCGAATATTAGCTTCATATTTTGGACATCCCGTGTTTAAATCTCTGCCCAGAGATCGACTAACGTCACTGATGTTTTCATGGTTTTCCTCAGTTCACGCAAATTCCTGAAAGTGCCTTAAATTAGGCCACGACTGCTCCCTTCCACATCCTTTACAATTTATTATTTATTATAATCCTCTTATTCGACGCTATGAAATCTGAGCTGCGGTTGGCGTCGTTAAATAAACTACAAACAAATTAATGGTGAGATTAATGGTTTCCATACAAGGACTCTGATGCACGGATATAGTTGGTAATTATGTTTATAAATTTAATTTATGAATAATATAAAATGATTTATAATTTGTTTCCTTTGTAATATATTAGAGTGATCAAATTAATACGATGAGACTGGACAGGACTTTATTGATACATGGGAAGAATAATAAATACATAAAAACTTTTGGACACAAATTTTGAACGAACAAGAACACTATTTGGGGGGGATAGACATAAACTAGAATAATAATATTAAAATTGATGTTAAAAAATATGGATTGGATTCACATGACCCTGGATGGTGACCAGATTCGGATTTTTGTGAACATGGTAATAAATATTCGGGTACCTGGAATATTTTTGACTTCCTACGCGACTGTATATTTACTGTCATTGTTGGTTTTCTGTGCAGTACCGCCGTGTGGACATGAAGGTAAAAATATCGTGGTTTCCGAGGAACATATTGTCTATATTTTAATCATGCTAACAAAAACAATTGAAAGACGCGATGGAACCCAAATATGAAATTTGTGTCCACCAAACACCACGTTTTTGGTTCAGCCAGTAAAGCCGCGTGTAGCATTCTTTTCGTAGAATATTTAATAATCTGTTTCTGTTGATTGTTTGCTTTGTTTCGTGCAATAAAATAGTCGATTTATATCTTTTAATTAATTTTCATATCGTTTGGGAATTTAACTCCAAATTATAACATTTGGACTTATAGGTAATAGAGATTCGCTTTGCGAATTGTCCCCAGGAACGGAAATATTCCTAAGAGTGAGGACTGCCCGTTTAATTTATTTGTTTGTAACAAACAGTAATGGAAGATGAAGATGTCTGTATTCTGGTTTGTAGCACCGTGTAGTCTAGTAGACGTTTATCGACGTTTCAAAGGTACTTGCTGCCCCGGTTACTTGTTATAAAGTAAATACATTGATTTTGCAATAAAATCACGTGTTATTAATTTACATTTAATAGTTTATATTTTTATTTTACTTTTAAAGCTTAAGACCCATTTATTTTGTCATATATTTTAAAAACACTTGTTATTTGCAATTTTTATCATGCATATGTTACGAGTCCCGCACATCCTTTTGTGACATAGATGTTACTTCTCGATGATATTACTCATGTACTGGACCACATTTGGCATTTTCAATTTATTTTATAAGCTGTTTCATACATCTGTGGTTATGTGGTTTCGATATATTGTTATTTTATGCTTTTTTTACCTTTGCGTAGCTCTGTGTCTAAATTTCAGAGCGAGTAATTAGAAGTCAATCAACCACATAGACCACTTCATGACATTCATATTACAGTGGGTTGACAAAAACGTCTAAATTTTTGACCTGTTGTGGATGTCTTGCGTACCACAAATAATTACTATGCATGATTTGAGGTTTTCACAGCGGTGAGTATGAAGATTTCTGTCTTCTGGGTTGCTGCGCCGTGTAGTATGGTAGATGTTTACCAACGTTTCGGGGGTCTTACTGCCTCCATCATCAGGGCGATGGTAAACGACTATTGACTCAGCGATGAATCATCGCCCTGATGATGGCGGCAGCAAAGACATCTGAAACGTTGGTTTACTTCTACCCGCCGCTACAACCCATGAGACACCAATATTCAGATTTTTGAATAGATTCGAAGAAACCCCAACATCATCACACTGGTGTTATGTTCGCAGCCTGGATTATGGGCTGGGTCATCTGCAAGACTGTACCCTACCTGCAGGGGGTGTCGGTCAGCGCGTCCATCAACACCCTGGTCGCTATTTCCGTTGAACGCTGCCTCGCCATTTGCTACCCACTTAAGTGGCAAATGACGTCACGAGCCTGTCGGGTCGTGGTTATCATCATCTGGACGTTTTCCCTTACCATCACGTTACCCTGGGCTATCTTCTTCGGATTGAAACCTCTCGAAGAAGGGAGTGATGTGCTGGTAAGATCGGACATCCTGTCCTTGAAGAAAGTCATTGTAAATTCTTCCTACCTGTCGCCACCATTCTAGCCGTCACTAAGTTGCATGCTTCAAGGCCACGGAAGTATTTAAACCCCTCGCCTTTCGCGCAACTCGAAATTAACAGTACAACGTTGCTACTTTGTTGCAATTGGTAATAAATAATAAAAATAAATAGGTAAATATCAACGTTTCGGAGATACATATTATCCCGTACTTCAGGGTAGAAGTTTAACCCTGATGATGTTTCTACTAGACGCTGGTTTCTACCTACGAGTCTATACGGCGTCACGACCAAGAAAAACATCGATTACTTCATGATATCTGGCTGGAAGGATAAGAGAAACGTACCAAATGCGCATAAGCATATATTTGGTTTCTGAGTTAAGATTCAAGCACGATGCCTGCAAATATAATGGTACCTTCTAGATCAGTGGTATTCAACCTGGGGTACGCGAAGACATCTTAAGGGGTACGTGAAATTTAAAAAAAAGTATTATTTTATAAGCACTGAATAATCAGGGCCAGATTGAATACATTATTTTGGATGTAATTTATTTAATTTATTTTAGATGTAGATTATATACTATGTATAATTTGAATTATACACCAACAACTTTGGGGGTACGAAGTTGAAGAGAAATTATATCTGGGGGTACGCGAACAAAAAAGGTTGAATACCACTGTTCTAGATAAGCCACACAACCATTTCGGTTTTAAATTTCTTTCCATCTGTTACTTATTATAATCTGAACATTATCCATTAAATAAGCTTCATGGTATATTTTGTGTACTCCCAGATCTGCACCGAGTCCTGGCCGAGCCCACACAGTGGGAACATCTATTTTGTTGTGGCCCACCTCGTGATGTGCTACCTCTTCCCGTTGACCCTCATCTCGTTGTGCTACTTACTCATCTGGCGACGAGTGTGTAGAAGAACCCTACCCGGGGAGCCACATTCTCACGGTGGAGTCGTGGACCTCATGATCCACCGCTCCAAAGTCAAAGTCATCAAGATGTTACTTGTCGTTGTCATATCTTTCGCCTTGTCATGGTTACCTTTGTACGTCCTTTTCACCAGGGTCAAATTTGGAGGACCTTTCTCTTCTGAAACTGAAGAAGCTACGATACATTCTTTGCTCCCAGTAGCACAATGGCTTGGAGCTTCAAATTCATGTGTTAATCCGATCTTATATGCTTTTTTCAACAGAAAATTTCGTATCGGCTTTAAAGAAATTATAACTAGTCGTTCCTGTTGCTCAACACTTAGGTACAACAACGAATTTCGTGCAAGTGTGAATAGTAGTTTCAGTTGCAGAACGAATACAAAGAATGGGAGTGTTTTGATGACCAGAATGACCATCACAAAATCTAAGGGTGGGAAAAGTGTAAGACGTACGAGGGCTGGCAGTTTGCATCGTCATAATTCGGCGTCAGCGGCTGCAGTTCAAAGAATTAACAAGAACAATGAGCAGTTCAGAAAAAGTTACTCTAGAACCTGTAGAAATTCTATTTCAGAAGCTGGTGAAAATCATCGTATCATTAAATCATCTTCCGGATCTCATTTGAACGCAACATCTGTTTGAATTCGTTCTGTAACGACTTGACTGACATCGGAACTCAATTCGAGATATTTGTTGTTGTTATTTTTGCCGATTTGAGATTTAAATATTTATTGAATAACGTCACTAATTATGAGTTAGAATAACGGCGTCTGTCTGTACTCGTACGTGAACCTAATTACTGTTGACTGCAGATGGCACATCACATCACTGGTCAGGTAAGAAACATCAGTCTGTGTAAAATCATCGTGTGTAAAATTGTTCTTTTAGAGATTTTATCCATCGTCCAAACTATAACGTAAGAAAATTATTTTATAATTTAGAACCATTGAGAAGGATTTCACAGATTAAAACCTATATCACATTCGGCACTGTCGAATGTCTGAGGCATATAACCTTTATATCTCTGTATCAAGTTTACCTCGTACAATGGACAGAGCTCGGCATAATATTGACAGAACGAATAAAATATTAACAAAAACATTTAGAAAATTATTTGAGCAAAGACGCATTATCTGATGAAGCAATATTCTACATGCCAGGTAAAAGTAAAGTAAAGTAAAGTTTGTCCCACTATACGCCATGTAGGCACTTGGGGGGGAGGAGGTATAGCTCCTCTCTTTCTTGACCCCGGCACTAGATGGGGGTGAGTGGTCAGCATCACGCCCCGGCCGGCTTTACTCCCGGGAAAGGACCCTGGTATCCATTGTAGAGGAGGCTGGCTGGTCCCCAGAGCCGGTCTGGACGCAGAGGCCAGAGGAAAAATCCTCTGCCCCCGTCGGGGATCGAACCCCGGTCGTCATATAACTGTCGAATCTTGGGCTCTAATCGAACTATCTTTTACGTAGAGTATTAAAAAGATACGACAAAGGAAAACGTGTTATGCTTACGTACAGCACTGGAATGATACTTTCATTTTGTTCTCAGACGAATCAATACTCAACATATTTAACATGTTTTTATTTGGATATTGTACAAAATAATTCTTCTCCACAGTCGTAAACAAATATGGAACACCGTCATATTCCAGTGATTTTGTCTGGAAGTAACTGAATGGTCAGTTTCAGAATGAGTGGACAGGTGGTGGAGGACATATTTTGTCAACTTTCGAATTCACACGTTACATGTATGAAAAGTTAAAAATGGAACTGTATCGGAATAATACTTGTTTATTATATCTTTTACTACATTCAATAAATAATTACTTTAAAATTAGTTATTTTTCGGTGGAAATTGCATATTAATATAAAGTAAAACAATGTATATGAAGTCGGGAAAATGTTTATGTAGCATGTAATAGTTATGTGAAATGTTTCTTGTGGAGTGCTTTTAGAAAATAAGAAGAGAACTTAGTGGAATGTTTTGTATCAGGGCGACAGGAAATCAGTTACACGGAGACTAAAGAATACGATGTTTGGCACGTGAGAGTCGACTCGTAATTTGAACTGTGCTGTCTTTAAGTAAACTTTGTTAAAAAAAAATCTGTAACAAGTGAAGGGCTGTCTACAAGAACATTTCCAGGAAAAGTTTTTGAGTGAAGTTTGAACTGCACGTGCCGAGTTGAGCGAATTGATTCGTGTACATTTATTTATTATTAAGAAAATTAAATTTTATTAAGAACTTGTCATTATTGGAACAAATTTGTAATTTCAGGCGTAGTAATGTCATTTTAGATTTGGGGTTTCAACTGACTAGAATTTGTTCTAACTTTACTTCACACAGCCAGACAACAGAACAAAATCATTATGTAAGGTATCTTCTAAAATACTTTCAAAATGTAACAAAATTAATATATATGGATACTAATATAATTTTTAGGTGACTCGTAATTCTGAAACATTTCTCATTTTTTCACCAACATTGTCCTAAAAGAACAATCTCTTGCCACAATAATGTGTCTGTCAAATTTATTGGGATGTGTATTGACGTTCTACAGACAGACGGACAAGATAACCCTTACAAATGTAGCAGGCCTATACATATGTATATTTGTATGTGTTCATCGAGGTTAAAGCGTTCATGTTAACCGTGTTATCCCGGCTAACATTTTGAAAAACGGAACATAAATAGTCTTTTGTTTTTCCCGTGGTTCAGTGGTATTTCATACACTGGGACACTGGTAATGGATCAGATAAGAAATGTCGTTAGCCAGCTAGTGCGCCTCGAGCGTAAACCTCAACTGGCTGGCTGACTAACAGCGTGTAGGGAAGTAAAGATTTTCTAACACAACTTCCGGTATGTAAGAAATATACCTACACGTCTGAAACACTGCTTAAAAATTGGGCTTAGTTCCTGGTAATTTATAAGTAACTGCAAAAGAAATCTGTTAGTTTCCACCACGAATATGATGGATAATTTCCATTGTCTAAGTTATGTTTGATATCGGATATTATTATTATCGTGCCGATGTTAAGAATGAATAGGAGCTCTCCCCCCCAAGCGCCTACATGGCGTGCAGTGGGACAGATTTAATTCTGCTTTTTATTATAACAATTTCTTGTTTTAATTAAACGATGAGCAACCATTTATTTGATTTCCACGATGTTTTGGGATTTGTCTCAATTCTGATCTTCAACTGATTGGCTGGAAAACCAAAAAAATCATTATTTTGTTATGATTATTATCTTTATCACTATTGTTTTATTTTAAGATTAGAGGCGATACTTTGGATAAATCCCCATCTAGTGCCGGGGTCAAGAATGAGTTGGAGCTATACCTCCACTCACCCCAAACGCCTACATGGCGTGTAGTGGGACAAACTTTACTTTACTTTTACACCATAGCCACAAATACAATTACTAACAGTCTCATAGTAAGTCAAATACAACTAAGACAATGGAGAATCCCTTTTTGATATCGGTATATTTTTCAGTCATGTGTCACCAAAACTTTATCCAGTAATTATATCACTTATCTGCAGTCTACCAGACTCGAGTGTTTTATTTATGTTCAGAAGTATCCATATGAAGCGCTTTGGACACGACGCTAGTACCTTTAATCTAACATCTGACACAGATTCTATTATCTCACTTCTACTTACCTGTTTCAGTGTTCTGCTTTTAAATTTATTTCACTTGAAATATTAAAGTAGTGAGTGGACAACGTATTGATCTTTTGGACTGAACTTTTGCTTCACTCAGTGGTAGTCACAATGTAATTATTAACTTAATTATCTCGAGAAGAAAAAATAAAAGTTTCACTAATTTTCCATTATTCATTCATGCACAATCACTAACCCATTTCTTATATAGGCTATCAGCCGATTAGGATTGCCATTTTACTTACAAATAGTAAAATGGCAGTCCTAATCGGCTGATGCATCAAAATGTCGTATTTAATCAACATATTTTCTCCATTTTATATCATATACAGAGTGATTAAAAGTCTCTGAGCATCTGTAGGACACTGGGGAGTGATTGAACTGTGGCTGTATCGATGTGGAACACGTGACGTGTATTACCTTCATCAGTTGAGCCTTGGATGCGCGAATGTTACATTGATGGCGTCATTTGTGGAAGAAGTGTGTTGGTGTAGAGGTGAATAGACACAAGAGGACGATATTATCCGCGGCTACGTCAGACATAAAGGTGTTACAACTGTATGTAAGTTTATAAGAACCATATTTGTACTTTCCACTTGTACATGTACTTTTGAATAATCGTGTTTATTTGAAGTGTGAAGTTTTAAAACTTGATCAGTACACATACAGTTGCAGTGTAAAAACATTTGACGGCTGTGCCGTTAGGACTAGGAAACTATAACCGAGAGTAATCGCGCGGTAAGGCCGTGTCGTGCAGTCCCGAACTGCCGGCACAGCCGCCAAATGACTGTGATTGTGTTATGGGAAGGCAAATTGATTATGAACAATAGAACAAATAAAAGGCAAGAGATTTTGTGAATGTGGAGGCAAACTCGACCCGTAGATAAACCCTAGTGGAAGGAGGGAGTAGTCGTAGTAGAAGGGGATATGTATGGTTATTGTTCGCAAATTGGCCCGGTAATATTTACTTCATGTTGTGGTCTCGTTTTCCACGCGATTTCATAATATTGGAGAGTTTGCTCTTAGTACATAATGGAAGTCGACATCTGAAGGCGACAACCACTAATTGGTAATTATTTGTGGAGCGCAGAGCTGAGGGAAGGGTCTGAATATTGAGAAGTGTCGTAAATAAACCGCACATTAGATTAATCAGCCACACTATTTTGTCGTCTTCTTTCAGAAAATCCAATTTTACTGCACGAGGTAATTTTTGTTCGGTTTCTGCAGTACCTGAATACCAATTTGACTACTACTAATACGACGGATTCGTTTCGGCTGATTGGAATAGCCTAACGTATAATATGTATATTGATTTTAAACTCGCATTGTAAATTAACTGAATTTTATCGTATCGTAGGGTGACACTTTGTTCCGATTTACGTCATTCCTAGTAATGGCGGGGGATTGAAATATATGTAGTGGAAGCGGTCGTGGTCTATTTCTGGCAATTTAATTTTCTGGAAAGACAACGAAAATAAAATTAAACAGAAGATATCACAGGCCAATGTTCGGACTAAGTATTATTAAGATCAGTGGATTATTAACCTTACTAAGTAAATAAATTCTCTTTAAACTGTAAGTCGTTGAATATCTCTTCAAGAGATTTCTGATTGACAGACTAATTCATTACTAAACTGATAAAGGGTTTTGTCGACCCAAGCGCTCATCAAAGTAACTAAATAAAAACAAATTTTAAACAATTGACTCGTCAAACGTGGTAAAAGTCTCTCCTACACAAATGCTATACAATAAAGGTAAGCCGCCTTGAATGACTTTTGGACTAAAGCAGATAATTGCATCCCTTCCTATACAGATTTGAAGATTGTACTATTACTTGTAGAGAGGAATGTTTATAGTTTGTTTAACGATGCTTTTAGCCTATATAGCATCGCAAGATTGATGAATAATGAATGAGACAAGATATAGAAGGAAGAAATAGTCAGCTTTGGCCTGATAGAATTTATAAAACGACGGAATTCTCAGTATAGCTGGTGTCCGGGTCGAGATTTGAACCCGGTAATTTCCGAATACGAAACAGTACTAATCGATGTTCTTTCCTCTTTTCCTCCTTTCTTTCTTTTTGCCTGTGGCTCTGTATCCTTGGAGGTTTCCACACACATTTTTCGCTTTCAAGTGTGCTAACATGGTAACATAACACAAAGTTGGAACTTACTGCTTCCATGATTAGATCACCCTTATAATGGAGGCAGTATGTTCCTGTGAAATGTCAGATTAAACGATGCAACATCCAAGAAGACAGCCATTTTCATACTTGTCTCCGTGAGAAACTGGAATCTCATTTTATGACATTTTCATTTTGAACACTGAAAATAGAGATCACGAAATGCTCCTCAAATCTGAAATTATAATTATTTTTCAAGTTGCTACATCAAAATTTACCATCTTACAGTGGAGGCCACTAAATTGCTTAATTTTACAAATTATAATTTCAACATTCATTATAATTTAATCAAAATTTATCAGTTTGTTGTCAATTTCTCTCTTATACTAGCCTTGTCAGAACGGCGAGCGGGCATTGCCTGGGAACCTTCTAACTATAAGATACTTTTTCCTACTTCCCCGCTGAAGTAACTGTCTCTCACTTATCCCTCACAATTTTATATTTTTTCTATTCTTTTGGTATCCTTCCTAATTCTCCCTCAACTTTCTTATCAGCGGGTTAACATAATTTGTCTACTGTGAATAAAGAATAACTATTTGTCAGCTTTCTTAAATAGGTTGTACGTAGTTCTATCTTTTTCTCTAACCATTCTTACGCCTTAGACTTATGAGCAATTGCTATTTGCATTTAGATTCCTCTTACAGCTATTTAAGGATTGTCATAACAATGATAATAATATAATAATAATTGTCTTGTCAGTTTGAGTGCATCTTAGTATGTAATAACACTTCAATATAAATCTCACCCGCAAGAAAATATATAAATGGCACTGCAGTTTTTGTGACGTCTTAAAATACACACGTAAACATAAAATTACGTTCACAAAAATATTTTAATATTGTCAAATTTTAATTATAATTTGAATCACTGTTTTTAATACTCAATATAAATTACAGTTACTCTCACTTCTCTGTAGTTTAAAGTTTATCGTGTTAATAGTGTAGAAGTAACGATAATTGTGTTATGTGATAATACGAACAAATGTGTGCCAATTAGTGTAGTCAATTGTGAAATGCAATTCTTTTGCAACACAAACATGCGTCATTATAATCCATCTCTAGATAAATATTTTTATAACAAAGAGCTGAAATATTTTTGATTGTTATGGTAAGTTGACTTATGTAATATGTGCCAAAGCTATAAAATGTAATATATACATTTATTTTTAAATGTACACAATATTAAGCACCTCTTAGTTGCCTGCAAAATAATATTCATGATGCTATTAAATACCGGGCCTATATTTCATTATTGTTACAGTGTTGAAAGTTACACAAATATAAGTGTTGTATATTTATGTAATACATATGTATAGCGATGTTCAGCATGTTTTGTAAATGTAACAGAATAGCTATCCCTTCGTTGAAAATAAATGTTTACATATCCTGTTGTGTTGCCTCTTCGCCAGCCATACTTGAGTTCAATCTAAGAGACTCACTTCAACCTGGGACGCGAGTGTCCGGGTGGTTTCCTAATGAAGATTGCTTTGTTGTGGGTTGTGCGGATTATTTTTGTAAGACGTTTACCGACGTTACAGATGAACGTCTGAAACGTCTGTAAACTTCTACACTTCTTCCAGACTACACGGCGCAACCCATAAGACATCCATCTTCGGACTCGCCTCCTTGAGAACCTGAAGTGTCACGTTCCTTAATAAAATCAAAGAAGCCTTTTTTGCGAAATATGAAGAAGCTGGGAACTGAAAAATTTTACTCTAAAACACTTGAAGAGATTTTAATAAAATGTGTGTTCCCTACTTCGTATAAACGATGTTAGACGTTATAAAAGTTATAATTGTAAAAGTCAATCGTTTTATGACACTGCAAGGGAGGATAATATTAAAAAATATGTCAACGAAACGGAGTTGGGAGTGTGCTCTAGATTAATTTGGTTCATGACAACTGTTACATCCATGCTTTCTGCTGGAATTGCATGACTCACTGCCAAGCTCTACAAGAATTTGCCGATACGAGTTACCTATTGCTCCGTAAGTACGAGGCTCGTCCACAAAGTAAGTTTCCCTGGGGCCGTTTACAGAAACAAAACACAATTTCATGGAAATATTTATTGCAACAGATACAGCAAGTGTCCAGCTATTTTTCAACATATTCGCCACCGGAATTGAGACATTTGTCATACCGTGGGACCAACTTTTGAATACCTGTGTCGTAGAAGTCTGCCGCCTGGGATTGGAACCACTGTGTGACAACCATCTCCGCCTCTCTGTCATTCTCAAAACGCTGACGCTGACCGGACAGGAATTTCTTGAGGTGTAGGAAAAGATGGAAATCACTGGGAGCGAGGTCCGGGCTGTAGGGTGGATGATTAAACACCTCCCAGCTGAACTCCTGCAGGAGACTTGCTGTCCGTCGAGCCGTGTGCGGCCTAGCGTTATCACTGACCGCACTTCACAGTCGGCGGGAGCTGGAACAAGAACCTCCATCTTCAACAGCTGTAACGATGCTAATGTGAGAACGCGGGAAGTACCGTTACTGCATGCGCCATGCTACGTCATTGCTCTATCACGTACGCACAGTCGCTTCGCGCAATATAAGGTTTGCTAGCTGTGGGACGAGTGGGAAACTTACTTTGTGGACGCTCCTCGTACAATAAAATAAACTTGCTTAAATGGCAGTTCCAGCCGGGATCTGGAATGTTACAATTGCGTTCAACTTTAATAGTGAACGCGCTGTAGAAGACGACTTTAACTGGCTGAGAGATATGTCAACTTCTAGACTCAGTAAGTTAGTTACTGGTAAAACATGTATCGGTTTTGTTGTTAAACAGGTACCACAGTAACAAGGAAGAACCTTAATAAAATCTTGGGGCAGCATCCGTCCAAGTGACTCGGCTGTTGGCCTCAGAAGGTTTTAAATCTTCACATCATAAAAGAATTAACAAATCGGAGTCGAAAATAAGAAGTCAAAGTTGTACCTGAAATTAATTTCTAATATACATATTTATAAATAGATTTATAAATACATGAAATGAGAAAGTTGTAATGAAAAATGAATATGATAATTTACGAGTCAAGGTTCAGTGTTGCCACTTGTGCACCTCAGATATGTTGGTTGTAACCGGAAGTGAATGGGGCGAGAAAGTTATCTTTGGCATCATGGCGTCTTAATTCGCAGGTGATTTGTAGGATTACTACTGCCGTAGGTCTGTCACAGTAAGTTTGTGTTTTATTGAAAGTGACGTTTGTTGGATTAGGTCGGTCATTAAATTTACGATTTATCTACACAAAAGGAATTTTAAACGAGATTTCTTATTTATTTTATTATTTATCATTAACTGCAAATGGGTTTGTACCCGGTGGCAGCGGTATTTTTCTCTAAAATGAATATATTTTTTCAAAACACGCCAAGCACATTACGCAGAACTTCCATCTCATTGGTCAAGTTCCGATAGAACAAACAATTTTTCTGTCCGCCGGCCATTACGCTTAAGCTGCCTTTAATTTGCATAACTCTGAGTGTCTGACGTACTTCATTCTGTTCAAGTAGGTCGCCACTTGTCTCGGTAATTATCTGTTAATCCATTTACAAAATAAACACTTACCCATTTCGGTTTATCTTTGTTAATAGTCTTATATATAACACATTGCCAGTTTCTGTTATAAAATAAGTTTATAAGTCAGTCGCTTGAATAGAAACTCATTGTTTCTTCATTTTGGTTCTAATAATTTTGATATTTCCAAAAAAAGGATGGAATTATGTTTGGATTTCTGTGGTTTGTATATAAAAAGATTAACTTTTTCCAACATTCAACCCTAGGGTAGCACAGTGACGTCGTTTGAAGCACAGTTCCGACCGAGACACTCCAGGCCAGAGGCCAAAGGCCAGACCCACAGTGGGACAGTGGCGCCACGGAAAGCCACGGCAACCATTTAAATTGAGAGTGAGTGGACTTTGTGGAACCTGATTAAACAGAGATAGATTTTATATTACCTTACCTACTTAATACCGATTCTCTTCTCCCTTACGGTGTCAACGTTTCGCAGAGAGCTCGAAATGCTCTCGATCAGCCTTAGTTCACTTTTAATCAGATTTATCTCGAGTGTGCTGGGGATTGGCTTCAATGGTGGAAGGGCTGTCTCCTATCTGCCCCACGTAGCAGGAAGCTTAGTTGGACAGCTTCTTCTCATGCTGAGTTTTACGGGGAGAGTTGAGACTTCTCTCCCTAACCCTTCTCCTTTCTCATCCGGGCTTGGGACCGGCCATGGCGGAATTATAGTAACTGTAAGTATAATTATTGTTATTTTGACTAACTAACTAACTAACTAGATGGCTTACCGAACCCGAAGGTTCATCACCGAATTAAACAAAGCCCTCCACCGGTCCCTGTCCTGGGCCAACAAAATCCAGTCTCCTTCGACTCCTATCTCCCGTAGATCCCGCCTGAGATTATCATCCCATCTACGTCTAGGTCTCCCCAGCGGTCTCTTACCCTCAGGCTTCCCAACCAGTACCCGGTGCACACCTCTTGTCCCATCCATGCGCGCTACATGCCCAGCCCATCTCATTCTTCTCGATTTAATTACCCTGACAATGCTGGAGGAGGAGTACAGATTTTTAAGCTCATCATTATGCAGTTTTCTCCACGCCCCATCGTCTTCCCTCTTAGGCCCAAATATCCTCCTCAACACCCGATTCTCAAACACCTGCAATCTGTGTTCCTCCCTCTGAGTGAGAGACCATGTTTCGCACCCATACAAAACAACAGGAAAGATTATTGTTCTGTATACTTTAATTTTCAGGTTCTTAGAAATCAGACGGGAAGACAAAATATTTTTAACTGAGAAGTAGCAAGCATTTCCAGAATCTAGTCTCCTCCTAACAGTTTGATTTGTTATTGTTGTTCCCAGATATTTGAACTTTTACTTCAACATATGCACGAAACAATTACATTGTCATTAATATATAAAATCATGCAGAGAAACAAGTGTTTACACTTGTCTTTTCAAAATGTAAAAAGTTCTTTTTGTATGCATGATTTTATATATCAATACACTTTACGGTAGGCAAGGTTTTAAGAGTCAGTGAATGATAATGATGATTGTAACAGCAACAACAACGTAAATAAATACAGTAGATTCCGGTTAATTAGTCCAAATGGTTATCCGGGCAGCCGTTTATTTGGGACAAATCTTAAAGAACAGACCTTTTTATCTCTTTACGTGAAATTTCTCATAATTGGAGTAGTCGCTCAATTGGGTCAAAGTGTTCCAAGTCCAGATGTGTCCCAATTAACCAGAATCCACTGTGTTATGCTGGACACTGGCTATCATTTGACTCATACGTATTTGTTTCGACATTTAGGGCGATGACTGCTCCCCCCTTCAGGGTAACTGTTATCATTTTACTGTTTGTTTAAATTTTTATTTTGAGACCGTTTACGACTGTGGATTTCAAACTTTTTAATGCAAAGCTAGTCCTTAAAATAAAGAATAATTCAATACCGTCGCCACTTTAACGTTTAATAGTAATAAAAAAGTTGGAGAGAGATAATAATTGCATTATGATCACAATGGACACGATCAGAGACTGGGTCATAGATCTATAGATGATTTGATAGTGATAAGAACACGAAAGAGACGCACACTATGATAATGGTTGAAATTAATTTTCATTGTGTGAGTTGTAACTGTGCGACTGTTATGGTAGTAGCAATAGTAGCATAGTCCTTCAGCCAGGTGCGTCATCGCTGCAAATGACGTATGTAAATCTTTGGACGTATTTAGCACAAACATTGTCTCCCTTGAGCGAACGTTCTCAACAAGGGAAATGATCTAGCTTGGTTATCTGTCTTTTTATATTTTTTAAAGTTTTACAATTATATTAGTGTTCCCTACGTGGATTATTTTGTTTTTATTTATATTCCTTCATTTTTTGCTCTGTGTTAATATTGTTTCTATTTTGGGTTTGCCTGTACTTGGCAGTTATATTTAATACTGTATATTTATAAGTTTAGTTAATCCGTTTGTGTAAGATTTTTAATTTTTATTTCACTATTATTGTATATATTATCAGTGTTTGCCTGTTATTGGCTTCTTGCTGTTGGCAAACACGTAAATAAATTAATTGAATTGAATTGAATTGAATTGAATTGAATAACTGGTGTATTGTGCTATCTAGTGAGGAGATTTCAAAGTAATATCGATTTTATTTTGTGGTACTACTATAGTGTACCGTCAGATGGCTATAGTGTCGTCCAGTTTTTGCTGCCTCTGGTGTCTGGTGGAGAAACCAGCATTCAGTGAGGCTTAAGATAAGAAGGTGAAGATGTCTGCCCTCTGGATCATAACAAGGAGACGTGTAGGATTTGTTCCACTCGTTCATTGTGTGAAGGTGAGTGGTCAGCGTCACGCCCAGTTTGATTTTTCTTCTGGACAGATTCCGAGTACCCATTGGGTGTGTTCTAGACCCTGTAGCAAAGAAAATAAACTCTTACTCTGAGTTTTTATAATTATTACTTTATATAATACTGTTAAGCGAATTTATGGTCAGTACATTAAGGATGCAGAGAATTTGTATACGTTAATTAAAATATTGTGGTCTTATACATTGTGACGTAAGGGCGTTTTGCATTGTGAAAGTTTTTAAATTTTATTTCACAGCAAGGAGACAGAGCCTGATGCATTTAATTAGCCTTAACGTTTCACCTTATTCTTTTATGCGACATTTAATCCTATTATTTTACAAGGCTCTCTATATTCAGTATCATAAAAAAGTGTATACCAACAGCAAATTGTCGCAAATCAACATTTTTGATTAGGCTACTGAGTAAGTTTTCTTCATTTACAGCGCAGGTACTGTTTTATATGGAATTTCTAACAAAATAGAATAGAAATATCCATCTGAATTGACACGAAACGCCATGATACCTTTTCAAAATTTAATTGAATTCTGCAGGTTTACTGTATAAGGGTTGGTAGGCGTGCTGCGTTTAGAAATCCAACACACTTCGTTAATTCCGTTACTCACTTCGCTTTTATTTACAGCTTCGTGTATCAAAGTGTCACAGCAGTAACAAGGCAATTAGAATTTGAACAACGCTATTCGGTTTCCGTCACCCCCATCCAAAGTTAATTATATGAAAACAACCATCAATGCTTATCAAAACCGCCTGTTTCTAATTTACTTAAAACTGTTCCTGAAGCATTTCACTTTAGGTCCTACTACATTTAAACATTTTAAAAAGTATTTACTTTAACCTCCGGTAAGTCTGCTGTTATTTACAGAGTGTATTAATGGTTTCCATATGGCTCTCAAGATAAATAGAAAATATTTTCGAGAAAAGGATTGACCAGCTAATTTTTGAGACGCGTTATGATTTGTTCAAGGCAAGAACTAAAATTTTAAATACTGCTCAGATGAACTTCGTGCTTCAAGGCGTTAAGCGTTACATTATTTCTAATTCTGTTTCATATATTTTCCATTATGTCGGTTCTCTACACATGTACACTATTTGTGTTAGTGGTAAAACTTCTGAATGGCAAATCGGAAAAAAAACATCGTAAGACCTCTATAGTCACAGAACGCATGAAGTTTCAGGATACAGCAGAATTCGAACCCGTGGTTTAACTATTCGAGGGCCCTTGCAACCATCATTCATCATACCACGTCACTCACAACGTGAATGCAGTCATAAGAAGACTTCTCGTAGGGACAAAGAGTGACAAAAGTATTGCAACAAAAGAGTAGGTTCGTGTTTCAATTTTATCACCGTTTGTCACTAATATTATAATAAACAAACTAATAATTCTGTGAAGATTTCCGTCTTCTGGGTTGTTGCGCTGTGTAGTCTGGTCGATGTTTACCAACGTTTCAGAGGTCATACTGCCTGGTCACGGAGGCAGTATGACCTCTGAAACGTTGGTAAACATCGACCAGACTACACAACGCAACAACCCAGAAGACGGAAATCTTCATACACACCGCCCTGATGATGGAGGCAGTATGACCTCTGAAACGTTGGTTAACATCGACCAGACTACACAGCGCAACAACCCAGAAGACGGAAATCTTCATACTCACCGCCCTGATGACGGAGGCAGTATGACCTCTGAAACGTTGGTTAACATCGACCAGACTACACAGCGCAACAACCCAGAAGACGGAAATCTTCATACTCACCGCCCTGATGATGGAGGCAGTATGACCTCTGAAACGTTGGTTAACATCGACCAGACTACACAGCGCAACAACCCAGAAGACGGAAATCTTCATACTCATCGCCCTGATGATGGAGGCAGTATGACCTCTGAAACGTTGGTTAACATCGACCAGACTACACAGCGCAACAACCCAGAAGACGGAAATCTTCATACTCATCGCCCTGATGATGGAGGCAGTATGACCTCTGAAACGTTGGTTAACATCGACCAGACTACACAGCGCAACAACCCAGAAGACGGAAATCTTCGTACTCACCGCTGTGAGAACCTTAAGTCTTACAAAATAATTCTGTCATTATAATTACGATCAGTTAACCAAAAATAGGAGTCTTGTGTATAAGAGAATAAGTCAGACAATGGACAGTGTCCGACCGAATAATGTTTTGACCATTACTACAAACGTTTAAAATATCGTATAAAATTAATCCGGACAAAAATACGCGGTTAAGGTTTGAACTGTCTCAGGATCGTGCTAGGTTACAGTGCAAGTTGCTGGCTGTGCTCAACTACACGAAAGCAAAGCGTCCGATGTTTTGTGGAATACTTCTCCGCCAACCCACAAAGCGGTTTCAGAATCCGTCATTGAGGATTGAATTAATCTGGACATTATCGCCACGTAACGGAATCTGCCTTAATGGTGTAGGGGTGATGTATTATGCAATTTATAACCTGATTATATTAGAATACTCTGAAGATAACCACTGCGTCGAAACATGTAGCTCTGAGTAAGCTTATACAAAAAACAGTTTTGTATGTAACATATCGTGTTCCTGCACAACGGGGTGCTACAACACGGGTTAATTTTTCAAGGTTTTCCTCAGTTTCTTCAGGAGAATTTGTCGGCAGTACAGTGAGATTATTTGGCGGCTGTGCTGGCAGTACGGTCTTTCTGACATGCTCTATTACTGCGTCGGTTGCCGAGTTTTGAAGCCCTAGCGGCACAGCCGTCAAATTTTCTCATTGTTACTTTCAGAATTCACCATTCATTATCATATGATCCGACTTTACATTGCTACTACAGTTTAGAAAGAGTTATTAAATAATCTAAGAATAATAAATAAATATAAATCATTAAATATCTTTATTAGAGCTTTAATGACACCAGAATTAAGTCTCTGGGTTCAAAACCTACTGTTTCTTATAATTTTAATAGTTACTGTTATTGTTGTGATGGGGTGAGGTTATGTCTTTACGGACGCTAACGGTCTCTTTGTACTGCCCACAGATGACACACAAGTCAACATGAAGCAGCAGTGGAATGATATTGACAGGGCAGAATCAAAAGTCTCGGAGAAAAACCTGTCACAGCTCCACTCGGCACGCCACATGGACGACCGTGGTTTCCACGAGGTCTAATTTCCGTCAAAAGTGTTATTAATATGATTTATCTAACGCAATTAAGTTTAAGTAAATTATACTAATATGGATGAATGTTGCCCTGTTGTTTCGAGTATCTGGTGTGGAATGCTGTGTGAAAATGTACAGAACACTGTTTTCTTCATTTAAATGCTTTTTTTTTTGGATATTGGCAATTTGAAACGTTTGCTATTATGTTTCGAGGGTAATAAAATATGAATTCTTCTTATGATCTAGAAGCATGCTTTAACAATTTGTACAGTTGAAAATGGTACCCTAAGAATGTAGTAGAAGGAGCTGATAAACAGAGTTATTATCATTTAAAATATTTCCATTCTGTAGGAAGATTTCTTGCAGTGTTTAGGTAAGTATAAGGTTTATGTTAGAACGCTGTCGAAGGAAGAATTCTTAGCCTTCTTAAGGTGCTTTCTTTACATTTTAATCGCTTTACCAAGACAAAACCCAGGAAAACCCTTTTCGGATTGCCCATCTGTTGACCAAACTTAGAACCAAAAGTTTCTGGGATTCAATACACAACCATTTGCAAGACAACAGTATATTTACAACAAAGAATGTAGAAAGATAAGCTTAATATAATTAAATGTGTTGTTATTGTAATTTATTCCAATGAGACACCTTAAACGTGATTGGCGTTAATGTCTACTTTAATCTTTATTGTAGGCCTGCTTAGTATTTCCGCACACTTGCCCTTAACAGACTTAAGTGATAACATTCTGTGCTCTGATTTCTTCAAATTCCCCTCCAATTTTCACGATTTCCACGGTGATGGTTGACTTTAAGAAATTACTGGAAGGCCACGCCCGCTAATGCAGTACAAAAAAAAACACTTAGCAAATTCCATTATCGATACTTCTTTCTGTGATTGATGTTGGCAGCACTTTTATGCCGCTGTTATGCCGTGGCGTTTAGTTCAGTGCACGTGCGGGAGTGAAATGTTCGTTGTTTTGTGTTTGTGTTATTGCTTATTATTAATTAGGAATCCTAGCGCATCATGCTGATTCAACGAACGTGCCTGATTGTAAGTACAAAACTTGTAAAGACGTTTGTATTTGTATGAAAGTTCAGATTATGAGTATGACGTGGACACACGACATTGCGTAGTTGAATCTGGTTCGGCCTGAACCATGTTGCGCCATTACAACTGGTCTGATTCCAACTTGATAGTTATTTTAAATTCTACCCAAGACGTATATCAGCCTGTGTTTTTCTGTCGTTGGAGTGTTCGGTTAAATACATAATTTTTGAAGATTATTTGTGGGTCAGAACAGTGGATTTAAACACGCAGGACGGTAGTTGCCGCACCACGTGCTGTATGTGGAGTCTGCCGCGTATGCTGTTATGTTACACGAGGCGTAGTTAGTTACGTGTTGCAGGAGTCACGTGACATCTCAGGTTCTCACGCTGACGAGTATGAAGATTACTGTCGTGTGGTATATTGTGTCGTATAATCTGGTAGAAATAGACCGTTTCGGAGGTGCTTATTAACCTCCTTTTTTGGCGAAACACCCCAGAAGACAGTCATCTTCACATGATGCGTGTTTAAATTAAGATTTTAATAGGTTAATAAGAGTTATTATATTTAAAATACAACACAAAGGACTGAAAATGACTGACACAACATTGAATTATGGGTATTAACTGCACATGATCTAATCTCATCTATCATATCACTGAATTCGGTTTCTGTCTAATGGCGTTGAATATGGGCTTTCAGGACTGGCAATACGTCATTTTAACTCATTAAATCTGCCACCGATATAGGGGTTCTTTTTTATTAAATATTATATTTTATTTCCGTGCATGGTGGTATAATTTTCTTTACGTGGAATACAGAGGGTTGTTTTAAACTTGTGTGGTATTGGACACGTTTTGAGAACTGAAATTATCATCTTTATTATGCTGGTTTGTGCTGCTAATGTTGTGGGTCTTGTATTTTTACAAAGAAATTATTTGATTAGTTTAACAAAGCATGGGTTACAGATAATTATTTAGAGTATTTCTTATGACATGATAATTATTTCCTTTTGACAGCTTAATTTTTGCTTTGTGCTGTGGATAGTTAAATTGACCTATCCAAAATAAAATACGACTGATGATGATTAATTATGAATATGACTGTCTTCTGGGCTGATAAGACATGTAGTCTCATAGAAATTGACCAAATCAAGAAGTGCTAACTGCCTCCATCATCAGGGCGATCATTGCCGGTAAGTTTCTATGCAACATCCCAGACAATGGTGATCTTAAGTAATAGCTCAGTCAATACAGCGACTTTCTAGGGTCTAGAATAGTCGGAGTTCGATTTTCTGGAGGGTGGGTGTCTTTTTTTTCCCCACCGCTTGGGCGCTCATCCAGCCTATCCAATGGATTCTTTCCTCGGGGGTGCAGCGGTCAGGGCGTGAAGCTAACTATAATACCCACTACCACCCATTGCCGGTGTCAAAAAAGTGTAGCGATATTCCTTCACTCCCCCATACGTCTTTATTTTGTTGGGCTTGTCTTAGCACCAGGGGTAACTTAACCTTCAATTAATCTAATTAAATTTATTTTTTACGTGTTTGCCACGAAAAACAACAACAACGATGAAGATGATGCTGATGCTGATAATATATATTCATAATACTATAGGCCTGTTTGTGTTTGTGATTTATGAAGACTTATATTTTTATTTGATGTAACTTACTTGTCTTTTTTTCAGTACGTACTGTCCTATGATATTCCTCTCTCAAGAACAGTTTTTGGATTTTTAAAGCAAATATTTTATTGAAGTTCTTTTTTAAAGGGAGGTTTGTTGTGTTTCATCTATATGAATACTGTGTTTTACGAAGGGTTGTGGATCTACCCATTGCACGAAATTATTATTATTATGAAGGGTAATTGCTGTTTGTATCCACCATTTTTAAAAGCTATTTTTAGTTAGTGGCTCTTGTTTTAAGGTACCAACTATATTTATCTGGGTATTCACAGCATATTTTTGCGGGTCAAATGCATTTTAATGGAATTTTAAAAATGCTTTTACTAATTTGTGCAGGAATGTTTTCACCTTTTGTGGAACCCGAAATTTCACTTTACACCTTTCCCTTTTGCTTTATGATCCATTTTAAAATAAACCTTCTACCTAAATTAGGTCATTCTTCAGTTTATCCGACTGAAATTCTGTATATATTTCTGTTATGTCTGTACTGTTTGCATTGCTCAGTAGTAAATGTAAGCAATAATTACTTCGAATACAGTCTTTGGGCATAAATAAGACGTTGGTTTTTCAGTACATTATCGGCTCTATAAAACTAGAAGATTAAAATTCACAAAACTATAATTTTGCCTCTTGCTTTATGTGAGAGGAGTTCCATAATCTGTATTCTTCAAAAAAATGTATTGCGATGATCAAACCAAAAATTGTGGGATCGGCTGGGTATGTAAAGCGTAAGAAAGTTAAATGTATACAAAATTTTGATTGGAAAGCCTCTTGTCCATTGACTTGAGCGTATGTATAAAATTTCCTATAAAATTTAAAACAAGAAAGGAAATAAAACACAAACAATCTATAAAACCAAGAAGAATTTGACCCAGAAACACCAGAAGCGTCTCACACTTTACTTGATACGATTAGACTGTATACGCCAACCGCTGTCGCCCTCTATGAGAGCAAATGGGAACCACGAAAATTACGCATCTAAGCACAAAACCCCAACAGACTTCCCCATAACTTGTTGTCTAATGAGCAACGATGCTTTCAACAGACAGTACTTAAGTTTGTCGACGTCAAAGGGAACTACTTTGCAAGAAGGCGAACAGAACTTTCGAAAATCACAGCTTCACTTAGATATAATTCGGTCACCAGTGAGTCTCTGTACTACCGAGGTAATTCCCTTAGAGACAGATTTCCGACTGGCTGCTTCAGCTTTAAATATACACGAGCAGATTTAATTCGAGTATAGTGGCGTTGTACAGAATTCTCTAAAGTTAGAGAAAGCAACGTACTGCTACAACATCTCTGCTGTAAACTACGGATGCATAAGATATTGGCTCTGGGAAAAGTTAGATATTTCGAAGAGTGAATAAACAAGTAGCAGATTTCATTCGAGACATACTTCCTGTCTTTTAGTTCTGAATCTCTTGTCTTCCTGTCTCCTGTCTAGAAATTTACAGGTTAAAATAAGTAACATATAACTAGTTTTGTCTTTTATTTTATATGGGTGTAAAACCTGGTTGTCACATTAAGGGAAGATTACATATTGAATATGTCTAAGTACAAGTTGCAGAGGAGGATATTAAATTTTGGAGATAGGATATAGCTGCAGGCAGAAAAATTGCATAATTTGGATCTTTATAATAGTTATGTTTTTCCAAATTATATTAGAATTACAAAACCAGGGAATATGTAATAGGGCTTTAACACTTTAATCGAAACACCTGAAAGATGGGAAATAGAGTCGTATATATGAGGACATTTTTGAAGTAGATTTATGAGAAATTTCGGCGTGAGGATGTGGGCTGGGCTGGATTTATCTGCCTCGGGATATGGTACCCATATTAAGGTTCAAGAATCCAAGGAGGGTGAATTGAGTAGCCTAAGGAAACATTAGGAACCAGAATATACGACGCTACAACACAGAAGACAGCCATATTTGCACTTGTAACGAGTTTAATTAAGATATTTAAATCTATTGATATTTATCATTTGACAAACAGGTAATTTTTACGCCGTCAGATGTTCAGATAACACTAAAATACTCATGGGATCATTTAATACGTTTTGAGCTTTTGAATTTCTGTATTACCTTGTCCTTCCGTATTATTAAGGATTTTACCTATGAGGAATTCGTCTGAGGACGACGTATACGCGATACGATTCATTTGTTTTCAAACAATCGAAAGTAACACAATGGGAGCCACACTTCTGCCGTCTCGAGTGACTTTCATTTTAGTTTCAGTTAATTGTTTAGGGATAAGAACGACAGTTTGAAATGTAGCGGAACATCTAAATTACTGCGCTGTCTGTGGAGAGAAGCGAAGAGGTGGTAGTCGCTTTTTTGGCTCGTTTTTAGTCCGAATGTTGCATTCATTCATCCCGCTATATCCCTATTCTAAATGGGGAGAAGGAACAATGAAAAGGGAAGTAGAAACCAGGGTGACTTGTGTGTTTTGAGGGGAAGAGGAGAGGGGCTAGAAATTGCTCAGAAAACGGTGGGATAACGAGGTATCGATTCAACGCAACATACCGAATTGCAAGTTCTGTATGTAACGTAACTGCGTACTATAGACCATCGTGTTTATATTTGGATGACTCCTATGAGTCCTAAGCTACCAACTACAATTACTGATCACAGCAGAGCGCACCCTGAAATGAATTTAAAAATAATTGTATCTGAGAACGTAAACTGCAGAAGCCCTTGGTAAGTTCCCCACCGAACATCTCAGCCTAGTGTTTGGCACTCCTTCGTACTTGGGGTGTCCCAGATTCGTACGAAGGCCCGGAGAGCGGCTGTCCTGAAACGTTATCCGTGACTTTCCTCATTCTCTCCATGCACTTATGTGGTAGTTTCTTAAATTACCTTTTACCCTACTTTGTAGCCTGAGGTACTGACAGCGTCGATAAATAACACATACATATGCATGTATGTATGAGTTCCCTGATCTGCAATATTCGTTATGTGACCTGCTGTTTTGGATTTATGAATTCGTTTATAAACTGAGTCATATTCATGTAAGTTTTGATATCCAGATGTGATCATTAACTCCACGAAGCTAATATTCACTAAGCTGGTCAAGAAATTCCGTGCCAATCTATTACCCACTTCCTTGTTTGATCACCATAATAATATTTGGCCATATTTCGTAAAGATTACAGATTGTGATGCTACTCATATTATAACTGTGTCCACCTGCAGTCACATCATCTCATTTGGGTCCATATTTTGTCCTCACAGGGTTCTTGCGCGCTTCGACACCCTATCACCGGCTCGTTTCATAATGCCAAAGACGAGTTTAATACCCATACAAACAGGAAACGTATTACCCGATTTAATCTGCTCTTAATTTCTTTGTGAACATAAATGGGATTTATTTCTGTCGCTTCTAAATGTTTTAATTTTATCATGTTTAAAGAATTTAATAACAGTATTAATATGTATGCCGTGATTTTAGTTTTTTTGTAACTTGTTAGTAATCTGTTATACATTGCCTCTACACGTGTTCCTTTGTGCGTGTGTGTAGCAGTTCTTTAACGTCATAGGCATCTTCCTATTGCCAATTATCTTCCTATCTACTACCCTTCTTCGACTCCTGTCTCTGATATTACATAATAGATTCTTTCCATCCATCTAACTCTTGGTCTGTTTCTCTGTTCCCCTCCTTGTTCCATCGATTTCAGAACGTCTGTGCGATATATGTTGTCCGATATTGTTTGGACATTGTATACATAATTGTTTTGAGTTCGTATTAATAAAAGGAGAATTTTGTAAACCCATTTCTTTTTCTTATTACGTGATTTGTCATTTTGCTTTACCTTCAAATTCTAAACTACGCAGGGAGACAAGACGTCAAAATTATGAAGTCCAGCAGGTTAAAATAATTTGAATTAAACAGTAAGGTAATAAAAATATAAATACGGAAACATTACTAAATAAAATAGACATAGAGAAATATAAGATGCAAAAAATAGAAATCAGTCAAAAATGTGAAATGTACGTATAATTATGAAAATAGGGCATTAAAATTTATTAAAGACAATTGGCAATTAACCTAATTATTTATGTCGAAACTCCGGATTATGTTAATGGCTAAACATGCCAATATAAATTTTTGGTACGTGTTATATATGGCGGTTTTACTTCAAACTATTTAACAGATAGTACAATGTATATAAAAAAATGTAACAATGTTAACGAGTTGCTTCATTTCTAAACCGATACGTTAAATTATACATATATGTCTCTAATTCCATTTGCTGTAGATTCAGTAACTCATCCCTCCCCGTCTCGCAGGCTTTTGTCGCTTAGCTATTGTCTCAGTCATGGAATTATTTGCCCATCCAATGGCAGAACACAGAATTGCAGTTCCCTCACAGCGTAGTGTTTGCTGAGTTAACCGAGGTGCTGGAACCCATTCTCTGTCGCACTACAATTCTCCGTCGCCGCGTATTCAACCGGTCTCAAGTAATTGAATATAGAACTCGCGATATCAGCTGGTTAAACTAAAATGGACTGAATTTGTAACCACAACACTTGAAACGTAGTATTCACATCGTAATTGCAGTTAGGATTGTAAGTCGGGATTCTTAAACCTTGCGTATTTGATTCAAACTATAAAACGGTTTAAAACCCAAGCCAATACCGTTTTACCCTATTATACGAGGTGCGATCGAAAGGTTTCCAGACTGCGCGTATAAAAACCCGTACACTTATCTCAGGTATTAAATTCATCCATAACCCTCGAAGTAGTTCCCCTGGGAGTGGACGCAACGATCCCAGCGCCGCTGCCAAGCCTGGAAGCATCCCTGGAAATCTTTCTTTGTCAGCCTGTCAAGCACCATCTGCGATTCTGCCTGAATCTCTTCTATCGTCTCAAATCTCCTTCCCTTTAGCTGAATTTTCATCTACGGGAAGAGGAAGAAGTCACACGGAGCTTAGAAAGGAAGTTGAGGTCGGTTCTTGCAAGATCTTTGAGCTCCTGACAAACGAGAAGTCGATTCTGCTTCTGGTCCTCAGACAGGATGCGTCGCATGTGGAGTTCTTCCTTTAGAATCAGCTGACAGGTCCCATAGCCTATCCCAACAATGTCGCACAAGTCGTTGATGGTACGACGTCGATCTTCGTGAATGGCCTGCCGAATCTTCGTAACATTTTCGGGCGTTGTGCTCGAAGATGGTCGTCCAGAACGCTCGTCATCATCGACAGAGGTTCGGCCATTTTTAAAACGTGAATGCCACACAAAAGTTTGTGCACGACCCATTGCGGACTCCCCAAATGCTTGCTTTAGCATTTCATAGGTTTCCGTAGCCGTTTTGGCGAGTCTTTGGCAAAATTTGATGCACACGCCATTCCGAAATCGCAGAAGGGTCGGTGTAATGCACTACCAAAACGCCCGTAACTAAGAAACAAATGCTAATTCGATGATGCCGGCTGGCACACTGATTCACTATGAATGTATGCCGCACCCCCTAGCGGCAGAAGCTCGTACTACATCCGGTTCGCCCTCTATTGACACAGTCTTGAAACTTTCCGATCGCACCTCGTATATTTGGATCAACCCATAAAATGGAATGCCATCAAGGATGGAATTGTTAGATATGGGTTAAAACCCAAGCCAGTGTTGTTTGACCCTATTATATATTTGGATCAACCCTTTAAAGGGAATTACATGAAGGATGTCATTGTTAGACCCTTGGTAAATCCATAAAATACATATATTGAAAACATTATCGACATCGTTGGATTCTATAATATATTTGGATCAATAATAAAACAGATTGAAATCAAAGTCGGCATTGTTAGAATTTGGATCAAGCTTGGATTGTGCAGATATAAAATATATCTTACGTTTATATCAATGCTTCTTCGAACGGCTTAGTTCCAGAACAGATGTGTGTAAGAGAGAATGTAGGCATATGTTAAATTCAGTTCAATTTAATTCCGTTCCGTATTATTAATAACGAAATACTAGTTTTCCCGGGTTTATCTTTTGAAGCAAACTGTGGTGTGATAATGAAGTTAATGATATTCGTATGAATATACTCGTGTATTTCGTTTTACTCAAAATAAAATTTAACAGTTGGAACAGAAAATTCCAAATATACCACTGATGCATTACATCGTTTATGGTATCTCAGCAACCAGAAAAAAAAGAGGACGTAAAGATTTTATAGAGGCCTATGAACATGTTGATCTTCTCAGTATGTTCTGAAGTCCGCACTAATTGCAGTTATCTTTGGAATGATCTTCCTATACACCTACTTCGATATTCCAGTGGTTTATATATCGAATTAAATATTGGTAATTTTCTTTTGTCCACTTTTTCAGTCCTTTAGGCGTAATTGTTTCTGTCTGTAATAGCATTTCCCCCCCTTTATCGAACAAATATTTAATTTATTATGCATATCTTTGTTTTTACTATGAGCGTGCAATGAATTTGAGGACGTAATATTATTGCTTACTATTAACACATAATGAAGTGTTCCGGCACCTTCTTGTCTACCCGTAATCGTTCACAAATTCTACATATCTATCGGTTTACGAAGTTCGTAAACCAAGCTGAAATACAAGTATATCAAATCTAAAACTTCTTGACGATGGTGAAGAGTCAATTGAATAAAAATTTTCTTGGATATTATCCATCGTCTAGTAAATATAAAACGTAAAACGGCGTTTCGGAGATGGGACTCTATCTCCGTCTTCAGGTTCCTACACAGTTGGGCCCACTAGATAGAGCTAATCCCTATCTCCGGAGAGAGCTCTATCTAGTGGGCCCAACTGTGTAGGAACCTGAAGACGGAGATAGAGTCCCATCTCCGAAACGTCGTTTTACGTTTTATGTTTACTAGACGATGGATAATATCCAAGAAAATTTTTATTCAATTGAAATACAAGTACGTTATCTGCAACCATCCACGGAATCTGTCCATTCTGTTCAAACATGTGGCCTCCCACGGAGACTTACCATGAAAAACTGTGTCTGCAGACATGGATTTGGTTTGCTTTTGGGTCTTAGCGCTTCCACTGCATAAACATACATGTTTTACCCTGAAGATGGAGGCGATCTGTTCCCCCGAAACGTTGATAAACATCTACGTTATACAAGACTACACGGTATGATAATCTAGATAACACATCACATTTTTACGGCCATGAAATCTTCAAATATCATGCGTAAAGATTAAAACGTACAGATGAATACAGAATGAAGACCAATAGTGTTCTTTGTTCTGCTACATTCAGTTATATGCATTTGCTAAAAATTAAAATTTTAATACTTTCATGTTTGATCAACGTAAGTGGATGTATAAGTTCCACAGGAAAAGAGGAATGTGTGAAGGTAAATAAACTGTGAATAATTTAATATTACCACGGATTTATTGTCTAGTGGTTGTACAGTGACTGTCTATTGTTTACTACTCTCCCTCCCTTCTTCCCTTCTACCCTTCCACGGCAAACCTCGCCGAAAACCATACGAGATGGCAGGAGAATCAGATTCGTGTTTCAAGACCCCCAACAGTTGAAGGCTTGGTGACAGTTTGTGCAGTGAAATGAAATTAAATATACATATACTCAGAGAACGCACAGCACGAAGCAAATTAATTGTTTACTTTCGCCTAGATATCTGCAACAATGTGTGAGCCGGGGACTAGACGACCGGGGTTCGATCCCCGACTGGGGCAGAGGATATTTTTACCTCTAGCTTCTGCGTCCAGACCAGCTCTGAGGCCCACCCAGCCTCCTATCCAATGAGTATTTTGTAGGGTTTGTCGGTTTTTAAAAACCGGGTTTAAAAACCGGTCTTTTTGGATAATTTGTAAAATTCGAGAATCGGTTTTTAAAATTTAAAAAACCGGTTTTAGATACTAGAATTAATATGTAAAAATTTCTGTTAAATGAACTAAAAAATTTAAAAACTGAAATTAGTTCAAAATTATTAAATGCTTTAGAAGTACAAATTCAAGAAAGAAGACAAGTTTTGCTATATTTGCAAAATCCACAAAACATTTCAACAAAGATATCTAGTGTATTTCCACTAGCTTAAAAACTCGATATTATTAAGTTATCTGGAAAAATATTGTCTAGAATATATCCAAATTCTTGTATGGAAATAGATTCCGATGATGAATATATCGGAGACGGAGAAACTATTAATCAGGGCAATGCTCTAAAAAAAGCCATGGACAAATCAATTCATAAGTTTCTTGAGGAACCTGAAGAAATAATATCAAATCCGAAGACACTGAAGGCCGAATTTTCAGTATTTGAGGCAACCAATAAAAAAATAAAGAATTTAGATTTATTATTTGATGCCCTGAAGACGATAAAACCAAGTTCAGTAGCCAGTGAGAAAGTATTTTCTATTTCAGGCAATTTTGTATTTAGAATAAGAACAAGATTAAGTAATCGTTCAGCGGACATTTTAAGTTTTTTGAAATCATATTTCCTGAAGAAAAATACTAAATTAAATAAAAAATTATAATTTATATTTTGTACGGATTTTAGTTATTTTAGTTTTTTATTTGGTTTTGTATGGAGTATATTTTATTTTGTTATATTTTTGTAGTTCCATAAATATTAAATAAACTGAAAATTTTTAAAATAAGTATAAATATTTTTTTACTGTTTAATTAGTTTTTTGTAAAAATTCGAAAACCGGTTTAACAGGTTTTTTGGAAATACTGGAATTCGTAAACCGGTTTTTTCAAAAGTCGGTTTTTTGTATAAACTCTAGTATTTTTAGAGGGCTTTATAATTTGTACTGTTCACAATTCTTGTACTTATAATTTATTTAGCTGTATTGTAAGTAACCAATAGCGTAAATAATAAATTAGAGTGAACGTAGAAGGAAGCGTTCGTGGCTTAATTTAATTTACTGTTTTGGAATTTACCTCAGCTAGGATAATCGATCCCTGGGTTGAGATTTGAAAATGTGATCACCGTATACAAAAAAAGGATTGGTAACCATTTGACCGCGTTGTTTAGTCTGTTGACAAAACGTTATTATGATTATAATACGTATTACAAAAATAATGAAGTGGGTGTTTGGGAAATTTTTCGACCAGCTGAGGGACAGTTAATTTCTCAAGCAGGTCTCTATTTCATGTAGTGTATTGCTGTAAAGTTGTATCCAAATCTGACAAAGGATTTACAAGATAATAGATGGGACATTAATCTTTAAGAATATTTTTGGATTAAATTAATTAAAATCAGTATTTAATCTGAATTGAATTAATTGGTTTAAGCTAAAAAATTCCTGTTCGTGAGAGAGAAAGTCTGAGAAAGAAGGAGACAATTAAATACCATGTCGCATAACAACTAAAAATTCCTTCTGAACAACATAGGTTTTTTGGGCTCATTTTTTGCGCCAGACTATGGCTTGGAAAAATATAAGCCGGTTATATATTTTACCCATAAACGTTAATATTTATTCAGGGTCGAATTTAACGCGTGAGTGCCACCAACGTTTTAATTAGTCAAACAGAAGAACGATGTTTTTATTACATAACCTCACAGCTACTTCGAAATATATATACGTAATCTTGAGATAGAGAGCTTTAGAGTGTGAAATGTTAAACAATGAAATCCGAATCCGATAAAAACAGAACTATGCGTAACGAAGCCCATGCAAATTTCCCCAGGTTCTGTTTGTCTTTTTAGACAACAGTATACAGGAGTCTCTGACGTATATAATAGAAATCGATTACTCTTTGATGTTGTGGGATGTTTGTCCAAACTCCATTTTTCATTATGAAAGCCCGGATCACATTTCATTCCCAATAATGGTGGTTCGGCAAAGGACAGCTCAACAATGAGTGTAAACGGATATAATAATAGATATAGGATATTGCTTTGAAGAGGAAGCGGTTTTGTGATGTACGTAACAAATTGAAATCAGTAGTGATAGGAACAATGCCTGTTATGTACAATTTAATCAATCTTTCATTTTGCTATTGTCAAAAGTACGCACATCCTAATTTTAATTTGTTATATTGTGGTTTTGTTTGTTATTTGAATCTATTGCATTGAGATTAAAAAGTCCATGTTGGTAAATCCACGCGAAGCCTTCTGATATCCAGGTCTTAGCTGACGCTGATGTCCAGGGTCACCCGTGATTAGCTTATATAACCGTGTATTTGAAAGTACCAGGGTTCGATCTCAATTGTAGTCAATATTCCTAAATGTATAAAAAGTAATGCTAGTGAAATGACAACCAATTCTGTGAAGACGTGGAAGGAGTCAACTTCCGAGAGGTTTTGTGTGTAAAATATACGTCAAACTGGGCAGTTACGAATATGTAACCTGAATCTAATGGTGTAATGAGTCCACCATTGTCGCGAATCTTTACACAGAATAAATTTAAGAATATTTATTAGGGATTATAAAAATTATAGGTGGAAATATTAATCGTTGAAGCACATTTTATAGTCTTGACACGGAGAGGAAAAAATACATTCTCAGAGATGTACGAGGTGCGATCAGAAAGTTTCCAGACTGCGCGTATAAAAACCCGTACACTTATCTCAGGTATTAAATTCATCCATCACCCTCGAAGTAGTTCCCCTGGGAGTGAACACAACGATCCCAGCGCCGCTGCCAAGCCTGGAAGCATCCCTGGAAATCTTTCTTTGTCAGCCTGTCAAGCACCATCTGCGATTCTGCCTGAATCTCTTCTATCGTCTCAAATCTCCTTCCCTTTAGCTGAATTTTCATCTTTGGGAAGAGGAAGAAGTCACACGGAGCTAAATCCGGCGATCCGGCAAGATCTTTGAGCTCCTGACAAACGAGAAGTAGATTCTGCTTCTGGTCCTCAGACAGGATCCTTGGCACAAACTTGGCTGCGATGCGTCGCATGTGGAGTTCTTCCTTTAGAATCAGCTGACAGGTTCCATAGCCTATCCCAACAATGTCGCACAAGTCGTTGATGGTACGACGTCGATCTTCGTGAATGGCCTGCCGAATCTTCGTAACATTTTCGGGCGTTGTGCTCGAAGATGGTCGTCCAGAACGCTCGTCATCATCGACAGAGGTTCGGTCATTTTTAAAACGTGAATGCCACATAAAAGTTTGTGCACGACCCATTGCGGACTCCCCAAATGCTTGCTTTAGCATTTCATAGGTTTCCGTAGCCGTTTTGGCGAGTCTTTGAAAAGAGATTCAGGCAGAATCGCAGATGGTGCTTGACAGGCTGACAAAGAAAGATTTCCAGGGATGCTTCCAGGCTTGGCAGCGGCGCTGGGATCGTTGTGTTCACTCCCAGGGGAACTACTTCGAGGGTGATGGATGAATTTAATACCTGAGATAAGTGTACGGGTTTTTACACGCGCAGTCTGGAAACCTTCCGATCGCACCTCGTATGTGATATTCATAGGGGATATACGAGAGTTATTTCGGTTTATAAAGCGTGGAAATCGACATGCAAGCGTTGGTTTACGTGTTCAGCATTCTGCATTCCATGCAGAACTAAAACGCTTGCATGAACTAAAATTTGTATTTTGTGTAGTTGTTTATTTAGTGTTTGGGGTGCGGAATGCAGAAATAGACCGCTCAAGGTGCAATCTGGGGATACTGTACAACAGAAATAATGAATGTGATATTACTAAATACAACAAACTTGTGAGATTTGAGATTTTCAAGACGATGTGGATTATGGCGGCGCGAAAACTCGTCTCGACTGAGAAACATGCTATCTCCATCGCTATCCCTGAAGATGGAGACAGCATGTTTCTCAGAAACGTTGACAACTTTCGAGCCTACACAACGCTAATATGCAGACTACTGCCACCATCACAACAAAATTGCCTTCTTGAATGTAGCAAATTTGTTTATCGCAAAGAAGTGTGATGTAACACAGTTGGCGATTTATCTGCTACAGTTTAATTCTGTTTCCCTTACATAACATAATACCAGTAGCAGGTTAAATAATTGTCATCTCTTCTTAAGTCTGTTTTTTTACGCTGCACTAAATCAAACTAGAAAATATACATGCACAAGAGTATACTTTATTTTAAATCTTACGTAGTGAATTATTATTGTCTGCGTATGACGTACGTGTCATGTGGTTGTGATATTTCCTTTTCAAAAAGAAAACAAAGGCCAATCAAAATTAAGCATGACGTAATGAAAGATGGCCCTTCTGCTAAACAAACTATTACCCGCATGACGAACGCCATATTGATCACTCTCGGTGGAGTGGGGAGGGGGGGGTAAGTAAAGAATGAGTTTTTTTACATAATGGAACGCCAGGTGACTTTTTAGCCGTTCCATTATTTATCTTCTATTTTCCAATACACTGCAGGTACAACCATACTGTATCAGTTGGCTACTATTATTTTGCCCAGTGCGAGTAGAAATAGCATTTAGGCTTAATTAACTCGTTATAGGATAGGTGTAAATGTATACGTCACCCGAAGGTGGACATATTCTTTGGTGTTGCGTCGTGTTGTCTGTCCGACGTTTTAGAGATGCTTACTGTCCCTATCATCTGAAACGTTGGTAAACTTCTGTCAGACTATACTGCCCAGCGACATAGCAGACAGTCATCTTCAACTTACCGCCCAGAAATCTCAAATCTCACATATATACCACCTTATTTAACTTTACTGACGTGGTAAGTCACCCAAAATGTCCGTTTAAAGATTCTGTTTGATTCTGAAAATGAAGGACAAAACTCTTTCGTAAACGTCGTTAAAAAAATTGAAATTCGTAATGGTCATATGGCCTGTTTTGTTTAAGGTAGAACTTGTTTATTAAATATCATGAGCATGATATTTGTCATTTAAGAAGTAAACAGGAAAAGTTGTGAGACGTAGTCCCCTCTTTCAGTTATCTTATTTCAGAGAAACGTATCATCTAGAACCCCCAGATATAATTTTTCTTCAACTTTGTCCTTACGTCCGGTTCTCCTGTGGCTAACCCTAAATCTGGCCCTGATTATTCAGTGTTTATTATAAAATAATATATATATTTTAAAATTTTACGTACCCCCTAACATGTCTTCGCGTACCCCAGGTTGAACACCACTGATCTAGAATAGACGTAACCATTTGCATGTTTCAAGGCCACGGAAGTACTTCCCCCCTTTCCCAGCTGTTCCATTTCACTAGCACAACGTTGCTAGCTTTACTGCAATGCGTGTTGTGAGCTGTCTTCAATCGCGCGGTCTCGACTCTTCTTGTTTCGACGTTGCACTATTTTGCTGTGAGCTCGTAGCACGCAATTTGGTGACGACTGTTGTAGAAATTTTATTTTTGTATTTCAAAGGGCTAGACTTTGAAAAATGATACACAAGGAAATTGGGCCTTCAACTATTTTAGGATAAAGTCGTTTAAAAGAAAGGAAACAAAGAAACAGGCAAAGAACGGTGGGTGAGGGTTGAGAAGGAGTGATGTACGGACATACCAACAGATGGAAATGTGGGTGACGTAACTGGATTTTACGACGTATTTAAACAAAACGAGGCTATCAGCAGTACGTGAAATTCATGACATTCTTGATTCCAGGTTTACATGGTTTTGTGAAAATACTGTACTCCACATTGTGGATTGTATTTGTGTTAAGGATGTACTGGTACAGTGCTTTGACAGCAATTAGGCGCTTTTAAACACCCTCATTTAACCTCACTCCCCACACCACGGCTGTAGTTAACCACCGACAAATTAACCATAAAGCTGGCCTCAATAAGCAACGTTTCGCCATGTGGTTGTGCCCATTACGGTTTTCAGTCACAAACGGATACACTGCAGCTGTTTCATATTCGGGAGATTCCTTGTTTAAATCGCGGCCCAAAAATCGGATATCGTGATAAAGACTTTTGTGGATTTTCTCAGTCATTGCAGTTATATCCCGACAATGTGTTGAACTACGTCAAAGCCGCTTCCATCCCACATCCTTCCCGATTCATTATTTGCTGATAGACGTATAATTTGATGATATAGTTTAAACAGAGCTATTAAAGTGTCTTTCAACGAAACAAAATTAAATAATTTGTGGGGAATGTTGTTCTTGTTTAGGACAAATTATCTGTTAAGGGAACAGATGATTCGTCTCACTACTCATAAAAGCATCATAAAATCCAGTTATCGAAGTTTGTCTTTTGCGTACTAACGCCTTGCGGACTTGTAGGTAAATACCGACGTTTCGGAAAAAGAATACTGTCTCCATCTTCAGATTGTATGTCCCCCTGAAACTTTACCCACTACCACTACCAAGCATACCAACATTGGCACCTTCAACGCCTTGATAACCTCAGATTTCCCTTTTTCAACGGAGAGGTTTATTGCTGTAAAACAGTTATTTATAATTCCGGAACTTTAGGAAATTATTACAGACGTTCGAATAGTTGCTCACCACGTTGAATTATATTGCTTCTGGTTATATTATATAGCAAATTTTGTATTTCCCTAAGGTTCGTTTTAACATTAACCTCTCATCTAAACCTAGATCTTTTATGTGGTTTCTTCCGTCCAGGGTGTCATGCCAGAAATCTCTACGCATTTCTCATCTCTCAGTGCGTGTTATATTACCCGCCCATCTCATCCTCCGCAGTTTTCCGTCAGTACATTTCTCTTCAGTCAAAATAATAATCTCAGCGTTCTGGTCTCAAACACGCGTTGTCTGTGCCAGATCAAGTTTTACACTCACACAAAAGAAAAGTTAAATTATCAAGATGTTGAAAGAAATATTTAGTGATTATGGAATTCTGGACCACTCTGTTTTACAGTTTATTTATAACACGTTAACGTAACCTTTTTACTATTCAAAGGGCTGTAAAAAGGGAACCCTTAAAATGCATTTACTTTTCTGAAGGATATCGGTTAACTGGACACAGTAATAGAAGGAGACGGAATCCTTTTGATAGTTTTAAGCTACGAAATGAGCTTTGAAACCGAATGGAAGTGCTTTGTACGCCGTTAATTCAAGTCGAGAGAAGAATTCAATTATGAAATCCTACTTGTTCCAGGTTCTTTGGTTAAGGTCTCATACTTGCTTGCCGAAGAGTGGCTGCATGTCCAATCTTGTACCTTGTAATGAAGACAGAGGGATGTAAAATTGAATGTAACAATGCTTCAGTTAAAAAAGATACCTTTCCATACGAATAATTACTCAGGCGCAGAAAAATCCAATTCTGAAGCATCAGCCTTTGTAAAATCGTCAGATACATGTTTGCAAGAGAAACTTTTAACTGAGTTTGAATTGTCGACAGTAGGTTATTATCCCACAGACTTGTAATTTTCCCTGCATTTCTTGCACAAAGTCCAGGAAGTGAACGCATACAGATAATATTTTATCGAACTCTCTGTCCGAATGTTATAACCCTTAAACCATCGAAGGATTTCGATCAAATATGGTATTGGTGTCCATATGGATATTATATTTAATTGGACGTTGGTCACATATAACCCTATTTTACATGAATATGTATAAAAAGAATGTTTTATCATAAGAGAAAATTGTAAATGATGAAAATACAAGTTCAGTTAAAATCCACAACATTTATATGTAACATCTTTCATTAAAGTAAATAATGGATTTTAAAAAAACCGCGATAAATCTCAGGGTAGTCTGTGTTCGGACCGGGATTTAAATTCGGGACCTTCAGATGACAAATTATGAGTCCTAATCATCTGGCTGCAACTGTAAAACTTAAAAATGTTATTAGTTTTCTCGTAAGGTGTTCTAATTAATTCCATTCACTTACGAAGTTAAACGCAACTGTCACATCTGACTCCCCACAGGAGCGGCTTTTATCGACCGATATTAACTCGTATCGGGGAAAAACCTTGTAAGACTTTGCGGTGAGTCATGCAGTTCCAAGCCTGGAGCCTGGATGTGACAGTTGCGTTCAGCTTTATCAGCGAACACACTGTACTATATTACGTATATGATTACTGTCTTTATGTTTTAAAATATTTGAAAACCCTTATCTTATACACCAGTATTATCGTTCTAAAGACACGGAACAGTAATTAGCAATATGCGCGTTGGTACCATCTGTGGCAAAGTACCTTTTCTTTTTAGAACAACTGACAATGACTTTGTCTTTAACCCACACGACCACACGTTAGTGTTAAAATTAGCCGTCGGGTGCACTGCAGTAGCTCCTTTGTCCCCTCCTGGTAATTCATTAAACAGTCGGCCAGGTGCTTCTGGCATACGAATCATGTGATGACGGATGCATCAAAACCATACCGACTCTTCAAACAGAGCCATTTTAACCCTTTTAACTGTAATAGCACAAACAAAAAGAATCAACGAAACAGTTGAGCGCCACCGAATGAAGTGGGGTTAGGTACGTACATAAACATACACAAAAGCACAGATGTGCTTATATTTGCCTTTGCAGTCTCCAGTGGCAAGATCCGTCTTTCTTTATTCTCTTAGTTGGAGTATAGAACAGATAGTTCGTTAGCTCAGAGTTTGCAGATCGATTCGAGGATAATAGAACAAAACATTTATATAGGAGGTCGTGATCTGTTAATTTATGGCATGGGGATTGCTGATATTTGCAGTGAGTGAATTTTTGTGATATTCTCTGCAAAAACTTCTGCAACAGTAATCTAAAACTGCTTCAACCTTTAATCTACTTTTGCGTCTAATATAAAAATATTAGTCCAAAAAGGGAAAGTACTATAAGGTTATAATAATGATAAATAATAATGCAATAGAACAAGTTACAAACTCTTTGAAGTTGCAGAATGTCTATTTAGTCCCTGCCTCAAATAAATCACTACACTTCACGAATACAAAGATATCTGGTTTATGCTGTTTAAGCAAACAATCATTGTTTACAATGAGAATCACACAAAACAAATAAATACAAAATAAGGAAATGTTTATTTTTAAAGCAGGTGGTACATACAGTTACCTCGCATTAAAGGGTTAATTATTAGTTAACTGATTGTCATGTAGGCAGTAATAGAATTATGACATACAAAATAAATTACAAAGGTTTAATTATCTCTACTGAAAAATTTAACACCCACTGCTTAATACAACCCAGCAAGAGAAATTTATAAAATTCAACGTAGTTTTAGCAGTACCATCTCTCGTACATGGCAGTGAATGCTGGACTCTAACGACAAGAACAACTGAATCTTCTTAAATTATATTCCTGAGATCGGTGGCACATTAGAAGAATTGATAAAAGGGAAACGTGAATATTAAACAATAAATAAATATGTTAAATTTAGGAGAGGGAGTAAAAGATTAGTAATGTAATTATTTGGAACATATTTTAAGAATGCCAACTTATCGGAACCCTCGGAAACTATTTGACTACCACCGTAAGGAAAGGTTCACCACAGAAGAGATGAAGGATCAGTTCAAGTAACTTGCAAATTGAATAGGTCAAATGACTTAAACTTCTCAGCTGATGATGATGGTTCTGTTGAGAATCCTTTGTGCTGCATAAAGATGAATTTTGCAGAAACGATGAACTGAAATGAATTGAACTGATCATTGTAGGATGTGTTGGTATGTGGTGACGCGATGAACGAAAATTATGGAGCAGAGTGATTCTTTTAAACCTGATAGACGCTCAGATGGTGATGAATTTCTCCGTCTTTTACGGAACCCAAAGGTTCATTTTCGTGTTAACAAAAGCCTGACACTTTATGGATTCCTGATCCACATGAATTCAGTGTACTATCTCACACATTTCAATATTAAAATTCAACCGTCTGTGTTTAGATCTTCAGAAGTATTTTTCCTTCTGACTTCGACCAAATTATTTTTGCATCTTTCAATTCTAATTATTCCGTCTTTTCATCCGCCTTGGTTTGATCACAAAAATATTTGTTGAATTATGAAGGTCCTTTTACTGTAATTTTCTGCCTCTCTCTACTACTGATATTTTTTATTAGGTTCCAGTAATTTTCACAGCTTCCGGTTCTCAAATATATAATCGTACCCTAAGATGAGAGACCAAGTTTTATCCCAATACAAAACAATAGGTAAAATTATAGTTTATTTAATTCTAATCTTTACGTACTTGGGTTGGGGGCGGGAAGACAAAAATTGTTAATTGGGTGGTTATGATACAATGACTTTAGGTTTATCAGAGTTAGGTCGTTGTGGGGTTATTATAAAAATTATTCGCATAACTACTTTTTTAAATTTCCAAGTAAGAGAATGCTCTGCTAGAGATAATTATGTTACAAGTGAGGAAAGCAAAATAGTGGTTTTTGGCAGACGCTTTCCATAAAATTTTTAAAGTGACATGTATGTTTCCTCTCATTCTCCTTGATTTAATTGCTTTGATAATAAAACAGTTTCTGATAAAGTGTTTGTTGCGGAACCTTAATCTCTAATGACGTAATAACGTCATTCTGTTGATTTTCAGATAACAATCATTGTAAACGGATTACTGTAATTAGCTGAAGTGGCGGAAAGGCAAAGGAGTATAATCGTATCCTTAATAGGATTAAAAATTCTGTATTCAGAAGAGAATCCTGTCTATAAAATAACGAATAAGATTAGCTGAATCGAAATCGGTTCTGAAGTAGGAGGGTAATGGATAATAACGTTAAAATATTTCAGTTTTATTAAAACTGATTTATTAATGTGACATTTGTAGATTTAAACCTATCAAAGGAAACTGTTAAACGGACGCGTAATTTTGTTCATGAATACAGTTGTATTAATGAATAACCGATAAGGGCAGAAACTCATCTTATTTACTAATTATGAGCCTGTAGGAATAGACATAATTTTAAGTGTGAATCAGATGATTTCTCTTGAGCATTATGAGGAGGATGAACGTTATTACAAACGCATCATATTCAGAACTGTAACTGAATTATCGTATTGCATATAGCGAGCGGAATCTCTCGTGGCGCCATTATTCAAACACTTGTTATTAAATTATGTGAGCGCGCTTAGACGAAGGAAGGTTAGTGACGTCAAGAGTGGGACGATTACGATACAACTTTCGGTTTACGAACATTCGCTATAACGAACGTCACAATTCATTCAAAATTTCTTAAAGTCGCCAATAGATAGAGTTCCTTACAAAACGAAATGCCAAACGTATAGTGAACATAATTGTAAGATTTAAATAAGTAAACTTTTAAAAAAATTATTTATTACAATAATTATCAGAAAATTATTATATGATAATTATATTGAACTTTTCTTGGTTAATAAAACTAATCTAGCCAGTAAATAGTATTTTACGTTACGTATCGTATACGATAAACCATAACGCATACGTACATTATAATAAAACGTATTATATGGATCATTCGATGTTTAGTAAATGGTTTTAATGCTTTAAAATGGCTGGTAACGTATACGATACGTATCGTAAAAGCTCAGAAATGCAAGATACACATAACGAACAACTTCTTGGAACGGAGTTCGTTCGTAAACCGAGAGTTACCTTGAAAGTATAGTTCAGTAGTTTCACTATTTCTAGCACAATAAACTACTTAATTAACTCACACTCCTTTGAGCTGAGAGGTGATAGTCGCACACCTAGTTTAATTTCTTCGCAATTTATGGAATCCAAATTTTCTTAGCCTTTTCACCAGAGCCCACCACTAGGCTTTATACTAAGCCAGATGAATCCAGTCGACACCCCCACACACTACGTAACTAACTCCACAGAGAAATGACGTACTTCAGAAGCTAATAGTAGCTTATTTAGTAGAGAGGTTTCTCAAAATTTATGCAACCAGGAGGTTAATTTCTGTATTCACTAGACCAGGGGTTCTCAACCTTTTTCGCTGGCGTACCGCTAAGTCTAATTTAACATATTAAATGTACCACTAACCAAATGCGTTCATGGAAAACTGTTATTTATGTTAATATTAACTTTTGATTTTCTTACTTAGTTCGCGCACCACTCAACATTGGCTCGCGTACCACCAGTGGTAAGCGTATCATAGGTTGATAAACGATGCACTAGACGGTATTGAGTCAGATCTACATCTAATACACTAACTAAATGGAACCAAAACCTATTTTTAGAAGCTAGTAGTTGCTCACCTGTTCAAGAAATGTCTCGCCTCTTATGAATTCATAAAGTTCATTTCTGTATTTACTGGACAGTATCATGTGCCAGATGAATCCAGTTTAGACCTCAGATACAGATTTCATGGAGTAAAGACCTATGAGAAGCTAATAGTATCTCATTTAGTGGAATAATTCCTTGCCTTTCGTGCGGACAGAAGGCTAATTTTCGTACTCACTGAACTATGTCCTGAACCAGATTAAACCATTTCACAGAGTCACGTACTGATTCAAAGGATCGCAGTTTCTGTTTCGAAGCTTATAGTTGCTCAGGTGGTCAAATTTCCTCCCTTTCATGAAATCCGAATATTTGTCAACGTTTACAAGAGCCTGTCACTTGACTGCATCTGAGCTCTGTTATTTATGTTTTTCTAAATCCAAATCCCAGTTTAAAACTTTGTAGGCCTAAGTGGAGAGTAGTTAGCCACAAGCTGAAAAACCTCCCCTTTGTTATCTGAGTCATTAAATTCTAATTTTTCTTCCATATCTGTAGGTCGTCTAGTTCACTCATTTCCCATACCTTTAAGATCCATTTCCATATTAAAATGAAATCTACTCCTTGGTTTTCCACACACATATTTCGTCTTCCCATTCGGGCTACATGTACATGTCATCCCACTCACTTCAATTTAATCATCCTACTGTCTGTGTTTCTTTTTTAACGAATTCCTTAAAATGGATAAAGTGAAAGCGTAATCAAGCGATTTCTGTGTCAGTCCACGAGTTTCATATACGAAATTAATGAGATGAATTAAATAAAATTTGATTTAGGACTTACAGTTGAAATTGTGACGAAAGTTTTATTTGTTTTTACAAGGGACGTTAAGTTATGATTCTGTAATCAGTGGTGGAATGGTTAACTCTGCATTTCACATGAGCATCTAGCTCATGAGAAATGCAAATTCGCAGGTAATGTGTTTGGATAATACACCTACACCTTCAGGGTACACATTTTCACTGCCATGTTTCTTGACCTGACCCAGCACATGTGAAACGACTTTATTCAGAACAATGAGAAATGTTATGATTGGGGGGGGGGGCCATGCTTATGATAATTGACAATTGAGGTGTTTCTAGGAAGAGCGACATTACTCCTAAATGAGTAATTCGTAGTTAATGTTACCATTTACGATTTACATCTGCACTCATGACGGAATAACAGCATTGCAGTAAATATTATAATGCTCAATAGCAAAATTAATGGTGAAATATTTGTTTTTCTGCCCGTACTACTATTTTTTTCAAGCAAAACCAGAATAAGTACATTTCTTTTTTTGTTATTTCTGTAAAAGTTAAACTACATAAATAACTACATTCCTATGTTGCAACAATTTAAATGCATTTGTACACAGTAAGAATGTTCAAAACTGTTCAGGTACTGGGAAAGTTTTCTTTTTTGATTTCCCAAAAAGTTTCATTCTGGACTTGAAATCGTTTTTTTCACAAACCTTCCAATTTTGCCGTATAATCTGATATCACACTGAAATATCACCCTACGTACGTCCTCAGTTTGTACAATAACCATTATCATCAATGCTATTAATCATTCCAATCGGATGAATGGATAACCAGTATCGTGCATTGGTAGTATTTCAAACGAAAATTAAATTGAATTAATAATGAAAGAAAAAGAACATGGACATCAATTTGTAATCATTTGATAAGTCCATCATTTTCCGCTTTTCGAAATTCCTAATTGTTCCCCTCGCTGCCCCCCCCCCCCCAAAGCACCACTCTTCAATAACGATTTCTCGTCTCCCGATCAGCCACAGATAACTGCACTCCTAACGACATAGTCTACTCTGCATTGCAGAATCATTCTATCCTGCGTGTGAAAGCCACAAACTTGATGATAAATGGGTTTTTTGCAGAAATGGCTTATTGCCACCACAGTCCCCCTTCTTTTTTTGAACAACGTAAAAAATCATAACGCTGAGTTGGTTTTGGATTTGAGCCCAATCGTATCGCCTTCCGCTTTATTCGCTGGCATTGAAATATTTTGTTGTTTCAACAAGCGTTTTTTAAAATGAATTCACCTTCTATTCGGTATTGGTATTTTTTTTTTCATTAGGGTTGTGCTCTTGTTATAAATAAATCTGTTTTAAACTTATATTGTGGACGTAATTTTAATGTTATATGGCCTCTTTTCATTACACTGATAATACTAGTGTATACTCAGAATTTGATTTGCGTAGTTTAGTTTTCAGTACTTTATTCATCAACAAAAAAGTTTACTAGGGACTTGAAAGCTGTAAAATGGAGATAAATGGATGCCTATAGGCAAATGTTGCACCTCCTTGTTACATTTATGAACTGCGATAATATTTTATAATACTGTACATTGTTAATGTAGTTGAGAAATTAATTGTTTGAGGGATTTTTTGTATCACGAAGTTGCCGGCTCTTGAAAAAGCATTCGCTCTACGAGAGATCTGTGCCATGAAATGAGGTATGTAACCTGACATCAGTTCGTTTATTGGAAAGGTGTATCAAATTTTATATAAAACAATTTTGGAATAAATCTGATTATCATTTTCAAGGAAGACCTACTCTGTATCCACTCTTGTAATTTCATGAGACGAAAATCGATTTCTACTTCATAGCACGCACACACACACACTTAATCCGAATTCTGTTTTGTACTTATAGGAAACAGGCCATTACATTTCCTGGGGCTTATTCTGAACGTTGATAAACTTCTACCAGACTACAAGACGCAACAACCCAGAAGCCATCTTCAGACTGACCGCCGTGAAAACCTCAAATCCTACTCAGTTCCATTTGTTAATCTGCTAAATCCGACAATATGTAGCAATTTTTCTTTACGTTAACAGAATTGTGATGACAACACTGAGTTTATTGCACCGAATTTGTCTAGGGAATGTTCTAGCAGGAAATAACGTTATTTGAAGCGACTCGGAATAACACGGCAAGATGCATTTCAATACAGTTAGAGACGCTTCACTGCAAAGGGTGACGACTGGACACATGTGGCTTCTACTGTCAGTTGCTGCAATTGAACACAATAGACGCATTTTGCAGTAGTTTAAAGACTACTTCACAAGAACTAACACGTTGTTACAATGTATGCAGTTTGCAGAGCGTCATTTAATAAACGAACAGTGGGAAGAAGTTTCGTATGGCTCTTGTCTGCTTCACTTCCAAATTGTCTTCAGTATGATTTATAATTTATTAGTGTAGCTAAAATTATTAGACATTATTTATGTTGCTGCGAATAAGACACAAGGTACTAGTCACGTTTACCTTCTAGGGATTTGAGAAATTTATTTATTTTTTGTCTTCACAGATATTCACGACGTTTTCAAAATTATAATTTTTTGAGTTGAGATATAATATTACAATTGCGTCTACTCAGTACAAAAGTTCCCTCAGTAAGATTAAAGATGAGTGGCTCAAAGAATTTGAAAACGAAATGCTGAGAAGATTAACTGCTCATGTAATACGAATGGTAGCGATGAGATTTATTTACAAATTTTTTGGTTTGGGAAATCTTACGGTAGAGAAAATTCGGGTGTCATAAAAAGTATAGAATATTTTCGAATTTGTTTTGCAACATCCCGTTGCGTAAAACACGCGAATTTTAATTACATGTTACTGTTATTTACATATCAACATATGTTAACCACGCCTGAAACACCAGACTGCACGGAGCAACATCCCAGAACACAGTCATCTAAATACTGATTCATGTCGACACGTGACAATGTGAACTGTTCTTCGTTGCATATCAGAGATAAAGCAGGCCACGGTCGAGTATCTGTGCATACGAGAGATAAAGCAGGCCATGGTCCAGTGACCAGAAGAGACGTTAACTTGAAGATTGTGGGAGATGAACCATGATAGGGCAAGGAAAGGAATTAGAGGGGTTTCAGGGACGAACCCCAATGCCAGAGTTGGGGTGAGAGGAGCGGAATAGACTGAAAGGGAGGGGGGACAAAAGAAGAAAAGAATTAGTAAGATGAAATGTGGGGAAGCTACTGACCGTCTTACAGTTGTGTAGCGTTATTGAAAATGCTCAGAAATGTCAGGTTTGCTTGGCAGCAGGCTATGTGTCATCCATGTTAGCTTCCGGCATAAGTCAGTGATCCAAATCCTGTTTATAAGTTATTATTTTACGTTCTTTTCGATTTTTCTACTTCAGTACTGATATTGGCTAATGTTTCGACACGATTATTTTATCTTCAGGTCATTATAATTGTTTTACGACCCGTCGATGTCCGTGTGTGTGTGTGCGTATCATCTTTCATCACATTGATACAACAATGACATTTGATACCATTGTTGACTTTCATATTATTGTTTCATTAGTTGCTTCCTGGGTTGTCCTGCTGACGTCATCGTTTATGGTGTAGCAAGAAAAGACGTATTTGGAATTTCAATGTACTCAAGAGCACGTCTTTTCAGTTTTTTAATGATGTTGTATCAAGTGTGGTTACTATTTAGCATGGAATAATAGGCTTTCGAGTTCGTGGTTATGTACGACGAATTGAAAAGTCATGATAATGAAAGAAAGTCGTGGCCTGTTTGAATGTCTGTCACTGTATTTTCCTGGAGTCGATGAGGAAACCATGAAACGCCTTATTCATTACTAACTTGTTTCTCCTCGAATTCGTGTCGGTTTCATCAAGGATTTTATTTTCATTTTATTTAACTATGCTTTTTCAGCGGCGTAGATTACTTGGGAGCAAATGGAAAATGAAAGACAGTTATGAAATTTTAGTTGTGTGGGGTGTGTAAGAAATCGCCGAAGGTTATTTGACTGGAGGTGCTGTGGAAAGTTGCGGAAAAGTCAGCCTGTACCGTGTCTGAGATTCGAATCTATGACCTCTCGAAAAGTAAGCACGCGCCATAAATTTTGGTGTTAAGATAAGTGCAAGAATGGAATACGTTCAGTTTCGTAAATGTCAGTTTAAATTTAAATGTTTTCGTCCTAATCTAGATTAAACATCTGGAGAGAAATTGAAATATGGGGGTAACTAAGTAAATTTGTTAGTGAATGTGGGGAACATATTCACCATGACAACACACTCCCCTTTGATGAATGACAAACATAAAGTTAAGCAGTGACATGTCGAAGATACTAATTTTTTTTACAATGTGACACTTTGAATCTTCTGTCGTAAAATCACTGCTGTTGTTCCACGTTCATAAGCTAGAACCACCACAATATTAAAAACGTTGTAGGTAGAAATTGGAAATGAAACATCGAAGAGAACTTAACATAGTCCTGGACCAGTTGAATGCTTTGTTTAGAGACATAATCGATTATTAGCAGCTCCATTTCGATAGTAAAGGCTGTGTGATGACAAAAGAAGACGAACACTAGCTGAGCGACTATCAGCTTCTCATGGTATGCGTTACCAGCTTACCCTGTAGTCATGACTCACAGTTTATTATAAAAGTCACATATTTACACATTAATATTTATAAATAATGCAGTTACCCTACGAAAAACATTAAACATCTACAGAAAATGTTAGAAGCAGATATTTTTTTACGGAACGATATTTTTAATCTCTTATCAAGCAAGTATATTTCTGTATAATGCGTGTATTATTTGGGAGGGCAGTGTATGGACCCGTGAACCACAGATTGTAACCCGTTCTTGTCACACGAATACATCGTTCCCATCCTGTGTCATCGGTTACATGCCTTGCCCACCGCACGAGAGGATTTGTCTCTCTGCTGCTGAGGACCCAGAACACGAACACCAAAGTGTCATTCTGGCACCACTGAATTCACTACACTACAGCAGTCATGTTGCGAATGATGTCATCACACTCGATGCGTATGTAGTCGATATCAAATCGCGTATGCCTATGTGCTCCTGACTTACGGTGTGAGCTACACAGGCTTACTCTACTCTGTCCAGGGGTTGGTTGATTCCGATGGTGTATCAAAAACCTGTACCCTCTAATAGGACCACGTTAAGAAATATCAGTTGGACTGCATTATAAATCTAAAAGTTTGTGACGATGGTGCGTTATTTAAATAAAACGTTTTTTGGATGTTATCCATCGTCTAATAAAATAATAAACTTGAACGACGTTTCGGAGATGGGAGACTATCTCCGTCTTCAGGTAACCTACTCTGTTGGGCCCAATCGATAGATCTAATCCCTATCTCCGGACCAAGTAGGTTACCTGAAGACGGAGATAGTCTCCCATCTCCGAAACGTCGTTCAAGTTTATTATTTTATTAGACGATGGATAACATCCAAAAAACTTTTACTTGAACGGACTGCATTTCTTATTTGGGTGTTGTAATGTCTCCTAGATTCTTCATTAATTTTATTAGATTTATATTTTGTTAAATTTTCTTTTAATCTTTATTTCGCCATGAGATATCCGACGACCCAAGTCTTTAAAATCCTACCTTTTCGGGTTTTTGGTTGTGTTTTATAAATCTGCGTTGACAAGGTTTTGGGTAGGACTGATGTGCAAAGAGTCTCATTTTGATATTCGTCATTCGGATCAATTTAGCGTCGCAGAATAATGCATACTGAAGAGAGACTCTATGTCTGATAGGGCCTTAGTACCACAGCCAAAGCCAGCCTGCGGTCCCCATCTTAAACACATGTAACTGAAACTTTTTTATCTAATTCTTTATCATTTTAATGTCATCCCACTATACAGAATTTGAACTTCTCCGACATTCTAAATTACAGGAGTGCTCGAAGTAGGAAGCTAGTGTTTTCTTTTGTCATCAAAAACATCATCGATCTTCGATTTCTCCCTTCGGCCATTCTATTGGGTTCTATATTTCATTCATTGCGTTGTAATTTTATTATATTCCTTCTGCGCCTGGTTATTCGTTGTCTCTTATGTCTAACTTGTTTCCCTTTGTCATTATTTAATTTTCTCCTTTCTCTTCTATTTGTCTTTCTTACCGTTGCTTTGTGTAATCTCTTTCTCCCGTTATTTCGTTCTTCCATTGCGTCCTTTCTTTCTTCTTTGCTTCCTTTTATGTCACTTTTCTTCTTTCACGTTCCTTTTCCTCCTTCCTTCCTTCTTGAGTTTTTTTTTCTTCCTCTCTTTCTTTCCATCTACCATTCTCTAATTTTTCTTTATTCCCTTATTTCTTATGTTTTGCTTCCTTTTTGTTGTATTTACTTCTATGTCGATTTTCTTATTTCGTGTTCCTTTTCCTCCTTCCTTCCTTTTTGAGTTTTCTTTTCTTCCTCTCTTTCTTTCCATCTACCATTCTCTAACTTTTCCTTATTCCCGTCCGTTGTTTTCTCCCTTCTCCCTTCTCCCGCTCTATCGGCTTGTACCGCAAATTAAGCAAATCCCTGCCGTTGACAGCCTTTAGAATTACGATTGATTGCGCTGTAATCTGCAATCGTAATTTTCCACGGAAGCTTTCTCCTTCGTCCAAGAGTCTCTACTTTCATTCTTCACGAGCAGTTAAATAGATGTGGAGTGGACGTCAAGACGAGGGGAATGATAATTGATTGAAGGATGAGACAAGAGGGGGCCCAATAAACGGCTCACATGCAGCGCATATTTGTATATCCAGAGCACGGCCTGTTCTCTGTCATTGTTAGGCTTTGCCAAAGATCACAGCTTGTTTCTTGTAATAGGGTAAATGGATAGTGAAGGGACTATTTTATAGCCGGTCATTTGAGTAATAGTTGTTATATAAGATGGGTTTTTTAATGTACTCAGAAGTGCTCTAAGGTGGAGTAAAGTTGCACTGTCAGGCACCCTTTAAAGGGACGTTTGGAACATTAAGGAGTGCATGTTAAAATATCTGCTTTTATCCATCCATACCTCCTGGATCTCAGAGTGAAAAAGTTTTATGTCATTTCAGTTCTTGTATTGATTCTATTGGTTCTTGATTAAGATTGTATGTAGGCTTGCAATTTCTATCTCTTCCTATGCTTGTTACATGTCTCGCCCATTTAACCTCCAATTACCCTAATTATATTTTAGACGAGCAGCTGTTATTAATATTCATCACGTCTTTAATTTGTTATATTTGGTATTATATCATATTACATACGTTTATGTTACAATATTCTAATTTTCTGATATAATCCAAAAGATGTTTTCTTCCTGTATTTTTGTAAGAATTAAATATGAACTCCTGATACAAATGGAATCAAAATTCACTCACAGAATAAATTGCTATCGTATGTAGAATTGTTTACGTGCTATAAACGAAGTAATTTTTACGACATAGATTTATATCGAATTTGATATGGTCGATAAAATAAGTAGCCGAGACAAACAGCAAGAATTATACGTTTTCAGTCAATATACGTCAACGTTGTTATGGGAAATAATTACTGTTTATTCTAAGAAACATACAAAATCTTAGATGCACTTTGTGGAAAAATTAGAATTATTTAGTTTTAAATATTTGCTCTGCTTTAAAGGGTTAAGTCACAAAGCATTCTAGATACTCTTAGAACAATGAGCCCGACATGTCAGTGACTGAGTAGGAGGGATGAGACAGCAATAACTTAAGATTTTTTGTGTTGATGAGAATACTGAAAAGTAAGGAAAAAATTAAATAAATGAATGGGTAAGCGGAAATGCGTGTGAATGACAGCTTTACAAAAGGCGGAGATAAAATATAGGTAAGAAACAGAAATGAGAAATGCGAGTGAATAAGATTGAAAGAAAAAGTGAAAGCGAAGACGCGACGTAGCATGACTCATCCCGGAGGAACAGAACATAATAGAAGCTGTCTGCAGCTTCACCCTCTATCCGCCCTATTTGTATCTTAATGTCTAGCATCTCGATTTGCTAGGGGGCGAAGGGGTCATCCCCGGCGCCCTGACATAAAACAACGTGAAGTCGCTGGAACCAAATATTTTTCCCTTTACAATGCAATGACAATCTGTCCCGCTATGGTCCATATGAAACCAAAAGAGTCATTTTGTTGGACTTTCCAGAGACAGTAATATCAGATAACGATCCGATACAGTGGACTCCAAAGGTTATCACTAAAAGCTGATAGTCGCTCAGTTCCTTTTAAGGAACAAGAAGATTAATTTCCGTGCTCTCAAGAGCCCGCCACTTGTCCATATCCTAAGCCAGATTAATCTAATCCAAATCGTTAGATAACATCAAGTTTTGTCTTCTGGGTTCTTGAGCCTTGTAGTGTAGTAGGTGTTTAGCGACGTTTCGGGGTTGGTGCGTTATGGAGGCAGCAAATACCTCTGAAACGGACCCTATGGAAAAAATGGGACCAGGAGAACCAAACACTGATTGGCTCTGAGGTTGTTAAAAAATGTTCAGCCTTTTGTGATTTTCAGTGGTTCATAACAGTACTGACATCCACCGGGCCCTGTCCACATTTTCACACTCTTTTCATAGAAGATCCGTTTGAATATTATATCTTATATTTTTTCGTCTCTTCACTTATTCCTCATTTGATAACCGTAATAATGCAAATAAATTGGAAGGATTTTAGGTTTTCACGGCGGTGAGTCTGAAGATAGCTGTCTTCTTGGTTGTTGCGCCTTGTAGTCTGGTAGAAATTTACCGACGTTTCAGAGGTCCTTGCTGTCTCCATCCTGAAGTTTATCATTATGTAATTTTCTATATTTTATCATAATTACAGATTTTGATGTGGTAAAGTGCTACTTAATTTGATGTTCTAGTTATAAATAAACAGAATAGAACATATTCGAAATTCCTCTGTCGGGAATTGAACATTGTGACGTCAGACATAGAAGGCGGATATGTCAACTCATAAATTTACACAATAATCTTAACTGCTTTAAGAGACTGTACAGTTAGAATTAGTACATACGCACCTAATACGTGTTTATATACGCCTGTTAAATCAGCTAACACTTGTGACACTTTACAGTCCAGTTTTACAACGCCTATGAACATGGTTTTATGGCATTCTTCAGCTAGAATTTATGTTTTTTCGACTATATTCCCCACAGCTTTTATATTTCCAGCCTCACTTTTCTTATCGTTTTTTTCTTTTGTTATTATATTTTCATCAGAATGTTTCATCGTTAACTGAACAAGGCAAGTGAATCGGTAAGAAGAATACTAACAGAGGGAGAATACAATGAGATGAAGGGACCTAGAAGTAGCCAGGGCTTGCGGTGATAACAGTTCTGAGTTTCTTATCGGTTTATGGACACACAAAGATATATTGGCCCATAAAACTAGTATGGAAGTAGAGTTGGAGACGGGCGGACCTGGGTTATATGAGAGAAGGAAATAGTTTCACATTTTTTTTCTCTTTCATACGCATTTTCATTGGTGTAACTTCTCAAACTTATACGACTTCTGATAATTTAGAAGGGTCTGTATAAATTGCCTTAAATAATATTAACTCTTTCGGATTCATGGGCATCAGATAAAATGCTGTATTCCTTTCCATAGGATTACACTTCGAAGAATTACTTAAGAAATTCAAGTTTTGAGGGAGGGGAATGTTAAACTCGAGAATTAATGTTAACGACAAATGTTATGGTTTATTGTACTTACAGAAAACGCGCAGAAGTATATAGTTCTGTTTACAAAACATTTTTAAATTAATTTAAATAATTCGAGGCAGGGTATCTGAAATAAAAATATGTTTTTTTTTGTAATTTTGTTCGCAATGAATGTACTCTGAATTTTGGAATAACTGTTAAGAAATGTTTCTATTAATTTTAACGTTTGGGTATCTTGAAGTTGTTACTTTTTCATAGTTTTGTCGTATTATATTAATAATCGTTTTAACCCCGAAAATATTAAAATAACGTACTTAAATTAATTAAGATTTTCCTTGTTACTTTATTTCGATAGTTCCGGTTGTTCTAAACTAAAACTGCATTTCGCAGTATGTTTGACGCAAGGTCGTAATGTATTAACAATTTTTTGTGATTAAATGTGGTTAAAGTTTTGACTCCAGGGACTCGGATTATGACATTTCGTGACGCATCATTGAGAAAATATACGGACACATCATACGCGTTTTCGACCTACGCGGCGATTCACATTAACGTAACCCCCGCGTAAAACGATAGTCGCCTCTATATGCATTTAAAAACTGTGTAGTGTATGGTAAAAGAACCTGGTTCCTTTTCGCTGTTGAGACATATAAAATGAGATGGTTGAAACATGTTTTAAGGACAAATCTAGATCAAATCTCGTTTGAACTGCTGAGTCTATGTCGATAGGAACATCCAAGATAGGATTGATGAACCGATGTTAAACTTGAAATGATCTAAATTGTGATTGTAATGATAATGACGATGATTATGATGTTGATGTATGCTGAGATAATGTTGCATGATAGAGTAACTATGATATGTGAAATTTCATACAATGTGGTGGCTTTGTTTGTAGAGGAATTTAATAATTTTGCTAGGGTCTGAAAAACAACACTGTACAATTGTTATTGTTAAGAGTACACAGAAGAAAGATTGGAACTAACTCTCATTTCACTGAATTTCATAAATGATTTTAGTACGCCACCAGCGTACATAGTGTGAACTGAACGCAGTTGAAATCCTTTGAGCATTGAAACTTTTATGTTTTACATCTTCGTGAATGTACGAAGCAACAATTTTTTGGAGCTTTTACAGGTGTACGTGCGGAGTTTTGGATGGTACCAGCACCAGCCACAAAGCACAAGAAGAGACTTTTTATTTTCTCGTAAATTTCGCTGCCCTTACGTTACCTTCTTACTCAATGTCCGTTGTCCCTGGTACCTGCTTTGATAATTCCGACAATACTGTAGTAACAGCCATGTCCTCAACGTGTAGTAATCTCCGTGGTCCGCTTTAGTTGAGACGAAATGAACTACCGTATGGTATAGTCTATGCGTAAAGGAATTGATAGCACACTTGAGAAGTCGCCTGTTAAAACATCCGACTGCTCATCTTATATACTAATATAACAATTAATAAATTAGGACAAGTTCGCAAAGCGTAATAATTCTGCCGTGTATACTCTTATTTTAAATTAATGAATGCTAACTTTTAATTCTCTCTCATAAACAACGTAGATTATTATTCACCGGGATTAGAACCCAAGACAGTTTTTAGAGGTTGTTGCGTTTGTCGTTTTAACGCCTATGAAGCCTAGTTTGGCAAACCCACTAAGCACTGGCGTCAGAGAAGTTGCCTAAACACTGCGGCGACTTATGAGTATATTGTTATATTGACGCATAAATCGAAGTGCTTTCAAGTATAGACTTATTTCAGGGCCTGATTTACATCTTTAGATTTTTGTTTTTTATTTAATTTAATTTGATAATTTCTATACATTTGTTGATTGTTGACGCAGGTAGTATACTGGGTTTTAAACGATTAAATCGCAATATACGAAAAGATGAACATAAATAAAAGAAAGAGTTGCATTTGCAAAAATACGAAAATGCTTTAACTAAATAGTAACGTTAGCCACTAAATGAAAGAGTTACATATGTATAAAAATGCAAATTCACTGGTTTTTCTGTAGTTTATTCAGTATAAACACATTAATATAAACAGATTAGCAGCAACGCAGAACAGTGACATATACCTGTGATATTCTCTTGTTTAGAAACTGTAGCCAGGCTCTTTCGCTGTACAAATATTTGTCGTACTGATGCATGCAGACTGGCATCGGTCCGTGAGACCTCGTAATATGCCCATCCGTGAATGTAAAATATTAATATTTAAGTAAAATTAAAACATGTTTCTCTGTAATAAAATTTGAGTTCTTCATTAAATATTGTTGGAAGATAAATCAAACTTAATAACACCGGCAGGACCTGCTTCTGAACGCATTTGGGATATGAAAAATGTATATTTGAAAGTTTGGTTGGAAAACCTTAAGTGAACTGGCCACTTCGAACAACTAGAATGGGAGGATAATATTGAAGTGGATTTTAAAGAAATCGGATGGGAACGTGTGGGTTAGATAAATATGGCTTAAAGCATGGACCAGCGGCGGGGTCTGAAGGGGTCTGATAGGGTCTCTGGGAAACGGTAATGAACCTTCGAGTTACAAAAATGCCGGAGAAAAACATTACTAGATAAGTGACTCTTAGCTACTCGATTAAGACTCTGCTCCAAGGAGTTCGCTGAGAAGTTAAAGGCAGATTATCACAGTTATTTTCTTAGCCGAGGCTTATCCAAGCTACATTTGATATTATTAGGAGTTTTTCTGTACGTTTCCACAGTTTTTTCTGTTTGAACTATTTAAACTGTGTTAACTTACGTACAACGTACTCTTCTCGTGTATTTTGTAACATATATTAGCACAGTCTTTCGTCATCATAATGCATACAATTTCTAACAATAAATTTTCACTATATAATAAAATGTATATTAATTTAGATAATAATAAATACCCTTCCTATATGTCAGAGCATTGCTTTAAAAGCAGGTAGTTCAAAATAGCTTTAATAATAATAAATTTTTATTTTCTAAAATAGCACAAATATCGCCTGAGTCCTTTTGTGTTTTATTTGTGTATTTATTAATGACATAATTTAAGATTTAAACAGTAGGAGATTACATATCCCAATAGTTTGAGTTCTGGTGCTACCCGTGTTCTCATACACAGATTTAGTGTTCACTAAAACTAATGTCTCTCTGCAGGTAGCTTGTCATGTTCTCTGAACTTGACTACGATTCGCATATACTCGCCATTCTGAACCGTGTACAGAACATTCCGTCCAATCTTCTCTCCCCTGTTCATTTCTTATTCAGCAGTTTAATCCCCGCTTATAGCACTGCCTCTTCTCTTTCCCCTATCTCAGACTTTATCAAGTTTTCATGATTTTCTGTCTCTACTCTTCTCATAGTATCCGTCTGCCTCTTTCTTAACCCTTACTGGGTCGTCTATTTTCCTCGAATTCCCATCATGCCCTGAATTGACTCTTTAATATTTATTTGTATTATTTCTTTCGCCTTATTTCTTTTGTTTCTTTCGTCCATTTCATTGCAATATTCAGTCGTAGAGTTTCTAAAGATAGTAGCTTGATTTGACGTTTTATAATAGACAAGTGTACCTACTATAAGAAGAACTGCTTGTCATTAAATGACAGGTGAAAAAAGTTTGAAGGGATTAATGCCGCTGAGGAACGTACAACCTTTGCATGTTGTAAACCTCATCGGGTTTTCAAACCGACACAAAACGGAAATAGAAGATTAAGGGGGTAATCTAAATCCATAATGAGCCTTACTTTCCACTTCTGATTTGTAATCATGAGGTTACATGCTACCATAGCTCAGGTTTTTCGTTCTTTTCCTTAGTTTATCCACGTAGATAAAGAAAAATACGTATAAAATAGGTCACGATTCTTACGTTTTTATGTCACAGTGCATTTTTCAAAGCCTCCTTCCAGTCAACGCTGTATAAACTAAGACTATAAGATCCTTACGTTGAGGAAAAGTACAAGAAAACATCCATCCTCTGAAACTTGTATTTGATGGACTGAATAAACATACATATCATGCAGTTCTCAAAAACCTAATGCAATGTTTCGGTGAGCAATAGATTCCCTACGTTTAATATAACCCTAAGATTTATTACCGTGTCTACAAGAGGTAGTCGGTGGTCACTACACTGGGTTAAATGAATTTATTTCAAGCGACACGACGCTGGCAACTGGATGCAGAGCATCTCAATGTCCGTCACCTCGAGGCCGACGCAGTATTTGTAATAAAGGCAAGTGGATCGTCGAGATGCCATAAAACACAATCCTGGAAACCTAACGCAGAGATTATAGATGCTTATAGTCCTGACACCATTTCTGAATTAAGACGATCGATGGGATGCAATACTGGGAAACCGACGCTGAGCGTCGTGACGTCTGTCGTCAAGAGGCATACACAAGATTCCATATATAGGAAGAGGGAATCGGGAATCCGACGACGAATTTTCCGACGCCGACACGAAATTCCGAGTATAGCGATTAACTTCGGGATCAATGTACAAGGGTCACGCAATTCTTTTTTTTTAAATAAAAGGGCAGTTGTCCCGAGCTCCACTAGTTTCAGATTAATTTTTCAGAAGGTAATGCGAATAATTTTACGGTGTGTATATTTTGTGGTACTCATGAAGTTTTCTTTAAAAATCTGTGCAGTTTAGTTTTGTAATCGCGGATACATGTATATTTCAGGAAGCACGTATATTGTAATAGAATATCGATCAGATCAATTTGCTTTCAATTGCCCAATTAATGTGGGCTAATGTATATCGTTGCTGTAATTCGAACTGAACTACTGCCCTCCGGCTTATATTCCTATATGATGACCGGTAATTAATCTGTGCAGGTTCACAGTGACAGCCTCGTATTGATGACGAGTTTCAGCCTTGTGAAAAGCGTGATTGCGTTATAATTACTCTCACAGATTTTTCCCTTGGGAGACCAAACAAATCTGCCATAACAATGTTACCATTTAATGTGCAGTGTTTTAAATGCGTTTAAAATTTCCTGTTTTGAATCTGACCTCCCGTCAGTGTCATTACGGTGGAAGCATCGGGGGGGGGGGGGATGTTTCCATATTTTCGCACAGCGTTGTCGTAATTTTATTGTTACGATGTGATGGAACAACGTCTCCGTGATACTGCGGCTATCTGTTCTCAAAATGATAAACGTTCCATAAGTGAATCTGTAGCGGCGGTGGAATGATATTGACAGAAAAAATAGGACACAGGGAAAAATCGGCCTCAGTTCCACATTCTATATTCAGATCCCACATGAATTGCCCTGGGCGTGAACTAAGGCCTCCGCTTTAAGAATCCAGCACTAATTACCTCAGCAGTGGCACAGCCGTCCAGTAACTCTTAGGAACAGAGATTTAAGGATTCCTATAAGACTACACAGTGTCAAAACCCATAAGGTTATTAAATCGACATCTGTTGAGCTGTGGCTTTTTTGAAACTGACAGTCGGTCAGCTGGTTGGTAAACTACCTGCCTTTTTGTAGAGTCTAAAGGTTTATTGCAGAAGTTCATAAGAATTCATCACTGGGCATTATCTTGAATCATATTTATTCATTTCATATATTCATATAACGTTTCTTTAAGGTACATTTTAATATCATCCTCTGATATATTCCAAGTAGTTTCATCCGTCCAGTTTATGTAATAAAATTTTGTTCGCATTTCCTGTCTTCTAGGCATGTTACATGCTCCGTTCATCAGATGACACTTGATTTGATTATCCTAATTAAATATGACGATTACATTTTTGATCCCTCGAATTACTTTCTTAGCGTGAAGTCCAAATGTCCTTTTTATTCCCCTAATTGATGTGAAAGCCCATATTAATATTCATTCAAAATAACATGAAAAATTATAGTTTTGAATCCTTAATTTTCTATATTAACATTTCAGACGAGAACAACAAACATTCTGATCCTACTTGATCTGTTTATAATTTATGAATCTAAGTTGATTTTGATATGTTACTGCATCTTACCGAAATTTTATTTTAAGATGCATAGATTTTATCATCAGTTTACGATACTGTGTCATTTAGGGTAATATGTGAGATTTCAGGTTTTCACGGCGATGAGCCTGAAAATGACTGTTTTGTGGGATGTTGCGCCGTGTTGTACTATGAGTAATCATCGCCCTGATGATGGAAGCAGCAAGCACCTCTGACGCTCGATACTTGGCGCCTTGTATCTAGACGACACGGCGCAACAACCCAGCAGATAGCCATCTTCATAGCGGATATATTAACACCTCAGAAGAGAGTAGTAGTGATTTACCAAAGTTACATTACTCATGTTAAAGGGTACTCCCCGGTTAGCTATAATAAACTTTGGGTTACCAAGAAAAATTACATTCCTTTTATCGAGAATATAATTATTTACGTACCGAATACAAATTAGCAGTGCTGTTGTTGAGTCAATGTTTTGGAAACAGCAGAAGCAGGATGTACGTATTCCTTTACATAGTTACTGGTGTAGATCGAGAAATAAATGTTGTGGGTTGAAGGCTTTTCTGGAATATTGTTGTACAATTTCAACGCAACTTTCCTGATAGGGAGGAATACGTAGAAGGCTTAAACACTCACATAGATGAATGTGTAAAGGGGACGTATTTGAAACGTCAGTTGCTGTATGGGCCTTTATGTATGTGGAGTAGATTGAACTGGGTCTTAACGAATAGAAAGTGGACAGTATTCTACGCTAATTAAATACAAAAGCAATTCAGACGCAGGGACTTCAAACGTTTCTGCCGGTACAGAAAAGACTGTTGCTGTCTGGCTGTTAGAAATTCTGACTTCCCGCAGTGAATGAGAATCGTCAGAAAGATTAGTTTCAGAATATTTCGAACCAAAAAAGTAAAAGACGGAGAATTAGAAATTTCATTTTTGTCAGCAGTTGATATTCTCGCTTTTCCAGAACTTAAAAAAAAGGCAAGCGAAAATAGAGTGCAGTATTATGTCGAGAAAAGCTGACAAAGAAGTTTCATTTCATTTAAAATTTAAACTGCTTCAGTGAATGTGCTTTTAATAAAATTATCAACGATTCCTTGAATATGTATAAGCTCTTTATTTGTAGTAACAAAATCAATTTCATTAATTGTGTAATTTCGATTGTCCTTTATGTTTGGTAATACGCAATTTCATTGTTATTTATCCTGAATCTTTGCTTCCATTATAAATGGAACTTAAACTCTGCTGTAGTGAATTAAGTTCCCATTTCTTCGTTTCTATTAACCTTAATGACGAGTTTCACTAGGAAAAATTTTACGTATTATTTTTATTGGATGGCGAAGTACAGGGAGTAATTTATTTTATTTTAAACAAACACAGATCACTGTTTAGGGTACATAACAAAACTGTTTTAACTGCAGATGTATGTGGTCATAAGCACAAGTAATGAATTCTGAATAGAATAGGATTCAGTAGGATTCTGTATTTTGTAGAATTTGAGGTCCAAGAACCAGCCCTATTGAGGGCCTCAGAAGGGAGTCTCTCCGATGAGATACCGGACATTGGGAGTTGGGTGAAGAGTGGATGCGAGCACAGGCCCGGGGCCCTGAAAAGGGCCGAATGTTAGTGGTCCGGTTAGGACAAGCTACGCTCTCTGGGATAATTCCTGAGCCCTCGCAGAGAGTGAATGAGGGCATCCATGACTGTATTTTCTTTATTGGTAAAAATTACCAAAACCCTGGAGTATTATATTCAATAGGTGCTCCCATAGCGGACGCAATTGGAGTTACGTCATTTCTTGGCCAAGCTGCAAAATTCTTATAAGTCCTTTCAATGGTGTAATTTCCTTTATGTTTATGTGTAATGTTTGTTTTTTATAAACAAATATTTTAAACCTGTCACATCATTTGTATTCACTCGATATTTTTAGAACAATCTTGGCTCACTTGATGAAGTGAGTGGTTTATGCTACAATCACTTTCACAAATAAATACAATTTTTGTGTGATATATTTAAGAACAAAGATGGAACAGTTGTGCTTGTAACTGACTGCAAAATTTAATTCTTTGCTGTAACTCGATACTTCCTGGAGAAGAAAGTCAAAACAACAATACGCGGCTTAGGTTTTTACTTGATGGAAAGAATTTGAATGTTAAGCCCTAGGTTACACGTAACTGAACCTTCAACATGCAAGCTATTTTTAAACTCTTGAAATTTTACTTACAAATTAGGATTAGTTTTTCACTTATAACTTCCAGCTGTGGGACCATGATAAGATGGATTTTCTGAAAAACGTGTTCATAAGAAGCCGTGGCATATACATGAAACTTTCTTTAAATTTATATATTTATTTGTGTATGATTCTTTAAGCGATTTGTTTTAACTGGTCCACCGTTTTATTTTCTCGTGTCCTAGACAAACTTATCATTAATTTATTTATTTTATGAAGAGATGAGTCGTGTACTAGAAGAAGCGAATAACAAACTTTAAAAGTAATGTATCTGACAAATCGCCTAAAATTAGAATTTTGTAATATTTCAAAATTGTATTATTATTTGAAAAGATAGTTGAGTAAATTATATACCAAACTCTTCAAAGTGAGATCAAATTACGTTTTGACACTAAAATATACTGAGTAATTACATCACAAGTATTTTTTTCTGGGGTTACATACGCAACCACTAGGGCATCGTCAGAGAAAGTTGAGCGTTTTCGGAACCTTCCACTTGTAGGCAGTAGGCGGCGACTGGCTTATGTAATATGATTGTCATTTGCTCCCTGTTACCTATTTGACCAATACATATTTACCCTGAAGATGACTAATATAGTGCTTGCCGAAATGATACATAACTTTCAACATTCGTCTTTTACCCTGAAACCCAAATTTGCACATTAACCTCCAGCCACGAATAAATGACGACAAAAGATTGTTGTCTTCTGGGTTATTATTCCGTTTAGTCTGGTAGAAGTTTGGTGACGTTTCAGAGGTCATTTCTGCCTCCATTATCAGGGCGGTGGAGGCAGCAGGATCTCTGAAATTTCGGTGTACTTCTACCACACTACACGACACAACAACCCAGAAGACAATCATCTTCAGACTCACCGCCGTGAAAACCTCAAATCATAAATGACACCAAAAATTTGCTGATGAATTTCATATTCAGAATGGTCTCATAGAAGGCGGTGTTTTATTATCGTTGCCTTTTAATTTCGCTTTAAGATACTCCATTGGATGGTCCAAAAAACCAAGAGATGCTGGAATGATTAAGGCTCCTAATTTTAATATCTGTGCTGATGATTATTATTAGACGAAAAGTATCATGAAGAGAAATAGGGTGACATAGGCAGGGAATTTAGCACGCATAGGGATATAATTTTGTTCAATATTTTAGTCGAAAAACCTGAAGAGAAGATTCCTTTTGGCGGACTTAGACATAGATGTTGTTATAATATTAAAATCGAATATAAAATAAATTCGATATAATGGTGTGGACTGATTTTATGTCTAGAATATGGTCCACTGGCAGGCTTTTGTGAATACGGTAATGAATCTTATGGTTTCTTGAAAGATGGGAATTTCTTGACCATCTGAGCAAATACCAAATTCTCAAGAAGGTTCCTGTTCCGTGGAATTAGTTAGATGTAATTATTAATTGTTTAGCTTGTTTCCTTAGTCCAAATGTGCATTTATTTAATAATTAGGAATGGTGAAGTGCTTAGAGTTTTTAATATGTGACGAATTGTATAGGAGGACGTTTTTAAGTAGATAATGCCCCTCATTTTTAGAATTAAATAATTCTGTTCTGTTGTATTCCAGTCTTCCCGCATAGAAAGATGATAAGTGTTTACGGCATATTGCGGTAAATTAATCCTTTTGGTGATTTTGTTTTATTAAAACGAGACTGTACCATCCACTTCTATGTCACGCCAACCCCACCCTTAACCAGAAACTCGTGTTGCGCCCCCCGCTATGTAGAATTCTTACTCCCGCACTGCACAGACGTTGCATGTACTTAACACCAGATGACAGCAAAATCGCTGTGAAATTGAATAAGGGGAAAAACCGAAGGAGTTAGTGGAAAATCGGTTAGATGTTTAGCACACATGGTATTGACATTCGAAAAATCGAAAATTTTCTTCCCTTCAGTTCTTTTTTTGGCTGTCTTCATCATCGTCTGTCAAGAAAGATATGGTTGTCTACTATTCATTTCACAGACAGGAAGCACGTACTCGTATGTTAAATATTCGCTTTATGTAAGAATAAACTCGCATTCATTTCGACTTAGTATCTGACGCGTTGACACGCCATGAGTCTGTCTGCTGTTTCTTATCTAGTCTGTGTGAAATTTAAGATGTCACTCACAGCAGTTTAACTTTGGTTTAATCTCATTGCAGTATGATCACTTTTGAAAAATTATTCTTTTTCTTCAACTAGATAGATTGTAAAAACTCCACCAGCTTTAACAAAAAAAATTAATTTTCCTTCTCTTTCTTGGAAGACCTGAATTTTGTTTGCCAGTAAATTTAGGTAGAGTGCAGTGCTGAGTTTTGTTATACACTTTTCTGCATTCTTCCTACTTAATTTTTACATAAAATTGATAGTAACTTTTGTCTTCCACTGTATTTTAACATGCATTTTTTCTCTTCTCTCAGTAATTTTTTAATTCCCACCACTTGTCTTAATAATTTATTCTGTGCTGCTTTGAAACTGTTTGTTTCTTATATTCAACACCAACATCTCATATTTCTGAAAGTAATTTTCGATGTTACGTTTTGTGTTAATTTTAATCATATGAGGCTAGCATTATATCGATCTGTTGCTTACGTTGTTTCAAATATATTTATTTCGAAGAGATTGTGATTAATTCTGGTTACTTGTACAAACGGCATATCACCCCGAATATGTTATGCTCATGTCAGTCGGAATTAAACACAAACAAACACACAAATGTACAGTGAGATTCGAGGTTCTCGCGCCGGCAAGTATAAAGATGACTGTTTTCTGAATAAAATATACATATAGCACTGTAATTAAGGTACCAGGCATCTCTGAAACGTCGGTAAATTCTTGAAATACAACACAGCTTCAACAACCCAGAATACAGTAATTTTCACATACATCCACATTTATTAATCCAGTAAGAAATGTATTACAGTCATTTTGTACAAGATTTTACTGAAAATTTTTCATGAATATTTAACAGAACAGAAAACTTAATTGTAATTCAGAAACTGTTATTCAACAAAAATGTTCTCGAGGTAGGCTGTGAAAGACTTTCTATCGTAACAGCTGATAAACTTTGGAATCTACCATCCTCACAATTACTTATTTTTGTATATGGCGGACAACTTTCACAGATGTAGGGAAATTATATAAAAATTCAAATTTCTGATTAATTATGACAAATAACCAATTATATTTGCAACTGTTTACCGTAGGTGTGTAATTTTTATAACTCTGCTTGTCAGTAATGCTGAACTTAGTACTGTAGCCCAATGTTTTCATACTGGTCAGTAATATAATGTGTTTACTCCTGCACTATAAAAGATTTATTTTTGAAGTAAGAAGGCGACTCCGGAACACAAGCGAATATAAATATTTATGCTTTACTCAGTTTCGATAGCAGCTGTAGGAAGACGAAACTATTTTATATTTTCTGTCATCGTGTTTTCTAAGAGTTCTCCTTGTTTCTGCCCCTAGTGACTTCACTTACGCCCCTACACGTCCACCCTAGTTTCAGTCGGTGGATGGTCTGTCACTGAATTTTTTACCAAATGCCTCGGAACTGTAAGTTTCCGTGTGAGCGGATGTTTTTTTTTTCCCCGCCCTCCGGTACCACTTTAGGCTACTGAACATCAGAATTTACCGACAGTAAATTACTAAGTACATCAGCTTATATTTAGATTACGTGCACATTTAAATTATTTTCTGTAATGAAATTTTATTTTCTTGCTGTCTGCTATCGGAGATGTACTGCTATCTTTAAGTTTAGAATATTAGTATCTTCTCATCTTATATTATAAAACATAAAAATTAAGGTATCTGAAACAAAACTATTTTTTGTTTTCAATATTTTAATGTTTTGCTGCTATTCGCGAAGAATTTAGCAAAGCCTTTCCTTATAAGGAATTACCGTATCAGAAACAGTACACTTAATGGTAACAAAATTTTGGGACAGAGAAAGTGTTTGTGTGTGACAAGTGTTGATTGAGTGACAAAACAGCTGAAATTACGGCCGTGCCGATTTCAAACGGTGATTCAGCTGCAGCGAAGGGTTACAGCTGCAAGAATTCAATATTTCTGTTGTTTTCGTCCTTTTGTGCGTGAATGGGCTCGTATGTAGTTGCACTTTAAATGGAACACCGTGGATACGTTGCTGTCAATGTTTATATTATATCACCGTATATTCCTAGGTCCACCAAGAGGCCTGGTCCCTTCACGTTTTCCGAGTAATAGCTTGTAAACAATTCTCATATAATCCATCTCTTGTCGTACATCGGTTGCTCATTGATTTAATCATCCTAATAATATTTAATTATGGAACAAAATATGGAACTAATTATTATGAAGTCTTTTCCAACAGTCTTGTTACACGATGTCTTGTAACTTCAAATATTCTCCTCAACACTTTGTTCTGAAACACCTTTTATCTGTGTTATTTCCATTACATGAGAGATAAATTTTGCACTCAGAAGATAAAAACAGCAGATAAAAATATACTGTTGTATGCTTTGTGAGATTTTAGGTTATCACGGTTGGAATTGTGAAGACGACTGTCTTCAGAGTTGTTGCGCCGTGTAGTGTGATAGAAACTTATCGACGTTTCAGAGGTGTTTTCTGCCATTTATGGAGGCAATAAATAGCTCTGAAACGTCGGTCACCTTCGTATTGTATGTTCTTATCTTCACACCTTAAGCATGAGAGTGTGGAAAATGTAAAGCTATAATATCTAATGCCTAATTTTATTAAATTATTTTTTGACGTTTTTTCTGTCATTTAGATAAAATAAAAAATATGTAAAGAGGAATTTAATGCGGGTCCGAAATCATTATTGACACATATTAGCATACACATGTTATCAAAATGTTGTGACTTAAAATTTCTGAAGGGCGTGTAAGTTGTTGGTTTTGATAAATTGGGAGAGCTGACAGATGACGTTTGCCACTCACAGGACGAGTATGGTAATTTCTATGCTGCTGTAGTGAGAAGACGCTTCGTTCTGTGCCTACAGAACCGACTGCAGATGCTGTATGGTCAAAGTATGTAGTCGGGAGGGGGTTATTTCAAATGGTTTTGCTACAGGAACAGTTGTGCGATGTTACAAGTAGCATACGCATTGAGAGAAGAGGCATTAGTACTCATACTACAGATAAATGAAAGGACCTCCCCCCCACATGGGTGTGTATGGGAGAGGGGTATCTAAGGGATATCCCTATACACGCATTCAATTAAAAGTTCTTAAGCTGTTAAGCTACTACATGTGCTTTGGGCATACGCGTACAGCAAGCAGTTGAATACAAGTCTATGTCTCTTTGTTGAAATTTCGAATAAAGCGTTTAAGTGGGCTGGCGTTTGTGAAAAGGCACGAAGTCGGGGCTGGAAACAGAGAAATAGCTTTGGAGGATTGTTTTTCGTAGTAATTATATTATGAAAATTACAGTCTTCTGGGATGTTACGCCGTGTAGTCTGGTGGAAGTTTGTCGACGTTTTAGAGATGTTTTCTGCCTCTATCATTGTCATGATGATGGAAACAGCGAGTACATCTGTAACATCGATCAATTTATATCGGACTACACGGTGCAACATCTCAGATTGCAGTATATTTGCTACGAAAACACGGAAATGAAGAAGAAATTGCAGTGACCTTGGAAAGACATGAGTTAGGCAATAGAATACATTAAACTAGGAATTTTTTTCATTCTAACTGACTAATGTGTGGAGTTTCCATATGTTGAAATAATGCCAAAGCTATCCACAGTATGTAAAGTAAGAAATTAGTTTTTTTCCTTTCGTTTTTTTAATTTTTTGTCAGCCTTCGTGTTCATTTATTTCTGATAAAAATCTATCGTTTAACCTAGACAATAAATTAACAGTCCACTGTATGCAAAGTATCGTACAGCCAGCGACCTCCCGTACACCCAAACACGGCAAATCATCATCATACACACTGTGACACGTGTCTAATGCTAAGTCCTGCGATGAGTTTTCAGGCAGTAAGAACTTACATGAAATCTAAGCTTTCTTAGAATTTCACTGCAGTAGCACTGACGGTATACATTTTTACAAAGGCTGAGTATTCACTCATTATACCTGTTACCATCTGTGCATAAATATTGGTTTTGTTATAGAAAATATGGGGCCTGTATTGAGACGATTACGCTGTATTTAGTTGTATTTATAAAATGCCTTCAATTCACATTTCAGAGTGTGAACATTTGACTTTTTTTTTTCTAACACGAGGTTCTTGTATATTGAGTGTTACTTTTAAGTTGCTTCTATTTAAAGCTTGACATTGACGCATCGGACTTTTTTATGGGGGGAGTTTGACTTCTTAACACGGAACTCTGAGATGGATTAAGTAGTTTTGTTAGAAAGATGTGACCTCTGTGTTGTGTTCTTGATGGATTGTTACTGATCCTGCCATGAGTTGAAAGATGAAGTAACTTATGCCGCTTATCCGTTGTACTTTATCCCTTTACTTAGCCCACTTCAGACATGTAAGCTGCCGTCTGCTCGTACCTATCAACCGACTTGATTGGTACGTTAGGAGCAGATTGCTTGCCAAAAGTTTCCGCGTTCAAAGACGCTGCAACTTATACGTTAGAGTACACAGATTCTTAATGTTTGTAACTGGAAGTCTGTAAAAGCCTAGCTCAAGCATGAACAGATTAACACACTGGGAGGCTTTAGTATGGCAAGGAAACTTTATTCCGTGTTGCTTGGAGACGAGACTGTAACAGCTAATTATTGATTGAAATGAATTACTGAAAGTCCATGAAAGTTGATGACATTTCAAATCAAAATTATACCCTTGGAGGAGCTTGCGTGGACAGGTAGTATATCTTCTACTCATTTTCCCTTGGCACTATAAGGGGTGAGTGGTCAGCTTCGTACCCTGGCCTCGCTTTACCCCAGGTACTCATTGGAAATAAGGCTGGGAGGGTCCCATAGCTGGTATGGACAGAAATGGTAGAGAAAAACCATCTTCCTTTTCCAGGGATTGAAACCCGGTTTTTTCAGTCTGTAGTCTGTTTCCCGGGGGTAAAGCCGGCCGGGGCGTGATGCTGACCACTCACTCCCATCTAGTGCCGAGGTCAAGGAAGAGAGGAGCTATACCTCCTCTCACCCCAAACGCCTACATTGCGTATAGTGGGACAAACTTTACTTTTACTTTTTAGTCAGATACTATATCCTCACGACTGAGCTAGTTACACCCTCGTGTTCGCAGATAAAACCACATTTTAAAGTAAGAATTTTGAAAATTTCCACCGGCTTCAGGGTAAGTTTTGGGTTAGTGTGTTCAACGTTTTTGGACATTGTCAGAATCTTTCTTGTCCTTTATGCTGAAGTAAATACTTTGTCTCATCAGAATACCAGTAGCTTTTAAGTATCATAAATCGTGATTAGTATGAAACCAGAATGAGACATGTTTTCCAACACCATACCACATCTTGAGTATTGGTATTTTTATGTTTATTTCTGCCTCTGGCTACGTTTTGTCAGCTTAGGTTCTTGTTTTGGCAAATCAGTTGATTATTGATAATTTCATATTCGATACTTTCTTACAGGCGAACGGTGAATTAAACATTTTGAGCGCCTTTAATTTCCATCTTAAAGTAAATAACATTCAGAACAGTTACGTTCTGGTCACTCCATGACCAACTCGTCATTGTTTCTTGCTAAGGCGGCGTATGACCTTGACATGTTACTGACCACTTTCCTTTCATTTTTTGGCATAGACCAGGTGTTCTCATCCCGCTACCTGCCGATTTATACCTTGTGGTCCGCGTACAAATTTGGTAACTGTGTCTCTCCGCAATAAAAAGTAGTTGCTGTTTAAAACTTCTAGATGACGAGGAAGTTTTATTCATCCGCCTGCCTCTACTACTCTGCCAACCGCCACCTTTTTCACCAACAGCATTGCCTCGCCGGTTGTCCAATCCTGTCAACAGTACTGATATCAGAAAACGTGTTGTTATTGTCATTACGTGGCAGTAACTATCTCATTTAGTAACTGGTCGGCTTTATGACAAATTTAAGGTAATGAACTATGACCCTTTTATTAACGAAGGCGAGGAATTTTGAATGAGAATCGTGGTAGAAATTACTAGTCGCAATGAAACAAGTACACTTATGATGGCCCCAGTGTGGGTCAAAACGAGTTTGATGTAATTCATATTACTAATTGAATAACAGTTATTTGTTTTTGTAAAATGTCACTTATTACATTTTGTTAAACTGGACCATGTAGCGTCCACCAGAAAGATAGAAGGTACGCGGTTATAACATTCCGGTCTAGAAACCTAAAAAGACTGACCTCTAGGGAGAGTTAGACGTACATGGGGTGATAATCTTAAGCAGAATCTTGAAGAAATCGGATATAAGTTTGCAGACTGGACTTATCCAGCTCAGGATAGATTCCAGTTGTGGGATCTTGTTACCATGGTTCTGAAGAAATTCGTTTTCCGAGCGACTGTCAAGTTCTCAAGAGGACTTTGCTGCTTGTAGTTTGTTATTTTAACTAAAATCACATCCCTTATTCATTTTAATGTATCTGTGCGTGTTTAAAGTGTAGGTTCAAAGTCAATGTCTTTTGAACCTTTTTTACGTCACGTTCCATTAGGAATTTATCTAACAAAATGTTCTGGCATTAATTATTGTCAAGTAGACAATCGTTAAAATTTCAATGTGAATATGAAAATAATGAAGACCTCGTTTAATGCCACTCGCTGAGAGTGGCTTGCAAAAAGCTAAAACGCTTTTATTAATGAACGAACATCACTAGTCTTGCCAGACGGAACAGCGCATGTGATAATCTGAGTGCAGATCGTTCAGAGAAAACGGCTTTATTTAATGGGTATTAAAGAAGAGTCAGTTTACGTCTCTCGAGAGATTAAACAGGCTTAGTAATATAGGCGGATTGGGAAAATAGCTGTTTACAGTTTTACAGAGTTTTTCCATCATTGTGAGGCTGCCAAGTTTTCATCATGATAATAAATTTGAAGAAGAATGTTTGTTTGTGCACGCCAAATTATAATTTTCACAATAGTTCCTTTTGTAGGCCTTCCAAAGATAATTATTTTTGTACATCACTTTCTGTAATTTAATGTGCGGTAAAATTCTCTTGCATTACTTGCATTACGTCCTCATGTTCACAACATTTATTGCTGTAGTATACTCAGATTTGATCTGTAGCATTATTAGGTGTTCTTCAAGCCCTGGGGTGAACGAAGAACATCTTACAGACTGGTCTTGTCTGTTATAACCAAAAATATAAGATTTCCGTCTTCTGGGTTGTTGTGCCGTGTAGTATGGTAGATTTTTACCAACAATTCAGAGGTCATACTGCCTCCGTCATCAGGGCGATGAATGGTAAACATCTACCAGACTACACAGCGCAACAACCCAGAAGACAGAAATCTTCATACTCACCGCTGTGAAAACCTCAAATCATACAAACTAAAAAATAGTTTGTTTTGCGATCGCGTACTCCAGAATTATAAATATATGTAGTATAATACTTTTTGAGGAACTGATAGTTGCTCAGCTGCTACATATTCTTGTAAAATTATTTTGTACACGTTTGTTCATATTTCGTAGCATAAAAATGTACAATTTTGTTTCTGTCTTTGACCCACCTTATATTCACTGCTTTTCCGGTGAGTGATCTCGTAATTTTCGTGTGCTTTTTTATGATTACCAGTTTTCTTGTTATATATATTTTTATTTGCCCTGGCTTTATGTTTTATTTTAAAATGCTTCTTTGAGAGGTTATGATGTTGGTGATTCTCAGAAAATAATCCCAGAAAAGTACACACACAAACACACACACACGTAGCAAATATCTACGCATGTACGGTAGAAAGTGCACTGGCTTAATATTTCTTTTTCATGAACTACCAAATAATCCCTATATTTTTAATTCTATTTTTAAGTTTTATTGTATCTTTAAATCTGTTGTTCACGTATACGCAACTCTAATACTTATTATAAAAGCATTTGAGTTTATGGGATTATGTAACATTAATTGAACACACTTCGAAGAAATTACGGATCTTAAAAAGTCGGGGAATATTATTTAAACTGATAGGCATAATTTGACTACTGTGGAAAGTCAGACTGGTTAGGGGATTTACTATTTTGACGGTTGTGAATATGTTAAATCTTTAAGTATTATTTAAATTATCTCTGTGTTTCAAAGGAAATATGTAGATCTATCGCACTGATAAGTACTTTTAAAAGACGCGTGTATATGAACATATAGCTCACTCTTTCTTTGCAACGTAATTTAGATCGGTCTAAAATATTCAGTCTACGATTAATGATGTCATAATCGTTTGGCATTCCCCCCCCCCCGTCTTTTTGAAGTACTAGCTTAAGTACCGCACAGCGTGTAATAACGCTCTAGGTCTGAGTCAGTGGGGTCTTGAGGGCACTTGAAATGCGCTGGAGCGAAACAACTATGGAACTGCTACTTCAACAACCTCTAGTCGAATCACGACTGCTCCTGTAGATTTGGCCTTGTCTGTTCCCGGTTTGAATCCCGCCAAGGAAACGCGCTCTGCTATCGATCTGCTTACTTCTCTAGTAGCCGTCGCATAGCAATGAACTCGTACATGATATAAGAGGCACTCAATATATTATAGGCCTGGTATTATATTGATATTTAATTAAACATGTTTAAGAATCACAAGGGTCGTAGGTAGTTAGAAGCCGACTTCTTATTAAGGATATCTTGGTTTAATAAAATTTTCTCTGGTGATCAGCCGGGTCAGATGTTTAAACGATGAAACTGACGTTTCAAAGACCATCTCTATCCCCCATCAGAACTTTGATGATGGGGACAGAGATGTTCCTGAAACATCGGTTTAATCGTTTAATTATCTAACGTGCTGTCCCCACTATCAGGGTTCTGAAGCTTGATGATGGGGACAGATGGTTCTGAAACGTCGGTTTAATCGTTTCATTATCTAACATGCTGTCCCCACCATCAGGGTTCTGAAGTTTGATGATGGGAACAGATGGTTCTGAAACGTCGGTTTCGTCTTTTAATTATCTAACGTGCTGTCCCCACCATCAGGGTTCTGAAGCTTGATGATGGGAACAGATGGTTCTGAAACGTCGGTTTAATCGTTTAATTATCTAACGTGCTGTCCCCACCATCAGGGTTCTGGAGCTTGATGATGGGGACAGATGGTTCTGAAACGTCGGTTTAATCGTTTAATTATCTAACGTTCTGTCCCCACCATCAGGGTTCTGAAGCTTGATGATGGGGACAGAGATGTTCCTGAAACGTCGGTTTCATCGTTTAATTATCTAACGTGCTGTCCCCACCATCAGGGTTCTGAAGCTTGATGATGGGGACAGAGATGTTCCTGAAACGTCGGTTTCATCGTTTAACCATCTGACGCGGCTGATCAGATCACCCGAGAAAATTTTATAGAGTTACGTCGCCGCGAAATCTTCAAATCAAATATCTTGGTTCCTCCCTGGGTAAATTTAAGCGAGATTTGCGATGGACAAAGTAGTACTGGAACAAGATTCTGTCCGTGTTCTTTGGTTTTTACCTGTTAATTACCATTTCGTCATTGATCTGTAGTCGTCTATCACCGCCCCATGAGGTGTGTGATACTCTCACAAAGCAGCCATTATTATGCTCTGGGTTCTAAGTTAGTGAGATCGTCTGTGATGTGGCACTTGGCTGATATTGGAGTGAAGGTAGTTTAATATTAAACATCAGCACGTTGAATACAGTGGTTCCATTTTTGGCGTATGTTATTTGAAAGCGCCAGTTTGTATTTTAATTTAGTGGTTAATTGATATTTAATGAACGTCCATTCAGCTGATATGTATGTGTATAAAGCTGAATGAAAACTTGTTTATCCAGGGCTGAACGAATAAATGCTAACGAAGTTGTACGGTGGAACTCATCAACACGTGTGAAACAAGGGCGTTATTATCTCCTTTTTACTTACATTAGAATTTGCATAGTGTTGTAACAGAACGCACAGCATGTAATTTCATGGAATTCAAGATGGTAGTAAAGTTTTAGAATTAAACCTTATGTGGCGGACGAATAGATGGGTGTTAAAAGTGGGAGGTACAAAGTGCCAACTAAATCTGTGTTTTCTTTTGTTTGTTTTTTTGGTTCTCACAACGACGATTAAGAAGATGGTTGTCTTCTGGAGTGGTGGATGTGGAGTCTAGATGGCCCATAACATAAGAGTTAATACGTTAAGAGTATCAGCGAAAAAATGTAATTGAAAATTAAAATATTTGCAAACCGAAAGTAAGAGAATTTGAGGTAGTAACATTCGGAGAATAAAAATTATGAAATTGCGTGTGTGTGGAGAAACGTTTTAGTTCATGTTGGTAATATGATCGTTTAATTAACTCTTCTATTTAAGCATAGTTAATAATCTTCATTGTTTTATTTCGAAGCCCTGGAATAACCAACATCTTAAATTATATCCTTTGTTGCTTGCGTTTTTCGTCAGATAATTTTTTCATCATTTCTGTACCGTAATCCGGGTTGTATGACGTGACACCCCTATATGAGGGCAAGAACCAAACATGTGTGGGGGTTGTGGGAGGGGGTGGATAATAGATCTGTTGTTTACTGCCGCCAACCTTGTGTGCAGTGTAATTAAACGAGTTGTCACATGAATTTTAATTACAATCACTTTCAACCCCTACAGGGGGGGGTGCTGGTACGCTGGGGGTAGAAAGAGGGAGAACTGTCAGCGCAACCGCCCAGTTCTCCCTCCCTGTCTTTTCCTCCCCTGTATTATTCGGTACCCTTATGCCTTCACCCATTTCTAGCAACGCTCTTAAAATAAAATTATAAAGCTCGCCACACTGCATGCAGCGTTTAACTTGATAGCCTCATGAATTTCTTCACTGCGATGTGCAATGAAATGAGGGCCTGTATCCATTTTCCGTTAAGGGGCAGAATTATTAAATTTTAAAACTGAAATTTAAGTCGCTGAATAGTGACCATGGTGTGTCAGGGGTTAAGAATTGAAATATTCTGTTTAAAACTTACCTAACGAAAATATTTGGATTTCACGAGATTTCACATGTGCACGATAGTGAAACATCTGATTTTTTTGCTAGGTGGAAACTATTTTTAAGGAAGAATAGTTAACAAGGAGAGCATACTGATAAAAATTCATAGTAGTAGTTTAATTATGCATTAATGCACAACCGTGTAAACAGTGTACAGTATGAGTGAAGTTTATCTTTCATGAACTATTTAGTATTAGGAATAATTGCTCGTTTCTGGACCCGTTAAGGTCTGTGGGTCTCTTTGGTCTGCGTTCTAATATTTACTTTGGGATTAAGAGCTTTTATTCAATGTATTTTTTAGGCCGTTTATTTTGTAGAAGTCCTTACCAGAGATAATATTTTGAAAATTTATCTGATGAATGCACTTCGTTGGTGATTTCTCATCTCTCTCCGTTTGTGTGTTATTCTACATCATCATTATCATCATCACGACGCTTTGAAAATTCATCAAGTACTACAGAATAATTAAGTAATTTAATACATAAAAGTGGATTATATTCTTGTGTTTTATGTCATAATTTATTTTTGGTGAATTAAACTTATCCTGGGTTTTTTATTACATTAGCGGTGCCCGAATTTATAACTTGTGTTGGGCAAGGCCGTGGTCTAGGCAACACGGAGTTTTCCTCCGGGGGCTTCCCCGGTTTCTCCGTGGCATCCCAACAGTTACTCCATTCACACACAGAAGAAGGCAATGGCAAACCACTTCTGGATCATCTGCCAAGAACGTATATGAACAGGTCCCAGTCTGAGAAAAGGATGGAAGGATCCTGTTCATATGGACCTGTCGTCAGACAGAACACTAAATAATAATAATAGCCGTATGACAAGATATGTTTGGACAGGAGTAGGCTACTCTTTAGAGTACGTTGAAATTTCAAAAGTGTTCTTCGCGCCAAATCACGGGCGTTGAGGTCTGCATGATAGCCAATGATAATGAGTCCAACAATGGTATTCCAGGGCTTGGTGCACTTTGTTACAACAATGTTCTTTACCAGTGACCTCGGTTTATATTGTTACACCAGTGTGCTCCAAGAATAACCTTAGCATAGGTTAAACAATTTGTTCCAAAAATGGCCGGGAATTGTGAGGATTACCTGGTGTTTAGGAGAACCGAAGACACGGACAAATGGACTTGGACGGCCCCGTAAGATGTTCGCTTGCGCTACAGCGTAAAGTACATTAAACATATGAAATTCAAGCTTGTAATATTACGTAAATACGTAAACAATTTTTTCTCTTTACACTGCTCTAAGTTGTCACCCCTGGTAAAACTTTCACCACAAACCAATGCTCAGTTGGACCGCAGCGAATTGAAAGTTTTAGGGTCTGAGTACTACCGTGTTAATAACGTTTATAGCAAAGAATGAGTGGAAGAGGGTTGGAATATTCAGGAGGGGTTATAAATTGTATCAGAGAGAAGGGAAATTACTCGGTCTACATCCCTCCCACAGACACAACCCCAAACCTGCCGGCTAGTAATTCTCTCTCTCCAACAGATCTGCAACGTTTTATACTAAGCATCCCTTAAGTTAAATGGAGTCATAACTAGAACCAAGTAAGGGGTGTATTGGAGTGGAATTGCAACGTAGATCTTGTCAACGATGAGGGATGCTTTTGCAGATGTGATACAACCCTTTGACTGAAACGCCTGGAGTCGAGGAAGCATTTGGAGAGAGGAACTTACATTGAGTCAAATTGTAACGGCTTTCAGATCCGTGTAATTTGTGGACGTCTCTTGTGATCGAAATCGTACATTCTTAAACACTCTTTGCAATAATTGTATTTTGAATGATCAATATCATTTCGGAGGATGTTAGTAAAATATCTTGGATTTGAGTTTCTCACGGCTTTGAAGATATTTATTGTAGCTTTCTGGTTGGAACGATGCGTTTTAGAGAACGTTGGTAATCACCTACAAAATTTTATAACGTCAGAACTCAGAATACCACAACCTATAATTGTAAAATGTATTTGAAAGAAACAGGGCGTGGGAATGTGAAGTGGATTAAACTAGCTCAGCATAGCTTCCAAAGGCGGATTTTTGTAATGAAGCTTCGGATTTTATAATAGGAGAGAAATTTATTGACACACTGACTGTAAGTATGTCATGAACGACTCAGCTCCGTATGTTTTATGACAATCTCAGAAATGTTACTTTCTGTAGAATAATTAAAATCTTCAACAACATTTTACTTTTGTTTGTGTTGAAACAGAAATTTCTAATGAGATTTTAGGGTCCCACGGCGAAGATGAAGAAGATGGCCTGTATTTTGGGTTGTTGGACCACGTAGTTTGGTAGAATTTTACCGACGTTGCTGCCTTGGTCAGGGCGATGAGTAAATCTACCAGATTATATGGCATGACAATCTGGAAGGCAGCCATCTTCATGATGTCTGATGGTTTGAAAATGTTACAATTCATACAGACTTGGTTTCTGAGTGAACATTTTTTATGATAGCTGGTTTCTTCAAGGATTTTTTTTTGTGTTCGAAAGAACATTTATATTTCCTCCAAAAAACTGAGGCCCAATAATATATTTACCAATGTTAGATATATCGAATATCCCAGAATATATATATATATATATATATATATATATATATATATATATATATATAACGCCTGCATATACTTCATGTTAAGTGTGGTGCTGTGTACGGAGTATATCAGGAGATATCGCATTTCCAACAGAGTGAATACGAAAACCAATATTATGCCCACCTTCTAACTCATTTCTTGGGATCTGTAAACTTTCACTTGAATGATTTCGACCTTCTAGTAGAAGGAACTGAGAAATGGGCATAAAGTATGGTATAGTATTAGCCTATAAAAGCAGTTAGAGTTAAAGCTCTGTGTGTAGGGAGGACTTTTCTTTCGCCATTGTGCAAACGTACAGAAGTTCAGCTACAAAATCTAGCGCAAATATAGTGAAGACGCATCTACCACCAACTTCGCTCTTCGACTTCTATTTTAACTAAAACGAATATAAAACACATACAGTTCGCCACGAGGGCTGAGCTGTAGCAACAATAAAAACCAAGATAAACGTTCTAAATGTTATTCTTTCAACGTCGAATGTTTTCCTGAAAAATCACCGTTTTGACTTGAAGTAAATAAACATTATGCCCTTCGCTGCAATTTTGACATATTATGTGTTGTTTGCATAGTGAGAATGCAGCATGGCTGCTCGTGTCTGTCCGTCTGTCCAATCTATTCAACTCGAGAACCACTGGACTGATTTGGATGAAAATTGATGAGGAAGTTGTGCTATTCTGCACAACCTCAGAGTCGTACTTTTTAACATTCTACGAGCGGTGAAAACAAAATTACATATGAGGAAAATCGTGAGGTAGACACTAAGGAGCTACGATATGGTGGACAAGATAGGTATAGATTTCGACAATGTTTGATTCTAATTTTATATGTGACATTATTCTTGAGAAAAACATGGATGTATATTTTTAATTAAAATATATTTTTCTCTTTAGTATAGACCTGATAATTTCGTGTGTTCACTTTTACCTAGTTGAGCCTTATTACTCCTGGGTATCTTAATCATTTAAAACCCAATGGTAACTATATGTACTACATGCTTTAACAATCAGTAACCCTGCATTTTAAATTTTTGTTTCGTGCGATTCTGAGAATAAATGGCGATTATTTTCTGAAACAGCGTTAACCAGTTGATCTTTGTAATTGGTAAAGTGTTGTGTTTTATTTGCGGTGTGGACTGAATTCTTAAATAATATTTAGACGACCTTCGGCTCTGAAGCGTTAATTTACTATCCGAATTATTTTCTGTCTAGCCTAGTGAAATCTCATTGACTCGAAATTACTATCGAATCTACAGTTTTTAGTTTGTTATTTTTTTATTCATTGTTGAATATTTAACCAACATTGTCACGTACAGAACGTACAAGATCATGTTGTCAAATACATCAGAAAAGATTTCTTACTATATAAGACTCTGTCACTGTCGCTTTACGGAAGTAAATTTACGTAGCTGTAATGACATTTCACAACCGTTCTCCCCTTATCAAAAACTACCCCCTTCGTCTTTTCTTGAAATCACCCTGCAAGTCCTCATACATTGTCGTTACTTGGTTCTTCATGACTTACAAATGTCACGTCTTGAACTTTCCAAAGGTTTCCCTTCTAAGTCTCGACCCATTTCTTGTTATAACATTATCTGTTGCGTGACACAGAAGTAATTTCAGTTGGTGCTGGTATAAATCCGACAGAGTAATTCTCAATTACAAAACAACGTTATTATGAGTTTCCTCTTGTACACGTTTTGCTTATTTTATGAATCTGTACAGCTCAATCAGAAAGTCACTGTTAAATGAACTGATAACCGATTTCTTTCTCGCAAGAAACAGAAATGTTTTTGAAGATTGTTGTTTCTTCGTGAAGTCTAGTAGAAGTTTACCGACGTTTCAGAGGTATTTGACTCCATCATTAGTACGATGAGTCTACACGGCGCCACATCCAAGATTTGTTAGTAACTCTACTGAGTTACGTGATTATGTTTGAACCACGGGTTTCCATATTCCAGAGAAATTGGCATCTTGCAAATCGGAGTGTCTATTACAAGAGCTTGAATCTATTATTGAAACTTCTTTAGGTACTTTTGTTTAAGAAGTCGGTAGTACATGTAAAGTTCATACTTATTTAAATTCCCATGTTATGTTTATTTTAATATGACATAAGATTATAATTTTGGATGGATGTAATCATCGGGAAGGAGTTTGATGAGGCATTTCACTTGGGAAAATTTTAAACACACAAAACCGCTTTTCGTCTCTTGCGTCTAAACTGTGACGTGTTGACAAGACCCATCTCTGTTAATGACACAAGTTTTAAAGTAGGCGCGGGATTGACGTTAGCAAAGACACCGTTTTTCCGCAGTTACTTATAAAATTTAAACTAACTCCACAGGACACAGTCACAGTTGATAAACTCATAGTAGCTCAGATGGTCATATAATTTATGGAACCTTAGACATCATTACAGGCAACTCTCGGTTTACGAACGAATCCCGTTCCAAGACGTTGTTCGTTATGTGTATCTTGCATTCCTGAGCTTTTACGATACGTATCGTAACGTTAGCAGCCATTTTAAAGCATTAAAATCATGTACTAATTATCATATAATAATTTTCTGATAATTATTGTAATAAACACATTTTTTAAAAGTTTAATATATGTTTGGCATTTCTTTTGACGTAAATACGTCTATATTTTAGGGTCAGTGTCATTCGGCAAAAAGTGTAACGAAAAAGGGGAACGAAAAAGTGTAAGATGGTTACCTAGGAAACTTCACTTAAGTAGACGAAGTGGCACTATCACATTTAAAAACGGGCAATTTAAATGTAAAAGATTACAATTCCCGTTAGTTGAAGCTGGTGTTCTAACGGTTCATAAGTCGCAGGGTGGTACGTTTCAACAAATTGTATTCAACTACAACAAGAGTCTAGATCATCAGCTGGTGTACGTTGCCCTGTCTCGCGTTACATCGTTGGACGGTTTGTACATCACAAGCAGAAACGACTTCGTGTTTTATCATGCCAAGGGAAGAAACAATCCAAAGGTAGAGGACTTGCGCACTGAGCTGAGGCGGTTAGAAACACATATATTGCCCACGTTCACTGCTTCGGTGAGGGCATTCATAAGGAGTGCTGGTATTCGTGATCTAAAAATGACTATTCTAAACGTACAGAGTTTAAAAAATCATGTGCAAGACATTGCAACGGATACAGTGATAAATGATACCGATATCCTGGCGCTAACCGAAACGTGGATGCACAACAATGAAACTGTATATTTGGAAGGTTATAAATGCATCACGCAATTTATGCGAGACGAACAAAGAGCAGGCGGAGTGGCTATCTACGAGAAACGGAGCAACTACCATGGATACCCCACATCTGTTGATGAAGCTACCTAAAGAAGATGGAGCAGATTACAGAATAGCTGCAGCTGAAAAGAGAGGAGATATCTGTGCGGCAGACTGTATGGTCAATGGTGAAAAAGTTTTAATTGTAACTCTGTATATTTGTAACCATAGACTTATTGATGATTGTAAGAGATTTATTTTGAGTCATTTGAGAAATTATACAAAGATGTTTTCAGTTATGGCCACTGAAGATCCTAATACAATGCCGATAATATTGACAGGAGATTTTAACATTGATTTAAAGAAGGAGGAAAATCAAAGCTTTATCACATTTATGGCTTAACGTTGATGTCAAATCCCCAATGTAGTACTACTAGATCAAAATCTTATATAGATATGGTGTTAGCAGGAAATGTTGATACTCTAAAGTGTACAAATTTTATAACATATTTCAGCTATCACAGACCAATATTAAGCGTAACTAATTCAGGTTAAATAAGCAATTTCTTAATCAAACTTATCTCAATTGTAAAGCATGTATAAAAGAAATATTTAGAATAAAGCCAATATATAAAATTCCTTTCCGTATAGACGTATTTACGTCAAATTCTCCGGAACCATGGTTCCACTATCACTTTTTATAAGGAACTCTATCTATTGGCAACTTTAAGAAATTTTGAATGAATTGTGACGTTTTTTATAGCGAATATTCGTAAATCGAACGTTCGTAGTTTCCTGTCTAGTGTCCACTACGTGTCCATATCCTGAGATTACTGCCTTCATAATCAGAGTATAGCTATAAACTGAAATTTCACTTGTTTGAAGACGTTGAGCTCAGCTTCATGTACCATCGTCGGTCAAAAACTCTTTCATGTGGCTCTGTCTATCGCGATGAACCTGATTTCATGGGATTGGTTTTCCTTTATGTGTGAACCACCCAAATGTACCCCTCTGATCTTATATCGCTTGTACTTATCAGCTATGTATTTTAATATAAGCCAACATAAAGACTTGTTCGACTCTCACACGTAATCACGTTTAAATTTATCCAAACACATGCAAACAACTGCAGACCATCTGTTTGCTACTTGTGTGGTAGCTCTGTGCAAAACGCAAACAGAGTTGTCGTTAACAAAGAAATCTTTCAGCTCTGTACCGCACGTTATAAAGTGCAAGGAGTTTTATTTCCAGGATGTGCATGCGCTCATAAAATAATTCCCTCCCAACTTCCTTCCTGTTGTCATTATTTATGGTCCTCTCCACAATCTTTCGATATTTTCCACATTCTTTTCGTCATCTTTCTTCTGTACCTCGGGAGATTTTCTCGTTTAATTAATGTAATATTAAGATCTTTTAGTATAATTTTTGCGGAAAGTATTCTGGGATTTTACTCTACGTAGTTTGGTAGAAATTGACAGACGTTTCCGAGATATTTACTGCCTCGTCATCAGGGCTTCTTTCCCTGACGAAAGATCCGAAAAGCCATTTATCTTTGCCATAATATATGTATCATTTATCGCCTTAATCATCCTAAAAATACAGATACAAATAAGAAAAATTATATACGTTGTTTGAAAAACATATATTTTATTGAAATAATTTTCATCCGCTTTCTGACAATCAGTACGACGTTCTTGTAAAATAAACATGTTACTTTACTTTTCAATATCTTAAGAACGGTTGTAGAAATTGGTTTTTGAGAGAAAATGTGGTTATATCTACGAATTCCAAGAAATACGTATTTTTGTATGGATTTGTTAGTATAGTATGTCTCACAAATTTGTATAAACACATTTAATGAATGAATGAAATACGAGACATTTTAATTGACCAAACCATTGCATATGTCAACATTGTCACTTACTGAATTAGGGGATCTAGTGCAGGTGTTCAAAATGACCACCTTCCATGTCCTTTGTAAACACAACACAGGGAGATCGACAACAGTGTTAATATTCCGAATTACATGCTTACATTTTTGGGACATTTTGTACAAACGTTGCAACCGACCTAATATTTAAGGCTATTTTAACAGAATTTTATATTCTTATTCATTATAATATTTTTGTTGAATGAAAATCAGGTAATGTTTTAACTTCTCATGGAGGGGATTATGAAGATGACTGTCTTCTGGGTTGTTGCGCCTGGTAGAAGTTTAGCAGCGTTTTAGAAGTACTTAACTGTGTTCGTCATCACCCATCAACCTGATGATGAAGGCAGCAAGCATCTCTGAAAATATTCTTGTAGGAATTTATTGTTTAGTTGTCTTTTAAAATGCTGTAGGTAATATTTCACTCAGAAATGGTTTTCAGATGTCAAATGCAAGACTTTGCGGCAAGATATGAAAGGACTGTTACCTTCGTAAGAGAAAGGGGCATGGTTGCCTTGAAGTTTCCAAAGTGGCATAGCTGGTCCGACACGATGTGATTAAGTCTACACCCTTTGTCGCTGTCACCGTCGGTCTACGTCTAACGTTTTCCTTATAGATACTCTGTATATTGATGGAACTGTCTCACGTCTCATACGCTTCAGCCCATCGCGTCTTGTATCTGTGTTCACTGACTTTTCCAAGATGTTCACCCTCCACCAAACAGCCTGCCAGCTCCTTTTTGTTGAAAAGTGGGGCTTAAGACAGAGCTAAACTTTGCATGGGATAAAAAGTAGTCACTTCACGGATCACGAGGTTTTGCGAGCATAATGGACTGTTGTTTCGTGGGACGCATACTGGCAGGCGCAAACAGTCGTTCTCAGTGGCGTGCAGTCATGTTTAGGTGTTGCTTTGTGGGACACATATTACCAGGCGCAAAAGTTATATTCATAGCGTGAAGTTATGTTTATATGTGCTGTATGATAAATTTTGTTGAATGAAATGCTTTCCTGTTTCAGTTTAGTTGGGGATGTTTAGAACAAACTCATGATGCATAAACAAACATATTTTAAATTACAATTTATTCACACATCTCTTATATAAATGAGGTATCTGAGCTAAACAGCAGCAGATCAGAGACTGGTAAAGATGAAAGTAGGCCTAAATACATTAAAGATTTTATGTTCTTTATTTTCTATAGAATCTATCAATTCTACTCTTTGCTTGTGAACACGATAGAGAATCTTTGGGTTCTATAAAAGAGTGTAATTTCTTCACTGGCTGAGTAACTATAATCTTTTCAAGAAGAACTCTGTTTAATGGATTAAGTTCTTTAACGATAATTTTACAAATGCGGAAGATATGAGTGTCAGTTATGAAATTTGAGGTGAGAAATGGTCGTGACTTGGTTATAGGTACTATTTCGACATTTCACTAAACGGATTAAAGGAAAAACAAAGGAAACCTCAATTAGGATGTGTCAAAATTACAAATCATAAGATTTTACCACTACAGATTATCACCAGTCTTCGTTTAGTGTTGGAACAGTTAGCGTACATAAAAATAAATTATAAGGATTTTTACCAGGGGATGAAATCTTGATGGGAAGGACATGCAGTACGCATTTAATAGATGATTAGTAAACATTTTACTTTTAATACTTGAAAGGAGGACACCACATGGTAGACCTAAAAGTAGATGTGATAGTAATATTGATACGAATAAAAGAGTAGGGTGTGAGACTATGGGGTGGACTTAACTGGCTCAGAATAGGGCATAGCGATGGGCTCTTATGAACATTGCAATAGATCGTTCTGTTCCATAAACTAGGGGAATTTATTGGCTAGCTGAGTAAGAATTAGCTTTTCAGAAAAAAAATTAATATCCTGTAGGCATATGTATAATCGATGTATGTATATCGCCATGAACTGGTAAGAATTTTTCGCGGACGTTATTTTACCCACCCCTGGTCTGTCGTCAGTCATTTGATGTTTCAGTTTTAAGGGCATGCGTACGACAGTCACATGAAATCTGCTAATATAATTATGAAAACGTAACTGTTATTAAACCGTAATGGTTTGTAAGATGACATTAAAGCCGTCCTAGACACTGAGTAACAAGTTACTAGATTCATAGTCGTTCATGAAGGCACAGCGGAAAGTACCCTTTGCAGTTAAGTCTTTTGAGAGTTAAGTGGTTATATTTACTTGAATTGCAAAACACCTTAAATCAGCAGGTAGATATTTGAATGTCTGTCTTTACTATGATGTAGAGTGATAAATCGATCTCACATAAAAAAAATTGAGATGGAGCAAACACGTGAACATGATATTTTCCATTCATATTTTCCCTGTACTTCACAACCCCTGTTTTATTCTCTTACATCAACCCTTTTTCGCCAAGTAATAAACATATTCATTGAAAAGTGAAATTCTTTTTGAAAAATGAAAGCGTGTTGCAATTTATCACCGTCATGTCTTCCCTTCTCCTTTAGGGACAGGCAACACCCATTACTCAACAATTTCAATGCAAAATTTATTGATTACTAATTTGCAAGTCAAGAAGGTTGAAAACGTTGGAATGTTTTCTTTCTTCGTCCCTTACAAAAATTCCTTAACGACTCATAACACCGTGCGGCATGCTCATAACGCGGAAATGATTAGCTGCTCTCAAGAAGGAATACGATGATTTATGTTGTCAAGCTAAATAAAGTGTACTAATGACCAGCGAAATGTTGTCTTCTATTGAAAGGAGCAGCTGACAATTAGCTGAGATTTACAGGGACTTTAAAGTTGGAGTTTTCAAGATAAATATTATAATTAGCGAGGTAAATCTGCAACAGTCGTACGTAGCAAACTTCTGAATAGGGAACAACACTAACGCTCCTTGTGCCAACGAGAGTAAGTTAGATGATAACGAGCCAAAGGAAAGTGATTAGAATAATTTTGAAACAGATTAAAGATTTTAAATACTTGGTTTGCAGGAATTCTAGTATAAAAATTCATAAATATTTAGAGCAGAATATAATAAAATGAATGGCGTATTGAACAGACATTGCAATAGATAAATGAGTATTTTTTTACACACGGCGTATAATGCAATTGGAGAATTTTATATAACGTATTCCCCTAATTTTAAATCAAATTACAGAAGGTTGTTATGGGCTAGACATGCAGATCGGACGGGGTACGAGAACTTAATTTCGATCTTGGTATGCAAACTCTTCGTAAGGGAAGAACAAGGAAATTATAAATGAATAGCTTTATAATTGACGAAAACTAATTTTGTGTTAAAGAATAATGTAATTTATTTCAGCATTATCTTTGCGAATCGCATTGGGCGTAGAGAATATGTAAAAAAATTTAAGGTAAATTAAATGTGGGAATATCTTCACAGCGACTGATGCCACAGCCCTGCCAAACTCACCACCACAGAACCGACAGCCTGACTCCAGACCCCACCGTAGGCGCCACCATAGTCTTGTTTGCATATGTTACTACTACACTTGTCGGTTTTAGAATTTAATTTCATCGCTTGAACGGCGCACTTGTACACCAAAACGTGACGTAAATTGACTATTATATTAGGATAAGTTGGATATTACATTCAATGTTAGCTTTGTGGTGAGTTCCATCAATGATAGGCAAAAATACTTCTTTATACTAATCTCCTACGACCATGCACCATGCAATATTGTGCGAGGGTCTTTCGGTACTGACTTGAAGCCTTAAATTCAGACCGTTAGCTCGCATTGATGTTTCAATCTGCAGTTGAAACTTTCCTCACTTCTAGCGCTAACACACAGAGGTAATATGATGGTCATATTTCATCACTTTATCCTACTAGAGACCGCCTTATGAGTACGCCATCTGCATGAGATCGGTGGTTATGAAGGACTGATATTATCTCCAGAATGAGGGAGTGTAAAACGCCTGAAGCTCAGAAATGATCAATGGACATTTCTTTTTTAAAATTTCTTTATTCTTTTCCTCGCTTCCTCCCTTCATACTCATTTGTCTCCTCAAGTATGTGTGCTTTGCTCCTTCTGCGGTCCCCCCAGGGGAAGAATTAAATTCGCTTTTGTACCACATTGCCTCCACAGCAATCTGTGGGCATTAAAACTCTTATGTAGTTCTTAAGCAGGTCTCATATGGAAAAAACTGCTTATTGGTTTCGTCTCGTTACTCGTGTTTTATCGTTGCAAGTTTTTGCCGCAGAGTTTTGTAAAATTGTGCAGCTTGAAGGTAGTACTCTTGCGTCTAATTCAAGTAATTTTCATAAATCGAGCAGAAACAGTAGAGAACATAATGAAGGAGAAAGTGTTATTATTCCAAAGTCTAGAAAAGTGGTTTTTGGATAACGTGTTGCTTCAAAACTGAGTCCTTCTACTATTAAATTACTTTAATGGTGAAATAAATAAACAAATAATGTACAATTCGATCTTTATTTCTTCAAGAATAGTATTTTGTTAGTCATTTATATTCACGAAATGTCGTATAGCAAGTTCATACTTTAAAACTTAATAATCTCTCAGATAATAACAAATAGGTTCGTATCAGATGTTTACGCGAACTTGCAGGCATAAGCCGGGAAACCTGATTTCTGTTACCGGAGGCAGAATCTGGAATTTAGAATTTTATCTAATCATGATATTAAGTCATATAATTTTATATGTTCATTTATACGCACCTTGGAAATACTTCCTCATAGTTCGTTTGAACATGCTTCTGTGGATAAAAATGTAATAGCAGAGGGTCTCTCGTTACATAATAAACAAATGACACTTCTGAATAGAGAATAAAGTTTAGGCGAGGAGAGTATTGGTAATATAAATTTACTCATTAATAAAAATATAAATTACTACACAAGTTTAAATATTTAAGATTAAATAACAAGGAAAGATTATTATATGAAGTGTTAAAATCGCTAATAAAATTTTAAGAAATACAAAGTAGTCATATGTAAATTATATTTATTGAACAATTTTTTTATTGGGATTTATTTCACAAGATGTAAAGGAAATTAGTGTGAGTAATACATCTAAAATAATTATGAAAGATATAGTGGCGTAGAATGACAGAACATGTTTGCAGATCTATTTGTAGATTTCCAAAGAATTTCCAGTAAAATAAAATAGTCGAAATAGATCAGAACGGATTTCTTCTGTATTATTCCCAGTTTGGTATTCTAGAAATTCCTTATATTTTAAGATGTCTTCTGGGTTTTTGCGCCGTATAGTATGTTGATTTTTACCGAAATTTCAGAGACGCTTATTTTCTCCAATATCAGGTCGCTGCCCTAATGATGGAGGATGTCGCACTTACCACCTTTAGAACCTGAAATCTCACTTCGTCACATTTGGTTTTGCGTAGTGTAATCTCTACAGATGATAAAAAGTGTTTAAATAAATGAAGAACGAAAGATGGAAATTAAATACCTCTGTCAAGTGTATTTGATCTGCGTAATGTGGTAAAGGAAACGTCTTAGGCGTCCAGTCGCTTGTCTGTCTGTTCAATAAACAACGTCCTCTTCACAGATTTAAGCCTTACATTATATAGCCATAAAATTCGATCTATCTTCCTTTTATTATACTGATTCTTTTAAATCGTAAGGAATTTTCGATGAACTTTCAAGTAAGATTTATGTTTACAGAACATCTACGTAATTTTACTGCCACCAGCAGCAGTTGACAATGTCATCCCCACATAGCTTGCCTTTGCAGATATTTCAGAACGAATGTAAATATGCATACTTGAGGTTTGTTCAACAAGCTCTTTTCTTCCTGAGCCTTCATTTATGCTAAAGCTTCTTTTAAAGGAGATGTGTCAATATTTGGAACGCGCATTCTGGATCGGGGTATAGATTCAATGCTTACAAATCTGTAGCGTGGCTTGTTCTCCTTCTCGTATTTAATTCAGCATTGTTTCCGAAAACAAAGAAAGTGCTATATATAAAGCATGAACAAGCCACTGGTCTATCGTAAGAATATCTTCTGTTTTTATCTAATCGTGATTTCTTTAATGACTCTCTCAGTTCCTTATAGTTCTCGCGTTGAATTATTGGATGAATAGTGGAAAGTGAGTTGGAAATAATTTGGAAATACAGGCAACTCTCGGTTTACGAACATTTGCTATAACGAACGTCACAATTCATTCAAAATTTCTTAAAGTCGCCAATAGATAGAGTTACTTAAAAAAAGAAGTGTCAAACGTATAGTGAACATAATTGTAAGATTTAAATAAATAAACTTTTAAAACATTTATTTATTACAATAATTATCAGAAAATTATTATATGATAATTATACTGAACTGTTCTTGGTTAATAAAACTAATCTAGCCAGTAAAAATACATTGGTTTACTTACCACGCCGCGTAGAATGTTTTATCGTGGGAAAGAAATCGGTGATTCCTCCTATTATAATATAATAGGACCATCACTTCCATGCGATGTTTAATACATGGTTTTAATGCTTTAAAATGGCTGGTAACGTATACGATACGTTTCGTGAACGCTCAGAAATGCAAGATACACATAACGAACAACGTCTTGGAACGGAGTTCGTTCGTAAACCGAGAGTTACCTTGAAAGTATAGTTCAGTAGTTTCACTATTTCTAGCACAATAAACTACTTAATCAACTCACACTCCTTTGAGCTGAGAGGTGATAGTCGCACACCTAGTTTAAATTCTCCGCAATTTATGGAATCCAAATTGTTTTAACCTTTTCACCAGAGCCCACCACTGGAGCGGAATTCGTTCGTAAACTGAGAGTTGCCTGTAATTAGGTGTGACCTAATTGAGTGTATTATCCAAACGTTTGCCTGGAGGAACTGAGGAAATCCACGAAAAACTTCTCCTGGCCCAGGTTTGAACTTCGGTTACAAGACTCCAAGTATTTATGACTTAATTTAGGCAAACATTCATACGAAATTTTCACGACCTGTGTTCAACATCAGCTGAATCGTAAATATTCTGTATAAACTATTGTAACGTTTCTCATTTAAACCACTTTCAGTAAACATACTTAACTAACTTGTAGTAGGTCTTAATTTTGAACCAACGCCATTTAGTAGTGTACATGAAACTGCCTGAAACAAAGTTAACTTAAACATAGGTTATGAATGAATGGTTTTGGTATGTAAATCGACTATAGAATCAGAGTTTCTGACTGCTGAATGTCTAGAGAACCAAGTGCTACTGTATTATTCACTGCGGTACAGTATGTAGCTAACTTCATTTCTCTTCTCCCACCCCTAAAACTATGTGCATTGAGAAGTGTTTGTCCAACTGTGAGTAATACCGTATAGGGGAAGACCTCCAGTTACTCCCCCTTATTTGATATCACATCCTCTGTCTTCGTCATCATCAAGACGGTAGCTTGCCTTCCGATGTTATAACTGCGATATCATTTCTACATTATTGCTGAGTGGCATAGTGGCATTATTTATAATATCAATACTCCCTCACCGAGCAAACGACAACTCCCCGGGCGCAAAGTGAGAAGTTATTTATCAAATATGGCTGCCTTGTGGAATGTTACACCGTGTGATAGAAAGTAACCGACGTTTCAGAGGTGCTTACTGTCTCCAGAGACAGGATGAATGCCCTGGATATCTTGCTTGAATGAACATTATGTACAATTGCCGCAAAATAACTCCGAGACTAGATGACTGGTACAAATACACTTGCGAAGAGATAACTCAGTCCTTCCTTGTACTATCGGATGTGAAATTGTTACGAAGCTGTAGACGTAGCTCTTGCGGGATAAGGTGTGTTCCTGCATTGCTAGTGACTTATAGTTTCTTTGGTTTGCAAAATAGTGTTGTTTTCTTCTTTATATACTTCTTGCTTCTTGATGGGACATAGGGGCCTCGTTTCGGATGACGGTAGGACTCCTTGGATGAGTGGTCAGCCCACCGCAAGGTCTCTGCCTGTACAGGGCAGCAGAACACAGAAAAACGTGAAAAAATATCCATGCCTTGAGTGGGATTCGAACCCACTGTTCCAGTGTCCAAGAGCTCAAAGCCCACGCAGCCATTGTGACCTGCTAACAAAAAAGTGTAATGTAGCCCAAAAGTTAAATGTATCAAAATGTCACCGATTGTGTCTAAATTAACAGTGGAAGAAAACGTTTTCAGTTACACTGTACATTCTCAGAGAGACATTGCCCTTTCTACCTCCCCCTTACCCCTCTTACTGTGACGTCGCTTAATCCCGGAGTTATTTTGCTTGCAGTGTACCGAATAATGTAAATTGAACACCTTTTAGTTCCCAAGAGGTTGTGATAATTGTAAATTGATCAATTCGAAGGAAGTTGTTCCTTTTCAGTATTGATAACGAACTTGTTGGTTCTTTTTCTAAGTTTACGACTTGGCGTTTTGGGTGATGAGAAGTGAGAGGATGTGAGACGTGGCCTAATTGTGTAGGGATGCCCAAAATTGCAGAATAAGTTGCGCTTGGGTCACTAGAAACTTCGCTGTATTAGAAGTTGTAGGTTATGAATGTGTTAACTGCGACCCGCGGGCCATATGCGACTGTTTAAAGTATTCAGACCGTCACACGAAATTGTTTGAATATAAAATTTCAGATACGTGATATAGTATATAAAGTATATTGTAACCAGAAGGAAATCGAGATCTTTATGGTGTTGGTTCCGGTCATATTTTTGTTTTCTGCTGTACTCGAGGCTGGTATGAGAAAGTTGACAGAAGGCCCACTTCTAATTGTTTTAATTCGTAATTCAGAATTATTTAATAATGCAGTTATTATTAACTTTGATGTTATGTTTTTATTATCTATCGATACTAATAACTGTTAATTCTTTAACAGTTTTTTGAAGTACTGAATTTTTCTTGCTAGTTCTTCAGACCAGCCGTCACTTCTTAATGGCCCCTTCCGACCTCCGAATAAAAATTATGCCTGTTGTCCACTTCTGCTCTGGGCCGTACTTTTGTAACTGTTTCAGTATGGCGGACGTATTAACAGCAGCACTAGCGCCATTAGATACGTGGTTATGGTGTGCAGTCGTCAAACTCTTCGCTACCATATTGGATCGCTGACGTCTTTCATACGCCTTCAACCTGGACTCAATTTATACCCACTTGCCTTTCTATTCACCGGTCTCCGAACTTCCTAGTCACTACCAAAGTGTCTTAGTATATTCTATCTAAAATAAGAAGACAGTTGCTTTATCATCAGATAGTGAATTACACTGTTAGTCATCGTTAGAAATTTACCAGATTAAATTTTTAACACACTTTCTGTATTAATACTTGAGTTATCTAGCCGATCAATAAATCCCCCCTTTATGTAACAATTCTTATAACCGTCTTTACATCTGTCCTTGACTGGTCTCTGTTCTAAGCCACTTGAATCCATCAATTTATATCATATTTATTTAATATCCGCTTTAATATTATCTTCTAATCCATGGCTCTACACCAGTCTCCCTTCATATTTTATTGTTACAGTATTTTGTGCATCTTAACCGCTCGTGCTGTACGTCTTACTGCCCTCAATTTCATTGTGATAATGTTTAATAGAACAAACATTTTTAATCAAAATTACGTTGGTAACCCCTGGTATAAATGACTTACTTCTATCGCTTGTATTTTTAATGTCCTATCCTCGCCTTTACAAAAAACGTGTTTATGAAATACGTATTGAGAAAAACAAAATCCATTATTTAATGAATTCTTTATTTATATATGTTGTTGTACTTCTAAACCTGTCCATGCATACAAGGTTCCTTTTATAATACATTTAAAAGGAAATTAGATGCGCATGTTAATGTTGGAATTTCTATTCATCATTTCTCGTCAACATAGTCACTGTATAAACACAAGATGGAGGAGGAGACGTATTTCCTGAATGAAAATGTCGCCACTACCCCCCCCCCCTCCCGGGCCCATAGCTCACTCCCTTTGTTTGTCTGGAGCTACGCAGCTTCCGGAGATATCTCGAAGCTGACAACCACTGAGTGACAGATGAATGTTGTACCACCCCGCCCCACCCCTCAACTGATCCATCCCTTATGACTCATGGAGTCCAAATTAAGGTGACAGGCGTCGTATTTCCGTTCTTGTTTTGTTTCTTTCTGATCAAGATCGGCTCTCGGTTAAATGAGACAAGGCGGAAATCAGAAGTTTCTGAAAGTATTTCAACGCGTGAATTCGTAATTCGTGCCTAAACAAGTTACGAAATGTATGCACAGCGAAACAATTCTGTCGCCGCGTCTAGAGTTTCGTGAATGATAACTTTTGATGCTCTGTTATAAGATGGCGAATCAGACGTCGGAATGGACGTGTTTTGGCGTTGTCATGGTAACCAGAATTCCTAAATGAAAATTCGTTTTACATTCTAGGCTTTCTATTGACTTATTGTGTGAATTTATTTATTTTGATTTTTTTTGCTCTATTATATTCAAGATATACGAAAAGGATAACATTTTTAAACCGCATATGCAATTGAAAAACTTAGCGATTTCATAGCACCTACACTTGCGTTACTTCACTGTTCCATTATATCCCTACTTCGTTAGTGGACTACAGATGTAATTACAGTAGTCAATAGTCGACTAAATTAACTCTTCATTCAGCTGTTGCCGTAAAAATCTAAATAAAAAAAGGATCATTCAAAATAATTTTACGATGTCTCGTTTAGAAACACAGGTTACCATTAAAATAATTATTATATTTGTTTACCGTCAAATATAATAATTATTTTAATTAATATCACAATATGACGCAACTATACTATCTCAGGTTACCATTAGTTCAAATATGTGATCCTTTCCGCATGTCTTGGACCTAATACAGCAATAGAAGACAAATAAATAAAGTAATGGATCCTGATACTGGACTTATGAACACCTAAACAGTTACTGTTCCTAATTAGTGTGCTCCATGAAGGAAACATTTTTGAAAAAGTCCATCCCGTTACACGCCATGTAGGCGCACAGGGGAGAGGTAATATAGCTCCTACTCATTTTCAACCCCGGCAGTTGATGGGAGGGGGGGGGGGAACGGTCAGCGTCATGCCCCGTCCGCGCTTTACCCCTTGGGTAAACATCCACCGTTTCCCATTGGACAGGAGGCTGGGTGGGCCCCAGAGCCGGTCTGGACGTAGAGGCTAGAATATTATCCTCTGCCCCTGTCGGGGATCGAAACCCGATCATCCATCTCGTTGTCTCCGGTTCACAAGGAAACATTTGTACTTGTTTAATGTATATTTGTTATTTATTGACGAGTCTCTGTCAGTCAGAGGGGGGTACAAGGAATAAGAGAATTATTAGAAATAAAAAAGGCTTTAAATAAAATATGACTTTTAAAATGAAATCCTGTTATTCGTCTAATAATTTTGCTCAGATCATCCAAACGTTATTTATTATTTAACATAATTCTTGATCGATCCTCCTTAAGACGTCGTAGCGACTTAGCACAACCATAGATGCGTCTCTGGCTTCTGAGAACGTACGCTCATCCATTTTTCCACAGCCAATGCCTGCAACCTGTAGAACCAATCGAGACGTTTTTCACTTGAATATGTCTTCAGCACCGAAAGTCCTCTTCTTCCTTAAGAAGAACGGTTTTTCCAACAAGATTGGCGTCTTCGTTGACTCCAGTCTGAAGGTTACCACAGTCGTTGATTTAAAAATTTTATTAGCATCTATATACGAGGTGCGATCGGAAAGTTTCAAGACTGCGCCTATAAAAACCCGTACACTTATCTCAGGTATTAAATTCATCCATCACCCTCGAAGTAGTTCCCCTGGGAGTGAACACAACGATCCCAGCGCCGCTCCCAAGCCTGGAAACATCCCTGGAAATCTTTCTTTGTCAGCCTGTCAAGCACCATCTGCGATTCTGCCTGAATCTCTTCTATCGTCTCAAATCTCCTTCCCTTTAGCTGAATTTTCATCTTTGGGAAGAGGAAGAAGTCACACGGAGCTAAGGAGGGTGCGGGATGACGGCCATGGTGTTTGAGGCCAAAAACTGCCGAACTTTGAGGGCGGTGTGCGCTGGCGCGTTGTCATGATGCAGCAGCCAGTTGTGGTTGCGCCACTTTGCCGGCCGCTTCCGTCTCACATCTTCACGCAACAATGTCGCACAAGTCGTTGATGGTACGACGTCGATCTTCGTGAATGGCCTGCCGAATCTTCGTAACATTTTCGGGCGTTGTGCTCGAAGATGGTCGTCCAGAACGCTCGTCATCATCGACAGAGGTTCGGCCATTTTTAAAACGTGAATGCCACACAAAAGTTTGTGCACGACCCATTGCGGACTCCCCAAATGCTTGCTTTAGCATTTCATAGGTTTCCGTAGCCGTTTTGGCGAGTCTTTGGCAAGAGATTCAGGTGGAATCATAGATGGTGCTTGACAGGCTGACAAAGAAAGATTTCCAGGGATGCTTCCAGGCTTGGCAGCGGCGCTGGGATCGTTGTGTTCACTCCCAGGGGAACTACTTCGAGGGTGATGGATGAATTTAATAGCTGAGGTAAGTGTGCGGGTTTTTATACGCGCAGTCTGGAAAGCTTCCGATCGCACCTCGTACAGAACGAACAGTTTTCTTTAAAGGAAACAGTCGACATTATTTCAAAAGGAGTTGTTTATATTCTTGTTAATTTAACGTAGCTGTTAAAGATGCTACGGTTACATCGTGATGAATAAGATGGTAAAATGATAATTAACGCTGATAACAAATGAATATAACTTGAAACATTTTAACCAAGCAGTTTTACTTTTATGACAATGAACATGATTTTATTAGGATGTGTCCGTATCCGTTAAGAGTGCTTATATCTTACCTTTGTGCCTTGAGATAATTTGACAAATTTTAGTTCACTAATTTTACAGTATAAAGCAACCTGGTTTCTTATGACGCGCCTTTCAGGGGACATCCATTCTTTCCTCTTATATTTTACTTCCCATTTCCTTGTGGATCCATAATTTTGCCAATGGAACACGCATTTTGTTAATATGTATTATTTTCACACTGCACAGTTCATGGTACAAATTCCCTAATTTGGGCCCCAGCTGCGGTCGAATTAAATTTTCCTGAAAAAGTACGAAAAACTGTTTACTCTGAGTATCATACGAAACACAAATAATTCTACGCGTAAAATATAAATTTACAGATTTTTAAAGTAGATGCCACTATGTTTTTAATAAATTTCTTCGTTAACGTAACTTGAGTAATGTCAGAGCCACGCTTATGCATGGTTGGATCTGTAATTGACTAGAATCGGGGTGTCTGTACGCCTTTATGCTTCGGAATAACGCTTCCAGATTCTCTCGATATTTCTGAAGGAAATGCAAGGCTGGAAAATGGTTTGCAGCCTGAGGCAACTCGTGGCGTTGTCTGTGCCCCACAAGTTGCGACGTAACAAATAGAATAAAGTATATCAGCGTCCACACGTTTTGATCAAATTATGGCAATTTGTATCTACCAGAATGTCTGTTGTAGCGCAGAATGAACACTTTTTTCCTTGTCTCTTGTTTGTTAGTGCGGTGCGAATAAAGCTTTACGCAACCGTATGAAGCTGATGATGTTTCGAGGGACATTTATGCGACACCCCCCCGCTCCGGGTCCTTGATAAGTGTGACACACAGTAGATATTTTAATGACAGTTACGTGGCGTGGAATATGTTTCACATTTATCTGACAGTTACTTCTCATGCGGATGACGCATTTCGTGATGTGGCAAAGATTCGATTCGCCAAATATTATTAGGATGGTAAAATGTGTTCGACGCTGTATGTGACACTCAAGAAGGAAATGAGCCAAATCATGTATTAAGTCAGAAAACCTGAAAGGAAGTTAGCGATTAAAATATATATTTATAGAAGTAGATAATATAAAAACGGAACTTAACACAAGTTGTGCCTGAAATGGATTCATCTGGTTCAGGATTGGATACACAGGCGGAATTTTCATAACTGCATAATGAAATAAGTAGGATTTTAGGTTTTCAAGGCGGTGAGTGCCAAGATGCCTGTCTTTTGTGTTGTAGCGCCGTGTAGTCTGGTAGAAGTTTACCAACGTTTCAGATGTCCTTGCTGCCTCCATAATCAGGGCGATAAGACTCATGAAGACAGCCATCTTCATAGTGAATCTTATGTTTCTATAAAAGGAGTGGAATAAGTTGACAAACTGAGTAATTAATTAATTACATAATTTTGACAAAGAAGTCCATCATCCTCTAACAGCTGGTCAACCGCGAGTAATCTTTGAGTTGTTATCAATGTTGTCGGTGAAGGTACTGTACATCAGCAACCCCATCGCTGCAGAATCGTTACATGTTTAGGTCAACATTCGGACCGGACACTCATTGTTTGCAGCTGACATCGGCTTTAGGTTCGCTTCGGGTCTCAGCAGTTCGCTAACGCGCGCATAACATTTCATTGGATTTACGAAGCTGCCCACAGCTATTGTTTTATAGCGGACTTAATGACGATGCTGGATTAGCTGGTAATGACGGCTGCTGTGCGTTGCACTACAGTAAGCCCGAACAGTCTGTGCTAATGTATACCACTACTAAATTATAATGTGTAATTTCTCCGTGGAGTAGAGTCCTTCTTGAAAAGCTGATAGTCAGTATGCTCGTCTAGTCAAGAAAATGTCAGATTCTTAGTTATATGAATCCAGTCCATACGCTCCAAACCTGTTTGCCCAAGATTCATTTTAATATTATCCTCCCAAATTCCTCTGATATTAAGAAGCTTTATGCATAAAATTAGCAGATACCAGAGCAGTATTAATACTGTTTGACACCAAATTGATGAGAAATTTTGGACTTTGGGAAGAGGAAATAACAGATTACTGAGAAAAACTGTATAAGAAACTACATAATGTGTTACCTTCACCAGATATTGAGAGGCAGAGATTGGCGAGGCATGTAGTACGCATGCAAAAATATAGTTGAAAACGGATGGCGATGAAACCGTTTGTGCCACGTGGGCGTAGATAGGATTGTATAAAAATTGATTTTAAATGTATGACGTTTGTGTTGAATTCATTATAGTCTCTTGTCAACAGGGGAATTTTTTGACTAACTCAGCGACTATCAGATTCTGGAAAAAGTCTCTGCTACATTGAGTTAATTTGTTAGCCTGTAATTGTGTTCGGATAATTAACACGCCGATGTGAATGATCTTCACGTGTCAGATGTGTACACCCTGCAGCTACATACCAGTGTTAGATATGTATTAGCAACGTTGTCGGACCTCGCGTTTAATATATTTTCCATGTACGCTTAATAATTAGTTGGTGTTCCGTAAGTAGGGCTTAAACTTAATTTGTATTAACTAAAATCCGTATTACCGCGCACCAAAACAAAAAACACTCTCTACCCGTCAGACTTGAATAATCTCAACCGGAGAATTTTGCTGTTTTAGATTCTTTAAAGTTTTTGCAGGACGTGTTTACTTTTCAAGTATCCCCATAAAATAAATCACAAGCCGACAGGTCAAGAAATGTCGTCAAAGCGGGTAATTATTCCGTGTTCAAACACAGTCCTTAAAGTGTTCATTGACAGCCGAGCAGTAAATTTCTGAATAAATTAATGCCATCCCATGAAACTGTACGTAATGGTAAGTGTTATTAATCAGTGTATTAGTGCATCGTTGTTGATGGACATCTGACGGATGTTATTTTAAGAATTAACTATAATTGTCCTCAATAATGGCAAATACTTGTCTTTCATTTCACTTTACTTTGCATAAATTTGAATAAGTTGTGGTTGACTAGTGTATGTTGAAAAATGGAATATGAACGATGCCCTAATGCTTAACACTTGTCACGCTGGTAAACAGTTGTGAAGTTTTGTACTTTAAGATAATTTTATTTCCTGAAACACTGATAAAGCTTTGAACGAGTTATTAAGCTTCTGAAATTAATTAAAGCTTGCGATCCCATCCTTTAAATCTTGTTCATTTGATTCTTCTGCCAGAAGTTATCCCTAATTATAACAGCAATATTTTGTTCATAAACATATATTATAATCTTAACAACACACAAATTATTATGTATTTTATGAAATTTTTTATAGAAACACTGTATTATAATTCTAGTTGAATTTGAAAAAACGAAGTCCTTCTTGGGACGCTAATAGTCTCTCAGCTGTTGACTACCATATTAAAATGGCCCTACCACTGGACCCCGTGTCGAACAAAATGAATCTAACCACATCCTCAAACCCCATTTCTTTAAAGTCCAATTTAATGTAGCCTATGTTACATATTAGCTCTTCATCTGTTTGTGACATTTCAACAAAATGTACACGTTTGTCATGTGTCTCAATCCCAATAAAAAGAAACATAAATTATTCCCTTTGGAGACAAACTAATCTCGACTAAGATTGTCATCCGAGATGGAAAGAAATTGTAGCATCTTGAATGAAGACGAGCTAAAAGTTCTCATAATTCAACTGCACGTTCCAAGTGTCAGGTTGCATAACTCTGCCGCTAGATGGTGTGAGTGAGGGGGCATGTGGTCTCTCTGTAACTCTAACCCAAATAAGAAGGTTGGGGGGGGGGGGGGCACTCCGGTGGGGAATTCATTGGATCAAATTGGCTCTGTTATAGTTACATAATGCTAGATTAAATTCCAAAGTGTCATTTCTGCCAACACTGAGCTTCACACGTTATTTATGTGCACACAGCAGAGTCTTTGTTCAGAAGCTGATAGTCGCTTATGGAATAAAAACATTATTCAACTTTTTTGTGGTCCGAAGTTTGTTACTGCGTTCATAATAGCACGCCACTGGACCTTTGGGTTAAGACCACCTCACACCATGTATATTTATGCTGTGTCTCCCAAGTGATCTACTTTCCAGTTTTCAGTTCTCGTAATTAGAGTTAAGAGAAATATTTCGTGAAGACGATATAATTTCTTCTTCTGTTAAGTTTTCAAAGCTAAGATTTCATTATTGTTCAAAAGGACAAACTAACTAACTCCATGGTAACAGAACCCTCAAGTTCAACACCGACAACCTCAAAGCCCGCTACCAGTTTTATCCATTTGCCATCCTCACAGCCCACCTCCCTAATATCCGTCATGATGTTATCCACCCATCTCCTTCTTTTTATGCTCAGTGGTCGTTTTCCAGAAGGATTCCCTACCAAAATCATACATGCATACCTTGTCTCCCCTCCTATGCGTGCTACATGTCCGGCCCATCGGAGCCTCCCTGGTTTCACTATCCTCACTAGGTGACCCGTACAATTTACGCAGTTCCTAGATTTTCTATAGGGCAAACAGTTTTATTAAATCGTTGTCACCAGAGATTATAGGACAATATCATTGGATCTTGAATGACGCCAAGGAAATCAATAACTTTTGTTCTACGCTTCTATGGGCTATTTGGTGAACATTTTATGAGACATAGCTTGCTTAAAATTTCATCCCCTTCGTAAAGTTACATAGACGTTTAGCTGACTTTGTGTAGCGTCGTAACATTTAATTAAAATCTGTTCATCATCAGATTAGTCTGTGCTGGGTCACATGTAAATATAACCTCCTATACATATGACCCGTAAAGAAAGTCTTTTGTTTTTTTGACTTCAGTGTGCTGATACACCTCATATTTGTTATTTACGCTATGAAATGGGAGCCTGTCCTCTAGCAAATCACACACATTTCAGGACAGAGCCATCTGTCTTATCTAACAGAATCTAATAGATGTTCCATTGTTCTGATTGTTTCATAGTGTCGCCACATTGCTTATCATTTTATTGGTATTATTCTTACTGATGCGTGGTAAAGGCGCGACAGCGTACAGGTGATTCTCGTCCCAGTTCTAATCTTCTGAAGATGACAGACAGCCTGACTGTGCAGATGACAGACAACTGCAGCCAGAAATAATAGACAAGTTATCAGCACTTGATCAACATCTGTCCGTCATCTGTACTTCCCTCCAGCTGCAAGTACTAACTGGGACAAAATGGAATATGTTAACAGGGGTTTGGCACAGAACGAAAAGATGCCCCACAGTTGATAACAAGTAGGCATAAAGGCTAGAAAATTCATCTATCGCATGTATCTTAAAGAAAAATTATACACTTGACTTGTCATCCAGTTGTCGCCATGTTAAAGTTATGGGATTGAATCTCATTTTGTTATACTGCAAAGATATCCTTACTGGAAACATACAAGGGTTATTTGTAATTTGTGAATTATGAATGTTGCTATCTGAAATATAAAACTACCAAATTCTACGCGTTATTTATATAAGCTTATTAATTGACCGCAAGAAATGCAAGAACTTCATCAACATAAGATTTGTTCTTTAACTCTTACATACAGTCCGCGACTGTAATCTTGAGACTTGCGGGGTGAGGAAGTGGGGTGAAGGAGGAAAGGTAGCGTCTGCCTTTAAAGCTACGGACTTACTGCATTCCTTGCAAGTCTCAAGATTACAGTCGTACACTATACATGCCTTCTTATTATCAAAACAAAGCCGCGAATAGCAATCTAATGTATATACTTCCCACAATTCTCACGTAACCCATTTTGACACATGTTCTGTATGTCAGAAAATAAATTATATTGAATTCATAAAACAAAAAAGTGTTCGAATTGTGCACAGCTTTCAGCGTCCTTTCCCCCTATGTTTGATGCAACCCGGTGAACATTTCTTGTGTCATGTAAAGAGAAAGAGTTCAACAGACGAAATACTGTCGACTTATCTGGCGCAGGATAATCAGGAAATGTGTCCTTATACTCGTTCTTAGAAGTAAGAACGAGATGCTAGGTAGTGGTCGACAATGAACACTCGTTGCACCTGTGAAAAAGACATCCTTGCACTTCGACTGTTGAAAGACAACTGACGGTCTGGCGCGAGCAGGTTACGACATGATGCGACCTGCGTGGGTTCTTGTATAGTCACAGCGGTATTGTGTGTTTATTAATCCAGTTGAATTCTATTGAATTACAGCCGTCAATAAATACAGGGTTATTCATAATTCCCTTACGCATTACAAAAAATCGCTAGTCTTCAATGGTGTAATGGATGGTAACATAGGACATGCCGATAGAAAGAGAAACTCTCCAAGTTTATTTTACATACCTCATAAATGTTCAATAACCATTCGCTGCTTCATTGGTCACCCCGATCACCTGACCTGACGCCATATGATTTCTTTTTATTGGGGTACAGTAAGGACCAGATCTTTGTACCGCCTCTGCCACCGGATCTGCCTGAACTGCGAAGACGAATCATCGCTGCCATCTCACAAATCGATCGTGACATGCTGCAGCGGGTGTGGGCGGAAATCAATTATCGGCTTGACGTCTGCCGCGTCACAAAGGGCGGACACATAGAGCATGTATGAGGTATGTAAAATAAACTTGGAGAGTTTCGTTTTCTATCGGCATGCCCTATGTTACCATCCATTACACCATTGAAGACTAGCGATCTTTTGAAAAGTGTCAGGGATTTATGAATAACCCTGTACTTTAATATAGCTTGCGTGACTTTTTGATCAGCCTTTACAGGGGATTGTGAAATAATTTATTTCTTTATTTTAGTATAGTTTTATAAAATCCCTAACGAAGAAATGCCTGTTTTAAGTAGTTTTTAATATGAATTAGCAGTGAATGACGCATAACTAACTAACTAGATGGCTTACCGAACCCGAAGGTTCATCACCGAATTAACCAAATCCCTCCACCGGACCCTGTCCTGGGCCAACAAAATCCAGTCTCCTTCAACTCCTATCTCCCATAGATCCCACCTGAGATTATCCTCCCATCTACGTCTAGGTCTCTCCAGCGGTCTCTTCCCTTCAGGTTTCCCAACCAGTACCCGGTGCACACCTCTTGTCCCATCCATGCGCGCTACATGCCCCGCCCATCTCATTCTTCTCGTCTTAATCACCCTGACAATATTGGGGAGGAGTACAGATTTTTAAGCTCATTATTATGCAGTTTTCTCCATGTCCCATCGTCTTCTCTCCTAGGCCGAAATATCCTCCTCAACACCCTGTTCTCAAATACCTGCAATCTGTGTTCCTCCCTCTGAGTGAGAGTCCATGTTTCGCACCCATACAAAATAACAGTCAATATTTTAATCTTTAGGTTCTTAGAAATCGGACGGGAAGACAAAATATTTTGAACTGAGAAGTAGCAAGCATTTCCAGAATTTAATCTCCTCCTAACTTCCTCATGACGCATTGTTTTGTAAATAATACCGATCCTATTTTGCACCACTAGGACAGGTTCTGAACGTGTGTAGTGTATCTCTTGTAGCTTCTGTTACAGCGACATGCTGCAGTGACTGGCGCTGATGAGTAATGTATCCTTGTTCTCTGTCCGGGTCTCCCCTTAAGCGTTTGCATCACCACGCTTCATCTGTTCCTTCTTCCAATTCTGTCTGTTATTAGCATACAATCAGCAGGCCCCCACTAACCAGCAGCAAACTTCATGTTAGCCCAATTATTACCATGTCACGTTGAAAGTTGCCAGGAGCAGAGAGCTCTCAGCTACCACGCTGATTCCCTTCACCTAATTTTCTCGCCAGAACCCCGACTTTCTCACCGTTAGCATTATCTGCTTTAACACTGGTTCCTCCCACAATTACATGACGCATTTAGAACAAAAAGACGCAGAGAATAGAACAGTGTGAGCTAAATAACATTGATTTTTAAGTTTAAAGTTTAAATGCGTCATGTTTGTGTTTTATAATTAAAATATATAATATAATTCAGGTCTATACACAAACTTTATTTTGTCATACTTTTTTAGTACATTTGGCTTTATGTCGTATTTATATTTAATGACGCACCGACTGGTATTAACAGTAACACTATACATGTGTATTGAAATGGTAACTGCTTAGATATATAGATAAAACGATCTATAAATGGATAAACTAATGGATGAACAGACTGAGGGACATTATTTACTACAACTGTTTTCAGTAGAAATTACAAATTTACAAAAAGGTTACGTATAGCCATGAATATTCATTAAAGGCAAGTATGAGAGATATTTAATTGAACGACCTGGCTCAACTAAACTGTGCACAGTGTTATTAAAGCTAGACACAGAACAGTTATAACGTCCAGATGCAAGATTACATAAAAAATAAAACAAAATAGGAACATGGAAAAACAAATTCTTCAGCGATGATTCTACCAAAGTAACTCATGTAAATAAACGTTTTATAACATAGGATAAGGTAGTAAATAGACGAATTATATAAAAATATCCTTAAAGGACAAACAGAATAGATACACATTATACACAAAACAGAGACCACAATATAGGATGATCACTCACAAGTTTTGACATAACAGATGATAGAACAGCCCACGTAGAGGATACATCCAAAATCACAAAATATTTACCGCAAACCGTCTTAGAAAACAAGTACTCACTTATTGTAACAGCGCAAGAAATTAATAATAACAGGCTAAACATAATCGTAACAAGAGACACGTAAAACCATCGATTATAAGAGATGTTAGATTTTAACGACAGTGAAGACATGAAGTGTAGGATCTGAGGTTTTCACGGCGATGAGTTTGAAGATGTCTGGCTTCTGGGTTGTTGCACCTGTAGTCTGGTAGAAGTTTGCCGACGTTTCAGAGGTCCTTACTGCCACCATTGATGGAAGACCTCAAATCATACTAAACATTATGTTTGCTTATGCGTGGGAAATTGCTGTGCACGTGTCTACATGCAATAAAGAGTATTTTGGGGGGGGGGGGGGTTGCAATGTCCATTTTCGATGACCAACCTTCAACTTTTCAGTGCGATACAATATGTAGTAATTACAACAGTAAGTTCATTAGTAGTTGAAAGGCCATTCCACACTGCGTCTCTCATCCATGTCCATTACAGGACGAAACGAAGCCCAACCAAACATTGACATAAAATGGCGTAACGGACTACACACATACGTTTTCAGAACTGTTAATATATTGCGTTGACTTCAAATTTTACAATACGGAGTGATTATAAACAATACATAAATCAGCCGGACTTTGCTTTTATATTATTTTGAATGTAACCTACGTTTTTTTTTACTCTTTTAGGCAGGATTTACGCCGAAGCAGTAGACAACAAATGATAAGCGATACGCGATATCATATATTCTGCATATTCACACTAAACCAATCAGATTACTAATTTGTGAATATGTTGGTGAATATAATGATAATATCAAACCACGTGTTTTATAATTTGCAAATTTTGTTGTTTGAAAAATCTGAAGTTGCTATTTGCGAGACCTAGATATAATTTCAAAAATATTATGTGGAAGTCTGTGCTGGATTCAAATGGGAGATGTTATGAACGCAATAATGAGCATTTAGGTTCCATAATTGCTGAAATATTTTTGAATAACTGAGCGACTATTACCTTAACGAATTAAAGGACATAGTTCCTTCTCATCTTCTTCGTCTTCTTCTTCTTCTTCTTGTGGTTGTACGACCCAGTGTGGGTCTTGGTCGCTTACAGAGGTTTCTTAGTCTTTGAAGTGTGCATCTGTGATTAGTGAGTGACCAGCCCACTGCCTCTGCACAATTTCTACTCATTCTCGATTTTGTCTGCTAGAGCCATCTAGTAGAGAATCAGGAGAGAGACGCCGTAAATCTACGACATGGAATCGCCGGCTTTACTTCCCCTCTGAAGGAAGTTGTTCTACAGATTTGTATCACCCTTAAAAATCCATCGACATCGGCCGAGTTCGAACCCGCGAACCTTGGGTCCACTGGCGACACACTGTTCCTTCCACAGATACAAAATGCGTAGTTATTAATTGTTAAACTAGGTTTTACATTTATTTCCCACTGGGCTTTAAGGGGTTACAAGTTTTTTCGGGAACTCTGATCATTCGACACTTTCAACGTCCACCGTCGATCGACCAAGAGTAAAGTTGGGCCAGAATGAAGCACGTGGTTGTAGACATGCATTATATGGAGTTTTCTGTGCAACTATTGACAGTGCATGATTTTGTCCTAGTTGTTTACTTGAAAGAATGGTTGTTTGAAGAAAGTAAACCGTAGTATGTATATGAACGATATAGTTTGGCAGTATAACACTGGGTCGTATCTACTGAGTACACACAGATACACACACGCCACTGGCAAATGCGACAGAAAACATTCGTTATTTGTACAGCAGGAGGAGACTAAACAGCAGTGGATTCCTGTCCTAGATCCAGGCGAAATTATTGGAAGCGTAGCTAAATGGAATAGCAGTATTATTCAACGCTCGTAGTGACCTATGACGTCAGGAAAAAATCCTACTGACTTTATATTTTCTCAAGGCTAAAGTATATATTTTTTATTTAATGACAGTCTACAGACAACAAATATGCAAATCCCTTTAACAGGTGTTTTAACACATCTCATTTAACTTGATGCAGAGCTTTAGATATGCAACTAAATTGGTCTGCTTGCAAGAATCCACCAGGTTTATGATTTATCTGAGCATGGACAATTACATTTTTAAATAACCTTGTTTTAAGTTTAAAGTTTTATTTTATTTTAAGTATGGATGGAACAGATACAGAATCGTAGCCGATAAAACGTTAGCTAATGTGGCACAAATAGCAATAATCATGCCGAATGCAAGTAAAAAGTGCAGGATGCATATATATATATATATATATATATATATATATATATATATATATATATATATATGCTTCTGAAGCAACGGATATTTTAAATTCAAGACGGTGCGATGTGGTGTTATTCGTGAAATTATGTGTTATATTGTTTAAATTTACTTCTGCTTATAACAGTACACCGATTTTACTCACATCCGGCCCCAAATCAAACGCGGGGCGAAGTGATATTCTGTTCAGCGTCTGTTTAAGAACTGTACCACTGAAGATGGTTGTCTTCTGGGTTGTTGCGCCGTGTAGTGTAGTAGAAGTTTACCGACGATGAGGGCTATTATGCCCTGATGATGAAGGCTATAAGGAACTCTGAAACGTCGATAAACGTTTACCAGACTCATCTCCGTGAGAACCTCAAATCTTAATTTTACCACTATTTTGTTTTAAAGCCGTCTCTAATTGACGTTTTTCGTACAAAACTAAGTTTGCACTTAACATGATAATTAAGTCTAGTATTTATTATACACGGCATGGCGGGAATGGTTAATACTTGTACATCGTATTCGGGAGGTCCCGTGTTCAAATCTGTGCCCAGAGACCCATTATTCCTGACAGGTTTTATGTGGTGAGATTTCACGTTCTCACAGCGGCAGGAAAATGATTATCCTCTGGGATGTTGCGCTGCGTAGTCTGGTGGAAATTGACCGAAGTTTCGAAAGAGAATGCTGCTCATCAGGCTTTCATACTTGTCGTCTTGAGAAAGTGAAATTTTACATTTGTGTTACATGCCCATTTAATCAACAGAGTTTTAAGGCACTAGAAACAAACACGTGATAATGTTCATAGAATTATTTTTTTATAACATTTTATATTTAGGTAATTTATATTGATAGTGGTGTTTAGCAGAGACAGAGGCTGTCAGAGTGTAGTTGTAGGGTCTACAAAAGTGCTTCACTGCTTCCTATAACGTAGCCTTTTCGTTTGCGTAAACATGGAAACTAATGAGGAATTTTTATCCAACTTTGTTTAATTTGTAAGAGTAAATAACTCAGTGCATTAGGTAGCAGTTTTGGTCAAGGGGTTTAGAAATAAATGAAGTGAATATCAATGTTAAAAGATTAGACACTTCATTTTATGATTATTGTTTGCATTTCAGTAAATAATTTTTGATTAAATTTTATTTGACAGTGTTGTTATACTGTAAACAAATAATTCCAAATTTGGTCATTCAGCATTTGCTGTCAACCTTAAGACCTAAATAAATTTTAAAAGTATCCCATTACTGTTTAAGAACTCTGAACATTTAATTTAAGCTTTCTAAAACCTTATGGTTCCACATTTTAATTTTATTTATACATTTATAATATGGACTGTTCTTAAGGTGGCTTGTAAAAACAAAAGATTGTGAAGTGTGTCGCTTAATAACGTTTGGAAGAATTAGCATAATTCTTCATATACAATTTATTTTAATTTAAGTTTGTACTTTTAATAATTTATTTTACATTCGTGAAGCATTATCGCACGTAATTTATAGCTGTATCTTTCTTCATTAACATAAGGTCTCATAACCCAAGAGAGCATTCCCCAAAATTGAATACGAATCACCTTAGGGACCTAAAATCTTGCATACAATTTACTATCACTATTGTCTATGTATCGATCTTTGGTTAACAATTCCTAGTGATGCCTAGATAGCAGGGCTGCTTTACACTTAATAAATTGGAAATTTATTGCCAGCGGAATTAATTCCAGTGTTTCAAAAGTGTGGCTTCTGAAGAGAAATATTGATATGTGTTGTCTATTCAAGACTTGTTCTACAAACCTATTACATGACGTTATGAATGGAACTGTACTTGACATGGTCTATACACCACGCAGGAACGACCCGTCACAGTCTGTACCGTATTAAGGGTAATCCTTCATTTGAATTTGAATCACCTCCATAGAATCCATAGAATGGTATTCCTATATATAGAAGTGGAAATCTCTGGTCCCTAAGCTCACCCACTGCATCAACCCTCCAGTACAGCAGATATTACTTGGGTACAGTAATATGAAAACGCTGGGTACGTTGACCCGAGAGAAATTTAAAATACGTACAGGATTTGTGGTAGATACGAAATTCAAATAGCATTTTTGTCACAACGCTTAAAGCCACCAATCAGGAGAGCGCAGATGGTTGGATAATATTAAAATGGTTGCTGCAATAGAGTTCGAGGATATGGATTTTATTTAAATGACGCAGGATGGACTGTTGTTAGCACGGTAATGAAAATTTTGATTCTATAAAAGACGGAAATTATCTTGTTTCATTAAGAAACTACTGCGACCTCAGAAATCGGTGTTCCATGAAGTTAGGTAGGAAATAAAATAAGATTAAGTAGTAGAATAAATACCGGGTGGCTCAAAATTAATTTTTAAAAGAATGATTAAAATTAACTGTATTTCGGATTTAAATGAAACGCATATAAGTTGTCTGGAACGTGCCTAAGCGTACAAAAATATTTATGCATTTTGGTTAGCTCTTTATAGATAAAAAATGCTTAATTGTGAACGTTAAACACAAGTGTTTTATTTATAATTTCGCCACATTTATCACCAAAATTTAAGGCAAAAACGTATCTCGTAGTAACACCTTCTTATCAGATACTTTGAGAGATCCGGGTATCACAAATGTTAAAATACCTAATTCTAACCATTTTTGAAAGAACGTCACATATTTTGTTCTACTCTGTACAGTGAATTCTTGGCGACCTCTGCTGAACCCATAGGTAAGTTTGATCTTCTTCCTCCAAAGCGCAGTCTTTACTCTGCCATCTCTCGAAGACTCTTGTAAACAGACTCTGGAGCTGCGAGACCTACATGGGTTAACACTAGTAAGCTGCACCTCTTATAATGGACTTCGTTGTGCATAACTTTGTTCCACTGTGCACACACTCTATCCGATCCCTTCTTTGCTTATGCTGTGACTTTAAACTTCGTAAAGCTAAAGCCTGTCTTTACTTGAAAGCCAACATTTGTACCGTCACTAATGTACTTTATTTGCACAGTCCTAAAACTCGTGGTTATTTAACGACACTGTGTAAACTGCAAAGTCAAATTAGACACGGAAATAACCAAGGAGAGAAAATTCGGAGGGGCGCATCGGAAGGAAAAGTGTCATATGGACCCATTCTATGGAACATAGTCCTTCTAGAGAAGCTGATAGTTCATAATATAGACATGAAATTTTAAATCTTTTATGAAAACCAATGTTTCGTTACCTTTTTCACAAAAATCCGCCACTATTCATATCCACACCCACTACCCTGTTTCTGTAAGAACAATTTTAATAACGTTCTCTCATCCACGGAGGTTTCTCAAAATCTCTGTTCCTTCACGTTTCATGTTTAAAATTTTAATGTTTTTTTTTCCCATTTCCAGCTTGTGACACATATCTGTACCATCTTCATAGCATTGGTTTGATCACCCGAATAATATTTGGTCATGAGAACAAGTACAGTGTCTAGCCAGGAACTGGAAAACCGGGGTTTGATCCCCTGTTGGGGCAGAGGATTGTTCTTCTATCTTCAGCATTCAAACTGGCCTTGGAGCCCACCCACCCTCCTATACGTACAATAGTACCGGTGGTAAACCACGGCTGTAACCCTGACCACTCACCCGATCTAGTGTCAGAGTACAGGAACGAGTAGTAGCTAGACAAACTCTCCCCCTAAGCGCCTCTATGGCGCGTATCGGGCCAGCCTTACATTGAAGTTATGAAGCGTCTGATTGCATAATTTCTTCACCTACCAAAAAGACTTATCTCCCTTATCACACATCCGCAACTAATGTAATTCCCTTAAAATTACGTACCAAGTTTCAAATCGACACAAACAAGAGGTAAAGTTATTGAAGATTTCTGTCTTCTGGGTTGTTGCGCTGTGTAGTCCTGATGACGGAGGCAGTATGACCTCTGAAACGTTGGTTAACATCGACCAGACTACACAGCGAAACAACCCAGAAGACAGAAATCTTCATCGCCCTAATGATGGAGGCAGTATGACCTCTGAAACGTTGGTTAACATCGACCAGACTACACAGCGCAACAACCCAGAAGACAGAAATCTTCACTCACCACTGTGAAAACTTCAAATCTTACAGGTAAAATTATTGTTTTATTCAAGCTTTTCCTAAGATATTGTTTTAGTTTGTCGCAAACAATCGAAAAAAATTAGAAAAGTAGATTGGATTCATACGACTCAGGATAGAGTAGAGACTCTCTTGAATGCGGCAACGAAATTTCAGGTTACATAAAGGACGGGGAATATCAAATAGATAATCGACTATAAGCTTTCCAAGAACTCCCTCTCTGATGGAATTCGAACCAAAGATATGCAGCCATAGGCCCCAGTTACCCTGCCAATTACAAACCGTGTTTCCGTGTATGAATATAAAATCAACAAATGAATTGTGATACGTGTTACTGAAAGGCATAAGTTAGAAAATCTTGTATGATGTATCGCCTCGCAAATCATCAACTTTAAATCAGACACTACCATCATCCTCAGAGCCGTCTCTATTACATTGAAAACATGTATTTATCGTTAGCACAAACATTAAATCATAATTCAATCCAACGCACCTGAATGTCACTTCATTAGCTTTCATAAAATCAATCATCACTTTATGAATAGTCTTCGTAATCAGTTCTCAGGAAATACTTCCAAGATTCTACTCAGAATTTATTTGTTAATTCTCCCTTCACCGCATTTATTAACAGACATTCAGATGGTGGAGCTAGGCTCTTATAATCCGCGTTTAAACCTGGTTTGGTAATAATACTATAACGGACGTCAATCATCCCCGTCTATTTAAATAAAATTACGTTTCGGAAGCTAGTCTGAAGACACACCATCCTAAGAAACCTTCATCCACATAGTGTCTATATGTTGACTCAGGTATCATCTTCAGTGTAGATTAAAAGCTGATTAAGCCCTAATTGATAGGCATGAAGTCCTTCACTCATAAAACGACGAAACCAGATGGATTTTTGCAAGCCGTATCCCATTCTTGCAGATGATGCAATGCTTGAAATTGTACGATCGTGATTTAAAATGCTTTGTCGCTCCACGACACTTCCTGTGTCCACAAATTTTGTTACCACATGGCAGCAAACGAGTTCGATGCCAAGTAATTTTTCTGAATAAAACACGTTTGTACCTGCACAGCTTTTCAGCAAGTGGCGCGCGCAATGGCCTAGCAACCAGGTTGACCTTGACTTCAGTGTCACTGAGGACATGGGAAGAGTCGATTACACGGGGGTGGACTTGCTTCTGATTTTATTTTTGTGTTGTAGCACGTAATTGTCTCTCACTCAGAGGGAGGAACACAGATTGCAGGTGTTTGAGGAGGATATTTGGGCCTAGGAGAGAAGACGATGGGACATGGAGAAAACTGCATAATGATGAGCTTAAAAATCTGTACTCCTCCCCCAGTATTGTCAGGGTGATTCAGTCGAGAAGAACGAGATGGGCGGGGTATGTAGCGCGCATGGATGGGACAAGAGGTGTGCACCAGATATTGGTTGAGAAGCCTGAGGGGAAGAGACCGCTGGGAGACCTAGACGTAGATGGGAGGATAATCTCAGGCGGGATCTATCTTAGATAGGAGTTGAAGGAGACTGGATTTTGTTGGCCCAGGACAGGGTCCGGTGGAGGGCTTTGGTTAATTCGGTGATGAACCTTCGCGTTCGGAAAGCCATCTAGTTAGTACGTAATAGTTTTGTTGTCTTTAAAATGGAATATACTCTATTTTTTCAGAGTTTCTTTTAAAAGTCTCTTGAACTTAGATAATTTGTTGAATTGTGCTACATAAATTTTTTGTGATGCCCGTTTGAACAATTCTACTCAATCTTCAGGACACTCGAAAACTCTACTGCTGGAATCACAGTGTGAAATTGAGTTATCGTTCTATAGATGCCTCCACTTGCAACCGAAGACCATACGTTAATTTAGATTCCCATAAATTCATATCCACCCACAAATCTGTAATTGACATTATTTTACAGGCGCGAGTGATTCACTGGTGTAGCGCGCATTGATCTCATCTCTCATGTATGTCACTGAGTGTTGAATGCATAAGAGAAACACCAATTCAACTACAGTACAGTCAGGTTCATATTTATCTTTCTCATTCTAGGTGATGAAATACATAAACATTAAATTTTTACTGGAAACTTTGATGTAATTTGTTATTTGTTTAACAATAATTTATCCTGTTCAAATCCAAATAGTTAAATAATCTTGGATTACCATAATTTTGAAACTATTTTTATAAGTGGTAGAGTGCAAATCTGTTTATGTTTGTACCATTTCATGGAATTTACCTTGAGAGACTCAGGGAAAAAAAATGTCATCAGTTTTCCCGAATATGTATCAGGAGTAGTAATACATTATTCCCGACATTTCTATGGTTATGAAATATGTAGAATTTTAGGTAAATGTCCCATACACATTACGAAAACAACAGCAATTAACAGTTATCAGTCATCAAAGAGTTAAACTGTACTTTTGAATACTAAAAAATCAAGGGCGGTTTAGTTTCGCAACTAATGTACAGCATCTACTAGGCGTTGATACCATGCGCAGTATTACACACGAGATATCAGGTCACCATACGAGCTTATGAAGTGTCCCGTAATTGCATGTCAAAAAGTAGACAGCGTTATTCTGTGTTGATAAATGAATAGAGCTTGAATATGAGCTTGAAGGGCTTATTTATCAGCATCTCATCCTACGAACGTGCGTAATGCGAACAACAAATCAGACGACATCCTATTTTGACAAATTAGAAAGTAGTATTTGATATCAGCGCCAATCAGAAAGTGTGTCGTAATCAATCATAGCAGATTTTGACGCCACGTGTTGTGACGTCTAGTATTTAAAAAGTGACTTTTAAAGCAAATGAAAGGATATTTTAACTTTTTTTGTGGATTCTTTCTGCGGACGAAGCTTGTTTCACCAGGCACGGAATTGTGAACTGTCAGAATTCCTATACATACTCAGAGGAGAATGGAGTATCTCGTTCAGTAATAGTAGCCTTCTCGTTTACCGGACTTCAGTACTTTAAATTTCTATCTGTGGCACACACGAATAAATAAACTTTGTTGTACGAATTTGGACACATGGGAGAATTTATAGATCGTGTATGGCATGCTATATCAAAAATTATAATTACACCAGTAGTACTGCAGTGTTTAAAACGATCTTAAATGTAGCGTGCAGAAGCTTTCGTTTAAAATAATGGTCACCATATACAGCAATCGGTGTAGTTTATTGTGATTACATTACATTTGATAGTATAATGCTTGTTATGGCTGGCTTTCTTTACGACGACTGGTTACGAGCTGTAAAAATATCTCACATCTCGATAAGTAAGCCCTTTAGATCTCATATGGGTTGGTGGTACATTTAGCTGATTGGTCGATTAGTCAGTAAATGTGATTAATAGGTTAGTTAATTGGTGACTTAGTTAAGTGATTCGATTGTACATCTGGTGATTAAATTGTTTCAGTTGTTCAGCGGTTGAAATATAAGTTAGTTTAGCTCAAAAGGTGTAATTTTTTTAAAAAGAAGTGGTAATAGTATAATGTTTTAAAAGTTCAGGAAACAAAATGTTTGAAAAGTCTCCACAATTTATGGATGATTATTATTTTTAATTTTTATAAATGTGATTACACAATTTAGTCATAATCTTTCAGCTTAAGTAAGAGTTTTGCAAAATTACAAGAAGGCTTAACGTAAAATGTAGACCATAAACCAGAAATATTACATCGTTTGTAATTTTTGGACTTATATCATTTTATCCTTTCACTGTCGTATGTCCTTCTTTGAATTTCCCATAAACCCCACTTGTCCGAGACACGTCTTTTGAAACAGTGGCGCCATTGTTTTAAGGTTTTTTTTCCTTTTATGTTTAACATCGGGGTTCTGGCAAACTTTATCTCACTAAGGCACACACTGTTTCGTTTCATGTCGTCTTCCTACTTCCACTTAACCTTCCAGTACAAGTGGAATACCACTATCCACTTGACAACGGACTCTGTTGGTCGTACTGAATGCGTGGCGCAATAAGGAACTTTCATAGACCTTACATCCTGTTAAAATGTCTTATATATGATCTGTTTCGCTGTATATGCACAACGTATGAAAATTGTAATTAAGAACAGTGTTTTTAAGAACTACGTATGGATACTTGAAAAGACTTCTTCAGTCATTGACGTCTGACAGTTCAGTGGCGGTGAAGTAATTTTATCCTGAAGATAATTGTTTATTTAAAACAAAAAAATATGTTCTGGTTGATGCAAATAACTTATTGTTATGATGCTGTAGAATTGCCATTACATCGATGTGAAATCGACTGGTTGGTCCCAGTAACGGCAATCATGTTTGATTCCTCTTTTTAATAGTACGTAGTATTCTGTAGTATTACAATGATGTAAAATTTCTTCTGGGACAGGGGCAGCAATTTTCATGTAGGTTAGGTTAGGTTAGGTCTGTTAGTGCAGTGGTATTCAACCTGGGGTACGCGTACCGCCGGGGGTACGCGAAGACATCTTAGGAGGTACGTGAAATTTAAGAAATATATATTATTTTATGATAAACACTCAATAATCAGCGATGTAATTTATTTAATTTATTTTAGATGTAGATTATATACTATGTATAACTTGAATTATACACCAACAACTTTGGGGGTACAAAGTTGAAGAGAAATTATATCTGGGGGTACGCGACCAAAAAAGGTTGAATACCACTGTGTTAGTGGATGTGCCTTTTCACGTTAATGGGAAAGTTATGGGACTGTTATTAACGAACAGAATTAAGGAATGATTTGAGGTTTTCATGGCGGTAAGTCTTCAGGGTTGTAGCGCCTTATAATCTGGTAGAAGTCACTCATCGCCCTGATGACAGAGGCAGCAAGGCCTCTGAAACGTCTGTAAACTTCTACCAGACTATACGGCGTTACAATCTAAAAGACAGCCATTTTAGAATCAAGGAACAATTTTACAATTTAACAATTATCTTTCTGAGTCCTCTGGTTCGGTGTGAAAAATTTCTCGTCTTTAAGATATTTCGTGACGTAAGTTAGTAAAATGTATTATTCTTAATATAGACGACTTAAGCGATATATAGGTACTATTTATACTATTATATATATTTTGTTCAACTTGAAAATGTATGTATGTATATTCACTTATAATTCGAGTACCGATACACCGATTTGCACCAAACATGGCATGCTTGTTCCTTGAAACCAGAAAGAGATGCTAGAAATGTCTAAACTCCGAAGACTAATGTGTATGAGACCCATTGAAGAGGATGGTTTCTGTATCTCTGTACCATTAACAGTACATGTACAGCTTACCATGGAAAATTCAAACACTAATCACAGAGCAACATGAGAATAGCTGTCATCGTTATGTTTTACATCATAAATAATATTTGTTGTTTATTGAATCTCTGTTTGAAATATAATTCACTTAACTATTTTATATGTTAAATGACAAACTACAGATTCGTACAAAGCCATTAAATAAAACAGTGTGTGTGTTGTCAAACCTGAATGTAAAATACAATCTAGTAATATTATCATACGTAGTAGATACGTTATATAAACTAAAATTTTAAGAAATAAACACTATAAATCAAACTGTCTAGAAAACCGTAATACATTAATATGTTATTAAATTAATGAAACTGCTCTAGTAAATTGATGATTAGCTTAAAACTCGTTGGCAGCAAGATGATATCATTACAATGATAAATGTGAGAGTATTCGCTCAATCGGTTTCTTCCAACACTGATGCCACACTCTGTAAAAGTTCGCTGAGTTGATTGTGTCTGTAAGACGATGGACCCCTAGAGATGTTTGTGTGTATGTGGAGCGTCCCGCTGTGGCGACGTGTGTGTTGTCATAAGACCCGGAGACGCCCCAAGGAGCTCCATTGGGGTCCATCTTGTTTCAGGGTGTCTGATGAATAGTTTCAGTTTTTGAGTCTGGATTTGTTTATGTTTCTCTTGGCTGGTGATCTATATTCTGAAAGTTCTCAGATGCCTCGTTTCTCTTGTGTATTTTTGAGTATTACAGAATGTTGTGTTCGTAACAGGTTTAGAATGTTGTAGCCTTGTCTGTGTTGATATTCTGTATAATGAACTGGTTAACATTATATTCTCGAAAAATTAATGTTATATAGAATATTTATGAGACAGAAATATTATGAAATATGAAAGGGACCGATAAAGGGTTTTGTATCTACACGCTTTGTAGATAAATTATCACTTTCTTTTCCTATCCCGAATACTTGCAATAAATTGAACAATGGAAAAATATATGGAGGTATTAAATGTATTCCTGTGTTCAAACCTTGACACCATTAAGATGAATGAATAAAAAGAGGTATACCTCAATACGTAGTTACATATCTACATGGCCACTGCAACCTGCTACCTTACTACCGAAATAAGACCTTTGGTTTCTGCGGTACATGGTAGCTGAAATAAGCAAATTACATATGGCTTACAAGTGGGCATTTAATGTATTCTCTATGTAGACTGGATAAATATAAATGCCAAGGAATATATACAAAAGTTAACTTAATAATCTTGTTTACTTTACGGATCTCCATGTAGAATTTATTTACATTTTTTCCATCTGAAAATTTATAGCCCTAAATTTTATTACTTGTAGCATCAAAAAAAAAAACTCTTTATATTTGAGGTTTTCGCCTATGAAGATATGGACTGTGGTCTTCTGAATTTTAACGCCGTCTAAATCTCTACTCTGAAGATGGCAATTTTATGTTCCTCCGAGACGTTGGTAACCACTAACAAGACTGCAGTGTTACAAAGAATACTGCAGTCCGCAGAGTATTTTTTGTCTGTTTATTGAACTAAAATGTCCTAGAGTTCAGTCTCCGTACGAATTTTCCAACATTACATTTGGCCTGAGAAAAACATCGGGCGTAATTAGGGTTCAATATGAAACGTTACAGCTTTTGTTGTATTTTTTGAATTGGTGATGAGGTGGCCGTTTGAATACTAGTACTAGTACATCGACTACTAAATAAATTAAAATCTGTCAGTGTAACGGCAATAAATAACGTGAAGACAAGAATATTTCCAGTACCCGAAACATCATGTACATAAAATAGCCATTTTAATATTGGTACACAGTTGGTAATTTGCGTAAAGTCACAGTACGTATGACAGAATTGTGCGAAAGTTAATTAAATTTCTGATCAGGTTACGTATGACAATTATGGGTAATTTAATTTCGCAGTTTCTCCAGTTGAAGCCTGTTCAGTAAAGTTATGAAGTCTGTCTTTGGCATATTTGCAAATGTACTGACACAGTCATTTTGCCCATCAGGTTTTATATCCGTTATTTGTTCCCTTTTGATTTAGTCTACATTTCACGGTTTCCTGTGCACACCGACTCCTATGTTACTTGACAGAAAGTAACGCTCCAGCCATAAAATGAAAAACGATTCAATATTTGCAACTATGTGTATACTTTTGTGGCAGAATTTAAATATTTCGGGAGCACGTTAACAATTATGAATTAGATTTCCGTCTTCTGGGTTGTTGCGCTGTGTAGTCTGGTCGATATTAACCAACGTTTCAGAGGTCATACTGCCTCCGTCATCAGGTCGTTGGTTAATATCGACCAGACTACACAGCGCAACAACCGAGATGACAGAAATCTTCATACTCATCGCCCTGATGACAGAGGCAGTATGACCTCTGAAACGTTGGTTAACATCGACCAGACTACACAGCGCAACAACCCAGATGACGGAAATCTTCATACTCATCGCCCTGATGACGGAGGCAGTATGACCTCTGAAACGTTGGTTAACATCGACCAGACTACATAGCGCAACAACCCAGAAGACGGAAATCTTCATACTCACCGCTGTGAGAACCTCAAGTCTAACAATTATGAATTACTTCTGAAGGAATTAAGAACAGATTAAATTCAATGAATGTTTTTTTTAGCACGAAGTTCAGAATCCTTTGTGTTCTATCTCCTATCTAAAAACGTAATAATTAGAATATACAGAACTTTTAGTTTACCTGTTGTTTTGTATGAGTGTAAAATTTTGTCACCAAAATTCGTGAAGAGCACATTTTGTTTCTTAGGAGAGGGTGTTGATGAGAATGTTTGTTACCAAAGTTGGATGAAATGATAGGAAGCTGGAAAAATTTCATAATGATCAGCTCCATGATTTGTACACTTTAAAAAATTATATTACGACGATAAAATTAAGGAAGGATGTGATGGGCGGGGCATGTAGCCCACATGGGGAGATGACAAATACGTTCAAAATTTTTGTTGGGAAGCCTGAGAGGGTTGCAGCAATTGTAAGGCCTATGAGCAGATAGGATACTATTAAAATGGATCTTAAAACAACTGAGTGGGAGAGAATAGATTGGATTCATCTGATGTAAGAAGAGACCGTATACGGGTTCTTATGGACACGGTAATGAGCCTTTGGGTTCCATAACAGACGGGGAATTACTTGACTAGCCGATTGACAATCAGGTTCCGAAGAAATACTGTCCTTCATGGAGTTTGTCAGTTGGTTGGTTGGTTTGTTAATATTGACTTCTGGACCACCGTGTTGTAAAAGCAAATGAAATGAAAGACTCCTACCCTCTGCGTTCATTTCAAAGCCATTACACTTGTGATTCATTTCAGTTTTGAATTGTGTCTTGTGTTATTTATCATCCTCTTAGAAGTACGTTTGAGACAGTTTTCTGTCCCTCTTTCACTGCTGCCTGCTGGACCACTTGGCGGCGAACAGAAGCGACAAATAACGAAGATAAAAAAATCTATATTTAAAGCTGAGAGGAGAACCGAACTTTTAAAACGCGATAAGCTATGGAGGGGCGTGTCTTGACGAATAGCGTGAATACTGAACTGAAGATGAAAAATGTTAGTCTTTGTCTTTATATTTTCTCGTAATTCTATAGCACAAAGTTCCAGCAGAACCATCAGCAGCTTGATAAACTGAAAGAAAAAGAATACAGGTTATGTAGATGACTGTCTTCTGGGTTGTAGCACCGTGTGGTCTGGTAGAAGTTTACCGACGTTTCAGAGGTCCTTGCTGCCTCCATCATCAGGACGATGACACAGATTACACGGTACTACAACTCAGCAGACAATTTTCTTCGTACTTACTACGAAAACCTCAGATCCTACAGGTTATGTGTTTGTTCTTTGAGGCTTTTTTATATTAAGCGAATAAATTAACTGTACTGTACATAAGGACTGCCTCTTCTTTGAATTTAACCACTGTAACCTAAGAATTAAGGGTCTATTTCATGTGAATAATATTGATCTGGTTAGATAAACCATTATGCGTCTGATTTATAGTCTGGATTCATTCGGAAAGAGAATGTATTCTGAGCTGTTGTGACGTATGGTCTGATAAATATTTATCGACGTTTCAGAGGTACTTACTTTCTCCAGTATCATTGCCTTGGTGGTAGAGGCAGTAAGCATTTCGTTCGTCAATTTCTATCAGACGAAAAGGAACATCTCAGAAGACAGTCATCTTCAATGTTCGTCCTTCTGATAACACGAAATCCTATCTGATTGTTAATGGAACTGGATAATTTCTAACATAGGGTCTTGATTATGTTTCTGTATTATAAACATCAAATATGTGCGATGTGGGCAAAGATATCTCTTAATCTTTTCGTTTTAGAGAAAAATTAGCCACTTCTTTCTTCTGTATGTACGATATTTTACAGAATTTTAATTCGGAACAGTTTTAAAGTTATGGAAAGTTTACGTGTCATTAACTTCGGTTTAATGGCGTTGGCATCACTGCGAAATTGCATGACCTTGCAGCGACTGGTGCATTGTAACAGTTGAGATGTCACGTAGCGACACTACTGGGCTCAGAGCGAACAGTCTAAAAACAAACAGTTGTTCCCAAGAAAGAATAATTTGTGGTGGAAACGTGTAGTACTTTAGCGAGTTGTGGAATGTACTGTGAACAGACGTTTTGTTTAGTTCATTAATGTTTTATGATACACTCTCGTGTATTTGTGGGGCAACTTCACAAAATGGTAGGTGGCCAACTGAATTTGAATAGGTTATTAGACCTAACGTAAACAAATGTAACAAGCCTAAACTTCATAACCTATCATTGAAACTCGAGTTTGTGAATTGATAATTATTTCTTACCCAGACCATACTAACTTTACCAATCAAATTTGTTGTTATGTTATAAGTATATAGGTTAAAGGTACGCATACGTAATGTTCTAAATTAATCACATCCGTCTCTTTGTTAAAGGCCGTGTAATGAAGTATGATTCCCATATTCTGTAAGTTTCCATCTCTGCAGAGCCCATATAAAATATTTTTATCCGTCTGTATGTAAGAATGTGACAATTTGAGAACAGTAAATGAATTTTAATTAATGTATTAGGTAATTTTACCAGTGATTCTCAAAGTGTGGCACGCAAAACGACTTAGTGGTGTACGTGAGAGAAAATAAATTACTAAAAATTATTTCAGAGTGCGATCTGCTGTCAGTTGAACTCTGATATTCTGTTTGAGAGAGGGGGTCCAAGATTCCTGAAGGGACACGCAAATGTTTGGAGTTTGGGAAAGAGTGACCTCGAGCAATGTCTTCCCCGTGTGAACTTCAACTCTCATTTCATAAATTATTTTCAATATTTTTAATTCTGGGTTAATTTAAACGGTTTGTTATTTGTTTGTAAAATATTGTGTAATGATTTTAATATATTTTGTTGTCAGTAAAGGCTTTCCCTTGTTCCATTTAACGACGCTGATGTTTTTTTATTCCTACAGCTGGCTCTGCGAAGGCCAAGTGCAGTGAGGGGAGGTGATACATGCAGCGGATGATAGAGAAATCGGACATGCCAGAACAGGAATCAAATGTGAGTGACGGCAGATAGCTAATGTAGCACGTAATATATTGATAAAACCGTAAACTTTTTTAAAATGGCGTATTAGAAAGCCGAAGGGTGAATAAAAGTACATTGTTCCGTTTCTCAGAGGATATGAAATTTAACAAATAATACGAAAATTGCTCTTATGTTAATAACGGAGGTTTTATAAAATTAATAATGATACCAAAATTCAAACTGTCTGAAAGCTGACAAACAACGTCGTTATATTAAACTCAGTTGTATGGAGGAATAATAGCTGTCATCGGTTTTTCAATAAATGCAAGCCGTGTATACTCTTTGAGTACATTTCCGCGTAATGTCAACGATATTATTAATTTCTTTACGGCCCTCGACAAAGGTTGCTTACCCTTATTTTAAAATATGCTTTGTCGGTAGGTTTGCACCAATTCATGTGGCATCCCGTGTTTATTTCCATTGTGTGTGATGACATGCCGGCACTAATTTTGCCAAATATTTTGTCCATTTGGAACATCTTTGAAACTCGAGTGTGTGTTTATCTAGTGACGAGATAAATCGCCATGATATATAAGATCCCAGTTTGCTTTCTGTTGCCGACAGAAACTACTGTATTTCTACTTAGAATATTCTTCTGTCGGTATCCAAAAATACTTGCGTCTGTAGTCAGGGGAGGGCCCGTAGTGGGTCATACTGAAGAATATCATCTTGCAGTATATTTACAGTTTAAATTTCTTAGTTTTGTCGCTGACCCATGTGAATATATTCATTTGTAGCTTATTTAATGCTTTTTCAGTGACTTAGACCAGTGGTATTCAACCTTTTTTGTTCGCGTACCCCCAGATATAATTTCTCTTCAACTTTGTACCCCCAAAGTTGTTGGTGTATAATTCAAGTTATACATAGTATATAATCTACGTCTAAAATAAATTATATAAATTACATTACTGATTATTTAGTGTTTATCATAAAATAATATATATATATATATTTTAAATTTCAAGTGCGCCCTAATATGTCTTCGCGTACCCCAGGTTGAATACCACTGACTTAGACCATAGAGTCGAATGAGAGGTTGGTAGTTAAAGGGAAAGGATGTGGAAGGAAGTGGCCGTGGCCTAATTTAAAGTAATATCCCCGCATTAGCCCACGTGAAATACAAAAAATTGTTACTTTATCAAGCTCTGTGCATGCTCTGTTCAGTATTATCATGACAACAGTATTAGCAGTCTGAGAATGGAGCGAACACCGCTGCAGGTTGCACGCCTTTCTGATAAAGTTTGGTCAGATACTGTCGTGAAATTGGCGTGATTACTTGGAGAATCTCCGATTGTCGATTTCCAGAACAATTTATCAGTGTGTTGACAATTTTGAAAGAATGATGCAAGAACGAAATGTAGATGGAAGAGAATAAGAGAAAGCATGTAAGAGAAAATGTAAATGTAAAAATAACATTTGTTTTCTTGCTGGTTGGCGTCTTTATCAATCTATGAATATTTTATTTTCAGTGCTTAGAATAAATATGTCGGTCCCCTTCGCAGGAAAAATGTATAAGTATGTATTATAATAATGCGGTTGTTGTAACAGTGTGTACCCTGAAAAACTTACGTAATTAGCATGTATGATAATTTCCGTAAAGCTTAAGAAGTCCAATTTGTAATTCCTGAGTACAAGAAATGTATATTTCTGATCGTAATATAGAAGCTAATTTCTGTCACACACTGCTGTACGAGTGCGTCGTTCGTGTTTTGCTCCAAAAATTGAAGTTAATTTCTAACAGTGGCGAATCTGGTAGCAAGAAATGCAAACTAGGCTATATTGGCGCAGGTTGTGGGGTCTGGCAGTCTCTGCGTTTGGCAGGAGTTTGTCTTCAGTTTACTTTATGAATAAATTGTATAAATTTTGTACATTAAATGCTATTTACAAAGATAATACTGCAATAACACGAAAAGGTTAATTCCCGTCGACTCTGACACATCATGCGTTACGCTAGTAATAATGAAAGTCGAGAACCTTGTAGGATTCGATATTTACACGGCGGTGAGTCTGAAGATGGCTGTCTTCTGGGTTCTAGCGTCGTGTAGTCTAGTCTGGTAGAAGTTTGCCGACGTTTCAGAGGTCCTTGTTGCCTGCATCATCAGGGCGACCGCCCTGATATATCATTTGATAAATTAATGTTAATAATTGAAAGTACGTCGTTAAATAAACCAAGAATAAGTAAGACAAAAGTTTATAATGTAAAATAAAATACAGTTACGAAATAATGGACGTACAAGAAGCAACACCAGATGACAATGAAATTTTACTGAATCCGCAGTTGCAGGACAGCATCTGTGTTGAAGTCAAGTTGGCAGATGCAAGCTTTTAAGTGGTGTAAAATCTGTGGCGATGATTTGCGGGGAACAGCTGAGTTCTTGCAGCAGCCGAAATGAATATTAAATTTAAAAAAATATTACTGACTCCGTGGAAAGTGGGTTCCTTTTCCGAAGCTGATAGTAGCTCGGCCGGGCATAAAATTTAGTTTTCTTTTCTGGAATTTCGTAGGAATTCGAATGTTATAATTAAATGCATATTCTATTCGCATTGGTGTAGGTGAACTTATGAAGAATTACCTATTGGGGGTTGAGACGCTGGTGGAAAGGTGGGAAAAAATTACGTTAAAGATGCATAGTGTAAAGACCTGGATTAGATTTGAAGATGACTCTTCTGGGATGACGTTCCCTGTAGTCTAAATATGTCTAACGTTTATTAATTACCGTGATAGCTTGTAATTAATCGTAATTTTATCCAGCAGGAGTTGACAGTAGCAGTAACTGGGGGCCTTTAACATGTGCCCTCAGGAGGCTTCGTCCTGTTTTCTGTCACTGAAGAGCAAAACAGTCTTTCACATTTTACAATCAACCACAGAAACATACTTTTTCTAGCTGTATGTACCATTAGAGTTAACCCGTTCCACTCACTCAGTGGCCCTCATGTTTGACTTTTTTGTTTACAAAAAGAGACTCATGAACATTGTAGATAGACCATTTCTTTATGGCCTATAGCACTTAAAAAGGACATGGCGTTTACCATAGTAACAGTGACGTAAAAGTCTGGAAGAAAATCCTTTACCCCATGTTGTGTATAAATAAATGTAGACCATTTAAGAAAGGGTGAGTTGGGGGGGGGGGGGCATTGCATGGGATAGAAACGAAGCTGTTCTGGTATTGTATGTGTATGTAGTGAGTGTTGGTATATCATTCATCACGTATACAAGCCAGTGGAGCGATTTGGGTGGGGGAATTACGGAGTTAATGGACTAGCCACGCCTGGTCCACGGAATAAGAATAGATCCCGTTCGCATTATAGGATGGATCGTTTTTCATGGCCGTGCAGGGATTGAAAGGAAGAGGATTGATCGATTCTTGCATGTTCAGCGACGATTTTCAACTTGTTAGGTTAAATAACATTGTACGATAAGGTGATATGTGGAGGGTAAATTGTAAAGTATGCGATCATGGCTCAATTTTCGGGTGCAGTACAGGAATTTGTCTGTAATACCTGAGGAAAATCATGATGAACTTGTCTGTTAGGACAGCTGAACGAAAACGAAGTGTTTTGTTCTTGTATGTAATTATTTAACGGTGTATGTTCGTTATTTTTCAATTGCCGGGGTCATCTCACAGTAATAAAATTAAACCGTAATCAAATTTAGGGATTCGCGTATTCAACCCCCATTTTCATAATTGACCCTGTTGTCTTCTTACACAGTCGTTATTTTATATTCTTATTAATCTTTTTTGGATATAAATTTCACTGATCTGCTCGCATTCTTACATCTCTTGAGAGGCCTCTTTTTAGCCATGAAGTACGGGATTTAATGGTTACAAACTAATTGTCTCCGTGTGAGATTTGAAGATTTTACGTCCGTGAGGATGATTATCTTCTGGGTTTTGGCGCCGTGTAGAAATCAGCGTTTGGAAGATGCATAACTTTCTCCGGTTTCAGTGCTGAAAATGCAGAACATTACCCACTTCAACCCTGTTGATGGAGACAGCTTGTTTCTGTGCTACGTTGTGATATACCTGCGATTCTACACTGCGCCAAAACCCATAAGAATATCATTATCAACTTATTCCGTATTTGCTCCCCACTTAGATCTTGAACTGCACGAAACTGGAGACAAACGCTGTAAAACTTAAGTACCGCTTAAGTAGGACAATGGCTGACAGAACAGAAGAGTGACGCCGAAGCACTCAACCTAATTCTACATCCACAGATGAACGGTAAACACAGAAGATAAGATTTCGAATGACTGTCATGTTCAACAGAGATTCTGACAGAATCTATGTGAGGAGACAGAATTATGTCGCACTGCTACACTGCAATTTCCGAGCTGTCTTAACTCGCCAGGGCTCCACTGTTTGTTGCAAAGTTTTACAATATTTCTGTGACCTTGAAGCATGGAATTTGGTGAAAGCTACTAATTTCCTATGCACCTAACTCCGGTCTTTTTGTCTGAAGCCATTCTCTTTCTCCGACTGACCGGAACTGTTCACTGATGTCCTGGGTTTGTTAACGACGAACTGCAATGTTCGTACTGTACATCAGATACATTAGTAGGATATGTTAGGCTAATCAAATTGAGGAGTGTAAAGCTGGTTGTGGTTGTATGGCTAGTGACGCTGTGTAATCTTATAGAATAGTTGATTACCACAATCAGAATTTTCATTGTCCCAAAATCCTGGTATCTCAAAACAGGAGACGTTGGCGAAGCCTGAGTTTTATCTCACCTCGGTTTACATGTCTTTAGAACCTGATTAATTAAGGACAACTTTACCTCTGGCTTTTATCTTTTTTGTTAGTGTTGTCTTGAGATAAAGAACCTTTTAATGGTGTCACTCCAAGAAATCAAAAAATAAACATCTGTTGGATACAAAGAAACTGTTACTTATTCAGATAATAAAAAATGGAATATTTACAAAAGAAATGCGTTTTGTGAAGTCCTGTAGGTGCCCAGTTTGTCTGATCCGACGGATAATATAACGCCATCCGAGTCTCAGTTGTATATCTGCAAGAATCTGGTAAATTCAGACGAGAAATTTGCTTCTAGTTCTTGTAGTAGGTAGGGTCTTTGGTCTTAACAATGTCACGTCCTCACACGAAGAAGTCGACATGTTTACGATAAGAGATATTTGGATGTCACTGTAGTGGCTCTTCCCTGCCGAGCCAAATATCAGAAATTTCAGATTCAGAAATCGTAACAGCACGTGCTCGATTCTTGGAGGGTTTCCGCCTAACAAAAAAACACTGGCCAATAGTTGAGCTTATTGAATATGCGATGCGGCATACTGTCCCAACATACCCAGTGTCGCATTACACACTTTGCATTCTGCTGGAACACATTCGTCATCTGTTCTGCAGTGCTACCAGTTACAGCGAAAAAACTCCATTTTATTTCCCTGTATTTTCTTTGCCACTGGATACACAACAGTTTGAAGATGACTGACTTCTGGGATGTTACACCCTATAGTCTGGTAGAAGTTACCGACGTTTCGGAGGTTCTTACTTGCTGCCTGCGTCATCAGGGCGATCATCCTGGTAATTGAGGCAATAAATATCTCTGAAACGTCTGTAAATTCCTACCAGACTACACGGCATAACATCGCAGAAGGCAGCCATCTTCATACTCGCAGGTGTGAGAACCTGAAAGCAAGCCACACACGATTTGTCTGTAATAAATATTTACATTTGGATTAATAATAAGTGAGATTTAGACAAGCTGACGTTTGACGTACTCTCTCCTGAATGTCCCGTTGTGGCTTAGGAAGAAAACGAATTGTAGACAGGGTCTTCGGTCGACCAGTTAATGGTATTAATTACAACGAATTGTTTATTTTTCACATGGCCCCACGGAGACCCCTGTCAGTCTCTGAGTGTGCTGTATACAACTGGTAAACCAGACAAAGACAACGCACATTGGGCATGATTGAAGCAGTTTGTATCTTGTTGCTAACCACGCCATTTCTGTGCATGCCCTATGAATGCCACAAACAACAAGAACCACATCAGAGATTGAGCAGCAGCAAAACAAGTTCAAGTTGATGAATTGGGCGGGCGAGGCCACTGCACACGATCGCGACACTTACTCCACGCAGCGGATAGTAAAAGGACGATTACGAATAAGTTTGAACTATGCTAAGAAATTTTGGACTACGAAGTAGAATTTTACTTAGGATTGTCTGTTTCTGACGTGGCATCTTCCGAATACGCAGTTGGAGCGTTGAATATTACGTCATAAATATAATGAATTCATCTCGGGTTGACAAAAGTGTAATGGAGAAAATAGCAGCTTTTCGAGAACCATCTTCGTTCTCTTCCTCAGGCACTATGAGTACCCTGAGGATAAGTTTGTCCATTAAACAACCTTACACGGCTCGTAGCCCGAGAAGAATTCGTTATACTTGGTCGCCGTGAAAGCTTTAGATCATACATTACGTCATAAAGTTCAGTGATGAATTTCAGCCCATAACGGTGTGGAATATGGCGGTCTTTAACCTGTATCGAAGCCTACTACTACTGCCGTATATAGTTAAAGGAAATGTACAGAGAATTAGGGTAAATATTCTCAGAATTGGTTGAAACATTTTGCATTTAGTCAGTGTATAGTTAATGTAAAATAGGATAGTGTTCATGACTGGTATATTCGTCTTATAAGTTCTTTGTAACGACACTAGATGGGACAATGTTCCGTTTTATAAATGCTACACAAATAAGTGCTGACGAAATTTCATAGTATTATTTTTTTCCATTTTCATATATGGTAATCAGAAGAAAATGTTGTCTATAAAATTGTAATTTAATTGGTAATTAAAATTAACTACACTAAAGGCGATGTATGTTTCTCGTGTGGTAGGATAACAGTACAATTACATCGGGCTGACTCCATCTGAATCTTTGGATGGTCACTTAACAAAAGATTTCCCTACACATTTTTTATAACCATATCGTCTTTCAAATATTTGAACTGCATGTCCAAACAAATGTAAACGTCTCGGTATGTCTTCTAACAATCCACGGGGTAGAAAATGGATATAGTAAGTGTCCTCCGAAACGTCGATAACTACTTTCCACGCTACATCATAACCCAAAGACTTCAGTTTACATTCTTATGTTTTAATATTATTTGCACTTTACTTGTGGTCATCCCTTATGTTACTTTATTACCAGGGTCGCGGTATGTAGATTATTGACTTCCCTGGAAATTATAAGCATGAAGTAGGATCAAGTTCCAATGAACATGTTACACATAAAATTATACTTGGAGACGGGTATAAAACTGTACTGTCGGATAACATTAACTTCGTACATAGAACAGCGTCTTTCTAGTACAGTCTAATGATATTTCTGCCAGTCAAGAAATTTTCCACTTGATTGGAACAAAATTATTGCTGTTTTCGCAAGAGCTCGCCACTGGTCCGTATCCTGAACCACATGAACTAAACCAACAGCCTTCGACACTGCTTTCTTAAGATCAGCTTTAATTTTTCCCTCCGATTTATGATCGTGTGCCCCAAATGATCTCTTAAGGGTTTCCGAGAAACTTTTATGCATGTTTTACGACATCGGCGTTTTAACATAATTTCGTACATATTTGAGATTGTTACCATAATGAAGCTATTATTGAGTTGTTACTTCCATTCGTCAATTTTGCCAATTAAGAGATTTTTCAAATTTCCTCCTATATTTTCCTTTTTCTTCTTCGTATTTGTCGCATTTATTTAATTTTCCCCCTTATGCCATTTGCTTTGCTTCCTTCACTTTTAAATGACAGTACTGGCCAAAATAAAGCTGCCATAACTTGTAGACAAATCAATGTGCCCAAATTTTATCAGCAAGAATTCGAATGTTTGGCCAGCCCTGGCTTATTGAATGTAGATTACGAATTTTGCACAAAGGATTTTCCGGAATTTCCCAATCAACTCCTTCGTCCCACACCAACATCACCTTCATCGTTCATCTACCCCTGGGCCACAACCCCAATCAATAATCAATAAGATGTATTGGGTGTGTGAGCTGTGACGCACTGATTTAGGTTATCGTTTGTGGGCGCCGTCGGTGTTTGTGTGCTACAGAACAAATATCACTGATGAAGCTAGTGGAAGAGTGGATAATGAGGGGGTAGACAAAGATAGATTAATATGAACAAGAACAAAGTTCTCATTTGTTATTGTGCGGACAGTAATCATAGTTTTGACGTTAACACCCACACGCGTACATCGCTAGACTTTGCTGATGATCCTCATTACAGATTTAATGATCACTTTCAGGCAATCTTTCAGCAAAGCTTCACGACCTCTGTGTAGACACTGACAGTTGCACATCAGTCAATATTCACTGTTCTCCTAATCTTATTTATGTATTTATTTATGGTATATGACGATGCTTTTAATAGCTGAGATTAAAATACATCTAATGATAAGATAAATAAATGTAAAGAATGTGGAAGTGGTCGTTGCTTATTTTGAGGCATAATTTAGGAAGGGAAACTACTGAAAATCTTTCATTGTACTCTATTGTCTAACCGAGGTTTATCTTAAATATTACGCTAATAAAATTTATTTACTTTCGTATTCGTCAGAATATAGTTTCGTTATTAAAATTCTTTCGATTATAATAATCGCCTTTCACAAGGATAGATAAATTGGCGATATTGTTTTTAGAAACGTAGGTTTTTGAGAGAAACTAGAAACGAACTCTATGGAGTACAGTTCTTTTTGATAAGCTAATAGATGCTCAGCGAACCCAAACGTCCCTCGACTTTAATTAAACTTAGGATGTATATTGGATTCTAGTAAGAAAACTGGTCTAGAAGTAAACGCAAAATATACCTACACATCGTAAAAGATAGTTAACTTCATACTACCACGCTAACCTGAAATCTCATCAAATACATCTTGATACTAAGAATGATATCAATTTGAGGTTTGTACCCATAAGCTTTAGGTTTCGATGTTAAACACTCAATTTAAACTCCATGATAATTAAACCAGAGGAGCAGGTAATAACAGTTGTTACATGTTACTGGCTGTAAAAATTAGAGGTCACTGTGAGCCCAGTTTTGAATTTATCATCACGAAGCTTGATTTGAAACTGATGTGTTGTTTCACACGAGAATTTCAGTATGCGTGTCCCACTGGACAGTGACAGTGTTGGGTCTCGTGGAAAATATTTAGGCTTCCACTTTGCATATACATTAATATTTTTGTGGTTTTATATAACACTGTATCGATACTTTAGATTCCATTGAATACATTTGTGGTCCTGTGTTTAGTTAATTGGGAGGATTATTGTGGATTCAGTACAGATTCAAATATTTAATGAAAAGCTCAAAAGTGAATGACAAGTATTAATACATTGCATATAGGCTTATAACTGAATTATTGTATTACCTGGCATGCTTCCTCTTCGGCAAAGATTAGTCATTATTTTTTTTTATCTTCATTTCGATTTGTTATGAAATATTTTTTGCCTTTATTGAATTCTGTACAAATTAAACTCCATTTTGTATAAACGATCTAATTTACTCTTATCAGCTGTTTGATAAAACGGGTTAGCTGACAATATAGGGCTCTCATCGTATAATATTGCTGATCTGGAAGCTTTACTCATATCTGTAGTACGAATGTTTGTTGATTTGAAATGTTTGTTTTCTCGAAAGCTCCGCGGATGTGTGTATGTTAGTTGTACACAGAGAAATATATACAAACCCCTGTTAATACCCTGTTTCCCCCTCTGTTTGTGTATAGAGTCGAATTTTGCTGAGTGTGTGTTTCTGATCATTATGCGCTGGAATAAATCTGCCTCTCACATTCTTTGTCCATCCACAGTGATTCTATCCCTCGTCAAGGGCTTCAAAATATATTCATTTAGAATTTGTGAAGGCGCCCATAAAAACAGTAAGAGCAAATCATAGACGGACTTCATCCACAAAACATTTTATCTATTTGCCAGATCAAACACTCGGTACATAGGACGTATCAACACTCTGAAGCCGAAGTTCGTTTAGATAAAATATATAAGAATTCAATCCGTACCTCAAAGAAAACAACACTATTACAAAGATCAGATAGGTAATTCTGTTTAAGGAAATAATTCCTGTCTACAGTGGGAGTCGTACGAAAGACGTAAATACAAAATGTAGAGTTATTAGTTGTTGGTACGTACAATTTCCTTAACTAGCCATCCAACTGATAAATCCATGAAACAGAGTCTTCTTAGGAGGCTAATGGTCTTCAATTAATCAGAATTTTTTCGATTTTTATGTAACTCGTATGTTCGCAAAAGTCTGGTTCTGTGTAACATTTTATCAACATGATAAAAAGCCTGTGTGTTCTTGTGCGACAAGAATTATACATTAGGTATACGCTTAAAAATGTCTGCTTGTTTACTTACGAGTCATATGTGGCAAAACAGAGTAATAAATAACACATTAAATGCGGGATTTGAGGTTTTCACTGCGGTGAGTCTGAAGATGGCTGTCTTCTGGGTTGTTGCGACGTGTAGTTTGGTAGAATATTACCGACGTTTCAGACATGGCGCAACAACCCAGAAGACATCCATCTTCAACAATGAGATGTTAACAGTTGTGTCTCGTTTTAACCTGTAGATCTTCCTGGCACTCAGATAAGTTTTAAGATGTTTATTTTTTGCTTTCAAGACTTTACCGAACTTATCTAACACCACAGATCCAGTGGTAGCTATGTTAGTGTGTAACTAATGGTTTAACTGTGCAAATAGCTGGCAAGGGAGGAACAGCGCCTAAATGTAATCACAGTTGTCACCCTGTGATGTGTGATTGCTTGTATCAACGGCGTACTTTTATGTTTTCTCTTTTAAGAAATCTGAATGGGGAAAAAGATGGTACCGTAAGAGCGACATGGGGGCCCGTATTTTTCGCATTTGATGGAGTGGTATATCGACTTTGTGTTTATCGCTGTTCGTCAGAGTTCACCTTCAAGCGACATGACTAGTTTTACAAACACGAATAGAAAGGGGGTTATGGAAAGCTAGAAAAGAAAAGAAACATTGGTATGAACACAACCCGAAGACAGTGGAGACAGGTCAAGATAGCCAAATAACTATTTTGTGGAGGCAACAAGTCAAAACAGATAGGACCATTCCAAATAATAAACCAGATATTATAATTAGAAACAAAAATGGAACCTGCCTCTTAATTTACATAGCAATACCGACTGGCAGGAATGTGATTAAGAATAATGCGGAGATCTTGAAATACAAGGACCTTCTCATAGAAATACAGAGAATGTGGAAAGTGAAAGCATAAATAAACTTAATAATTATAGGAGCAACTGGAACTGTCTCCAAGTCACTAAAACATATTTGGCCAACATTCCGGGCAAACACAATATCAGGTAACTGCAGAAAACTGCCATTTTAGGATCTTCATACATTATTCGAAAGACGCTGTCGTAAAATATGTAGTCATCTCTAACAATAAAACTATATAATACATGTAACATGTATTAAAAACAAAATGTATTTCGGAAATAGCTGCTGTACTATGTATCTTAGGGACAAGGTCTGTCTCGGGTACATGGAAGTAAATACCATATAAAGTGGTGAATAAATAGAATAATAATAACAAAGTTTTCAGTCCAATTAATGTTAACGTGATATATCAAAAGGTAAATGAGCCAATTACAGAGTGAGCCCAAGAATATAAAATATGTACAAAGTAGAGACAACAATATAGAACAAGATTAAACTAAATACTCGTACAAAAATCAATCTAAGTTCCTTCTTGTATCGAAAAGTTCCCCTCAAAGGAAACAATATTTCTTTCAGAAAATTTTCAACAGTCAGGATAGCGGGTCGTCGGACCGAGATTTAAATCCTAACACGAAACACTAGTGCCAACCACTTACCACGACATTACGAATTGAAGTTTGTGTTTCTGTAGAAATAGTGTTATGGAGACTAGATATTACACGCTGGTACACCAAGTTGGAAACCCCAGAACTGTCCATCACAGGAAGAATTTCGAACCTTCGCATGAGTTTCCAGGTTGTTCAAATATTATGTCAGGTGAGGTAAATTATTAACCAAGTCAGACCAGTGCCCGCCGTACAAACTAAGAGGTAGCCATCGTTTGTATAAACATAGGGGCTTAGCTGTTGTTAGACGAAGGCTCATCTGTCTGAGCTTGAAGATGCCCTTACTGGCAGTATCTAGTTCAAATAATGACAAACCGCGTGTTGAGCTTTCGAGTCTGTCATATGCATTCTGCTTGAGAAACGAGCATAAACGCAGTTATCATTATCGGATTTTAATTCTTTCATTTGTGAATGGTGATGTGGAGGTGATACTGTATTGGGCTTGGCGATAAGAAATATAACATTTATATCAACCACAGCAAAGGAAATAGTATTTATTTAACTCTTTAAAGTCGAAGGTCGTCTAAATTACATATAAGAATTTAGTACGTACCGCACAGAAAACACCGCACCTTTTCATTACGGGGATAAAATGGTTAACGTTGTTTAAGGAAACGATCCCTGTTTACACTGAAAATTATATTAAACTCATGAATACTTAATGTAGCGTTACTGGTTCTTAAAAAAAGACACGTGTAGAAGCTATTCTGTGTAAAGGATAATTAAATTGTTTGTTTGGGGAGTAATATATCTTCTCAGAGTGAAGTTTTCTGCGTCTGTGCTTTTGCATGTATGACTTTGAACATGAATTTAAGTATACTTATATGCATGATGTTTGTAATTAGTTGTACATCATTTACCATTTAAAGCGTAACCTCGCAACGATCACGTACTTTGATACAAAAATTAAATTAAGATCAGATGCACCTCCGTGTAATAATAGACTCTTCTAACCTTCCCCGTGACACTGCAATGAGTATCACCCTTGTTGCTAGGCCACTGCTCATGCCAGTTGCGCGCGCAAAAACTGCGCAGGTACAAAAATGGTGAATTCACAAGTAAAACGTGTGTTTATTCTTGGACATGACTTCGCATTGATATTCCGTGCTGTTCGTGAAACATTTGTCAATGAGAACGCTGAAAAGAAAGTATCGACTGGTAAAAAATTTCGGGATACAGGAAGTGTTTACGTGTATTCAAGAAAGCGGTGGACATCTGCTGTAATGCTCTTCTGTTTGGTATTCCTAATACAATCAAACTAAACAGCAGATTGTTTGCCTTACGATGATATCACAAAAGCTTAAAGATGCTGTTGTATTAAGGGTTAATATTTTAAGTGGAACATTCTGTACATTAGAGTCATCTTTTCATGCACTTCGATAAACTTCATAGACATTGTAAACTTCAGCAAGACACTTTAACTTCGTAACTTACTGACTTCAGGTTATAAAAAAGGAAGAATGTGACGTCAAACATGTTTTATATTATTTAAAGTTTTTGGGTTGCTTGAATGTGTAAATACTATATATATATCCCAAATTATTTTTACCTATAATATGTATTAATAATTTAGTTTGCTCTTTTGTTATTTAACATGAAGTTAAATATATTTAAAGTAGAAATGCCTTGTTTTGTACTGGGTTATTTTGAGACACTGCTTTTATTTTATGCACGATCGAATAAGTGGATGTGTATGTGTGCTATTGCGTGCGTGCATGTGACAGGAATACCCGTAAAACTGGATACAAATATCATTTGTATCTACTGTTTACGTTAGCAGCCAGCGACAGGTTTTGTCTTTGCTATTGTAGCACCATTGGTCATTTGCGCCAAATGATGACAGCTTTTGACTTTGTATTCTATTATGCAACAAAAAGACAATTATTTTAAATAAAAAAATAATTTTCAGGCAGGTATGTTTGTAAAATAGAGTATGTTTAAAAGCTGTTCACGTTAACACAAGGCATTCTCACGACTCACAACTACAGATTGAAAACAGTTTTTTTTAACATGATAGAGCAAGATAAACAAAATTTGAGACGGTATCTTTAAGTCCTCTAATACAATTCCCTTTTTGGAATTAAAATCGCGTCTGTGAAAAATGTTTTCTAAAATGAACATTTTTTTGTTATTATGACACATCAGCATGATGCGTGATGGACGCAGTGTATGAGACACCAATTTTTCATCAAATTTTATTTTCCTTTGTTTTAACATCAAAAAAATAAGCGCATTGAAATATATTTCAGCTGTGTTCGCTGTAGATAGTACAGAAAATGTTACAATAGTCGTGAAATTCAAATATGTGTTTTTAAATAAATTTATTTTAATAAGGCAATCGACTTCAATGCTCGATTTGATCGCGTAGGTTGATCGATGCGCGTTTTCTGTTTTCTGTAGACCGCTTCTTCTGTTAGTTATGCAGTGGCAAAGTACGTCATTTGCATTCAACCGTAGATGTCATGACTGAGGTAAACCCTATAAAGTTTATTTTTTCGTATTTTCATTGAATTTTTTATCGTAAGTGGTGTTGGTTTACATGCAGTAAGTAAAATTCAAATCGTCTCTTTTCTGCGGTTGGCGTTACAAGTCCTAACAACAGCTAGATAACGTCTGTAAAATAGAAGCCCGTTTCACAAAACCCTTTTTTCGTGTATGAAAAATCACAATCTAGATTTAAATTAATAATTACCTAATTCTGTAATATTATAACTAACTAACTAGATGGCTTACCAAACCCGAAGGTTCATCACCGAATTAACCAAAGCCCTCCCCCGGACCCTGTCCTGGGCCAACAAAATCCAGTCTCCTTCAACTCCTATCTGCCATTGATCCCACCTGACATTATCCTCCCATCTACGTCTAGGTCTCCCCAACGTCTCTTCCCCTCAGGCTTCCCAACAAATACCTGGTGCATACCTCCTATCCCATCCATGTGCGCTACAATAATGTCAATAATTGTAACCCCTTAATTGAAAAATTTACGTCGCTAATATATAATACTTTATCTGTTTTTCCTAGAGACAGGAATCATGGCTAACGCTTTAGAATTGTCGAAACAATAATGAAATCTTAATTAACCAAGGTGGCATTTATGGCATGATGAAAGAGAAACACAGTGTATTTGTTTTTGAACAGGCTGTAGCGGAATGTGGTTTTCGAACAAGCTGTGCAAAAGTACTATAATTGCAGCCACAGGGAAAATAACTCGACTGTTAAACAGTGATGACAGTTAAAATGGGGAACGGTTTTAGTGTATCCCTGAAAACAGTTTGAACAGTGTTTTTACTATACGGTATAAAAATGTGAGAAACAGTGCTTTATAACAGCTAACTGTAACAAGTAGCTTATAAACATGACTCCCACTTTACAAACATTTTACATCTGTGTAATACGCTTTCAGGAGAATCGCCTTTACTAGAAATGCACTTTAAACTGCGCCCATAAAACAATTGGGATTACTAAAATACTGTTAAATTGCCAAAACATTTTTGGGGAAAAAATCAGTGGGATTTAGAGTCATCTGCGTTTGTAATGCGGTGGGCAAATTCCGCTTAAATTTGATTTGTGTAAAATCGTTTCTTCCTGCTGATGTTACAATAACAAGGCCATCTGTCGTTTACAGTGTTGTTTTTTAAACTAGTGCTCTGTTGGAGCGAATGGCAAGCAAAAATATTTGAGATGTAAAAAGAAATAAGCTTGAAATACGGAAATAAAACGTGAAAGCAAGAACATGGTGAAAATAATTCAAAAATTGACGAAGCGAGAAAGGTTTAGTGAACTTAACAGCATAAGAACGGTAGATAACTAATAGATTAAGGTATTAATTTGTGATTATCTTAAATTTTAATATTATCTTCCCGTCTATTAGTCCTTTACAAGTACTCGTTTCATTGTGGTAGGTTTCATTCTGTAAACGTCTTACACACCTAAAGTCGAGAAAATGTATTTTACACTATGAACCAACTCCGTAGAGCAGAAACATTTCTAAGAAGCTAGTAGCCGATCAGGTATTTCAGAAATTTCCTGCTTATTATCGAACACAAATGTTCAATACCGTCTTTACAATGCTGAAGATGAATGCAGCCTATAATTTCACATCCTATGTCAAAATCTAGCCCAATATTCTTTCCATCTATGCCTAGGTCTCCCAAGCGTCTTTTACTCTTCATTTTTTCGACAAAAATTTTCAATTGTCATCTCCATAATGTGTGCTATATTTGATCATTTTTCATATACTTTTTTAAAACTCGCATTGTCCGTTGAAATTAACGGGAGGTTTAAAGTACGTCTCATACTAATTTTAATGTACACTTCTTTACCTTTTATTGTATCCGGATATTTATTTCAGGGTTCACAAGGTCAATTTTAGTATTATCCTTCCATCAACAGCTAGGTCTATCCAGTGATAATTCCATTCTCTCCCAAATGTGCTTCACCCATCTTGTCCTCCTTCAATTTGAAAATACTAATCTTTGTGTATATTTGACTTAAGGGCGTGAGCAACGTGTATCAATCTACCGCGAAAACTTCTAATACTGTGTACGTAATACGAAATATGGAGACTCTCATGCTCTGTTTTCAAGGTCCTCCTGAGGTTTAGGCAACTTTGGAGACAAGGACTTTTAATCTAGAACAGAATTTAAACACGTCGCGTTCTCTCTGTTGTCTGTTGATACCCTGCTTCTGAGAATACGAAAATGCATTGTCATTCGGTCCAAGACCTACATGTTTGTATTGTTTATCTTTTGTTAATTAGTGGACTCGTTTACGAGGAATGTAGTCAGACCACTGTAACCAGCGAGATAGATCTCCGATATTTAAGTCTGAAGAAACTGCCACACACATCCTGTATCACACACAGATGCAAAATACTACGAAGACGAATCTGCGTCTGGGTGGTCCAGTTCCACGGCTCAGTCGCAAATAACTTGGTGTCTAAGTAGGATTTGAGGTTTTCAAGGCGATTTGTCCGAAGATGGCTGTCATATGGGTTGTCTCGTAGAAGTTTACCAATGTTTATAAGGTCTTGCTGCCTCCATCATCAGGGTGACGAGTGTAAGTTCAGTCTTAGCATCAGTAGCATCACTCATGCATCTCATAAATGTGATTCTCCAGAAGATATGCGTCTAATAGTGGATAATTACGTCAAACTAATTTGAAATTTTGTGATATCCGGTGTGTACTGAATTGGTATAGGCCTGCATATACATTGTTGGTTCCTTGTTGGTAAACCTCAGAAACTAGTGAATGTAAATTTAGTGTATTGGTCAACCCTTTAAAAACATTTCCATTTTGATTATATAACTGAACGTAACGAAATATCTGAATATATTGCAGATGATATTAGAGCCTCGTGTAACTGTCGAAATAATCCCTTGTTAACATGAAACCATAAACAGAGCAATTCACAACATTCATTCGCCAATTAATGGACATGTACACATTCGTTTTTTCTCCCTTCCACTGTACTCGATACAAAGCCCATAAAGAACAGTGTGGCTACTTATTCTGGCTCTCCGACCGCGTTCTGGCGAATGTAAATAAAGGGTTCCTCCTACCCCATCACTACAAATCGTGAACGACCCTACCCATATCCCGATCTGAAGTCAGTAGTAACCATCATTTAGGGTCAGCATGGGATAACACTCCCCTAAATTGTGTATTATAACAATTTAGAGTAACAGGCAGGGGCAAGGGTGTAGATAATAGTACAGTTGTCACCACTGTTCATACGTAACAAATGACATGAGGCAAGCGCTTTTGTCTTTTATAACAAAACTGCGTAGTGATATGTATTTCGCCTTCTGAATTATGTCACATACAGTGTAGCACATCTGACATGTATTTGGGGGCTCTATCTTACGAGTCTGTCATAAAATTTGTAATATTTAAGTTGTTATTCTAAATCAGTGTGCCATATGCCATTTTTAAACTTCAGTTTTGATTTTTCTTATATTTCTTTTATTTATGCTATTGCATAAAAGTAGATTACAATCGAACCACTTATTACCCGACAATAAAATTACACAATTCACATATTTCGGTCTATTATTTAACAAACAGAAACTCGTCTTCCAAGCTTTTATTAAAACCGAAGCAGGTTACATCGGAGGCCAGGATTCGTGCCCAGGTCAGTCTGTGTGGGATTTGAGTGGAAAAAGTGGAACCGGACAGATTTCCTCAGAGTTGGACGATGGCAGCAAGGACCTCTGAAACGTCGGTGAACTTCTACGAGACTACACGACGCTACAACCCAGAAGACAGCCATCTTCGGACGCACCGCCGTGAACACCTCCATTTCTCGGAGTTCTACCACAGCTGCTCCATATTTTGTCATATATCATGTGATTGGGGGGGGGGGGACAGTTAAAGAGACGGTTTCCATACTTTACAACAATAGCAATAATAAGTAAACATTTCTTTAAGTAAATAAATTTATTTCCAGGATTTGTCGTTTGGCTGGGAAAATACATTTGAATCTCAAATAATACATTAAATATCACCAAGGCTAATGAGATAGCCTTATGCAAAATGGAAAATGAATCTTGTTCTTTGTGTTAAATTTATCCGGCTCGGGACTCTGAACCCGTTAGCGAGACGAGCTTTGGAATCTATTGATAATTCAGGAAGTAGAAGCTCTAGATACACATTTTAGTTGCGGCTTTTGTAAATTATACCCTAAAGCTGGTCTACCCTGTAGGAGGAACTCATTGGCACACGTCCAAATTCGGTTAAGAAAGTTTCCAGTCTACAGAATAATAAAAAAGTGATAGTTACATCAGTTGAAAAATAATTAAACAACTCTCTTAATTAAATAACGAATCCCATTGTAACAATTGGTATGATTTTTATGTCGGCAAACCTACTTTATGATGACTTGTAGAAATTTGTTAATATATAGGACTAATCCATTCCAGCCCGCTTCACAAAAACTTCTATATCTCATTTTTATCCAATTTCCTTTTTACTCTCTCTCTCTCTCTTTAAAAAAATAACGAGCCGAGTAGATATGATCTTGATTTGCAGTGAACAATTTCGTGGAAGCATCGGATAGCAGGAGAGTGGGAGGGGGATACTACTAAAATACTTTACGAATTATCGGTTTACAAAAAATGAAACTGCTTTTTAGTTTAGATCTGAAACGATAAACAAATTGACTGTGCTCAGAGTTTCGTCTTAATTCCATCGACATAGGTGGTCCTTTCATTCTTAGCATTGCCTCATGTATCCATAAAAACAGAAGATTAAATTAAAAACAAAACAACAGCTTAATCGAGGGATGACTCTGGTGATTTCTTACGACTTATACAGCGCACTTCAGTAGCCTGTGTATTGTTTTCACCAATATTTAATATGGTGATTAAATCCATGACAATAACATGGTCACGATATGTGGTACACAAATTTTGGGTCGGAAAAACTTATTGAAGGAGATGACTTGGGTGACGTGAAGTTTTGGACATGATTAAACTGGCTCAGGATAGCGACAAATGGCAAGGTCTTGTAAACACTGTAAGGAACCTTTGGGCTCTGTAAAATGTGAGGAAATTCTTTAGCAGCTGAGCAACTGTTAGCTTCTCAAAAATGTCTCTGCTCCATGAAGCCAGAAACTGCCATCAGATTCTGTTTCCGAATTGCTGATTTGGGTAATGAATAATTAACATGTGATTAGTGAAGTGTTATAATAAATCGTTTTAAAATATAAGGTAATGATTGTGGATTGCGCCTGAATATTGCTAATGAAACAGGTATAGAAAATTCAGTCCATCACAGAAAAGTTACCAGTACAAGGTAAGTTTGTATTTAGGCACGAAGCTGTGAATTTATTCAGTGTCTTCAAAATAAAGCTTCAAACATACATAAGGACTCTGTGATAAGCTTCACGCTGCAACCGTATTCACCCTCCCGAGAAGTGTCTGGTGTCAATTAAAGGGGAGACTTGAATGACAGTAATGTTAAAAACGTCACCGCTGGGAATCAAACCCCGGTCATTCACAGTAGTCGGACTCTTTACTGCTACTGACACCTATAATTGAAAACATCATTCAATTAAAATTTTTGTAAACATTTCTCCCATGTGTGCTACATACCCTGCCGATCTCATACTTCATGATTTTGACTGATAACGTCATGAGTGGAAGAGATTAAAGAAGCAGTTTTTTCGGCTAAGACTCGAACAGAATACTTCCTAAATGCCTTTCCACTGTGAATCCTTTTAGATTGCTGCAATTTATCATGTCAAGTTTTCAAATCAGAAATTGGAAACATCTCAGTGTTATTCCGATGATAGGTAATGGTTCTTTGTTTATACAATAACAAAAATGATCTCAAAAGAACGTATTAAAATGTCTAAATATTTTTTATGCATGCAGTGGAATACCGCAGTAACCCCCCCCCCCCCCCCCTTCCACAAAAGTACGGTTTGAACCCCTAGGTTCGGAAATATGTCGCGATGTTCTCACCCAGACTCGATGCCAGAACCTCTTTAAAACACTGCACGCTGTTTGTTTCTGTTTTGTTTTTCATTTTACTGTCATCTCATACAAACATTGCTCATCCGTTCTTTCTATTGTCCTGTCTCGTTATGTGACTCATCCGCCTTTCCTGTCCTTTTATTGCCTGGTTTCTTCGTCTCCTTTTTTGCTCTCTCTGTCTCGTTCTGCTTTTGCTTATATTTCTCGTTCATGTCATCGTGTCTCAGACTCAACCAGCGTGCATTGTGCATGTAACTCCACGACACAGCGAAATATTTCCAAGCGAAAAATAAAAAAAAGGCATGAACTTATTTTATTATTACTGAAAGAATTAAATCAACTCATTTTCACATGTATTCTGTAAAGGAGTGGTTTTACAGATTTTCTTATACAAATGTGTTACGAGGTGTGGAAAGAATTAATCTGGTTCATGACAGGACGAGTGGCGGGCTCTTTTGAACTTCCGGCGTGGAATTACTTGACTAGAAATTATTTACACGTGAACAACATTGTCGGTTGTTGTTTTGTGGTTTGTACCAACGTGAAGACTTATAGTCGGTTATCAGGGAAAAGTGCCAACCAGAATACTACAATCTCCTCGCGTGAAACGTAATATTCTCCTACACTAACAAACATAAACAGTTAATTTTGTAGGACTTAAGGTTCTTGCGGCGGTGTATACTAAAATGGCAGTCTTCTGGGCTGTAGCGCTGTAGAAGTTTGCCGTTTTAAAGGTCCTTGCTGCCTTCATCATCAGAACCATGAGTCATCACAATCGCCCTGATGATGGAGGCAGTAAGGACATCTGTAACGTTAGTAACTTTCTACCAGATTATACGACGATACAACCCGGAAGATGGCCTACCTAGGTACAGTTGTCATCTAAATGCGAGTTTGAATGAAGGGATGGCAGAAGATTTATGATAAAATTCCAAGAATGGTTACTTAATAGAACAGTAAAATGTTAAGTATCAAGCGATGTTTGCATTCTCTGACCGGTCCCGTTTCCTCAAGGACCCTAGGACTTGTTTCTCTGCGCGAGTTTTCTTTTTTGTAGCTTTTATGCGAATTTTCTTGTCGAAGGAAAAGAACATCGAAATGATTCGATAGCAATAAATCGTCTCCAAGAAGTCCAGATGTTAGCGGCAGCTACACAGACCCCTGGTGTCCTAACTGGTCAACCGTTTGCTCACTTATACTGCCTAATCCTAAATGTATGTCCACTGTAGTGCAAAATTTACATAGCTAGATGAGCGTGTAGAATGAAATAAACATTAGTCTGGGAATAACTGAAATAACTCTTTAATAGATCGTTATAGAATGACTCTTGCAGTTTGCGTTTCCGTATGATGCGACACTGAGTAGAATTTTGATCGTATTTCACCCCATCGAAGACTGTTAAATTATTATAGTATTAAAAATAAGGGAACAAGTGTGAAAGAATTTAGTTTGAAAAGTATATTTAATAAGAGCAGAAGAAATTATTAAGAGTAATGGTTAACGTTGAAATATTAGCAATAATTTTGTATTTACCCAATTTTTCTCGTTTCCTAAAGAGTAGAGCAACCCCAGGTAGGTTCTTAGAAAACTCTTTATTGTATCAGTACATATGTATTCTGTTTTAATAGTTCCTTTACATTTAGACACATATTTTCCAGTTTTATGCCCTTTAAGACAGTTTTGAATTCAGCTCTTGCTTCATGTGCCGCGTCTCTCTGCAGTTGAATATTATAGGTCCTTGACCAATTTACCATGCACTGCACACATCAGTGCTTTTTCCTTCCTGATCCGACTTGTCTTGCATTGCAACTACAGAACTGAGGTTAGTTACACCACAACATCCAGATGGCGGTAGAAACGCAGTCTAGTTACGAATTGTACCAAATAATGCATAACAGTACCTTCAAAATCTTCAACAAATATACGTATTTTAACAGTACTTTTCTTTCTTCTGGGTTATTCATAAATACGTTAGTGGAATTTGGTTTGCTTGTTAATAATTTTATCTTTGATTGTTGTAATATTGCCCGTCTCCACTTCTTCTGCAGTATGTTTTTGTGTAGTGTCAGCCACAACTGTCTCCCCGAAATTACGTGACAAAAATATTTGTGTTATAAAAATTACACAACTGCAAATGAGTTAATTAGAATTAGTTGGGTCCACAAATATCAATTGAGAGTTTTATATGAAGTTTATTTTATAAAAATATGTGGTGACTGGCAGTATTGATGTGGGCTTTGAATTAAAAATAAATAAAATAATCACATGAACATTATTATTGCAGACAAGGAATAAACGTTTGAGTAGAACACAAATTATTAAAAGCAGCTACGTCTTGCTTTAACCCCCTGTAAAATGCTATTACCATTATTTATTCTCACTATTATTTTAAGATTGGAGATTGTAATATTAATTTGTTTAATAATATTAAGGTTATGAATTCGTTACAATGCTGTTTGTTTTCATATTGAATGAATGTCACAGAACAATAATTATAAAGTTTTGTTGACCTAAAAAAGCAAGCTTAACGATTTAATTATCGTACGGCATTAATTACTTCCAGATTATTACAGACTCATATTAAATCCATTTTCTTTCTCAAACTCCAATATATCTTCTGAAAGCCCATTATAACGTTTTAAGAAAATGTCTAGGATATTATTTCAGGTAATTTTAATATCTTATAATGACTTGTTTTGTGTCTGTAAAGACGGTGCACCCCGATGTTATATCTTGTGGGCAGTGCTTTTATATTGAGAAGGGTGCAGTTTGGATTCGGCAGTATGACAGTTCACATGCATAAACACACAGGTGTGGACCCATGTAAGGGAATTCTGATGTCCAAAATAAATCCACAGTCCGAACAAGGCGACATTGCGATGGGCATTAAGGTCAACCCTCCAGACAGCTGGCATTAGTCGTGTCCCGGTTCCAGTTACTGAGATGGATTGTCCGTCCGTATGAAAAAGGAGGAATTTGAGACGAAGACCACTGGCCCATAAGAATACGTTGTGCAGACGTAGGATTCTGTACAGTATGATAGACTTCTTTGAACGATGAATACCCCAGAACGTTTATAAGACTGTTTGCAGTTAAAATTTCCATGCAGCAGGCTTGATGAGAAAGTTAAAGTAGACAGATCAAACGGTTAAGAAATTCTACGCGTTTTATGAAACCCGAAATACAATACCCAGGATCAAAATGTGCGTTTCGTCTACGTAACTATCTTGCGGGTAGAAGTAAAACAAACCCAGAATCAAAATATATTACCGACGGCGGGTTACAAGGTACTGGAATTAAGTTATTCACACGGGCAGTGTTATCTTGTGTTCTGTGTTCACAGCTCGTCTGGTGCCAACTCGGCTACATATATTGTGTATCTGATCATAAGGCTTGTTCACACACAGCCAGTAATTTAGTCGAGTAGCGATTAGTTTAGTTACCATGTGCGGACATTAAAATTTAGTCGAGTAGTTTAGTGAAACGATTTAGACGAGTATATTCATTTCATTGTATTTTTTTGATCGAGTAGGCTTCCCCCACCCCTATACAACTGAGCTCGGGACATGTCTGAACACTTTGTTTAGTCTAGTTCATTAGTAGCCAAAATGACGCGCTGGAATGAAGACATGACAATTCGCTTTATTACTGAATATTTAAATCATGAATCGCTGTGGAATGTGAAAAGTTAACTGTATAAAAACAGACAAGCAAAACAAGCTGCGTACCTGAGTTTGGAGAAAACTATGAATATACCTGGATTTACAGAAAAGGAGATAAAGTTGAAAATCAAGAACATGAGGTCAACCTATTCGCAGGAATTAAAGAAAATTAAAGATTCCAAGAAATCTGGAGCTGGGGTTGATGCAGTTTATGTTCCAACAGTAAAATGGTCCCACTTATTGGATGAGTCATTAAGAAATGAAATTTCTTCTTCAATTTCCTCTAATAAAAAATTGGCAAGGTTTCTGATACCATTACTTATAACTGCACGGTGTCGTCTGTCCATCTTGCGTGAATTCGAACGCTCAACTGTACTAGTCCGGACACATTAAAAGCGACTAAACCATTTTAGTGTTAGTTACTACTCGCTACTCGACTAAATTACTGGCTGTGTGTGAACAAGCCTTTAGGTATATGGCTGTCGGAGCGTGAGGCCTTCTACTCCACTCGGTATTGTATCGAAGCTTTGAGTGGCTCAGCGTGCTACAGTAACGTCTGAGAATGCATTACATACCCAACATTCGTTTTTTTTTAGCTCGGAAGGTAGCAGTCAACTGTTCTCAAATCCAGTCTGACCTTCAGAGTAAAGCAGAATACTCAATATAATAGGTAGACGCCCTCGTCGTGGGAATATTTCTCTGGTATTTTGAGTGTTGGATCTTTTAGGCCAAAAGTGGTTTTGCAGGTATCGTTTATCGTATTTCTTTTGGAGTCTGAGTGCTAACAGGACCTTTAATTGCGGATTACGTAAGACTTAGTGGATTGCCATGTAAGCTGGAAGCGTTCGGCTGGTGACGAATGACTTCATGTCGTTTCTTTTACAAGACACACACATACAAAAACAAATGGTTTGCCGTCATTGAGATAAGCCCTTAAGAACCCAAGTCAAGCTGCAGAGGATTTACTGCTAGGCCGTCGGGAGGAAATGGTTTGTTCGGAGCGCAACTGGTCGGGAGGGCCCATTTTCTTATCACGCTATTCAACAGATGGGCTGAGAAGGAACTTCATTCTACTGATGCAGACATGTACCTGTTACTAATTCGTCCTCTCCTTAGCAGCCATTAGTTTTACGTTCAAAGCCGTGCGCGTGGTGACAATGGCCATATACCTTCCATTTCTCTAAGTGACGAAGATAATCTTGAGGATTGCGTGCCATCTCATCGGCTGTGGTGCGCGTTTCCTATATTAACTATAACTCCTTTAAACAGTTCTTCTTGAAAAGCTAATAGTTACTCATCTGCTTATGAAATTCCTCGCTGTATATGGAACGTGAGTGTTAAATACTGTGTTTACAGGGGCCCGCCACCAATCCCTATACTTAGCTGGTTTAATCCAGTCTACACTTTTACGTTGTACTTATTTTAAAATGTATTTTAATATCAATTGACATGTGTGATTTGTCTCTCAAGTGACCACTTTTCTTCGGGTTTTATCTTTAGTAACTTTTTCAGCTTCAAAGGGTCAGTGATAGAGATTTTGGTAACGCTGCCTCGTAACGAAGAATGTGTTCTCTGATGGCATAATGCTGTTATGGGTTCCCTAAGTGAGGTGCATAGATTAGATACGTTGAGGAAAAGTGACAGAGAAAATAATTTAACCTAAGAGAAAAATAAAAATAGACTGGAAAATAATTGCGTAAGAAAACGTTTCACAATTTGTTTCCTTCAGTGAGTTTATTGTTAGTATGATAAAAATGAAAAAGGTTAAAATTGGTTATATGAGAAATACACACAAAATTGCGATTGGAATACGTGAAAGTACAGGCACATTTTGGAGACTAAGCGTAGGGTATAGTATCATATTAAAATGTATCTTAAGTAAATGTATTAAATTGTTTTTATATTGTCCAGTGACAGTTCATGTAGAAGCGCTAATTAATTTTCGGATTTAATAGAAGCGGGGTTTTTTGCCACTCGAAGCACTGTCAGTTCTTCAACATCTTCTCTTCGTGAACTTATAGTTATGTAAAGAGCACTGTTATTGCCAGCACTAGAATTTGTTAGTGACGCACTAAGAACTTTGAGCGTCTTCACTTGGTTATAATATGTCTAAAACTCATTTTATTCTTGTATTGAAGTGATATATGAGTGTTAGACCATTTCTCGTTACTCTGTTTCTAAGACTTGATTAAGATTCTTTCTTTCAAAATACGAAATCTACTATAATATCACTTTAGAGAATTTGAAGATATTTTTTTCTGTAGCAGATCTTAACGTCTGGGATATTTGTTAATTGATACAAGCAATAAATCCACGATGATAGAGGTAGTTACTCTGTTTCTGAGGTCTAAAAGCGAAATTATCAATTATTGAGTAACATATGAATTTATCACGGCGGCGAGGTATAAGATGGATGTCTTCCGGGCTACAGCGCCGTGTAGTGTTATAGAAGTTAACTACGGTACAATCCAACAGGCAGACATCTTTTTTCCTCAATATAAGAGTTTAGTACGATATTTTTACTGTAGGGAATTGTAAGTTATTTTTTGATGGTGTGCCTTTAGGTCTACAGCTGGCATTTCCCATATTTAATATCTGCAATAAATCTAGGCCGATATAACGTTGAATTTTGTAATACCTGCGAATAGCACGTTGTCTTCCTCCCTCATCCTGTATGAATTTCAGTGTATCCAGTAATGTAGTTCGGAAACAGTGGACGCTTTGTAATGGGAATATTATGCAAAGTGCTAGCTGTGTTGAAACGGAATTTATGGAAGAATATAAAATGCCATGTTATTTCTATATGTTGCAAGGGTGGCTAAGTACTGGGGATACTTAGAGGGAACGAGAATTTCTATGTGTAGAGAGAATAGTGATAAATGAAAATAAGATTTTATAATATGAACAAACAAAATGAGGTGGGAGACGAACTGGTCGTGCAAAACAGCTGAGAGAAAGGGGAAATTATGAATTGAAGGTAATGCATTAAAACCCATCGCAACAAAGAGACAAAAGTGCGCGTCTATGTAGTAAGCTTAACATATTTTTTTTCAATTTTTGTTATTCTAGTCTTAAATAATATTTGTGCAGACTTCATCTAGTGATGAGGTTTCTAAGTGCGTGGAACTACACCATATGTCTGCATATAATGGTGCTTAATTAAGCACAAGAGACTTTATCTTTACTTTATTAATTAAGTAATGGCCATCAAATTCACAAATGTTCATTCGATAGCAATTAGAGTGTATTTCGTGAAACGTGAAATTATAAAACGAGGTCAGTGTACGGATGTAAAATCAGTCCGTAATGAAGAGTACACACAAATGAGACAACTCTAGTTTCTCAAAATAAGATATTTAATTATGTTAATTGCACGGTTTTAACTTATCTCTCTGATACAGGTTTGGAATAAAATGTGTTTACTTTCGTCATAATTAATTGCCCGTAGTATTTGAAACACAAAGTCCATTTAAAGAATTTCTGTCTTTCGTATGATTCTCACTGTAAACAGCGATCATTTCCTTAAACAGCATTAATCATTTGATATTTTTAATGGTAAAGTGTTGAGTTTTCTTTGCGATGGAAACTGAATTCTTATTTTTTTATACGAGCTTCAGTGGGTTAAAGACATGGGATATATTGACCAGAATTTTGCGTCATATTATTAACACAGGCCTAAATAAATTATTATTGTGTTTAGTAAACAAACATATAAAGTAAAGTAAAGTAAAGTTTGTCCCGCTATACGCCATGTAGGCGTTTGGGGTGAGTGGAGGTATAGCTCCTCTCTTCCTTGATCACGGCACTAGAGGGGGGTGAGTGGTCAGCATCACGCCCCGGCCGGCTTTACCCCCGGGAAAGGACCCCGGTACCCATTGTAGAGGAGGCTGGGTGGGCCCCAGAGCCGGTCTGGACGCAGAGGCTAGAGGAAAAATCCTCTGCCCCCGTCGGGGATCGAACCCCAGTCGTCCAGCCCGTAGCTAGTCACTATACTGACTGAGCTATCCCGGCTCATTTTACAGAGTAGTGGTCATACACACGGGCTTTGGTAAGGATTTTTTATTTACATCATAGAAAATAATAAAACTGCCATGGTGCAGACGTTTGTACTAACCCAAGTTGCCTCGCGTTGCATCCACACATGGTTCGCCTTGATTCGTACAATGCAGATTATTTACAGTTTCTTTATCAAACAATGCCTTGTCAATTTGTACCTAATAAAGAATCAAAAACGGTTGAAACCGGACAATGCTGCATGTTTTCACTGGCGGTTCTCTGTATGCAGATAAATGTGGGTGTTAACTTTGACAAAAATTCCAACCGGGACCTTGGTCTAGGCTGCAGCCTGTAGCGAACACTATGTTTTCAAGGCTGTTATTCAAGTGGTCTCGGGTTAGATTCCTAATAATAAATATGGGAGTAGATTTTGCTCCAAGAAAGACATTGGACGATGAAGAACCTGTGTAGCGAAGAAAACAATGCGTCTCCATTACAAAGTTAATTGGTTAATGATGTTTGCCTAAATAATAGCTGTTTTTTTCTAAGAATTTTACGGAATTCATGGACACACACTGTGGAAAAATGCAGTTACTAAATCAGAAGGGCGTATTAACAAAATAACTGAATATGGCTATCTTTTGGATAAACTTCTACCAGACTACACGGCGCATCAAACCAGAAGACAGCCGTGAAAACCTCAAATCCTACTAAAAATTACTGATTTACTGTACACTAAATTCTTATTTCCACTTGGCTACGCCCTTCTGGCATGACGTGCCACTATTTTATGTTGTGTCTCCGAGTATCCAAATATGTTGATACGACCTTCTGGCATTTGTCCTCGATGTAGGTACCGCTGTGTTTTCAAATGCTAATTCAAAGGTCATGTATGGAAGTCGATAGAATAGTTTTGGATTCTGCTCAGGACATTTGGCCAAGAAGCTACCAACCGTCTCATGCCAGATATGACGTGAAGTTTACACAGAGTGGAATAGAAGTTCGTTTTGTGTTTAACGAACACGGTCTGATACTTCATGTACTTCCTTTTAAGGCATTTAGTTTATTGCCTTTTAACGTTTCTGAACTGCGAATCCAACTGACAGTGGAATGCGGCATGTCAGGATTTCCAGCTGGTTGTGCGATGTCCTTGCTGTACTCTGCCGCAAATCTCTCTCACATTCATTGTCTTTCTTTTAATCTGTTTCTTTGTTAGAACTCTCTCCCGCCTAGTCCACCTTTTCGGGTCTCTACTGAGTTATTTCGTTTCTTTTATTATTATTTTCACATACATTCAGAGGTGATTAAAATTGGGATTCTTTTATTTTTATTTTGACTTCGTTCTTAAGAGTCACGTGCGTTCTCTTTCTTACCAACGGAGAGCGATCTCCTGTTCCGTCTGCTTATTTTCCATAATTGTTTATTATAGACATAATTTAAATACCACAGCAGGATTCTATAATATGGACTTCTAGCCATTTATGTATTTTAAACTGTTATAAAGGCTTTGGTAGAAGGTGGGAAATGCATACAAAATTTTAGTTGCACGCTGCGAAAGGACTATATCACTTTTATGTCTTAGAATTAGGTAGGATAATATTAAAATGGTGTGAGGGCGTGAATTGGATTTATCTGAATCGTCAGAGTTGTGTGCTATTATAAACGCAGTAAAGAATCTCTGGTGAATTCCTCTAACCAATTGAGCGACCCATGGAGACTCAAATCCGTGGAGATGGTTAAAATTACTACATGAACGGATATATTATAAAGTTGAGTTCAAGATGTTCCATTTAAAACACAGCCCATACTTTAGAAGTATTTGTAACGTTTCGTCACATCATTATAAGGCAAACGATATGCATTTTTGTGTTTATGCGACGTTGAGCAGCCTGTCTGTTGCCATTTTCGTCCCACGTCGGACATTTTTCATGTCGCAAAACGCTGTCTTCCGAAATGTTGTTTCCAGTCGGTGTGATGTCATGTTTGGCACTTCCTTGGTAAACGTTGCGTGAACAGTAGCAGACGATTTCTATGCGAAGTAATGTTCAAGAATGAAGACGCTTTCTGCTGAGATTTTGCGCATTTGGCGTGAGCAGCGGCCTAGTAACAAGATGACCTTTACTCGCGTGTCGTGGGGGATACTGGAAGAGTCTATTACAGGGGTGGACCCGTTTCTGATTTTATCCTTGTGCTGTAATACGCTGTTATATGGAACTCCGTGTATTATTATCCGTTTTATACATGACATCAGTAATTTTCAGCTTAATTATGTACAAAGAGAACGAATTTGCTAGTAAAATATTCTGATAGCCTAAACGAAGAAAGAGAATTGTGGAATTCGTTGTACAATTAGCAGGGAATTGTTTCATGGCGTCCTGATTTATCCTGTTTAAATAGGCTAAGCTTAATGAACGTGCATGAATCCTGTGAAGTGAACATATGGCAATCTGTGACAGCGAAACCTCGCTTTATCCTGCCTACAGCCAACCACAAGCGATTAAACTCGACCAGTAATAAAACTAAAAGAGAAATACTGTTTTATCTCTGCTTTCAAAGGACGGAGCTTAAATGAAGATTTTAATTAATAATTTGCCACCGGAAGGAGAAGACAGAGACCTGAATTCGTCTTTCGATGAACTGTAGGTTCATCTCTGACATCAGGATAAACTTTTCAACTCACAGAAATATTTTTATTTCCCTCTAGTATAAATATCCGAAACTCAGACAATAATCAGTAACATTGAGAAGGTACATTTGGCAAACGGAGGTATGAGACTTGTTGCCTAATAACAAGGAGTAACAAAGAGTGGTCATAGCAAATTAAAACTTCGTCATTGTCATTAAGAGAAGGGCACAGATAGAGGTTGTCTGAAAACACTTGTACCTCAGACGAATGAAATAACAGGAATATGGAGGAAACTTCACACTGACGAGCTCCATAATTTGTAATTTTCACAATATATTTTTATGGTGATCAAATCGGGGAGGAGATGTACTGGGCACGTAGCATGCATGAAAGAGACGAGAAACACGTGTAAAGTTCTGAGGAGAAGACCATTTTGAAGACGTAGAAGTAGATGGGAAGATAATATTAAAGTAGAACTAAACAGAAGATGGGTGATAGAGTGTGGGCGTTTCTGCTGACTGAGGATTTGTTTCAGTAGTTTCCTTGAAGATATGGCAACACATTTTTCTGTAAGATTTGAGGTTTTCACATTATGAGTCTGACGATGGTTGCCTTCTGAGTTGTTTCGCCGTGTAATCTGGTGGAAATTTACCGACTTTTCAGATTTCCTTGCTGCCTTCATCATCAGTGAGATTATGACATGTTTTTCTATAATGGACAGGGAATTTAACTGACTTAGCGACTGTTAGATTTTCAAGTTCGACCGTGTTCCACTGGGTTAATCGCAATTATATTTGATATAATAGCGGTCAGAACGCTGGGATTCTAATCCTGGGGTCTCGGGTTCGATTCCCGGCGGTGCCCGAATTTATAACTTGTGTTGGGCAAGGCCGTGGTCTAGGCAACACGGAGTTTTCCTCCGGGGGCTTTCCCGGTTTCTCCGTGGCATCCCAACAATTACTCCATTCACACACACAGAAGAAGCCAATGGCAAATCACTTCTGGATCATCTGCCAAGAACGTATATGAACAGGTCCCAGTCCGAGAAAAGGATAGAAGGATCCTGTTCATATGGACCTGTCGTCAGACAGAACACCAAATAAATAATAAAATATGTTAAATCTGTATAAACAAGATAATGTTATTAAATTATCTCCACCTTGATGCTACAAGATAAAAACCAGTGGCAAATTCCTGGCTTTTCGTGACTATGGTTCTGAATTTTGCTACCGTTTCCAGGTATTTTAATTTTTCCAAGACTTACAGAACAGATCTTAATAGAACTACTTCAACTTGGCATATCCTTACTGTTCTTTGTTTACTTGAGGCAGGATACTGCATAACCATTGTTCGCTGCCCACCCCTGTGTTATGATATTCTGTGAAGGGGTTCTCATGAATTCGTCTCGCATCACCCCCTACCTCAATTTCTGTTTATATGGTAATGTTTCATGAATTCCATACAAACGTTGGGGTCTGTGTAGAAACGCCAACATAATGGTGTTTTGATCCGTAGCGCCACTGTGGCTTGTAGTTTAGTGCCATTAGCTATAATATTCGGGGAATGGCAACAGAAAACAAATCCTAACCGACTGGTTCGCTATAATCCAGATATAGATCAAAAAGGAATCGGGAAGTGTCTGCCGGTCTAGGCTATGTCGTGGTCGACTCTTTTCGGGGAGTAAAGCGGCCGGCTCTTCAAGCTGACTACACCACCATCTGCTACGGACGTAACAATGCGTGAGGCTGTAGTTCCACATTCCCCACTCATTTGCATGGCGTGATACTTGCATTGTCCCTTACTGCCATGCTTCAAGGTCACGAAAGGACCTGCTAGTCCTTGTTACTCATTAGTATCTTAGTGGTAGTTGTCGACTATATACAGCTGTTCCCCGCTCTGAAGTCCCCAAACGCCCACTTCTGTCATTGTTGCAGATGCTCTGGTTAAAAGCAACTTCCCTCTTGCAATATCCTGCAGTGAAATTACGAGTTCTCCAGTCATTAATTTGTCCTTTATTTGTTTGTGGTTTAACGACACTGTGGAAAAATCAGATTATAGCATTGAATGGCATGGTAATTCGTGAGTTATAAATTGGAAAGGATTTGGAAGGAAGCGGTCGTGGGAGACTGAGGAAGTCCACTGAAATCCTTCGATAGAGTAAGGTAAGGTTTCTAAACGTAGACCTATGACAGTAATACAATGATTTAGTTCCAGTACTTAGAATAGGAGTATTAAGACATCTTTAGTTACCAGTATGGCAATTGTGATGGGGTTTTTTGACGTAAATACGTCTATAAGAAAGGGTCAATAGGCAAAAAAAATGGAACGAAAAAGGGGAACGAAAAAAGGGAACGAAAAAGTGTAACAATTGTTACCTAGGAAACGTCGTCTGTTTACTCGGCATTATTGTTACCTAGGAAACGTCATCTGTTTACTCAGCATTGTTGTTACCTAGGAAACGTTACATTACATTAAAATACATTAATTTACATTACATTCATCTACCACAGACCCATCTTAAGCGTAACTAATTCAAGTTAAGCATTCAAGCATTTTTGTTACCTAGGAAACGTCATCTGTTTAATCGGCATTGTTGTTACCTATAAAACATTACCTTACATTACATTACACTTCATTACATTACTTTACATTACATTACCTTACATTACATTACATTGCATTACATTACATTACCTTACCTTACCTTACCTTACCTTACCTTACCTTACCTTACCTTACCTTACCTTACCTTACATTACATTTCATTACTTTACATTACATTCAGCTACCACAGACCCATCTTAAGCATAACTAATTCAAGTTAAATAAGCAAAGTCTTAATCAAACTTTACTCAATTGTAAAGCGTGTATAAAGGAAATATTTAGAATAAAGCCAATATAAACTTCCTTTCCGTATAGACGTATTTACGTCAAATTCTCCGGAACCGTGGTTCCACTGACAACTTTTTGTGAAGATGGGCTTCTGTTATGTCATGCTGTCGTGTATGTGGTTGCCAAAGCTTCGAAGGAAAGTATTGTGTCCATCTTCAGGGCAGAATTGAATTTGGGTGAAAATCCTTGACTTTCGATCCTGTACGTTTCTCTGAAAGACCGTATGGCTTGACAACCGAGAACATGGCGTTCCTTATTTTCGCCGCCTTGTGAATATAAAATGTCACACAGTTTTTTCTTCATCTTAGTCACTTTCAGGTAAAAACGGAAGTAGCAAATAGGTCACACTCGATTACTTCCGTATCGTGTAAGATTTGAGGTTTTCGCGGTGGCGATAATAAAGATGGTTGTCATCTGGACCGTTGCGCCGAAGTTGTGCCGACGTTTCAGAGGTGCTTGCTGCCTGTATCATCATCGCCCTGATCATGGAGGCAGTAATCATGTATGAAACGTGGGCTAACTTCTACCATACTACACACCCCAACAACTCAGCAGACATCCATCTTTATACATCGCTCCAAATTCTTCATTCTTGTTCTTAGGTTTGTGTAGTTCAGAAAGCGACGTTAAGCACTTATGTTAAGTATGATACCTTGAAAACCGCTAGAGAAATGGTAAGGTTACAGATAACCAGTCTTATTGGTCACAGTTAAGTTAAAATGGATTGAGTGTCACCACGAAATGTTTATCGGGTTCTGATCAGAATCGTTGAGGGGATGGTCTCTCCCTGTTAGGGCGAGTCGGCTTTCAGTGGGTCTGCATCACAAGTTCGTTTCCAGCGTTCCTTACCCCCGTCCACAATTCCTTAGTTCTCACAGTCATCCTCTTAATTTCCGCATCTCTATTCATTACATTCAAAGCAATTATCTTTCCCACTTCATTCTCGTACTTCTATCTCTTTGTAGAACTTCGTGACATTATTTTTCACTCTCATCACTTTTCGGTTCTTATCTATTTCCGAATTTCTAAACGACTTCCTTTTGTGTATCATAAGGCTCTTTCTCAAGACTTTGCTATATAGCAAGCTGGTACTTGACTGTTTATACAAGAGAGCTTAAGAATTTGTCCTGCTCTGTTCAGTGCTTCTCGCACACTGAAATCGCCACATATTAAAACGAATGCGATTAGATATTTAAGGTTTGTTTTCTTCCGCAGGGTTTAATTATGCAGGAACTTCTGATATTTCTTTGTACAATTTTACTGTTCGAGATGGTAGTGGCATGACGACACAAACATTATGTATATGAAAAACAGTATTATTAATATTAAGTAATAATAATACACAGTAGATCACTTTTCATTATATGTTTTCCTCCATCAGCTTGTTATTTCTCTCTTTTCTGAGACATAATTTATATCCTTTCGTGAAGATAAAAGAGTGAAAGGTGTAGCTCTCTGTAACATTGACAGAACTACATACTTCTTAGCGTTAAGTTCACTTCATAGGGAATGAATTTGATAAGTAAATGGTCCACTAATAACAAGGTATAGTAACCGGCACAAATTTAATGCTTGACTGTCTTTCGATCTGTCGGTCAAGCATGTACTATCCAAACTGAAAATATCGTGCCTGTCCACAGACACCAGCGTCCAATTATATTGCTTTAATTTTTTACAAATCCATTGATTTCTTTCATAAGAAATTTCAAGAATTAAAAACGTACGAGACTGTTGCCTATATGACTATTGTGTCTGCAAATCGGGACCCCAAGTTTTTCCTTGCAAGTCTCATAATTACAGTCGTGGACTGTACAGACAAAGGTGAACAATGTTTGCAAACAATGCTGATGGAATATTGTTTGCGAACAATGTTTCTGAACGGTGTTTGTGAACAATGTTGACTAACATTCGATGTCTGGACCGGAACTTGATTTCAGAAACATTTAGTCTTTCAAAAATTTATTTGTCAAACACTTGTTTGATTTTATAATCGTTTGACATGACATTGATTAAACATTCACATATCTCATATTGCTCTGTTAAATTTTATATGTATTTGAATCTCTCGACATCCATGCTTAAATGAAGACATAAATAGGATATGAAATTAAAATAATAATAAAATAATTACGCGTATGTTTCGAGGCTTAATACTAAAATCTGCGGTAAATAAAGCATTTAACAAGGTATTAATGTATAAATTTACTTATTAGTTCATATCGAAATTATTTTAAATGTTTATTTTTTTGTTTATTAACAATAAAACACGCACGTGGTAAGTAGACGAACGCTGTTCTCTATGAACTTTGCCGCTGTGATACAAAACATCAAATGTTCGCACGAATAGTATTCTCCAACCAGCAAATGGTTTAGAAATTTTCGTCTCATGTGGCGAACATTATTCGCCATAGTCTACACCCAGTTTTAAACACAAAACTTCAGTTTCGTAATTGTTCCGGTAGGAAGAGTCAAGTTAAGAGTGACTGGTATAAAGCTGTTGCATTGAAGCTAAATCCGCGGTTTGAAAGATGTGTGACATGGTTTTGTACTTAACGGTTCCAGGAAAGCAGGCTCGTAGTCTGTTAAGACGTCTCAGAACCTGTCCTGTCTAGAAGAGACGACGGTTAGGGCAGAAACAGCAGGTGAATGAGCTGACTGTTGAAGACAAGTCTGCTCCAGTATTTCCCGCAAAAAGAAAGGAAAACATTTCATACCAACACTTTGTAAGTTCCGACTTTGCGTATCTCTATACTCTTCATGTTTGTTAAGTACAAATGTAAATCGATTTCTGTAAAGTTCACATTTTAGTCATCACGCGAACCAACTCCATGATCAGGGACAAAATATATAAGCTGATAGTCGTTTAGGTAGTCAGTAAATCCACGATGTGATATTTGAGGATTTACAAGGCGATGACGTCATCTGGGTTCTGGCGCCGTGTAGACTCGTAGGTAGACGCCATTGTTTCGGAAGAACATACTGTCTCTATCTTCAGTCTAAAAATCCACAGTCTGTTATGGAATTCGAAGATTCATCATCGTTTGCACAAAAGCCCGCCATTCGACCCCATCATAAGCCAGTTGAATACAATTTTCAAACAAAAGTTGGTATATTAGTGAGATAACTGTTTTATATCATGCACTAAACTCTATACGTCGAACCTTTCTTGTAACAAATCCATATGTTATATTTTAGTTTTATTTACATAATAATGTTTGAATACAAACGAAAAATGTGGTCGCCTAACGAATTTCCAGTACCAAATTCATCCAAACTTCTCAGTAGTTTCGGAGACAATAAATGTGGACAGAGACAGTCGGCATCTTAATTATGAGCTCGTTTGGTGAACTTTGGGCAAAAATGTAACGTAACAAGCGTGGAAATTCAGGTCCGTACCTCATAGAAAACATCACGTTACCATTACAATGATGAACTGGTTAATGCTGTTGAAGGAAAGAATCGATGTTTACACCGAGTGTCATACGAAACACATAAATATAAAATGCAGAGTTATTGATTGCTGAAGCAGGTTATGGAGGATTAGTAGGTAAAAAGTACAAATTACGAACCTCATCTTGACATATGTATCTCCACCCTCGTCTCACTTGCGCCCTCATATGTTCAGATATTTTCCTCAGTAACCTGTTTTCAGACACCTTCAATATGTATTGTCCTCATGGGCATAGATTCCAGGTCTTTTTTATTATGACTTTTGTAACTTCTTAATTTAGTGGTAAGAGTTATCTGTGAATGCTGTCAACTTTTATTTCTATGTAATTCTGATATTTTACTGTCCTTCCCAAATATTATTTTAATGTCACAGTATTTATAATCACTCCTCAGAAGTGAAATAAGTATTGTTGGTGAAAGATTGCTGTATGTTATACAGACACCAAATTAAATTAATTTTTTGTAATTTATAAATTTTATCTCTGTGAATTTATAATGTGCTTATACCTGTTCTTTGCAAGAATACGGATGGGTAATCCTATTAGAAGCATACGAGGTGCGATCCAAAGGTTTCCAGACTGCGCGTATAAAAACCCGTACACTTATCTCAGGTATTAAATTTATCCATCACCCTCGAAGTAGTTCCCCTGGGAGTGAACACAACGATCCCAGCGCCGCTGCCAAGCCTGGAAGCATCCCTGGAAATCTTTCTTTGTCAGCCTGTCAAGCACCATCTGCGATTCTGCCTGAATCTCTTCTATCGTCTCAAATCTCCTTCCCTTTAGCTGAATTTTCATCTACGGGAAGAGGAAGAAGTCACACGGCGAATAAGGAGGGTGCGGGATGACGGCCATGGTGTTTGAGGCCAAAAACTGGCGAACTTTGAGGGCGGTGTGCGCTGGCGCGTTGTCATGATGCGTCGCATGTGGAGTTCTTCCTTTAGAATCAGCTGACAGGTCCCATAGCCTATCCCAACAATGTCGCACAAGTCGTTGATGGTACGACGTCGATCTTCGTGAATGGCCTGCCGAATCTTCGTAACATTTTCGGGCGTTGTGCTCGAAGATGGTCGTTCAGAACGCTCGTCATCATCGACAGAGGTTCGGCCATTTTTAAAACGTGAATGCCACACAAAAGTTTTTGCACGACCCATTGCGGACTCCCCAAATGCTTGCTTTAGCATTTCATAGGTTTCCGTAGCCGTTTTGGCGAGTCTTTGGCAAAATTTGATGCACACGCCATTCCGAAATCGCAGGAGGGTCGGTGTAATGCACTACCAAAACGCCCGTAACTAAGAAACAAATGCTAATTCGATGATGCCGGCTGGCACACTGATTCACTATGAATGTAGGCCTCACCTCCTAGCGGCAGAAGCTCGTACTACATCCGGTTCGCCCTTTATTGACACAGTCTTGAAACTTTCCGATCGCACCTCGTATTCCATAGAACTTTACGTTAATTTATAGTGCAAAATGAAACAACGTTTCTTCTCTTGGACTAGGCAGACATACAAACTCTCGCATCATTTCCGTTCTAGAGTAATGTTCACATTCGAAAATAAATGTTTCGGCGCGTGGAAGCTCTTCGTCTCATCTTTTTTGCCTTCCTCTAAAGCATTCAATTTCCAGCGGTTATGCTATTTCGTTAGCTGCAAAGTGCTTTTACTTGAGGCTTTTCTTTTATTGTTTCTTTTGCATCTTCTTCTTCTTCTTACTTTACTTCGTTCGTATAAATGTGTGTGAAAATGTAACACTGCTTCCACTTGTTATTTTTCTTATTTCCTTTCTTTGAGTTAAGAATTCGATAGGTTCTTTTGATGTTTTCTGAAACGTAAAAGCTTAAAAGTGTTAGTATAGTATAAGTGAGCTTTTTGATTGGGGGGAGACTCAGTTTTTCTATTCTAGTCCAGAAAGGGAGACAAAATAAATGCTCTGAAGAAAACGTGGGGAACTATGAAGAAGTTTCCAGCTGGTCCGAGGTACAATCCATCCAAAACATATCAATTAATTGTTATCTTCAACCAATCAAACGAATTGTTTTGACCTGTCTCTAGAGAACGTATCAGCTTATAGATCATAAGCGAAGAAAACCTTGACTACCGATGAAGATGGCTGTCTTCTGGGTTGTAGCGCCGTGAAGTCTTCTAGAAATTTGCCAACGCTTCAGAGGACCTTGCTGCTTCTATTATTAGGGCGATGCAACAAATACCTCTGCATCATCAAGGGATGTAACAAGGACCTCTGAAACGTCGGTAAACTTCTGCCTCAAATCGTATTTGACCGTTCATGTTTAAAGCATCTTGGCGATATTTCGTGTCTGTTTATTCTGCATGAAGTAGCAAGCATATACCAGTACACGGCGGTTCTAACATCATGGAGCATAATCCGTCTTGGAAAGCTGACAGTCGCTCTGCTAGCCAAGTACAACACGGAAACGGAACTTTTAGACGTAAATTTTGTGTTGGATTTGCAAGTGAATTTTGTTAGGTCGGAGAGTTTAAGCTTGTAAGATTTCAGGTTTTTACAGCGGTGAGTCTGAAGATTGCTGTCTTCTGGGTTGTTGAGCCGTGTAGTCTGGTAGATGTTTACCGACGTTCTAGAGGTCCTTGCTGCCTCCATCATCGCCCTGAAGATGGAGGCAGTTTGACCTCTGAAACGTTGGTGGACATCTACCAGACTACATGTCACAACAACCCAGAAGACAGCAATCTTCATGCTTGTAGTGTCTTTGAGGCAATCTATGATAGTAGTTTAAAATTGAATCGTAATTTTAACAACATTGAAGGTAAGCGAACGTGGTTCGGGAGACGGAAATTGTCGTGGTAGCAGCAGCGGATTTTTAGGTGGCGCTGTAAACTGCGAAATATGAAATAATTTCTCTAAATACCTAAGGGTGATGTTATTTTAGGTTCACACTTGACGAATATGAAGACGGATGTCTTCTGGGTTATATTGCACACTTATCATCCTGCAATTCTTCTGAAACGTCGCCAAGAATCTCAAAAGATTGTCATCTTTATCGTAACTCCTGTTAGTAACTCGGAGGTCCATGTTTCGTGTCCCAAACAGGGTCATCTGTTTATTTATAACTTTCGTAGTTTTCTGTGATTTAAGCTTCTTTTTGAGTACAGGCAACTCTCGATTTACGAATGAGTTCCGTTCCAAGACGTTGTTCGATATACTTTTTGTTCGTTATGTTTATCTTGCATTTCTGAGCTTTTACGATACGTATCGTACAGCCATTTTAAAGTATTAAAACCATGTACTAAACATCGCATGGAAGTGATGGTCCTATTATATTATAATAGGAGGAATCACCGATTTCTTTCCCACGAGAAAACATTCTACGCGGCGTGGTAAGTAAACCAACGTCTTTTTACTGGCTAGATTAGTTTTATTAACCAAGTACAGTTCAGTATAATTATCATATAATAATTTTCTGATAATTATTGTAATAAATAAATTTTTTAAAAGTTTATTTTTTTAAATCTTACAATTATGTTCACTATATGTTTGACACTTCGTTTTTTAAGTAACTCTATCTATTGGCGACTTTAAGAAATTTTGAATGAATTGTGACGTTCGTTATAGCGAATGTTCGTAAATCGAACGTTCGTAAAGCGAGAGTTTCCTGTGTATTAAATTTGACTAAGTCAAATCTTTGTTTAACAATTCCGTTTCAACATTTAGGATCATGCGAACGTCTCTGAACACTGAGGACGATAGTGCAGACTTTGTTTCTCTCTGACTTTCAGAGAAACTTTGCTACGTCAGCTGACAGCGGTAGAGTGCATGCAGTCCTGTTTCTCTGCCAGCAATGGCAAGCAATTACGTCAATGAAATTGATGGGCTTCGGAAGGATCCAATTACACGGTTATTGAAAGACTTGCTTGACATAAAAGATTGGAATGCTTCTTGTTCTGGTCTGCAATTTTCTCGTTAAGTACGTGATTAGTATTGAGTTCTTTATGTCTGACGTGAAATTGGATCATTTTGGTTCCTGGCCGTCTCTTCAGTCAAATTGCACAGTTAAATGCAGAGTGCAATATTAGGATAGTGTATTTACGAATGATAAACGTTTGGTGCAGTTCACTTGTAGTCACGAAAATAGTTGACTAAACGTTTGAAATGTTTTAAAGTCTTTTTTTCTTCGGCGTATTTAACAGCAAACGTTTTGGCGGATTATGAAGGGGTCTGGAAACATTTAATAAAAGGTGACCCCTTAAAGACTGCATTTTATATTTGTGAGTTTTGTATGCTTGTCAGTGTAAATGGCGATTATTTCTTTAAACAGCATCAACCAACTGATGTTTGTAATGGTGAAGTGCTGTGTTTTCTTTGTGGTACGGACTGAGTTTTTAAATATTAATTATAAAAGTTTCGGCTTCAGAGGATTAATATCAGTGCTACAAATATTTGAATGCATTTCTTCCTTTCCGCTTAGCTGCCATTACCGTATGGGACTTGCATAAAATCAGATGAAGAAACTAAAGAAATTAAACTGAGTTTTGGAAAAATTTCAGCTGTAAAGCGACTTATGGGTGCCCGATTTGACAGGGGATCGTGTTACTTCTGCCTACGCCGGTAAGGAAACGTTTTGCGCACATTTTATATTACATCAGCCACTAAGTAATGTACTTGACAAGTTCGTTTAACATTTTTTTAATAAGGCTGATTTTAAAAAGGTACTCGGCCATTCAGCTAGTTTGTGTATTTAACAATTCTTTCTCAACTTCACAGGTTTTAGAGTAGAATGAGTGATGTGTGGGAGTATTGAATTGTGTAAAATTTATAGGGAATCAGTTGTGGCCTGTTTTATGTTACTGTCCCAGGATTTGCCTTGAGGGATTGCGGAAAACCACGTAAAGCCTCAGACATGATAGCCAGTCCTCTGGTTTTAAACGAAACACGAGACCTAACCAGAAATACAAATCAGCAGTGTAGCAATTCAAACTCAGCGTTCGGGGTCAGACAGACAGACAGGCAGTCGTGGTATATGATGATATGAATTTAATTAACGCCGAGTAAACATTGGTAGGGGCGTCATATTTGTGTGGTATTTGTTAGCATA